>NC_089982.1:71666611-72296540 GCF_036417845.1 Apteryx mantelli | reverse complement strand
AGACAAAAACATCAAGTGACATGTACCTGAAACAGCCACACATCACCCGAGTGGAACGATGGGATAGCCCTTGGTTTTCTTCTGAGAGCAGAGCAAATCAGAACATGATAGACTTATTCCAGATGATTAAATCGTAGTAGATCTAATTTCTGTGGAGGTCTGGTGTACCACCACAGTCTCAAGATGAGCTCAAGTTCAGCATCACTCTGCTCAGAAATCATGTGGTTTCAACACTTTACACTTTACACAAAAATCTGCTGAAAACATCAGTTATGCTCCATTGAGCACTTTGAGGCAAAACATGGGAGACAAAGCTTTACTGTTCATTGAAGAAAGATCACTTGTCTCTTTAAAAACGAGCATTGTCAATAAAAATAATTTACAAACAAGAAATCCGGTGAGATGTGGTTTCTTAGCTAAGCGTTCAGCTAGATTATGGAATGTAAAGGATATCTGCCAGCTAAAGCCAGCAAAGGGTCATATATTACCCACAATTTCTTAAAATAAATACCTATGTGATTTTAATGGAACCATTAAAAGTCAGAGTGGAATTTTAACACCAGTAATATTACCCCTTTATTTCTTAAAATGATGGAGTGTAGCCTAGAACAAACTAAGCTTTGCAGCTCAGGTTTTCACTAGAATCTAGAGATGTAGTTACCTAAATCCATCTGAAATCCTTTGGGATCTGAAGATTTTAATCACTTCAGGTTTCTTTGAAAATGACAGTCTAAGACTTCTGGATTATAATATCGTGTCTATGACTGTTTTGTTTTTTTCCAGCAGAGCAGTTAGGAGATAACAAAGGTGAATTGGGTAGTCATTTGTATGAAATGAAATGAGTGCATTGCAGATCTATCATTCCCATGACATTAATTAAGGCCTAAAGACTTTGGCCTGTCACTAAATTCCTCCCCCTCATGAATTTACAACACACGGCAACCTAGAACTTTGACCTAAGACACAGGATTACTCGGACTATTTTCTATGTTTTTCTTTCTACCCGTTGCTTTATTCTCTTTCATATACTATGTCATTATCAGAGTAGACTGTATCTTTAGAATTAATTATCACCATCTGCTTGCTTATATTGTGGTCTAAATCTGTGAGCCCCATTTTCTTAACTATATTCAGAGTATGTGTAGGTACAGATATAGAAATTGCATATGCAAACATATTTGCAGATGAACAGTTGCACCAGAATTAATGCACCTGTGAACAGGTTTGAGGACTGGGCTCAGTGACTGTGCTCAAGTCCATCCTTTTAGTAATTATACAGAAGAGGGAGAAATAAACTGGATGGCAGCAGGATCAAATATTGGATTGGGTTTCTTCTGCCCTAAATTTCACACGTCTGAGCACAAGAGAATTGCCTATAGGGACAATACTTGCATGGCAGATGCTACACAAAATCTCCCATTTCCCTGTAGTCAATACAGTGGGGAAGGCTTGAGACCAGAGGCCTTGGGGAGACTGTCTTTACATTCAGGTACAGATCTGTGGCATTTACCTCCTGGGATCACTAAGAGATTTTTGCAGATTAAATTTATCTTGGCATCTCTACAATGAGTTGCTTCTTGCCTGAATATAGGACCAAAATTTTGGCAGCAGTAGTTGCAAAGTTCAAACTATCACAAAGTGGTGTGAAACAATGAGTGAGAATGTATTACGCACATGTTCATGTACGTTAGAGATGTTCATGTACATTAGAGATGATCTTTTTTGTTGTTGTTGGATTTGATTTTCTTACATATCCGTCACAACTACCATGCGAAAACAGATTCTGATAATTACTAAACTTACACTTTTCTTTATGCTAATGCTTTTCATCTTATAGGCATTAGTTGTTAGCACTGCATATAGTAAATGTTCTTGTTTTAAATATCAGTATTTATTCTTGTCTGTATAAATATATTTCTACATGCTTGCCAGTCTAATAGATTTAGTGTTACATGATATATTTAAATTTTTAAGAAAGGATTTAAGCAATTAGTCCAGATTTCTTGGAGCTGAGATACCTAAAAAAAAAAAGAAAAGGCATCAGGGAAGTGTAATTGTTATGCTCTGAACATAACTGTATGCATTTAGTTTAATACCGGCAATGAGGACTATGTCACTGGTGAAAGAAGATCTCCAATTCCCAACTTAAATGAAATCAGTAGGAATATATACTTTAAAATAAAAATTTGGCAAAGAAGAAATAGATAGAAAAATAGTTAAGAACAGTCACTTTAAGCAGTGAGTATCCAAGTACTTTCCAAGTGGAAATTGAATGTTATGAATGATTACATTATTTTTTTCCAATCCACAGTCCAAATGCAGAATCAGTGACTTATGTATAGTACAGGGAAAAGAATACAGATAAACACAGAAGAGACTCACAAGCAGATCCATTTTCATTTTCTATGAAAAAAGAGAGGGTTTCTTTTCCTTCCACAATGCTGAATGCATAAATTAGAATCACACTGTTCCTTAGGAAAATGAGACCCCTGGATTTCAGTGGACCTACCTCATATAAGGTGGAAACAAATTTCAAACTGAAGATTTTTCAGTTTCACAGGTGTTTAGGTTTAGACATTTCTAATATTTCCCAGGCTGATTACAATTTTAGTCACAAATTCTAATCCACTTCATTTCATGATCTAGTTTAAATTCTGATTGATTGCTACTATGTTTTATCTCTTGCCTGCAAAGCTCTTCCACTCCTGGTCAGATAAAATCATTCTTTTTTGAAGAAAAAGCAGATATCCTAAAGAGATATCCCCTTCTAACTTTGCTCATATTTTCCGTCAGCTCAGCAATCCCTGGGTTTAATATGTTTGTCTTCAGTGTGTGTTTTGATGATTTCAAAGACTGATTTCCTTTTATTCTTTTTTTTCAGTCTTCTGTTCAGACCGTTATCTGTCAAAGGATACCAGGTTATTCTGATTTGAGATAACGTTAATTTGCACAGAGAGGTTTTGACTCTTCATTGGCCTTAATATACTAGTGAATTTGCTTCAGTTTTTGCTTTCAGTTTGGTTCAATTCCACCAGCAGTCTTGATACTCTCAGATGAAGCTTCATTTATGTCTTTAAATTGCTGGAAATCCATGACATATCTGTAATAGAAAATTTTCCATTCCTACTCAGAACTTTACTCTTCCAAACAGCTTATTTGCTTTCTTATAACAGGCAAAAAATCTCAAAAAACAAAAAACAGTTCTGTAAACAAGTTGAAGTAACATCATATTTGCATCAAGAATAGCAAATGACTATTAGAATGGTATTACATGTTCTTCCAGACTCGCAGTTCTTGTGATTTCCATATGAGAGATCACCAGGAAAAATCACCAGCAAAAACTTCGGTTATTTGGAAAAAAATTCTATCTCATTCAGCTAAAATTTTGGCACCAAATGCTTAAAGTAGGAAAAAAATTGACTTTTCTGTTACAGTATATGCGTCATATAAGTGTTCTCATAATGTGCAAAGTTTTTTTGAAAGGAAAAAGTGTCATTTCAAATTCTGCTATTTGTTATTAAAAAAATAACACCAGGAGGATGCCATCCCCTGCCCTACAGACAAGCAGCTTTCTTAAGAATTAATAATTATTCATTGTGCAGACTCCATATCAGCAGCTGGAACTACCTCATTTCACCTTACTTCTTTAAAGTAGCATTCATTGTGTGGATGGGTGCCAGATTCTGGCTCATTTTGATTCAAGGTTTATATAACAAAACTCATGTATTTTTTCCCATGGTTTTGCTTCCAGCCATTGAATTCCTTTCAGTGATACAGTCTTTGTCCTAGAAAATGTTCATTCTATTGCCTTTATATTATTTTAAAAACTAAATCCATTTACTCATTTTGTTTGAAGAGAAAGGGAAAGAAAGAGCCTCGTTTCTACGTGTTATTTCTTTCTGCCTTGAGATTTCTCTTCTCTATTAAGAAGAAAATAAAGTAGTAACGCGTTAGTGAAACTAATTTCAAGTACTTGGGAATATAGAATGGACTGAACTTCTAACTGAGCAAATGGGTGCTCTCTATCTTCCAGCGCCTGCCTCTGCCCCACTCTCCAGGCTGCTGCTCTGACTTTGATCAGCGCTCCAGTCTGCTATTCCAGTTGCCTGTGTCATGAGATCTATTAGTCAAAGCAAAAAACGAAAGTGGCTACAGTTTCCAATTCAATTGTAGAGACAGCTTTCTTTTTTTAAAAAAAAGTCTTTCCTCCAAATGCAACATAGCCGCATTCTTACTTTAACCCTTCAAAGGCTGCAGATACAGACCGCTCCTCCTGGAAACCCTTCTGTGCGGCTGCACAGTGCCACTTCTGCTCCTGCCCTGTGTAAAGGGCAGCTCCTGGGTCCCTGACCTCAGTGCCTTCAGAGCCAGTTCCTGCTTCTTTCGCCTTTACTCAGGGCTGGAGGGAGTATTTTTCTGCAGGGCAATGCCAGCTCATGTCATATCGAGTGATGGCTCTCACCTTGTCCCCCTCCTTGCCTAAGCTCTAGTCACCTGTTCTCAGGCAGAAATATAAGGTGCAGAGACCACATCGTCCCCCCTGTTCTTCCCTAGCACTGCAGGAAGCAGCAGTGGAAAAGGTCTATTTGTAACTGAGCAGGAGAGCATATTCCCTGCCAAAACTACATCAGTCCTTAATCAAATCTGTAGCTTTTAGGCTGGAACTCACAAGAGCTTCAAGTCTTTTTGTGGCTGTCAGGAATGAATAGTGGAGGGAATGTTTTAAATTGGTTTTCTTTTCCTTTATGTGAAACGTTCAGATGCAAGTTTATTTCGATCCTCACTCAGTTTTGAGCCTGATTACATTTATAGAGTACTTTGCCCAGCTTTTTAATTTCAGGCTTAAAACCTTTGAAGTAGTTTTAGTGTAACCTAAGGTGCTTTAAAATGGCCTTAAATTTAAAAACATTTAAATAAAATACATTTAGAAAAACATATTCTCAGAAAATTATGACAAGTTTCCTTAACTGCATTTTATATTGCAACAACAACAAAAACACACTATGGCTGGAGTGAATGTAGCAATACTTATTTTAATACCTATTTTCTGTTTACACTGACAAGCACACCCTTATTAAGTGTCCTCTTTCAAAGACTGTACTCTCTGTCCTTACCTCTGTGTCATGACTATATCATATGACCAAGTAATTCTACATCTTCTGAAAATGTAAGATCAGGAAATCTTCATCCAAATATTTCTTGAGAAAATCTGCCTATGATGGAAAAGGAATGTCAGCACAGGAGGAACTGACAGTTCTACAGAGGTTAAGGGCTTTTCAGCCCTGTGTCATGGGATGATTCTGCTCTTTGAAGATATTAAGCCACTTTCTTTTCACTTTCTTTAAGTCCTGTTGTTTTCCCAATGTCTGTTTTCTTTCCTGAATTTCTTGAAGTTATTCTTGCAAGCCCCAAAAGCCTTGTTGGTCTGGAATATATTTATTTGGGAGAATGCAGAGTGAGGTTATTGCCATCTTCAGATAGTTGGGCATCCTCCAGCCTTGCAGTGACCTTGTCTTCATTACAGTCTTTGATCATCACAGAGCCGGTTTAAGTTACTACAGGCTAGTCATGAAAACTTTTGCTGACTCGTTTTCATGCTTACATGCCTGAAATTGCACCTACCCAAAGTCACACTGTGTTGGGTCTTGAAATATATACTCAATTTGCTCTGCGTGGGTTGAGCTGTTCAGTCAGAGCAGATGTGAAGCTTCAGTGAAAAATAATGCAGCTACTCAAAAAGTGCATCAGCAACTGATTCGTAAAGGTCCTGAGGTGGCCTACTCTTATTGATGAAGGGCTTTCTAAGGGAAATTGCAAAGCTAAAGCCACAGCGTGCAGAAAGCTGGATATTAACTTTATTTTCTTCAAGCTGTTGACCTAAAGTAGAAACCTGATAGGATGGACCTCTGGATGTACACATCCAGACCAGCCATCACTTGAACAGTGGTACTTAAAAAAAAGACTAGACCATACAATTACAAAATTCTGTCATTTTGCCCCTCCTCCCCCTTTTTTTTTGCTCTAGTCATGTGAAGTGTACAGTGGCATGGCACTTTAAGAAAGAAGATTATTATAGCTAGGATCTGAAGCTTATCTTTGATAGCCCATCCTTTCTTATCCCTTTTTCTTGTCTGAATTCACCATTGCAGTTCTCTCTGTTTACAGATATCATCTCTACTGTGTTGCTGTTAGTTCTCTTCATTTCTTACATTGTTCTAACTGGCCTAAAGACTTTGCTAGTTACCTTTTCCTTTTCTCCTGAGATAAATATCTAAAACAGGCAATGCCAGAGGGCAGTTAATCCTGTCTATTTGTCGACATTGCTATGCAGTAAGCTTCAATACCTGTTTTTGACCAGACACCTAACTTTAAGATGTCTGAGCCATTTTATATACCTGAACATGAGGGCATCAAGTTATGTTCTTTTGACTAGTTAAAAAATGTACCAGCAGCTGATTTATATACCTCCTGAAGTGGCTTATTTTAATTGGTGAAGAGATCTTTAATTTGAAATTACAGAGCCAAATCCTCAGTGAGTAGCAATCATGTAATGGCATTGATTGGAGTGAAATGAAATGAGTTTATTGCTGGTGAGGATGCAGCCGTGAATGAAACATATAAACCATTCATGTAGTTAAAAAAAAAAAAAAAAGAATCTGTTAAAATCTTGTGTTAGACTGATGCAACTTCACAGAAATCATGCAGCATCAAATGCTAAATTCATTTAATGAAATGAAAAATCAGATTCTTCTGTTCCATATTTTTAATATATATTAAAACCCAGCTTGAATTTTTCTGCATTGATTCAGTCTCTTGGGAAAATTAATCTGTGAAGGAAATAAGATTAGAACAAAATTTAGAAAGAAGGATGTAAACACCCTAGGCTTAGTTTGGTAATTCTTTGCATGTTGAATAATTGTACACACCCATGCAAAGTACATGGAAATAAAATCTTTTCACATCAGGATGTGGAAGTATTTTACATCCATTTTGCATCTGTGAATGAGAGTTAAATGGTAAGAGCACTGGCAGCCCCTTTAACAATTCTGACGGCGTGTGGGAACGGCTCCTGGAAGGCGAGTAAGCTTGGTATGTCTCAGTTAGGCCAAATTTGACTCTGTTGTTAACTAGCTTAATAAGGGTAAAGTAGGTTAAGAGGAGGATATAATCTTAATTATCTAATCAAAGGAGAAGCTGAATTACTGGGTGCTTTCAGAGTGTCACCCCGTTTCAAGCCCAGGGTGCATGTAGCAGTCCAGCTGCAGAATGGGGGCTCCCAGCCTTGCTGCACAGGGCTGATCATCCTCCTGGGGGCACGTGTGGCGTGTGCGGGTGACGCACGGCACTCCTGGCCCTGAGAGAACACGTTCATTCTCTTGAGGTGAGAGAAGCTGAACTGCAACAGTTAAGAGAAACAAATGAGGCCTGCAGGGACATCGCCGCAGCCCCACTTCCACTCAGAGTGGGGCTGAGGAGGATGCAAGTGTCTCACTCAAACAGGCTCCAGTACCAGCTGGGGCCACGGTGTCTTCCTGTGCTGAGGGAGCTACTACACTGGTGAGGGGGGGCTTAAATGCTAGGAGGAGGCAGGTGGTGGGAACGGGAGACTCGCTTCATGGATAGCAGAGCTTGCAACACCAGAGAAGACCATATAGTTTTTTATCTGTTGGTGCAAAGGCAGGAGACCTCACAAGGTTCCCTTAGATTGCTTTGAGGTGCAGGTAAAGAGCTCGTAGTATTGGTCCATGTTGGTACCATCAGCATGGGGAAGTGTGGGAGAAACAGTCTGTAGGCTAAGTGCAAGCTGCTAGGCAGGAGACTGGACTCATGACCTCTCTTCCCTGAAATCCTGCCAGATCCAGTGCAAGGCCTGGGAGGCAGGCGGAGATCCAGACTCTCAGGGTATGGATGACTCCATGGTGTAGGAAAGAGGGCTGCAGCTGTGTTAGGAACTGGTGAATGTTTTGAGACAAGAGAAACCTATACTGGAAAAATAGGCTTTACTTTAACCAAAACAGAGCCAGGCTGCTGGCACTGAAAATTAAAAAGAGCGCTGAGGATTATTTAACCTAGAAACAGAGGGAGAGCTGACAGGCATGGGGGAGCACTTGCTTCCATCTGATGCAATCTACAAAGAGGATGTGGCTAATGTTCAAGGCACCTCTGAAGAGGCCGGGGGGAAATAAACAGGTAATTGCAATAAGCAAAAAAGGCAAATCAGATTGCTTACGGTGCCAGTTGAGTGGCATGTGTGATATTGAGCAAGGCCAAAAATTACAAATGCTTCAGCATCAATAGTAGAAGCCTAAAAAATAAGAAAGGAAAATTGGTATACTTGGCATCAGTGGCAAACCTGATAGAATAGACATCTCAGAGGCTGGTTGAAGGGAGATAAACTTTAGGATACTATTTTCTTAGGATATAAACTTTATAGAAAATACGCTAGGATGTAAGGGTGGGGGAGTGGCACCAAAGGCACAGGAAGATAATTCAAAGTTCAACAGCATAAAATATTGTGGGAAAAAAGGACAATTATGGAATCCTTGTGGGTGAAATCCCATATTTTAATAATAAAAAAGTAGTATTAGGCTTATATTACCAACCCCCCTCATCAGGACAAGATAAGTGAAACTGAAGAAGCTGTAAAGTTAGGACAGGTAATAATCGTAGCAGATTTTAACTACCTACATATAGTTCAGTGCCTCACCAGGGTGAGATGTAGAGAGAACATTTGTGAACACAAATAACAGCTTCCTACATCAGCTCATCTCAGAACCCGCAGGAGAAGATGTTATTCTGGACTTGGCCTTGAGAGGTGCACAGGACCTTATTCAGGAGTTATTAGTGCATGAGCCACTCTGTAACAGTGATCACAATACAGTTGAGGTTACTGATCATATCATGATAGGAAAAAATAAATCCAGTTCTTTTTCAAGAAAAAACACTACATAAAAAAGAGGCAGTTAGTAAAAAAAAAAAAAAAGAAAGAAAGAAAATAAAAGAAGTCAGCAAAGAACCCTGTAAGGAATAGTTCAACAAGGAGGACCCTCCAGGATTCTGTGTTAGAAGCCCAGTTAAACTGTGTATTGCAATTCCAGAAAAAAACAAAGTCATCAAATAAAATCTCTGCATAGCTCAAGGGAAAAGCTATCACAGGAAATGATAGGAAATGGAAAAGGATACTGTCTTAGGAAAAGGAATGGTACCTAAAAAAATGTGATGCCTGCACAGAGGAGGAAAAAGGAAAGCTCATAAAACATGGCAGCTGAAAAATAAAGAAAAAGTTGAGAGGGGTAAAAAAGAATCTGAAGGATACCTTACAAAGGTGGCTAACTGTGCCAGAGAACTGGCGGTTTAGCAATTCCATCTTCCAAAAGGGCTCTAGGTGGGGTCAGATTCTGGGAACTACAGTCTGGTGAATCTGATCTCCATCTCTGACAAGACAGTAGAGTCTGTGATAAATAATAAGGTCACTGAGTACATGAATAAAGATGGTCTGTTGGGAAGGTTCATGTAAGGGGAAGTCCATCTCAGTGGTCTGCTGGCGATCTTGTAGTTCTAGTTAATGGGGGAGGGGGCGGGGTATCAGCAGACGTGCGGGTAAAAGGGATCGAGTGGTCTTAATACATTTGGATTTTCAAAAAGCTTTTGACAAGGTTTATAACCAAAGGCTCCCAAGAAACTAACCTGCTTTAAAGTTGAAGAAAAGGTTGTTTTGTGGATTGGAAGGTGAAGTATAGAAAGCAATTGGTAAGGCTTAATGGTCAGGGGGACAAGAGTTGATAGTGGGGTCACCCATGAATCAGTGCTGACATCAATTTTATTCAACATCTTCATCAATAATCTTGGAAAGGAAGTGAATTGTGAGATCTCCTTTTTCACAGATGATACTAAGCTATTTTGCGTAGTCAAATACCATGCTGGTGGTGAGCATCATCAGAAGGACCTCACTGAACTGAGTGAGTAGGAAAAAAAGTGGCAGATAAGCTTCAGTGCAGATAAATTTAAGCTGGAAAAAATAATACAAATCATGTTTACATGATGTTGAGCTCAGAAATGGCAGGTACAGCTCAGGAGAGAGATTTCAGAGTCATCATTGACAGCTGTCTGCAATTATCTGCTCAACAAAGAATGGTGTCATCAGAAAGAGTATTAAGGACAGAACAGAAAGTATCATTTAGCTACTATGTAAAACACTGATGTGCCCACACCTTGAGTACTGAGTGCAGTTCTGGTCTCTGTGTCTCAAAAAAGACATTTTTAGAGAAGGTATAGAGAAGGGCAACTACAAAAAAGGAGCCAAAGCAATTGCCTTACAAGGAGAGGCTAAGGAGCCTGGGACTCCTCATTTTGGAGAGGAGGAAATACAGTATGATCAAGGTTTGCAAAATCTTTATCATGATGAATAAGGTAAATGTGGAACTGTTCTTTGCCAAATCCTGCAGTGCTGGAATGAGGAAGCAGTCACTGAAACCAACAGAAGATAAGTTTAAATCAGATAATAGAAAGTACCTTTTTATATAGTGGGTAGAGAACTTCTGGAATTTGTTGCAACAGAAGATTATAGAGACAGATAATATCAGCAGGTTCAAAAAGGCACTAAGCAAAGTCATGGGCAACAGGTCTGGAGACAGACACTGAAAAGGGGGAGGGACAGGGACGCTAATGTCACTAATACAAATACTATGGATTCTGGAAGTGCCTAAGGGGAGGTGACTGCAGCTAATCATAAGTACTCTCCCAAAACATCACCTCTATTGCCGCTGTTAGAGACAGAAACATGACTTAGATGGACTAATGGTCTGACCCTGTATTACATTTCTTCTGTCCCTTCCATTTTGTAAATTTACCCCAGTTTCAGGTGAAGGTTCTTTTAAAATATATTCTTGTTTTTTTTAAGATTTCTCTCCTTCTTTCCAATATCCACTTCAAACCTCCACTAATAGAAACTGAGCCAGGAACAGAGATTATTTCCACATAACGCAATCAAAAAGAGAAGTGGAATTCATCCGAAAGGCAGTGGAATGGAATGGGAGGGGAGGAAGAAAGCAACACCTCCCTTCTTACCTATTTTGGGAACATTAGTCAGGCTTTGCTGTTTTTTGCTCATGCTGTAAATATCCATGGTATTTAACACTATTTTCTGTACACTCAGTAGAATGCACTAAAAACCAAGGCTCCCTTTACTTACTACCTGTCCTCACCTCCTGCCACAGGTGGTGGTCAGGGGTCCAACCTCACCTTCTTACTGTGGGGAATTACTATTACTTTTTGACAGCCTGTCTTTTTGTGGCTGCTCAGCATAGATAAGTTTTAGTAGTTCCTCATTCAGTTGCCACAACAGCAGCAATAATAACAATACAAAGATCCGGAAATGTGAGGGGGCCCACCACTGCCAAGCTCAAGTATATTTTGAACCAAGCTTTCAAAAATAATAAGTCAGTTTAAAAAGTCATGAGATTTTTAGTAAAGGCAAATACGCTGCTGGCTCTTATGATTTGCCATTGAGGCATTAGCATCCAGTCAGGTTAGGTTTTTAAGCTGCTTTTCTACAATCCTGAAACATTAGGCACTTGCTTTATATGGAAAGTGAAGATTCTCGGGAAGTGGGGCTATAAAGAAAATGAAAAATACCTTGGGACATGGCAACAAAGATCTCTGCTATGTCGCACCTTAAAAGAGTAAGAGGTATCTCGTGAGTTCCTGCTCTCAGACAGCCAGAGACGAACTTAAAGTTTTTAAATAGGATTAGCTCTATTAATAGCCCTATCCATAGATTTGCAGGATAGCAGCAGGAAAGGAGACTGCACAGCTTGCATTTTTAGTTAGTTAGCCTCTCCTGGAGGATAAATACTCTAATATTTTCCTGCTTGCTCCAATACAAACCTGCACAAGCTTACTCCCAGCCTGGCTATATTTGCAAACCTTTAAGCTCTTCACTGTATTTGTGGTTTCTTTACATGCACACCTATGCCCAGTTCCCATGTTATATACTGTCTCTGTGAATAGTTTTCTTAAATCTCATGAGTTGTTTGGGTTCATACTGCAAGAAAAAATGCGAGGAAATAATTGTTGAAGTAGGGCAGACGGGCATGACCTTCATCTGCATGGGTACAGTTACCAACTTGCATATTAGCAAAGGGAATGTTGCAATTTTCCTTTCATTTCCTCAGTTTCGTAGGGATGCCAATGAAATAACTCATGATTTACAACAATGAAAGAGAATCATGACTTTTACGTTCTCCTCCATTTTCACTGAAACGCAGAATAGGATTTAAACAAGCACAGCCTTATTTCTTAACCACTGTCCACCCCCACCCCTGTGGCACAAGCACACACCGGGCACATTTATACATGCATAAAATCTCTCACATAATAAGGCCCTAGACAATTATTTACTATCTTTTTTGCTTCTAATAACGCACAATCTGCAGGAGAAGGAGAATAATGTTTTCTGGATGTGTACCTCCTTATCCGTGGTCACTGAGTGCCATTTGTGTGAAGCCTAAAGTTCCCAGGACAGATAAAAAACTAACGCCAAAACAAATATTGCTTACTCCTAACACTGAGTTCAGGAAGACTAAACAATGATTGGTGTTTATGAAAACTGCTTTCAGAAACCATTGGAAGAAATTAAGCTGCTTAAGATTTCATTCAAATGCTAAAATAAAAAGATATGAAGTGTGATTTTCCCTTGTCTTCTGCTGCTTAGGTTTTAATGAGTTGTACCACTGTGGAACAGCTAAAAGTGAGGGGAGAATTACAATTTTTGGCTTTACATGCTGTAAGGGAGAAGTTGCAGTTACACTTGACTTTGATATGAAAATATCCTTTGAATGTTCATTGCAGACATTGCCGCTTGTTAGGTAGGGTTTATAGATGCTGAGCTTATGAATAGCTGGTAAATTCTTTTATCTTGTATAATATCACCTCAGTGCTACAGTTTTCTCAATCGCATTTCCAAAATGAATCTCATTTGTCAGAAATACTATATTTTCCTGAGAAAAAAGATGCACTAGGAAGGAAGGGAGGGAACTAAGCATACTTATACCTAGTTTTATTGTAATTAGCATCAGGGACATTTACAGATAAAGCTTCCTGATACTTTTCAATTACTATCACACAAGACAGCTTCCATTCTGGGCTACCTTCTTGGAAATCTCCCAACAGAGATGTCTGAAAGATTAATCCAAAATAAGGTTGTTACTTTGTACGGCTATCTAAAGCGGGTTTTCCATGCACAAGGAGCTAAGCTGAAGAAATCACATGTGCATTTGTGGGGAAACAAACCACAGATGTGCAGGATGGGTATCATTAACAGAGTGCAGTACATGTGTGACAGGGAAGGACACAAAACAAACAGTACCATGGGGGCAGAAGGGCTAAGAAAGTCAAGATAAGAGCCAGCAGCAGATTCAAAGAGAGGAGGATATTCTAAGTCATACTTCAGGACGGTTCTCCTGAAAATGGTGGAGTTTGATGTGTATTCCCAGGACACAAGAAAAGAAGAAATTACAGTAGTTAGCATGAGAGAAGATGACAGCTTGGGCTGAAGTAACAGAAAGTCAGACAGGAGGAAAAAAAAAGATCAGTTTGGCACATAAAAATAGTCCCCTTTTATACTGGGCACTGGCTTTTATCCAGAGATGGCAAATAACTCAAACTTTACAAACTCATTACAACAATATTTATAGGTATTACTTGCTCATCTCTGATGCAAATGCATCAGTTGTGTAGTAGAAAAGCTTCAGCAGAAACTGGTAATAGCACATTGCAGGAGCATCAGCCATATTGTGACCAAATACTATGGGGAGTATAATCAGTTACTGATGTTATGACAAGAGAGATCAGATAGATCTCAAAAATATTGATAGATTCTGAAATTAACCTTTTCTCTAAGGATCGTTAGCTTAATTGTTATAATCCTCACACTGGTTGCTTTCTTATTTTGATGCTGTTTTAGGGAGGATTAAGTGCGCGTGTGCATTTGTAAGTAAAATTGCATACTTTTGAAATACCAACTATGGAGATATTTTCTTTTATGTGTATCCTTTTCCTCTCATTCAGATATAATCACATGCAGTAATCACATGTACAGACAATTGCCATTTTTGACAATGTTTGCTGGAGATATGAGTGCTCAGGTAAGTGAAGAAATAACCAGAGCTAAGATCAGGCATTTGTTATTTCATTTACACTGGAAACATCTCAGTCCTTGTGCTTTGTTGGAAGGTTTTCCACATATAGAATTGATTCTTCTCTCAGATCAGCATATTCAGGAGAGGCTTCAGAAAGCCAATGGAGTTATGCAGATGTAAGTGAGAGGAAGAACAGGCCCAGCAGACTCCATGAGTCTGCTTAGACTCTAGCTAACAAACTTGCTAGATTTCTGTGAAATAAAAATGTCCAGTTCATGGGAAAATTGCAGCATCTCAACACTTGTTTTCATAGCAGATTAATATAATGGAAAGACGGTAGAACTTTTGGCTGAGAACTCTTTTGAGAATCTAACCATTACTGAATCAGTATGAGCAGCTGCATGCTGAAAACTTAAGAATCTGGCCCTTGTTTTGATACTCTATTGAGGTCTGAGAAGTTTGAAAAAATCTGCCTTAGGTGGTGGTTCTGAATGCTAAAAATATGAATTTATGTGTGCAATTCACGTCATTTCTGTATTTAACAGTACCGAGTGCAGCAATGCCACCATATGGTATAGTCCTCTTAGTATATCAGTATGAGAACACCAACAGGAGCTCCTGGAAATACAGTGATCGTGAGTCAGTACATGGGTAACAGTGCCAGGCAGAGGTCCTCAGAGGGAGAGTGGGAAATGGCTGAGAGAAGTCACTAGTTTCTATCAGCCTTCCCCATTACTTTCAAGGCCCTATTTCATTTCTACCTATAGGACTCACCAGCAAGTTCACCTTCTGAACAAAGCATGAGATATTTTATTTCCAACTCAAAATAAAATAGTCCACCTGCAGCTGGGCAGGTAAGAAATGTATAAGATCGACTTCAGTTCGCACTGAGTTTTTTCTGCTTGGGCATTCTACCTCCAAGAGGAGAATACTCCCCAGTGCAAAGATGCACTGTCAGGCTGCAATCCTTGTCAAAGTGCATCCAAATTTTCCCCCAACTTTCAGCTTTTATGGATCATATTTGAAACATGTAGCAATTTTAAATCAAACTAAAAAAAAAAAGCCCTAAACCCAAACCTCATACAGGTTTTCCTTCATTGTTTATGCATCTTATCATTTCTAGAGAGATTTGAAAGAACATGGAGCTAGACTTTTTCCATTTTGTTCCTCAGAAGCTGCCCCAGTACTATTTGCACATGTAACTGTTCACAAGAGATGAGCCCAAGCCCAGACACAAAAATTCCCTAACTTCTTGGTATTCACAGACCAAATCAAAATTGCATTAACTCCGGTGTCCTGAACAGCTCTAGTTCGAGTATACGCTTATTTGTCCCTGCATTTTCAATTAGGTAGACCATTTTCTACAGTTCTTGTGAAGTATCATACACTTTCAGAATATATCTAAGAGTTACCTACACTTACAGTTTGTTTGCAAATGCTTTGGGATCGTCTGTACTGAAAGCTGATATGTTAATGTACTGTAACAGTTATTATGGACCTCTGCCAAAGTACATTAATGTCAATGAAAGACTCGCATTAACTTCAGTGAAATCCAGATCAAACCCTGTTTCCTTATTATTAGTGTATGTATGGACACAGATAAGTAAGCTGTTCTCACAAATATTTCCTGACCCATGTGTTGTCACAGGTGCCACGCCACTTGTTTGTGCTGAAAAGCATACATCAAGTAGCGTCTTAATAGCTTTGGCACAATGAAACGCTGGAATACTTTCTCACAGAGAAAAAGAGAAGCATTACTTATATCACTGGGGTTTCTATTCTCTGTTTAAAAAGTGTCAGGAGACTAAAGATTCTTAAACATAGATGAGAAAAAGATTTCAAAGAATAAAATAAAAAAATTTGATTTCACATTTACTTCCTCCTCTTGAATTACCTGTTCCCTTTGTTTTAAACTGAGAGATCCAGGATGAAAATTTTCCTTTTAACAGCACACCACTCTGACTACATTTTATGTGAAAAAGCATTATTTTTAAAAAAAGATCTATGCCAAGAGCTTAACACATAACAGCAAAGCCATGGACTGATTCCAGGTCTGTTTCTAGAGACTTGCGTAAAATAAAGTTTTGGAAAGATTTCATCCTTGCTAATCCCAGTATCATTAACAGTGAATATTTTTCAAAAATCCCCTTTGTGTATATACCATGGCCTTACAAGTTTCTTTGATTTTTGGTAGACTGCATTCACCAGCAGTTAGTACAAAATCATCACAGAGAGAGAATAGATATTCTCATGGCAGTTAATATTCATATATTTATATCTGGAATCTAGAGTTATTGCTCTATGATTCCATAACAGTCAAAGCAAGTATCAGTTTATACCTGTAATATTGCAATAGCATTTATGACATTTTTTCTGGTACTGATTAATACAAACAGAATCAAAGGGAACTGATCAGTACTGTCTGATCCCTGCTGATTTTGCTAAGCCTCATCTAAGCCTTTTAAAGTTAATGGAAAGATTCCAGTTGACTTCAGTGAGTTGTAGGTCAGATCTTTTTAGGATACTTGTTCTTGAATAAACAAAAAAAGATGATGTAGTGCTATATCCCAGAAACTTCCAGTCTCACAATGCAGACAATACAGCATTCGTTGGAAAACCCAGTTTTTTTGTTCCATTTACCCATCTTCAGCAATGGGGAAACAGTTTTCCCTTCTGCTGCATTTCAATAATTCTGCTCTCCCAGAAAGGTTTTCATTTTGGACTGGACCAGCTACTGAGGTCAAGGAATAGGAACAAGACCATAAGCCCACCAGGAGTGCTCCAGAGTAGTTAAGTGATCAAACACAGGATAGAGTTAAGTGATCAAGCAATGGTTCACTAAGACTCAAAAAAAAAGAAAAAAAAAGAAAAAGAATATAAAAACAAAAGTGAAGCAATCATTTTAGTAAATGGTGTGATAGCCAGGGAAGCAGAGTTTCATTTGTGCCTTAAGAGTTATCTGGAAGCCTCTGGTTATGACTGGATCTGTGAAATGCTGGATCGTTTGGCAGTACAGACTTAGATGGAGGTGTTGGCATGCTATTTCAGTATTGTCAAAATCACTAGAGTACAGGATGCAGTATTTATGCTGGCTATAGAAGGAAAGATGATGCCTACTGAAGCATAGTGACTGAGGCAAACTATAGCTATAGCTGTTATAAAGCCTCCTGTTGCAAAGTAACCTGCCTGCAGTTTTCAGACAGATTTAAAACTGGATAGTAAGTTTAAAGTCTTTATGGTAGATCTTTAGAAGTATGTATGGTCTTTGGAAGGTGAATCTTGATACAAGAAATGTGAGAAAAACATTACAGATGAAAGCCGAGTCTTTCAAGGAGACCTGAAAGGGTTAGGCATCCAGACCTCACGAAAGTTTCCTTAGTTGCTTTCATGAATTTGAAGAGACACCTAAATGGTATCTCTTCATTCAGAATGCACATGCACAGGGCGAGTTAAGAAAGAATCTGTCATTCATTTTAAGTATAACACAGCTGAAGAATTTACCATAGTCCTCGTTCTGTGTAGTGGTCACTGGTGTGGTGGTGATAGAGGACCTGTTTTTCCCTTAAAAGTGAAAGGCAGCAGTATGAAATCTGGATAGTCCCTACCCCATACTGCCAACTAGAATCCTGACAGGTCATAATTCTTCCATCCTACTGCTGTTTGCAAGGCTTGTTCTCTTCTTTAGTCCTTGCTACATAGAGATCACTTCACTGAACTGGTATTGACTGGATCCTCTAAAATTGGAGCTTTTCAGGTTAAAATGTCAAAAAGATTCTTACTTTTATACTTTGCAAACCTGGAGACTAGCTACTTAATTTTTTTAAAGTAACCTTGAGCTGGAAATATATGTCTCCCATAGTTCAACAATTAAAAAAAAATAGATTTTTAGTACCAAGTCAAAACCTCTGTTGCCACCCAACACATCATTGATAAGTGCAATCTGAATGCTCAAACAGCTTTAAAAAGTTTTGGTGTTAACTTTCTAATCACAACTTGAACTGTCATCTATCACTTCAAAATCATAAAAAAATCATCAAGCTGATACTATCTCTATCATTTTCTATGACTAATGTAAAATAAATGCAATTTTGTGTCCAAATTTGTACTTCTGGGTGGCAAGGTGGTGCACAGATGTGGTACTAATAATCATGCAATTATTTTCTAAGGTTCAAGCAAGCTTAATAAGCCCAAAAAAGAAAAATTACATGTTGGAGATCACATATAGAAGGAGCTGCATGGAAAATTCAAAACGGACATCCAAGTTGTTAATCACTGGGCCAGGAATGGTTGTAAGCAGAACTAGGATGCTGTCTTGTTCAGAAGGGAGGATAAGAGCAGGAGGGCCTGATGCATCAGACCATGGAGAAGCGCAAGGAGGCTGGCACTGCTTTGGGAAGGGGCCTGTGTGAGCGGGTTGCTCGTGCCCCTCCTTGTTTAGCAGTCAGTGGGGCCGTTTCTTAAGAACAGTGGGAGTGCAAGGGACATGGCAGCGAGTTTTTGCTAGGCTTTTGAAACTAAGGAAAACGGACTCACTCTTTTTATTCGGTCATCAATAATTTGATTAAGATACATGTATGATGCCTTGAGACTATCCCTTTTTGCAGTGCCTAGTGGTTGCTAGAAAGGTCTGATACAGACCACAGAACTGTGAAATAAAACTTGGAGCTCTAGACAAATTGTGAATGAGTGCATTAAAATTCAAATGGCGTTTTCCTGGGAGCAACAGAGGGTTCAGTTAAAGTTTATTTTCTGAATGTCTTAACCTCCTTAAGATGGCTTAACTGCTAATGTTAAAAGTGATGACTGAAGGCAGTTAGGCTCAGCTGGTGTCACACAGCTAGGTATAAAATGATTACTTAAATCTGTGCTTTAGTTTGGATGATTGAACCCAATAATTTATACTGCAATACCCTAGATGCTACATGATCATTACGGATAAGCAATTTTAGAAGAGCTCTGAATGTCTGAATCTTGCAGTGATACACCATTACCACATAGCACAATCATATCTTGAAACTATCAGTGCCTCATAAGCTAAGTAATTAGTGACTGTCTAAGAAACAGAACTTCCCAGTTGTGTCGTTTCTGTAATTTCCTATATTTAATGGGTTAATGATATAAGTCAGAAGTCTAATTTGATTTTGAAGGATTTAAAAAAGTGTTTGCTTAACTTTATTGCATATTAATATCTTATTAGTTTTTGGAATATTTTATTCCCAATTTTTTATCATCTGAGAGTTTACTAATGTCATAAACACCAATGTTTATTCAACCTTCAGTCAGCACTGCCTTAGAGGATTAGAAAGCTGAATAAACCAAGCTATTATGCCTTTCATTATTATAGCTTTGAACCCAATGAGCTTGTCACGATCCAAAAAAGGGATAGCTGCTCCTTAGAAAGATTAAGCAGAGTTTGGATAAGGCATCTAGTTTGCAGATAGTCCTAAAGTATTGATTTAAAATATTAAATTCTTCTTCACAATCAAAAGAAGAAAACATAGAATCTATGTTTTCATGTCTGGAAAGAGATGGGCAAGCTTGTATGGATTCAGTTATTTGAGAATAGCTTTTAGAACTTGCTAAGCCAAATAGACTTGATTAGCAAAATAAACAGAGAGATAGATTTGTGTGTAAACATCAGAAACTGTTAAATGCAAAACAATTGTTGTTGCAAGGACTCTGAAGACAAGGAGGAGTGATGGGGCTGCTGGAAGTGATTTTAAAGTTTAGTGTGGTGTTTGGTGCTTCATGATACTGAGCACCTTGGCTTTGACCTAACAGAGCCCTTGAGAATATGCTGGTGCTTAAACACGTTACAGTATATTCAGTGAACTGATGGACAAGTCTGACTAAAAGAATTCATGTAGAGGACTGAAATTTTTCCACCAGAAGCTCAGGTACTGACTACCTCTCCTGCTAGAATAACGGTAGAAACTTTTGAAATGACACAACCAGTGTGTTTTATTACTTTGAAGAAGATGCCCATAAATTGGCCATTCATTACATATTTAGATAGGTAGATTTTTATATATAAAATATATATGTAAGATTTGAGTGATGGTATGATGACACTGAAACTGAACTTCAAATTTATGGTTCTTAATGCAAAAACCTCTAGACCTGGGGTAATAGGCATGCTTTTAATTGCCATGCTGCTAGCAGAGTCATCAACCTCTAAATGTGATCCACATCCCATTTTGCAAGGGTAGAGCATGATACTAAATGGTTCAAACTTATCCTCCTTTCTAAGATACATAAAACTTAAATCAGTGAATACACTGTCACTTCCAAAATGTTTTGGACCAGATCCCAAAAGCTTTCTTAAATGAATGTGCTGAGATGACCTCTGACTTTATTTTGTGTCACATAATAAATATGGGTCTTGTTGAATAGAAAGCCGCTTCTAGCTCTTTTGGGATGTTTTTTATGTGAAATTTCCTATGAGAATGTAATTTTCTCTGACCATTTTTTGTGGCAAAAAACATAGTGCTTCTTTTATTAGCTTATGTGATAGAGATAGAGTAAGAAGTTTTAACAAGCCACGGAGCTGAGGAAGCCATTATTAAAATATACAAGATAACAGTGACATGTTCCAAAATGTACCCTTGTTATCATTTGTTAAGTGATCAGAAGGACTAATATTTTCCTTCGAACACTGCTGATGTTATGTACTTTACAACTGTGATAAGGCTCTTTAGCTATTGTATGCACTGAAAACTGCATTGAAGAAAAATCCATTCTGGGTTGATTTTATATCCATGAAGACAAAAAAGTAATGATTTTAACTGTACCTTCCATTTGGTTATTCAAATTATGTTCGGCTATACCTTTGATTATTGATCAGGGCTAAATTATACACATCTGAAGAAATGTTTTTTGCTTGTTTTTGCAAGGAGCGTTTCTGTGAGCTTCCAAAGTATTTAATGTAGGAATAAATTTGGTAGGCTAGTCTGTGAGTAGTCTGATTTTCTTCAGAAGTGACCCCGTCTACTTAGGATGATTTGAAAGACAATCTCCTTGTCCCAAAGTGTTTACAAGATAAACATAATGGAGTAGATCAGATCAGTCTGATAACAATCATCACACTTGCTATAGAACTAATAATAGTGGCTTTGTATGTACAAATATTTCTTTTTAGAAGAAAAAGAAAAGGAGAGAAGTGGAAAGTGTTAGTATTTAATCCAAAAAATTCAGAAAAGCACTTGTGAATGTTTTTTTTAAAGAAGAAAAAACCCTTTCAAAATATTGAAGAGTTCCAATATTTTTCAATATTTTTGTAATTATTTTGGCATTTCATTAGGAACGTATGCATTCTCTTAGTTGAAATAAAGGTGCAGAAGAAGACTGAGACAGAAAGTCTCAGTCTGGAAACAGGCAAAAGCAAAGCAAAGAATTGAGGAGTGACACGTAGCTTTGGTGCAGAGGGGAACCTTTTGGAGGAGACGAAATGCACAAAGACTGTAAACCGGTGCAGGAGCTGCCCCTTCTGCACGGCAGATACCGCGGCCAATGCAGCAGGTTCCCTGATTACGGCTCCTAGGTGCTGCGACAGGGTAGATAACAACAGAAGTACCTTGCGGCTGTGGCGTCAGCACGACAGGAAAACCTTGGCGCCCGAGCTTGGAACAAAAACACAAAGATGCCAATGAAAGGGCTGGGATGAGATTAAATAGTTGGAACAGCATGAAAGGAGGATAGTGAACCTGTATCCTGTTTTGCGCTAGAAGTCCTTTTCCACCTCTGCCGTTGCCTTTGCCTGGCCCATCAGCGGGAGACAGAGCGAGGAGCTGCCGGGGTGGCAAAGGTAGCTCTCAAAGCCCCGTCTCCAGAGTGTCGGTGCAGAACGTTCCTATTTCTGCTGGAATGAATGATCTCTTTAAACACAGTGTATACTGGCTTCCAAATACTGTATTTGCTTAGCAGCAGACCAGCTCCTTTATTTGATACAGTCCCTGGAATTAATACAAACTGTAAACACCTGTATCTGGACTTTCTTTCTGTGCTTTCCTGTAGTTATTTCTTTTATGACTTATTTTAGCTTTTTTTCCTTCGTATGTATATGTATATTAATATATAAGCTACAAAGTTCCAGCTAGAAAATTATCTTTTTTTTTCAGTGTCTAATCCAATTTACTCTTAATTACATGAATGTCTAGTCCCACCCTCTGACAACTGATACTTGAATGCATATGTTTTCCCTGATAAGTTGTGATTATTCATTTCCTTTCTACTGTGTAAAGGTGTTAACACAATATCTACATTGTCTAAGCATTTTGTGTGGTGTAGGAGCAACTGTCATTTTATTGATAATAACTTTACAGATTCTGTTTTTATAAATATGACATGAAAATAAGGGAAAAACTTTCCTAAGGAAAGCAAATAATACAGATTCCTAACTTAATCTTTGATTTAAGAGCTGATCCTATAAATATGGTCAACAAGAAAGTAGATCTGAGAAGAGAGCATTAATTCCATTTGATATAGGAGCTCAAGTTTTCTAAATTTGCTTTTGATTTGAAATTATGCCAGAAAGAAAAGAAAAGAAAAGAAAAAGTTCCCCAAACAATTAATTTGGAAGAAGATGAATCGTTTTTTAAGTAATATAAAAATGAAATGATGTCTGATAAGATGATGAAAACCTGTGATCTGTGGCTGAGGTACAAATGTAAGAGCTTGGCAGACAGCAAGTCCAAGGCGTGTGGGGCTCTGGTTCCCCGCTAGTCCACAGACCTGCCGAAAAGCTCGTGGTTCTCCGCTCCGGCAGTCTGCATGATGGGAGGTCACAGCGTTTCCGAGGATGTTCGGTTTTCCATTCAGTGTTTGATTGTCTGTGCTGGACACCCCTTCCTAAAGTGCTGGGCTGCCAGAGAGCCAGGTACGTGGCCTAGCAGGGCATCAGCCACTGCTCTCTCTTTGGAGGAAGTTTTGCCCAGTATTTCAGAATATGCTGAAAAATATTTAAGCATTAATTGATAAGCAGTTTCTGAGGGGAAAAGAAATCATCATAGCTTTTTTTCTGACCAGGGCTATAGGAAAGGGTGCTGCCAGATGAGTAGGAGGAAACTTAGGCTGAGGCACCAGAATCCATACTAGTCGATGGAACTTCCTGTCAAATGCAATAGGAATGACCAACTATTGGCTTAAATATTTAAGAGCTAGCGACATACCAGGACTTCTAGCTCACTTCCTCAGTAACCACTTTGCACCCACAGCAGCTCTCTCTTCCACACATGCAAACAAAACCTGAACAAATGCACATAGCTTAAACAAACCGTCTCCTGTTGGCTGGAAGTAAGGAGTGATTATTATTGGTAATTTAAGATTATTACGATCATTGTGGTATCAAATAGAGATGAGTCAGTAGATACTAGGATACTTATGAAGGCAAAATCAACAGATAAATAAACCAGATAGGAGGAAATGAAGGTTCAGATCTGGCTCTAGCGTATCCAACTGCAAGGCAGTTCACTTAAACTCAATAAACGTAAAAATGGTTGCAGCAGCTGACATGAATGGCAAATTTATCCCAAGAACTTTCTGGAGCGGTTTTGAATAACTTGGTGTTAGTCTTTTCAATTTCACACTCCCACTAGCTAGGAGAAGGTGACAATAATGGTGGTGTGATTTGACCCAGATTCATCTGGTATTCTCAGAAGAGATGAATTTACAAGAAAAGTGTATGGTTTACAAAATAGTGCTACAAATATTTTATTCAGTCTTAGAGTGCAATTTTTAATATACATATACATTCCATATTACTGCGATAGGCAGTAATTGATGTGTAAGTTTTCTTTTGAGTTCAGGCTCTCTTAAGATGAATAAGAGGGTTCATATGTCAAATGTTTCTTCATAAACTAGACTTCTTGGGGAGAGAATCATTTTTTTGTTTTGAATGTGAATAGTGTGGGTTTGGTTTAACGACAAGTCTATTAAGTATTTTTGCGATATAAATAATAAATTATAATGCAGTTAACATTTGGAAAACTCGCTGTTCATCTGCTTCCACAAATGAGGTAAAGGGACTGTTTAAAGACTTAATTTTTGTATAACCTGATGGAAAAGTGTCATCCACAGCCTTATTAGCATGTAAGATGCCAAGCTGAAATAAATTTGATACAGTGCACTCAAGTTCTATATTTTCTCACGTTCTATATTTTGATACTTTAAAATGATTGAATTAGGGGAGGAGAGCTTTTCAGAATTGCTTTTTATTAAACGTATCAAAAATCTACAAAAGAAGGCAAAATTACTTATATACAAGTTTCTGTAGATAAATTCAGAAATAAAATCTAACAGAATCTTGTAGCACAAAACCAACTGTTTCAGCTTCACTTTCTTCCTGTAATTGCTTGTTATATCTTTACCCTTCCATCTCAAAGAGTTACTCTCACCATTTTTTCCCAGAAAGATTTGGTAATTGCCCTTTACATTTTGCACAATGGAAGTACTACAGGCCTGAAGTAGCCATTTTACAGCTAACTTTTACTGACTGTGTCTCTTCTGCTAGTTGGTAAGTGTTATTAACATTTGATATTCTTTCTCCTGTTTTTTTAAGGAAAGAAAGTAGCTCATTTATACAGGCTCACCTTGACTCAGTAATACATACAATTTTGAATGATGTTCTTCTTCATGTTTGTGATGAGAAAATAGCCATCTACCCATCTATATGAAACGATTGAGTTTTACTGCGAAGTTCTGGAGAGGTGGATCTGCTTGATTAAAAATAGAACCTTCTGACATGACGCCTTTTTGTAAGAATGTTTCTAGCGTCTACAGAACTTTCCTCTTCTGAGTTTTTCATTTTAGTCAACGTATTCATCAGCCAGAAAGGCTGAGTGTAGTCATCTTACTACTTATTCATCAGCTGCTGCCAATGCAGCTCTAAACCGCTCAGGCATTCGGAGTAGATTGGGATGGATCCTGTTCTTCTCTGTGGTGTGCACTTTCCTCAGTCTGGTTACCCATGTGAAGGCTCTACAGGAGTTCAGCCACATCCTGAAAGTGCAGGGCTGGGCTGCAAGCTCCTCTTTGGCTGATGAGCAGACTCAGAGGGTTGTTGCACTCATTTCTCATAGCTAGTGTCCCATGCTTGCCTTCAGCTCCGCTGGGACAACGTAGCCCTGCTCAGGCTGTCTCTCCCTGTTTGTCCCACTGCTGAGGTAGCAGGCTCCCCATGTGATGTCCCCTTCTCTCTTTCCTCCTGCCCCAAGCAGCAGAGGAAAAAGACGGGCGGCAGTTGCGGGATGGGGTGCCCAGGTAATGATCCTGGGGTGCTTACACCATCTTGGGGCCCTGAGCCACTTGGGGCAAACAGTGCTGGTGGGGTTCCTAGCCCTGGCCTGTTCCTCTTATCATTCAAAGCAACCACCTACTTTATCATACTTCAAGCTACCTGTGGAAGAGCATCATACCCATGCTACTATAATAGTAATAATTCTGGTTAAGCACTATTTAAGGAATACAAAATGTTAGTGGAGTTCCAGAAGAGAGAGGAGGCCTTCATATAGGTTTGTAACCTATATATTGTGTACAGATATTCTCTTGCGTACCTGCAGACAGTGTCTGTGTAGTGTGGCCAAAAAAAAAAAAAAAAAAAAGACAAAATATGAATGAGTGGGAAGAAAATGAGATGAAACTATACAGTAGTTAATATTTGGAACAGGTATTTTGCAACCCTTCTTTGCAATTTTTCAACTCTAGTTATAAACATCATGTAGGAGAAAGGAAACCAGAATAGAAGAAATACTGACCTAAAGCCCACAGAAGCCACAACTGCCCCCCCCCAATGCGTCTGTCTGAGAATTATGTCATCAAGTACTGTCATATATAATCTGTGCAAATTATCTTGCTGAATATTTTATGTGCCAGTTCTATGTCTTCGTGATAGAGGATTTGGATCTGTTTGCAAGTATGAGTGGAATTATCTTGAATCATTTTGGTTTAATGTGCTTTTTGTAGCACAGTGGTTAGAATACCCAATAGGAAGTTAGAGCTCTAAGTTTGAAGCTACTCTCTTCCTAATTTAGTGTAGATATGTGAGTTGAGTGCACCTCTCAGAAGGCTGTTATAATTGTCAGGCTTTGTTGAGTGGGTCACCTTCAGACTCCTCAGCTGAGGCAAATCCTCCCTGAATGATGTGTTTATCTTTTTCTTGAGATAAGAGAAACTGTGACTGGTCTAGAGCCTCGTCTTTAGGAGATTCAGCAGGAAGGGTGTGTTGCTTTGGTTTCAAACTATGTAACAGTACTTAAGTATTTGAGATACTGCAGAGCTTCAAAGCATCTTACCTCAAAGTTTACCTATAGCATAGCTGTTAGATCACTCTCCAGGGGCATCCTGAGCAGAGAGAGCAATGGAAGAGAGACCTCACCTCATTCCTTTCTGCAGGATGTGCCAGTCCCCTCACAGGATGCTTTCATGTCCCTCTGAGGTTAAATAGGTGTTTTCAGGTATTTCTGAACTAAAATCTTTGCAGAACCAGATTTCTTTGAAGTGAAAGAAATACAGATTCTTTTTTTTTTTTTTTTTTTTTTGATTCAGTGAGTGACAGAAGACTTATACTTCTGGCATGAAAGATAAGATGACTTTACCTACCTATTTCCTAAAACTAATAATTTTCCTAAACTCAAATGCAACAGAAGGAAGGAATTAAACTGAGTATCACAACAGAGGCAAATTTGATATCCTCACTTCCATTTTATACTAGTCACCATATAAACCTTTTCTGATGGTTGGAATTTTTGACATTTGAAATCGGCTTCATCTGGCTGAAGTTTTGACTGAAGCAGAAGAAATACTTTATTGAGCAAGAATCTGTACCTGTTAAAAAGACTCAAAATATCCTTGGACACTTATGTCCCTGCTTCACTCAACTTCTGAAATCAAAAGCAGTCTATTGAAAAAAGATCTCTAATAGCTCACATGCTCTTTTGTTAAGTTTTTGTGCAAGGCACATATGCTAGAATAGTTAATGAAACTGAGGACATCTTGTTTTCATATTTTTTATTGCTTAAATTTAGTGAAAGTGTATCTGGTTTTCTTCCACAGCAGTAACAATATTTGCTCTGAGTTTAACAAAAAAAAAAAACCCAAGAAATAGCAGACTTGTGTTTTCTTTGGACAACATCAGACTGCTTTTACACATGGATAACTCTTCCTTTGTTATGGCTGAAGTGCCTCTTTTAAAAAAGTTGTGTATTGCTGACAGCAAAGAGCAAAATCTTACTGCTTGAAGCCAGTGGGAGTTCTACCTTTGACCAGAGTCAGAACTGTATCAGAGCATAAGCCGTGTGACTCCCGCAAGACTCTGTCAGGTCTGAAACTAGAATACTTGTTCAGGAATCTTTCGTTTCAGATCTCCTTCTGCTTGAACAAAATCAGAAAATCTTTTACTTCGTCTTAAGCAATAGTTCACTGAAGACTGGCTAGGCGTGCAGCTCTGATTCATTTTCTTGCTTCCAGCTAAATTTTGTTTTAAAAGTTACATTACAAATCAGTAGTGACAATACAGAGCCAATACATTTGTAGAATTTCTTTAAGTAAATGGTGACATATGTAAAGCATGATTACATATTTATGAGTTGGAGAGGAGGTTGTGCTGCAGAAGAGATTAAAAAGGATATGACTCATAAAAATCTACCAGGAAGGACTGCATTGTAAATGTCTGAGAAACTTGGTTATACTGAATAATATTAATATCACTATATGGGATGCATACTGTCTAAATCATGAACCTTCCATTCCTAGGCCTAATGCTTAATTATCAGTATTGGGGGGGAAAAAATTAAACCTTTTTTTAAAAAAGTATCTTTTTGACCAGTGTGAGCTTATTCTTAAAGTCTTTTTTCAAAAAAATTTTTCCTTTGTAGTATTATATTGGGGATGGTTGGAGAAGAACTCTCTCACTTTCCATGACTTCCAGGATCAGAAAGGTAAAATAAAATATAAAACCATTTACTTTTTCCTACCAAAACAAACAGTCATTGAGCTTTTTTTTCAGCGTGAGAATATTCAATTCTTTTAAAATAGTTCTCATATTTGCAAGCAGCTGCAAAAATAGGAAGACACTACACTGTCTTGTCTTCCATGAGCCAGTCTTTTACAGATCACACCACCCAACCATAAAATCTGCAAATTAAATCTTTATGCTAAGTTTGTATCTGATCCTTTTGCTTTTGGTATTATCTTTGGCATCCTTAGCCTAGATGATGAGGAATTACATGGTGCGTGCAGGAAGGAAATAATCAATTCGGGTTGATTGGAACTGTGGTTGAACAGAGATGAGTAACATCTAGGGTCTATCAGAAGTTTCCAGAGTCGCAGAGTATGTTTTAGTTAGATACACACAGCAAGCAGATATATCTGAGTGGTACCATGTGGGGGTTTAGCATTCTGCAGGTGGTTGAATCTATTTTTTTTTCCTTCTTTTCATCACATGTAGACGCTCTTGTATATCTGACTCATTTATGCTGAATGGTGCCTGGAATGTATACTTAGCAAATGCTGCTGTGGGAATGTATTTTCAATAACAGAATACATATCTGTGATTTAAAAGTGCCAGAAAGCCTTCTGAGAAGAGGGGGAGCAATGGGGCACACAGTGTGAGTGGGATATGAATGGACACTATTTAAAGGAAATTTTTACCATAGGTTAATGTACTTGGAAAGGCCGATAGTCTTCTGAGCAAAGAAATTACCTTTTCAGCTTCATAACTGCACTGTGTAAATTTGTAGCATCAAGAATTGTTTAACAACAGCTTATTTGGGCTAGAGGAAGGGAAAACTGCTTTAAGACTTTTCACGTCCCTGTACATCTGAAATTCCTACTGGACACTGTGGGTTGGAAATCTCCTCCAGTTCTGATTCTGCACATACAAACTTCACTGGAATCAGTCGGTTCTAGATGTTATCCCTCCAGATGAAGCATTCTCTGCTGTGAATAGATCTGAAACCTAGCATTATTTTTAGAGCTTGTAGGTAAGAAAAAGTGATGCGGTGAGCTGGGTGATGCATCCCTCTCAGTGTTTATTTTGATGGGACTTTGGCCTGCAAAAATCTGCAGGCTGGAAATATGGCAAATATATTTGATTAAACACTAATTTTTGTGCATTTTTCAGTAATTCAAACTCACATTTGCACAATGAAGAGCTTTTTAAGTTAGCTATATGTTAATGGTAGAGGAAAAAATAATTCACTGAATTCATCATAGAGCACATCTTTCATCCCAGGTTCTCTAAGTACTTTTCAAATTAAGCTTTCTGGCCCTCTTTTGAGTTAAGTGTCAGATAGGTGAACGGAGCATTTTATTTCAGCATTTCTGTGTGAAAAATCTTCACACAAAAGTGCTGATCCTGCAAAGAGGTCAACGGGGCTGCATGAGATGCAGGGCATCCAACTGCGCAGAGCTGGGTTAGGCCCGAATCCTGCAGACAAACGGGGCTTGGAAGCCAGCCCCTGCCACCGCGGTGCTGCGCCTCATCTCCTGGGCTGCTGCGGGCTAGTGGTGGGCGCACACTGCTTGCAACCGTGCCTGAGAACAGCTCTGCTGCTCCCGTTGTACCTCGAGCGTGTACGTGTGCCTCACCTGCTGTTTTATTGCTTTTCTGTCATCATAAAATTCAGGCAAGATTTTGCCTGATATCTTTAAAGTTGTTCTTTAGATACTGAATAATGTTATAACATCAGGTCTTTGCACTGGCAAAACATACATACGTATATACGCACATACATACATACTGGCAAAACATGCACATGTACATATATATGTGTGTGTGTGTATTCATATGTGTATATATATATGTGCAGTCTGATGTCCTGTTTTCTGTGAAAGGGTATTAGATACCATATTTTAGAAAAGGTCTTTTTGGTTATACCTGGAGAAAGAATTCTGAGTATTGCCAGATGTGCAGTTAGAGTCACAGTAATAAAAGCAGCTAGATTTGCAGGTGGTGGAGAGGAAACTATTTCTTAGTATAGTCTCAAGAAAACTGTAATTCTAAATCACCACCACATTTTTTTCTTGAGCTGTTAAGTCAAAGTTTGGGGCCATGTGGTCGATTAAGAGGAGAAACAGACGTATTCTTGTTTGCTTATCAAAACTGTAGGAAACCTGCTTTCCTGAATACAGGAGCTTTCAAACAGGAGAGGGTTTCTTTTTCGTAGTTCCGTGCTCCTTTTCAGGTACTGCTCAGCTCAAAAACTCCCTCACAGCTTTTCTCAAGGTCATTTTCTGGTACTCAGCCAGACTTGATTTTCTGCTGCTTCCCTCTCAACAGTCCGGCTGTTTGTCTCCTTTTTCTGAGGTGTTACGTGTTTATCACCAAACGTTGCTTTTAGTGAGTTCTCTCCAAGCCACATATGAACCTCTGTTCTGGTAAAGGTTATAATCCTTTCATCTGTCTGGTTCTGTAAGGGATTTCAGTTGCTTTTTACATTTATTGGTAAGGATAAGCAGCTGTTACACACATTTCAAAGAAGTTCAGCCTAAATGATAACAACACTTGAAATAGTTATGGTAATGTAAAATGTGACATATACCATGAAGTAAGTTGCATAGTGTTAGGATAAATATTTCATCCACTCTTGTTTAGGATAACTTGGGGAAGGTCATGGTGAATTAATGCAGCCGGCTCAAATTCATACTGATAAAACCTTTAACTCAAGCTGTGCATGCACATATATCTCCTATCTAGACATTTCATGGACAGAAGCTCTGGTAAGAGTGATTCACATGGCAGAAGGAGGAGAGGACAAATGACATGTCGGTTACAATCTCAGTGTTCGTGCAATCCATGAAATCTCCCTGGCATACAGCAACAGCAGATTACTGGACCAGGTGTCATAGAAATGTTAATGTGTATCTTTAAAGTCAGATTTCATCTCCTCTCTTTTTGAAAAGAATCATATTTGGTTTCTGGTATTTTGGGAGGAAATACAGAGATATCCATGTCCCCGTAATAATCAGTCTGACTGCAAGAAGCATATCTTAAGCAATATACTAAAGATATTCTCAGTGTAGTACCACAGTAGTTGCTGTAGCTGCTTCTCCACACCATCTCCCATAGCAGTTAGCCACTTTAAACCTTTTAAGGATATAAACCAGATCAGTATTTAGTAGTTTGATTCAAGTTGATGGAGCCTATAAGGGCTGCTCCTGAATTTCCTAAAGATAGAAAATTTTAGAAATATTTTGTAAATAACAATTGTTCAGTTCACCACCTATGTAGAATTCATCCTTTGATCTACACTGGTGCAGTATTTTAAAATTCGTAAAGAATAAAACATATATCTTGCCAATAAGGAATGTTCCCTTTTGTTAAGCATACGTGTTAGATTAAATGCATCTCCTCATACGCTGCTTATCACCTTAGACAGAATTCATTCTGTCATAAGAGCAGATGGCTTGGTTTGATGGAATGTGTTTCATTCAAGGGAGAGGATTGAATAGTTTGACAAAATGCATTTTGTGGATGGATTAGACACAGGAGAGTGACTTGTGGTGTGTTGTCTATGGAAAACACCAATGAATTGATTTTAAGATGTTCAGTATAGAATGGAAAGGCTTAAAATGTGCACTTTATTGATCAAACAGATTGAGGGGCCTGACAAGAAGTAAAATGTGCACACAGAGCCCATTCTGTCAATGGGAATGTTTTTCATCTACCTGCATCCTCAACAAATTGTATTTTGTTATATACTTCATATGCTCCTGTTGGCACAATGCCACTTTCTCCCAATCTCTTTCCTCTGACAACAGAAAGCATTTGGTGAAATTTCTCGTTGTGACAGGTTTCACAGGCAGCGCATAGCTCGGCTGCTCCTGTTCAGTACGTGCAGTTGACCTGAAGACAGCTCAGTGGTCGGAGCTCAGGCATTTGGGCATTTGGGTTCAAACCCCTGCTTTGTCCCAGTTTGACTCATTGATTTGGGCAAGTAACTTACAGTTACAGTCCCAGCAAAGTGGGTGGGTAGTGTTGAAATGCCTGACTCTGGTGGGCAGAAGAATTCGCAACCCTACAATGTCTGGCATGAATTAGACACCTAATAATAGTGTTCACAAAATCCCCCATGCTCAGTGGGGAAGAAAGTTAGCTAAAGAGTAATGAGAGCTTTTGGAGGCCAAGACACAGCTCTCATCCACAGAGATGTGCTTACTGATGCTTGGGATGACTTACCAGCATAGGTGCCTGTGTGAGGCCAGCCCTTTTCTCTCTGGGGGAAGGCAGTCTAGCAGCACAGTCATTTAATGCTTAGGTTGTAGGAAAATTTGGTTCATATTCACAGCATGAGAACCTGCTTTATTAGTGACCTTAAAGAGCTTTGCCCCTCTTCTCTAGAGCAGAACTAGTCACGTTTCTTGGACTCCTGCAGATACTAAGGAAGTGTAGCAAGAGCATAAGCGACATGGATACAGCAGAGTTATCAGAAAACTATACAAAGAATTTCCAAAGGCTGAATGTTGCACAGCCCCTGTGCAGACCTAAGGTAAAAGAAGGATAAATGCTCCTTTCTTTCTTTACCTCTTCAGCAAATTATCTTTTGGGCAGTGCTTTATATATGTAACTTTTATAAGGAAAATCCCCACTTGGTTTTACCAAGAAAAATCCAAGTGATATGCAGAAAATTACTTTTTCCAGAATGAATGGATGGACATAATTGAACCACAGTCACAGACTGCATTTTACAGTAGGGTTGGTTTTAGGTGAATTCAATAACTCATAGATGGGATTGTTTCCAGATAGAGACTAGCATTGTCTAGTGTTTGAAATTAGACATGACTAGATCCTTGCAGACCCACTCACATAATACGTATGAGCCTATTGAAAGTTTAATTTGAGAAAAGTATGTTACTGGCATACGCAGAAGCTTTGAACTAGCAGACAGTCTATGGATTATTTTTCTATTCCCTCTTTCAGACCTGTTATCATGCCTGTTTTGTACCAAACACTCTCATAAGAGTTCATAATGCTGCATAATAGGGCTAGGTTGAAGTGTTTATAAATTGTTAATGAATAATGTTAACTGACCAAAGTTAATAAAGATTCATTAAAATTCATAAAATAATTCATGTATATTTCATTACAGACTACAAACATAAAATGAGATACTTTTCCAAACATAGATGTTTCCTGAAACTTAAAATTAGGAATTTTCAGAAGCATTAATTAGTGGAAAGCTGAAGAAAAAGGTTATAATGAATGTACCTTATGAAGTATTTTGAATAACTCTTCTATATAAATTCATAAATTATTCAGTACAACCACTTATATAATATTTCTTAAAGGTAAAAGATGTGTCCTTTAGGGCCTAGGTGCCCTTTCCTTAAAGCGAAATAACTCTGCTACTTTACTGGAACCAAGTAACAGAAATAAATCAATTTTTTTCACTCACAGCAGGCATCTGTTACTTCCTAAAGGAAATATTCAAGGAACATATGGATGAAAGGATTTGGAATGGCATTGTTTCAGAAGAGAAGTGCATGAGACAGAATCAGGAAAAAAGAAAGTATCACATTCAACCAATAGACAGCTAGCTGCACGTCTTTATCTAAAAGGGAGCTTTTGGGTAAAGCACTGACTGAATGTGATGGGAACTATAAGCAAGCCTGCTTCTGAATGCAGAAGGAAGCCAGGCCTTATTGTCTGGGTAACAAAATTTGCTTGGACTTAATTCTTCATTCTTGGCCCCCACAGATAAGTCTCAGTACCGTGCTCAGTTCTGTTCAGGGATGCCAGAGGAGGGTAAAGGTTACTCACATGAATAAGAATTTCAGTACTGCACATATCAGATGCATAATGCTACTATAATAGCATAAAAAAGGCAGCAAAAACTAGGTATGTGACTCACTATTTGAAGCCAACACTTCATTTTGAAAGAAAGTCACCAACACTGATAAAGTGAGGATTTATCTTCTTTAAAAACTGAACTTGATCAGAATTCAAAAGTGCTAATTAAAAGATCATGTATTTTATATAGGCTGCAACCTCCCTGTTTTAGAGGAGTTCCAATTACTTTTCATTACTGAACGCTGTGAAAAAGGATGGAGGGAATGTCACAGCCATGATGCCTCGGGAGCTTAATAGAGCCTGGGATTCATAGCGAGTTTCTGCGGGAATGGTTGCTCCTGAAAAGAAGAGTGTGGTTTGTTCTTTCCCTAGGAGCTGTCAAACCACATCAGGAAAAATACAGTTCTCATTCATCTGCACCTTTTGTGGGAAGGATTATGACGTCTGCAATTTCTGCCCTTCTTTAGATGCATTGCCGCCTTCCTTTGAACGGAGGTGAGAGGAGCCAAGGAGCTGCTCCTTACTCTGCTCCTTCTCCTCTGTGCGCCTTGGTGGCCTGGATGAATCTGTTCTGAAACTGAAAGTGAGATACTAAACTTCCATAGCTCAGGGCAATTTTGCCAGGCTACTGATAAATTACTTATTATCAGGAAAATAATTATGAGGAAAAAGCTAGACTCCAATGGAATGAAGATGCTTCTTCCACGTGGGTATCAGTGAGATGTAGTCCAGACTGCTTTTGTGCACCCAGCTTGCGGGTTAGAAGTATCCAGTCTCTTTAATAATGCAAGTAATTCTTCATTTTCAGTCCAGGGCATATTGCTAACAACCTCTAATGTTATTGCTCAGAGGGCCCCTCCCAAAATGTGACTTTTTTTCCCCTGTCTGGAATAGACTGCATCATGGCTTGTGCATTTGTTTTCATAGTAGCTTCACTCTGCTGAGCTGCAAGGGAAGGGAGCTGGCAAGCACTTGGATGGCTCACATCAGGCTGAGTGTCCTCAAGATAGTGGGTGTGCTACTTTGAGGATGGTCAAGATTTCCTGGCAGCTGAGAGCAGAGAAACTGTTGGTCAAGGGAAGTTACAAGATACATGTGAGGAAAAGGTTTCAGTTAACAGAATAATACTTTGTTTTTCTATTTCAAAGTGTTTTACAAAGGCTGTCAGTGTCTTAATTTTACCAAAGTCACAGAGAAGTGAACTGAAGCCAATGAAAAGAAGCAATGACAAAGCTAGGATTAAAACATGAGTCTCCAAAATCTCAGCCTTGCACTTTATCTCCTGACTACACTGCCTTACTTTGGCTCATGGTCAGTTTAAGGAAGTCTCAGACAACAGACTGTGGAAGGATTTCCTGCATTCCTGTGCTTCGTCAGCTGCAGCCTTGAATGACTTTAGATTGTTTTCCTGTGGGTAGTTTGGGGATCTTCTTCTCCAGAGTCATAGTAAATGTTTCCTAGTTTCTTTCCTTGGAGCATATTTTTTTTTTTTCATGTTAACATCAGAGTATTTAGGCTAAAGGCTGTAAACATGCTTTGCTGTTTGTTTAATTATTCTTTATTTCTTTGTATGTGTATTATCTGTATTTTTGTTAAGATTTCACTCACCTTGTTGATTTACTATTGTTAACAGAACATTTTTTACAGAAGGGAAAGCTTAGACCTACCGCTGAGACTATTACCTTCATTTGCATATTGAAAGCCTTGGCAATGTCTGGGAGAACAACTGGATGTGCTCTGAGATATTTGGATAGATATTTAACATTCCTTCAAGTGCTATGACATCTGTGTGCTGAGCAAAAATGAACTTAAGGGGATGTTTGGGTTTAAGAGTCCAGTCTAACTGCAGTAGCAAGAATCATGTCATCTAATGACACGAACTGTCAGAGACATAATCGATAAAAAGAAGGACATTTTTAAAAGAAGGAGATTTTTATCTGTCCTGTCTGGATAGCCTTCTGATTCCCTGTTCTCCTGGTAATACTACACAGGGTGCAATCAAAGTAAAGCTTGATGTCATCTGCGAGTCTCCTCTTTGCACAGTGTGATACAAGTGTCAGGCTTATCTTGTGAGTTAGGAAGTTTTGCTGTTAAGAATGTGGTTTTGTAAACTACCATCGCCTATTCAGGCTCGTCCCAAGGGGAGACTTTCTCTAGTGCTACAAAGACCTCCACAAAGGCTGGCTACCTAATAGAAAATACTTATTAATGGGAGGGTCAGCATAAGAAGGCTCTCCTTCAAGATTTGGGTGAATGTCTAAGCATTCAGGTCTCATTCTGTTTTGAAACAAGCAAGTCATTTCAAACATTTTAAATTTACTACCTAAGGTCCACCCCTTACTTATCTGTCTGCTTTGAAGAGAGACCCCTAGCTACTGATGACTCTTAAGTTATGGCAATCGCTACAAAAATAATTTTCTTTACCTGGGAACTGATCAGAGCTATATTCTGGTGGTCATTCCAGCCTTCTGTACTTGTAGAATCCAGAGGGAGAGAGTGAGCAGTGAGGAAGTGTTTCCAACTTGTGGTTTCTCAAGTCATTCTGTGTGTCCACTCAAATTGTCTTATATTATGAGTATACAGCCTGTATCTGCAGCACATCTCCAGCTGGCTGTATGAATATATGGAACATCATCCTATCTAATGGGAACACCAGGAGATGAGAGTGAGGAAGGAGGAAAATCCTTCATTTTTTCAAAGCAAATTGTAGGAGAGTCAGCAGATTTGTTTGATTTTGCGCTGTTTCGTACCTGATCAGAAGAGAAGGAATGTTTTAGAATGATATTGTTGGAAATAAAGCTTAGGTGATTGAGACGATCAAGAGAGATATGTGTGTATACATGAAAGAGATGTAATATCTTATTAATTGATGTGATACACTGACATATGAATGAACCTATCTGGACAATCAGTGTATATTAAGAAGAGGTTGCACCAGTGAGGAAATCAGTTTGAGCTAAGTTCTTTTTGGAGGGAGAGTGAAAGGGAAAATCGACATTCCAGGAGCAAAGAAAGAAGACAGAAGTGATAAAGAAGGAATTTTAAAGAGATTGGATTTGTAGGAGGAATAAAAGATGCAGTCTTGTGAAACCTCAGAAAACTCAGAAAAAGGCTAGGACAGGTGAAGAAAAGAGATAGATAGGCCTAGTAGAAGTAGAGGCCTGTTTTAGGTTTGGTACAAATCAAAGTATGAGAAAGTCAGCCGAGTTGTACAGACTGCAGAGCCCAGGAGACAAGCTACGAGCTGTGGGGGGAAGATCATTGGATATCATCAGCCCAAAGGATCATAGCATGAGGAAAAAGATGCAGAGGGATTCTTACTGGTTTATTTGTGCTACAAAGTTCTATACAAAGGTGTATGAATCCTGTGCACAGTTGATATGCTATACCTACCCATGCTTCACAAAAAGTAGATTAAATACCAGAAGCTCATGCTCTCAGTATTGAGTTCTGGGGAAAAGTGAGTTTAACCTGCTGAAAATTTTCAGCAGGGGGAGTGAGAACAAAACTAGGTCTAGAGGTCTAAACTGTGGGTCTCAAACTTAACAAACTGCCCTAGTGGTAGATCAGGACATATACCAGGAAAGAAATAGTGTTTGAGCCAACTAAGATGCATGGAAAAATCATTCATGGACCAAAGAATTTAAATGCATTGAATTTTAAACTTTTTGCTGAGTACTCAGAAGTGTGTAATACAAACTTAACTGTCATCCTTCACAAACTGAGTGAGCACGTATGCTGGCAGTGCTAGCTGATATCTAGGATTTTCTGCAAGAGGGACTACTTATATCAGTATATTATTGCATTTGAAATGATATGTTACTCCACATACCACATACCACTGAGATATGGATTAGATTGCTGATTTACATCATCTATTAAGAAAATAACAGTAAAAGAACATTTCTACCAGAATGAATGTCTTCCATGCACCCCTCCTCCTCTGTTGGTAGACCTACAGTTTGGCAGCATTTAAGTCATTTTATGTGTATCACAGAGTCACAGGATAGTTGGGGTTGGAAGAGACCTCTGGAGATCATCTGGTCCACCATCTGATATTTCTCTTAATATTGCATACTACCAATAAATTGAAATTTTTTGAGTCATACCCATGATTCCTTTTATATATCTCCCTCAAATCTTTTTTAAAGTATGTTTTCCAGCATGTTCAGTTTTAGATGATACTTAAAACTGCAAAGTAATCAGCAATCGCATTAAGTTCCGATTTTGTTTCTCTGAATGATGGAGGTGTCTCTTTTGTTCCAAATTCTTTATCCTTAGTCATTTTTAATGTGTCTTCTCTTGCACTGGCTTTTCCATCTCTCTTCAAATTTTCATCATTACAAAAATAATGATTTAAAACATATATATATATATACCAGAACAGAATGAGCTAAAAAAAAATTAGGGCTCAGCTGAGTAAGTACCTCTTTAACTGTAGTGTAAGCCATTTCTTTCTTTAAAAAAGTAATCCATTCTCTATGCTTTTCCCATTTTCTAATTTGCTTTGGTGTTTTTCCAGATCACACATCCTTTGTTCAAAAGTACTATAATTTCTAAAAAAAAGACCTCTGAGTGTCATCATTGTCTAGCTGTTCACTAGTTTGTTATTTTGGTTTAACTTGGGATAGACTGATCTGAGATGATCCTCTCTAGTTAGAGGCATAAGCTGTCCCTTACCAAATAATACATGTTAAAATGTTATATAGCATTCATCCCACATGAGTGCTTTCAGCATCCAGTCAACAGTTGGAATCATGCTCATTCCTTTGATCCTTCTTAAACTTTTGAGCTGTATTAGGCATCCACCATTCCTCTTGTGTGGCTTCTGTCTGTGTTGAACTCTCCATATTTGCCAAAGTTTTTCCTACTTCCCCTGCTACTTACATCAAAATGATGAAGTATTATTCATCTAGATCTGCTGTCTTGTCAACTTTTATTACATCTAGTTGCCACTTTATACCATCTTGTAATCATAAAATCTTAGTGCATTTTACTCTTTTCCCCAGAAGATTCTGCTCCAGTCTTCAGATATCTTTGCATCTTTGTCTTAGAGCTAAAAAAGAAAAACAAAGGAAGGAAGACAAAGATGCATTTACAATCAGAGTGATATATGTGTTTTGTTTTTCTTATGATTTCCTGACTCAGTTTACACCAGACTTTCCACCCAAGATTAAGGGTAGTTGAAAATTGACTACTGACATTGCTTAAGTGAGATGTTTTATTTATTTATTTACATTTTAGAAAAAATCCGCCTTCTCTCTAGTTGGGGTATTGCTGTTGAAAAGATGACATCTTACAGAGGAAAGCCCAGGGACCTCACTGCTACAAAATCTCATCTCTTAAGAGAAGAGACGGTGAAGTGGCTTAGAAAGAAGATTCCATCTAGATAGAAAAGAAGCAAAGATGAATGAGGCATGAGTCAAGGTGTGGACTGAGAACAAGATTTGCCATTAAAAAATTCATATTATGGACCTGCCTTGCTGCAGGATTGGGAGAACAAATCCATCTTGCTGCCTGTGGGAAGCCTGACTCTTTCTATTGGCTCTAAATAGCATAATCAAAAAAAGAAATGCTGCCAGCACTGCAGCCATTACAGCATCATAGTTTTCCATTACAATTCATAGAACTGCAGATATCTACAAAGAACAGGAAATTTTTAACAAGCAGTTATCTGTCTTGAAGTGGCTGAAGGTCAAAATGCTGAGGACAGAGACTCTCCACTTGATATGCACATGAAGATGCAGACATTAAATCAGAAAGGATTAGCTACTGAGCACAGTCAAAATCATGCCAGTCTATCTGCAATTTAAAGCAGCAGTTTTCCAGTGGACCTCTAAACTTGTTCATTTAAACCACGTAATCAAATACACATGTTCTTGATCTCAGTATGAACTTGCCATCCTAAACCAGGATTTGTATTTACAGGTATGTATCCATCACCCATGGCTAGAACTGAAAACTGAAATAAGTTATAAGTGAAACTTTCAGTTCATCTTTAGACACTTTGAATTGACTTTGAACTACTAAGCTATTAGTAGTTTTCATTATGTTATAATTTATCTTTGTTTCTCCTTTACATTATATTTAGTATAACTTAACACTGTTAATGAACCTTTACATTTCCAAGCTCAAACCAAGTCTTTTTTTATCCTCTCCCTCCTCATTCTTCTTTTGTCATTGATCAAGGAAACCTGATTGTGTAAGATGTTGCATATCTGACTGGAGCAGATAAGCTCAAGGCAAAACTTTAAATCCTCTGCCTCTGCAGTGGACATGCTGAAACATGTCTGAGTGCATTGGTGCAGGAAGTAAAAATTTTCATCCTTATCAAAACTTTTTCAAAAATCTTGATGGATGAATGTTTAGATTCACTGCTTTAAATGTTATTGTCTTCACTGAAGTTCTTATTCTTTCCTTAGGTTTTATTTTAAAAAGAATATATTTTTAGACTGATAAGCTAGTAGCAAATGTAGTTGTTAAAAACAGTGTTAGGCAGTTTTAGGAAATAACTGTTGACACATGAACTTTTTAACGGGCTAGCTCTGTAATTAAAGTGAGTCCACATGTGACCTATAATTTCCTAAGAAGTCGCTGCAATCCCTGGAAGAATTCAGTAATCATTAATAGACTACTTACTTGCAAAATCACCTCTTCTGATGTAGGTGGAAACCAACAGGAAAAAGAAATCAGGAAACAATGCAAATGTCTTCAGGTTCTATTAGTTGTTTTACGCTGGGAAAGGTTGACTGCTATTTTATTTTTAGGTGAGTGTATTTATTATGTAAAGGCACTTGTTCTTGAGAAACTTTTTTCTATTTCATTGGAAGTTCTCTTTGCTTGCATAATGCCAGGATGTATGTAGGAACATCCAGTCTGCTCCTCATCAATCATTTATCACTGTGTGCCCCATTTGCCATCTTCCTTCTTATTAAGTCCTTTTGATTAAACTATCTTCTGTTTCCCACCTTTCCTCATGTGAAAGTCTGAATGTCTGTAATTAATGTTTCTCTAAGCCCCTGACTAAGCCCCGTCCAATCAGAAAAATTAAGATAACTTTGAGCTTAGCTGGCTTAGCTGGCTACAGTCTGCTGCCGATGGAATGTCCAGCTTTCTACCAATTCCTCTACCAATTTCTGCTAATTCCTTCTTGCAGCCGGAAGTTCATTCATAGGGAAGCTGATTGAGAAAAGTCTTCAGAAACCCACAGCTCCTGAATCTTCAAAATCATGCTAAAATGCAATGAAGCCACTAAATTCAAAAAGACCAGAGGAATTTAGAACAGGAACTGGGAATGCCAAAATTGTGTTTAAGCAATCAAACAAACTCTGATTGGCTGCCACGTGGCTTTTCTAGCTCTATAACTCCTTATTTGATTGGAAATTGTGCCTTCAGTTCTGCTTGAACAAGTGCTCACAGAAACACGAGTATTTATCTGACTAGTTACACTGAAGACCAATGGGTTCCAGGAACTTGGCAGAGCAGAAAGACCTGATAAGTGCGCTCCTGTCTAATACGTGCCAGCAGCTGGGCCCTAACCACCATAGCAATGGAAGGTTTTGAGCTGCTTTCTGTTTTTATGGCTTATGGTCACCATAAAGGCAAAGTGGTTTAATGATTTGAGCATTCACCCAAGAAATGGCTCTCTAGAGCTGACATCTTTGGCACTGCCCAAATCTGCAGCCCTCACCTTGCCAGAGCGCTCCTCTTCTCAGGCTAGTTAGTAGATTATGGAAAAGGAGAGGGTAGCGGAAACATCAGTTGTCTTCTTGTGAAGTTGCAGCATTGTGCAGGAAAGAATACCAGATTTGTGAGGTCAGAAGGAGAGAGTGCAAGGGTAAGCTGAGTTGTGTACCAAAAGTTAGGAAAGTCATTTCAGAGAAAGAAGTCTGGGCTCTGTTCTCACACCCACATCCACTCATTCATTCTGTACAGAAAATGCAAAATGAGAAATAAATCTAGGACTTATCGCCGAGGTGAGGGCCTTAACTACTACATTAGATCAGTGTGCTCTTCCTGGTTCTTCGTCTTCTTGGTTTAGTGTATAGTGTCAAATAGTGGTGCTGGTTCAGGAGGAAGAGAGAGGAATACCTCCACTCTCCAAACTGGTGGTCTTACTGGTTGTAGCTAGGGTTTTCCTACTTCTTGGAGGAGTGTACCAACTACTAGATAATTTAAAAGCGTATACAGAAAAGAAAGGTTTTCCCCACTTCTTTTCCTCAGCTTCCTGCATTTTAAAAGAGGGAGAAAAGAGAGGTGTCTTCATTTCTTTCAAATAATAGCTATTTTTTCTTAAAAGAAAGATTCTGACCTTTTGGTATGAACAGATGAAGGCAGTCAAGCACTGAAAAGACATGGGATTGTATGTTCTGTGCTTAGTATTTCTTAGTTCTACATTCTCAGCATGCCATATTTTTTTAATCACTCTGAAGTGTATATGATATTTAGGAGCTGTAGTAAAACAGTTTGCATTTTTATTTGTGTCCTATGCCTAGTTTTTCTCATTGAACCCTGTAGGTGAAGAATACACAATTAGAAATGCCAAGTTCATGGGTATGGAATGGGAGTTCAGGATCCATGTTCCTTACCTTGGGTTCAAGACTTCTCTTGGGCATTGTGGCTGAAATCCTATGCTCTCAAATCATTGTTGCATTTAGCCTCAAGTGTTTTTCCCCAGTCATACAGGAAGTCTGTGATGGAAGCAAGGTCTGGACCTCTGCTTTTCATTATGCCTGGTAAATTTAATTGCACCATCATGTTTTCTGAAATATTTTCTGTTCTATGGAAAAGCAAGCAAGACAATGGATTACATGTTTCTGTTCATTAATGAACACTGAATGACTTTTGTCAAACAAAAGTCTTTTCCTGGCCATAACTATATGGTGAATTTAGAACCCAGACTGAAATATATCCATGATTAGCCTCAGTTCTCATTAACAGTGTCATCAAGAAGTTGACAAAAAATATAACCAACAAGAGAGTCTTGCTTTTTCTTGAAGAATTGGGGCAATATGACTCTTTTGTCACACTGCATGCTCCTCTAGGAATTTTATAGGTATTGTTTTTAATTTCTGTTTCACCCATCTTACCCACTGCTAAAGTGAGGTTTATGGCCAGCAACCTGCAGAATACCCCCAAAACCTTTCTAAAGATGTTGAACAATACTTATTTGCCATGTAATGTAGCAGCTGGCTTTTATGAAACTCTGTATTTTTGTCCTATAAACAATTGCTGTGCTGTAAAGGTATTCAGAAGTATAGAGCTTTCAGTTGTCAAAGTGTTTCCAAAGACTTTTAGTACAATTTGATTGATTCTGAATCTTGTGAATGTAATGATAATTGTAATGGCACTATTATTAGAAGGTTCTTTGGGGTTGATAATTTGGAGGTGATTTTTTCAAAATCGAAACTGTTTATCATTATTGTATCATTGTATTTTTATGTGAAGTACAAACTGCAAGGCAAGACTTAAAGTTTGCTCATAACCTGCTTGTTTTATTACTGGTGAAGGGGAATTTATGGTTCAAGAAATTCATCTTACTCTCTGCAGGTGACATTTCTAATGGTTCTGCTATTGATTCCTGTTTGACATAACCTTTTCTTTTTGTTGCCAGTACAATAATGTTTACGTGCCAGTCTGTACTTGGTCACTGCACACTTGCATAAAAGAGGAAGGATGAAGCAGGTAGAGTTCTGCAGGAGTAATGCTGACATGGGAAGAGGTAACAAGAGGCCAAAAAACTGAGAGGAGGTGATAGGACTTCTGTTTCTGGGACTGTACATGCTCTTGTTGTTCAGCTGGGCAAACCTGAAGTCCCAGAATGCAGGCAGTGCATTTGCAGAGTCATTTCTTCATCTGACCCTCTCATGGCATTTCAGAGACTAGTGGAAATGCAGCCATTTGCTTTGGCTTTAAAGGGATTCCGGGTGAGCAAAACAAGTCCAGATTTTTTTGGAGCTCTGAAACACCCATGTTTAAGAACTCTTTAAAAGCTAAAGGAGTGATTCTGGAGTACAAGAGACAAGCCCTTCACAGGGAAGGCAGAAACTCAGAAGTGATGGAAAACAGAAAAAGGAAACAAAGAATGGGGGTAAAATGCTTCATTCATCTGAAAAATTTTGCTATTAAAATGAACAGTGAAGAATATTGAAAGAGGGAGAAACTTTTCCCATCCAAAGTAATTCACTAATAAACCAAATTAAACTTTAGATTCTATCACCTTTTACTGAGCTATTTCATAAAATCATTATTCTTATCTCTTAGGAAGAAAGCCATAAATGTTGATTGCCAAAAATTCTTTCTAAATATAATTTTTCAGAAACTGTCTAGAAAGCTAAGAGAAGAAATGGACAGGTTAATTGCACCTTGGAATTTAGCACTGGAGAAATAGTCTCTGGTCTTGACACTGAAAATGCTTATTCTTTGAGTAAGTTTAAGCTTGTGAGTTAAACCATTTAATCTTTCTCTTGGGTTTAAGGCAGACAGACACCAACACTTTTGCGCTAAAATCCAAGATGTTTAGGGTAGCAGTGTTTTGTAGGGTTGATGCAGATGCTTGAAGGTGCTTGTTCTTATTGAAAATGGTACCTCCAAAACTAATTGTTTCCATAGAAAATTCTGACTTCTGGCTGAAAATGAAAACCCAGGAAGTTCAGCTCAGTGCTAATAATTGTAGTGCCTCACAGAAGCTGGGTTTGGATACTGCAGTTGGCTCTGTGAAGGTCAGTCTCACTAGATCAAAAGATGCTCTGTGGTCGCCCCTCTTTTTAAGATGACACAGTGCATCATGAGATGTTTCATCTTTTGAGAAGCATGGCTCACAGAAGAAGCTGGAGGCACAAGATTTCTGATTCCCAGCAAAGACTCTGGTAGCATTTCCAAAACAACACTTTTGAATACTTTTGCTTTTGGCAAAAATTAAAATAGTTACGTTTGTTTTATGTTTATACTTCTTTAGCTGTTCATGGAAAGCAAAGTTAGGGAATTTTTTTTCTTAGGGCTGACAGAGAATGGCTGGGGATTTTCTGGCAGAATCTTTGACCAATTTTATGCATAAATGCAGTCCTTTAGAGCAACATGAAAGGTCAGCTGTAAGCACAGGCAAAGGGTGTAGGAGTTGGATGATGATGGCTGTAGGCAAGGAGGAATTCAGGATCCTGAGGAGATGAGGCTCCTATCCCAAAGTGGGGCAATTCTCAGAGCAAGTTCAAATGAGAGATTCCTGCCCTGCCCTTAGCTACTTCAGTTCCCTAAGCCACTGTTGGAGTCTGTGTGAGGGTCTGGGGAAATAACATATATTCCCCTCTCTGCTCTAGAGGAAGATCCTAAACATGTGCTTTAACCACTTTTGGAAGAAAGACACTGGGCTAAATGAAATTCTGGGCTAACAGCACAGTGTGCTGTTAAGTCTGTTCTCTTTCCTGTATTTCTCCATAAATTACACCATCACCTCTTAATATCCCTTTACCCCTCTAAAACCTCATTATTCTGTCTTAGTCTTCTATCTCACTCTTGCCTGTAAATGTTCACTTATCTCTCAGAGTCCCACCAAGTTCCCTACTGATCTCTGCTCTCCTCTCCTTCTGCCCAGTGCCACTCTGCTGTCATTGCGTAAATCACTTCCACACACTGTTCGGAGGCCCTGAAACAGCTCAAAAAGGCTGTGGGGGGGGGGGGGGGACACATTATTACTATCAAAGTTCCCTTTCCTTACAATGAGTAGAACTCATTGGAGCCTCAAAACACTTTGCATGATCCCATGCTCACTGAATTCAATGGTAACAACAATCACAGGAGTAAGTCTACGGATACCTGACACTGTCGATTTAGTCTAATGATTTCTGCACATGCCACTATGAAGTTTATGCTTCTTCACCAAGTTACGTTTTCAAGTAAGGAGCGTACTTGAATTTAGATAAATTGAGAATAGGTCCCTTTGTCTTGACCCCCTCTATATTTGGGAATTCTCCAACCTCGTAGTGCAAAAAGCTCTTGACCTACTTTTCTCTGAACTCTATTCTGTAATCCATAGCAGAGCACACAGAGGGAAAACAAGACAAACATCCCTCAGAAGAATGATTTCCCTGATCTGGTTTCCTGCACAATGATTTGCTCTGTCACTGTGAGTCTTGATCTGCAGGAACTTTACCCCATACAAAAGTCACAATGAAGCTAATTTAGGGCACAGTAAGGGAGTCATTTAAACAAAACAAAAAACAAGCAAAGCATGGAATGCGGTTATCCAAGTTGACTTTTGTGATAGAGAAATGCAAAAATATTTAACTGTAACTGTCTAAGAGATTCTGATGAAACAACTTTTTTATTTTCAGGAGTTATTTTTTCTGGTCTAGAGACTTTCGTTTCATCCTCAGGTGTTAAAAAGAAAAAGCCAGAACATCTTTTGAAGTCCTGAAACATTTCTCTAACTGGGAATATTACCTGATCTAATTACAACCAGTCCATAACCGTATGGAATCTGGAAATTGAAGTCTGGGATCTGTTTAGCCCTGGGAACAGAAGAACACAGAGACAGACTTTTATATAAGCCTGTGTGATTCTATACCAAGGCTAAGATTCACAGTTCCTTATTGATTTCTCTTTCCATGTGCCAGCATTTATGAATTCCTTACTAGACTGTAGAACTGTAGAGAATTAGTCAATTTGACTAGTATAGAATACAAAATATCCTCTGTCCTAACTAGCTAATCCAATGTAATGTGGATATAAGCTACAGATTTTCTTTGATTTTTACTTTGTTCATTTATCTGTAAGTGTTGAAAATTCAATCTTGTTATGGGATGCAAATTTATGGAGAATATTGCCATGTACTCTCTAGATCCCCCAGGATTTGGTTTATAGTTGCCTCATTTTTGAAGCTCAACCAGCCAGAAATTTAAAGTGCCATGGTATTTAATAGACTAGACAGTTGCCTTGTTCAAAGCTTAGGCATGGTATTAAATACAAGTCTGAAGGGACTAGAGCTACCATGAACAATAGTAGATGAATTAATGTAATATTTCAAGACAACATGTTGGTTACATGTAAAAGATTTTGCAGCTCTGACTACTAAAGTCTTTTATTTCTCTATAGAGACTATGCAACATACAATATAATCTCAGCACTTTTTTGTTAATTAATGCTGTCCTGGATAGATACTCTCTAGACAGTTCTTCAGAATCTTTGGCTTCTGCAGGTGATTGCCTTGTCAGCCCTCTGAATAGGTTGATGTGTAAGTTTAGGTTATGTATGCTGTCCCCTAAAAATCAAAGTTAAAACACTAACCCATCTTGTATAATGGTTTGCACATGGATTATTATCATAGAGTCAGGACCTACAGAGGTTTAGTTATTCCAGTGCCTAATTTAATGTATTAAAAGGCCTATATTTCTCAAATATGCATGGTCAGGAATTTCTGAAAAGTCCCTTTGAGAAATGTCAAACAGAACCATAAAACCTGATGAATTTCAAGAGATAGTTTGTATCATTTATGTTCATGAACATAATCTGTTGGAATTTAGCATGCTCTTGGATGATAAGGCTCAGCCTCTTGTTCAGCTTCTGCAGTGAAGGAACCTATCGCTAAGATAAGTGGGGTGAGTCAAGCTACCGTGACTACCCTCCTGGTAACGCAATTTGTTAGTAAACTTCAGTTGAAAAGCAAAGCCAAGGCAAAACAAAACAAAACAAACACAGGAAAGAAAAGAAAAGCAGAATGATCAGCTTCTTCAAAACTCGTACGGTGTGTTGCAGGAAGGCGCAAGCAGGTGAGACAGGTTGGCGGGTGATAGCACGGCTGGTGAAGATGGTGGGTATGGCTGCATCCATTAATGGCATTATAGTTTCTGCCTTTAGCACAGCAAACTGCCTAAATTGCCATGGCTCATACTTGAGGTTGGAACATCGCGTACTGTGATGTGATGTCATTTAGCCCTCTATCTTTAGCCCTCTATCTTATGACCCTCTGGTCACTTATTACACAGCTGAGTGAAACTATGATATTCTTGAATAGTCCATGAAGGCTATGCTACTGCCCTGCTGAGTCAGATTTTAGGCTTTTGACTCTTATCAGGCCTTTGGCCCAGCAGTTTCTTGTATTTACTGTAGCAAGTAAGACTGCCAGCTAATGACTGTATTCAAAACAGGCAGCTGTGGGGTAAGGCTCCATAGCCCACTGAAAGGCACAAGCTACCACTTCTACCCAACTTTTAAGTGGATTTTTTTAAAAGCAAATGACTGATTTGGCTTTGTAATTCTGAAGACAATAATTCTCAGCAGTGTCAGAAAAATTGTAAAATTGCAGTAATGTGTCAGACCAGCTATGCAGATCTTTATCCATATATGTACATGTAGCAAATATTGACCTCAAGAGAATAAAAGCCAACCATCATCCATAAATAAACTGATCTGACAGCAAGTTCACGTAGTGCTGCAAGCAAGCATCTTGGAACAGGTTTGTCTGTAGTGAAATTTGAAGGTTTGGAGTAATGCAGTGTGAAAACAACACCTACAGTTTCTTTGGGTTGGAAATGTCAGCATATCACAGACAGGAGAAGCACTTCATGTTTCCTGTGTTGGACCGTGGAGGAGATTTAAAAGATGGAATAGCACACGGGGGCTGAAGTGTGGTATGAATTCTCTTCACATTCCCAGAGAAAGGTAGTGATAAGTACCATTGATTGCAAATGTAGTCTCATCCTTATGGGCAATTGCTTTTGTTGAAACTTAAATCTACATTTATGCTGAATAATATATAGACTTTTGACTTTGGCTCTCTTTAATGCAAGACAGCATACAGTAAGCAACTGCTAGTTCTGTATTGCATAACTAAGTCTATATTAATGATTGGTTGAATTCATGAACAAAGTTTGTGTATTAATATAAGCCTCTCTGGCTGTATGTCTGGGGAACAGAAAGGTATCTTGTGGTAAAAAGAGCTGCATTAGCACTGAGGAAATGTATGTTTAAATCCGGGTTCTGCCTCAGACTTCCTGTGTTATCTTTGAAAACTCAGCCTTTGTTTTTAACTATAAAACTGGGATGAGACCACTTCCTCCAAAACATTCTTTAGCTTAAAAGCGCTTTCAGTGAGAGTCACTTGCATGTGTGTGTCCAGTGTCCACCTGAGTACGTCCTTGTAGGAATGAGGGTCCTAAGACCTTCTGTAACAAAGATAAATCCTTAGAAGTGCAGGAGATGGTGTTTGGTACAGATTTGCATCATAAAATACTGTTTTCACAAAATCAACAGTTTTTTGGAGCACAGTTAAGGTTTTCTTGACATTTGCAGATGGGTGTTTTCCCATCTGGGGACTATGTTTAAAAAAATGTTTCGATAAGATGTTTGACATTCAAAAATTTTGAAGAAAATATAATTTTAAATTTGCATTTTGTGATAAATTTTGGACAAATATTTGTCTTCCAAAAATACTGAAATGTCAAAATATTGATGAAATGGAGAATGCTAGCACTCACCAGCTTAAAATGTCTCCTTTTTAGCATACTATAAATTTTCATGCAATTTATTAAGAAATTCATGCAATTTTATAACTTAACAATATTTTGAATCAAGAGACAGTGAGACTAGAAATGGCCTAAAGAGCAACCGATGTAATCCTTGTCCAACCTTCTGGAAATAAAAAAAACCCTCTAAGTCTGCATTTTAATTTGTAGAGGAAAATCTCTGGTAACCTTTAGCTGAAACTTTTAGCTTTCCACTCGTCTGTGGAAAGTTTTCTTGCTGAAATGTTTGATTTCACTTGATTTCCTACTAAAGTTTGTGTTTTATTATTGCAAAATACTAATTCTAAAATGTTTTTGATATTTTGAAATTAAGAACTTTTGCTTCTTTTTACTATGATGTTGATGCTTTTTCAGTTATTCTCAGTTTTCTTCAGTGTCCATGTTTTGTGGTAGCCACTTGAGAATTTAGAAGTATTTACAAAAATAAAACAGAACAAGCCTAAATTGGGATTCTGGTTGCAGAACTCTCTTTATACTTCTGAGTTTTGCCTGCTCTAACAATGCATTTTGATTGTGATTTATGAGCAAAGTAGGCACAGTAGTTGCTGTTAAAGTCCTATATAGGAAAATTAAGTTTGTAAGGATATCCGCTATAGTAAAACATGAGTTAATCACAGGTAATCCAAAGATAATAGTATGTCCTGTTTGCTTTTTATTACCTTCTGAAACCTTAACTTCAGGATGATTCTTCTATCTGTAGGAATACCTATTTGGCTTTCCTTGTTCTACATAAACAATTTTGAGAAACTCCTAGCCTTAAAACTGGCATTGAATTTTTATTTGTTTTGCTTTTGGAATTTAAAATTTTAAAATGTAGGGATTAAAAAAACACCAATGTCATGAATATTATTCCTTTTACTAGTAATGAAACAATCATGAGAATGTAATAATTTAAATGATTGCTCCTTCTGAATCTTAACAGCTCTAAATCTGGAATATTAGGGGAAGGGAGGGGAAGAATTTACTCCACAAGGCATTGTTTAACACGGTCTGCAAACTTGAGAATATGTTTCCAAAGAACAATATTTTTCAAAGGACTTTTCCTTTGGTATAGATTATCACTGGCAATGAGTGAAGAACTGGAAAAAATAATAGTCCTGAGCAGTATTTCAGAGTGTTTTGGAAATGTTATGAGCTGTTGATAGCTTTTGCCAGGAAAAAAGGGATGGACAGGGAAATATGACAAAAAAATTTGCTGAAAAAGAACTGCCAAATCATTAATCCTCATGTTAGGTCATGCCCAGGCAAGTAGAAGAGCATTTAGCACATGGTTGTTAGGTTTTTTTCATTTTCGAGATCAAGACTTGGATTCGAAAAAAGGACCCTTTAAAGTTTTTGCTTGTATTTCTATAAAATGCATCTTTTCGTTCCACCTCCCACAACTGTCTCGTAGTTAAAAGGTCTCCAATAGATGTGATCTCAATTTATATTCAGTGATTAAAACAGCAATAGCAGGACTCTTCCTTCCTAATTTAAGGAAAACAACATTATGAGATTTTATTTGCTTACCTATGTTTCTGATGAACTGAAGAAAAGTCAAGGATGAATCTTATATTTAAATCTGAAAATGACAATAATCATAACCATTAGTTCTTGTAGAAGAAAATCCTAGAGCTTAAATACAACTCCTGTGACAGGTGTGTCACTTACATATATCTATCTTCCTCTTCTGAATTAACGACAATAAGACCATCCAATAAAAGACATCAATAAAGACACGGAACTTATATATATGCAGTGGAAAACCAATGTGGAGAGGAGCTATAATATTTCAGATTTCTTATAAAGCAAAATATTTAAGTCAAATATGTAAATGGCCATTAGGTTCCTATATGATGAAAACCAAAATTTTTGTTTAGTGAAATGGCTTATTTATAACTCAAAAGTGAAATTTCCCATTAAATAGCTGGATGGAAATGGTACCTGAATAGGTAGAATACCTTTTCACCTATTACTATGCTGGTATCCGTGTTTCTTTTTTACAATAGTATTAGCACTGAAATGTATGTTTTCTATATGCAAAATAGCTTCTAAAGCAGCAAACATTTATATCAGTGCTTATCTGCTGCTCATGGAAGTACTCTCCTTGGCTACTGTGGGATTATGCATGTGAATAATATTAAATGATGCGGGAGAGGTTGTACTGACCTGGTCCCAAGTAGAATTGGCAGAGAGCAAGGTCTTTTCATAGATCTCAATTTTATGGAGCAGAAGAACAGCACTGAAGATTTCACAGTGTTCATAGACAACCATAAATGTGAATTAAATTCCACTGAGTCAGCAGTGACTTCTCTGTTTGTTTCAGTGGAGATAGGACTTTGCCACAGGACTTTTCTGACACATTTTAGCTTAACATGTAAAACCAGTCCATTGACTGTTCTTCTTCTTCTCTTCAGCAGTGCTTATGCAGCCCTCCAGTGAAGCACAAAGGTTGCAAATGAAGATGTACTATTGTTTGACTGCTCTTGTGGAAGTGTATGCTTTCTTCTAGACGGTGATATTTACTTTTCACTTTTCCTCTTTCGTTCTGATAGTACTGAATGTTACACTGCACTTTCCTTCACATCATGAATTCCCCGCAACAGATTTCTTTTTAATCTATGGAACCTGTGTCTGCAAGTATGAAAAATGAGCACAAGAAATGAGATGAACTGATGAGAAACAGACAAACAAGGAATATTGCAATACTGTTGAGAAAGAGAGATTTCTACCTTTGTTTTTCTTTTAGCCATCACCATGCAAGGCCTGAAGGGCTCACTCCTGTGGCATTTCAGAGAAAACACAATTGCACGTTCTGTAGGTGATCTACCAGTGTGCTCTGCGAGAGACAAAAGCAACTCTAGAAACGTGGTTTTAGATGGGAGGTCTCTAAGACTGCTTTAGATCTTGGTTCTCAGAATTATTCTTCTGTTGTCTGCACAACTTCAGCCTAACTGACTGCAAGTCTTGCTTCTTCCCTATCGTCCTTTACATTCCTCTGCCCTTCCTGCTTCCTCACACTGACTTGCACTCCCTCCTTCCCTTCCTGACCGTAACCTCACCACTACATTCAAAGCACAGGATTTCTTCCACCACCTTACGAGGAGGTGAATTGTGGGCTAACACTGCTCTGAAGGGCGGCCAAGCTATTTGCTGCATTTTCTCACTGACTAATAAGAGAGTTTTCAGTCTGTGCCTTACCAAATGTTACAAGATCAGAAGTCTGCAGAAATGAGTACTGGGAAGAAGCAGGCTTAAAAATACCGCTTAAAGAGAAATAGGTGCGAGTTTCCTTTTATTTGCTTTCCTGCGAGGCCCTGCTGTAGCTTGCAAACCTAGGGATCAAGATTTACAAGGCTTTTGGACACAAATGCCTAGAAGAAGGGAATTTACTTCCTTTTTTATTCAACACAACTTAAGATTTCTGGAGATGTTTCTTGAGATTCTGAGGGCTTTAAGAAAAGTGTTGACTATCACACTATTCAGGACAAAATTCTGATAGCATTGGACATAATGATATTCCAGCCTAGTTCCATGGATTTAAGAGGGTTTTTTATTGTTGTTTTTTCCTTGAAAAGAGCATAATTGGGAAGTATCAAGATAGTAGATTTTTTTCTCTGAGCAATACCTTTCTTCCAGTGGTACTGTATAATGTTTCTGTGACAGATAGTGTAGTGAATAGCTTTGCATTAACCTTTACAAATGGTTTTGAGGTTTTCTTCCTTTCTTACAATGTTTTCTCTTTTAAGACAGTTTATTTGAGAACAGATTTCTAACTGATTGGCACCCTTTCCACTATTGGGCAAGGGATGTGAACATCGGGGTTAGGGAAAGAAGTAAGGCAGGTCATCCTTTGGGGCTTTGCTCTACTAGGTAGAAGGTAGAAGTTTTGCTAAACACTGGCAACGTGAGGGGAAACTACATACTCGCATATCAAGGTGCAAGTTCTGCAGTCAGATACAAGTCATAATTCAGGATTGCAGAAAACCATATAAGGGATTAATAAAACAGGATGTGGCCAAGCATGTAAGTCGCAGCCCACTCATTGAACTGAGGCCATAACCATATAGGTTGCTCAGCACAGGGGTACAAAGCTTGGCAGTGATGGCAGCGAGCTGACTCAGCTGCCTCACAGTGGTACGATATGCTCTGCAGTAATAGGATAACGCTGTACAGTAGCAGGATAAATACTTTTCATGTTTCACTGCTTAAAACTGGTCAGTTGTCTAGATACTGTGGGCTGATGCTGCAAAGATTTGTGCGCGTGAGCAACTCGGGTGCCGTGGGCAGGGCTGTTGTGAGCAACGTGTCAGTTTGCAGTCAAGGAGTTTCCTCAAGCTTGCAGGCTTGGGGGCTTAGTTATTTTTTGTAAGATCACATGGTTCATGGTTTTCAATGTTCATTTGTAACATCTCTATTCCAGCTGAGTGTGGGTACTGCTAATTTATTCCTTTCCTCTGTCTCTCAGTTCTTTAGAAGCTATAGCCACATTTCTTCACAGCTGCCTTTCTGTAATGCATTCTTAATGCTGCCAGGGGAACTTTGGCCCTGAATAATTGTAATTTCCATGTTGTTGTCAGATTCCCATCCCTGGCACTTCAAAGTTCGTTTCTGCTTTCAGTATTTTGACACCTTTACTGTGCTTTCTCAAGCTTGAGGTTTCCCTGCTTGTCTCTTGCATGGTGCATTTTAATTCCAGGATGTGGAACTGCTAATGCATGACTGCAGTCAACGCTGAAACTCTGGGAAATTTGTAGAAGTTGGAAAGAGCTTTGAAAACAGAATTGATTCCTATGCTGTATATGTCTTAAAACATGCAGAGGAGGGCAAGAAAAATGATAAAGTCTGAAAAGCTTCTCTACAGCTAGAACTTTTCAATTTGGAAAAAACACAGTATATGATAAAGGTCTGTAACGTGCATGGATAGTATAGCAAAGGGATTGTTCTGTGTTACAGGGGTTGTTTTGTGCTCAGGAACAAGACGACTTAATGAAATGATAAAAGCAGTACTTTAAATATATGAAATACTTTTTTTCCCCTTAGTATGTAATTTAAACGATGACTCTCAGTTTCTGAGGAGGTCAAAATTATAAATTGATTCAAAAAGGTATTAGGCAAATTCTTGAATAATAGGTGTACGAAACACAATGGCCCAGAGGTAACCTCCAGCTCAAGGAGTCTCTAAACTACTGATTGCTGCCATCTGTCACGGGAAGGGTCATGCTATAGGTACTTTATTCTTCCACAATCATCAGTTTCTGTCCACTGTTAGACAAAGGGGGCTGAGCTGGAGCAATGAAAATATGCCAGCTCTTAAGTTCTTGAATCAGTTCTATCATTAATTTAGTTTAAGATTGAGGATTGATATTCAAGTGTTTCTTAAATGGCAGTCAAGAAATGGGAATGTAACTGCAAATGTATTAATATCAAGAAGTAGCAAGAATTTTTTTTAGAATTCTACAATGAGACATAACTGGGAGCAATATGTTGGAGTGAAAACTTAATTTAAGTTAAATTAAGTTCTAAATTCTGGACAAAAAGCCTGAAAAATGTATTGAGATTAGGAACGGTTTCTTAGAGAACTACTAGAAAAACAAATCACTTGGTAATGTATAGAGAACTGTCAAGTTCCTCGAGAGGTAATCCTGAAATGACATAAGGATGGGATAAGTTAAATGTCACAACTGATGAGTTTACTTCACTGGATTGCTGGCTCTATCACAACATGCACATCTGGTCTGCAGTTAAATTGTATGTTGTACCATCATAGCATATTTCAAACAGTGGGGGTCAAAGTGCAATCTGAATTACACCTAATTTAACTTCATAGAATGGATGACAGATATTTTTATACCAAACAAATCTGTCCTCATTAACAGTAGTGTAAATCTGGAGTAAGTTCACTATCCACAAGGATTTTTCCTTGATTTACTGAGAACAGATCTAGACCAGATAGTTCAAATTAGAAAGAAATCTCCAGGAAAAGTTAATTTCTCTTTTAGAACTTTTGGGATGATAAATAAATATTAGTGACCTTAAATGCCTATCCAAAGTCTTAAAAAGTTGTACAAAGCTTTTAATAACTACCAGCATTTCCATAAAGCGAATGCTATTTAGGAGAAACATTGTGTCTTAAAACCTTGCATATCTTGGGCAGTGCTTTTATCTCCATTTTACACTGGGAAGCAGAAGCACAGAGAGACTGAAGGGCAAATAGATCCAGGCGGAAGGGGCTGACAGGAGAGCTGCAGGAAGAGAGAGATCCCTCAAACTTGTGAGTGTGCTTTTTCATGGGAAAGACAGCTAGACTCATCCTCCCTCTGTCTTACACTGTAAATACAGATATTTATAAAATCACATTCAAGATCTTTTCTGAAATTCTGTGAATGCAGTTTGAGAAATTATGTAACTTACCCACTTTTTGTCCACTAATGAGAATGCATATCTACAGCTGAATCTTAGCTATAGTGGTGTATTCTGGAGTGGAATTTTCTTCTTTCATTATGCAGTCTGTTTTCAACAAGGTGGATATTTATGGGTATCTAAATGATTCTATACTCACTGATTTAGAGCTTAAATTGGAGCCTATTTGAAATATTGCCTCATGAATTACTTATCTATTTGCTCAATTCATCTTTCTAGTGATTTTTTTAAAGTGTATGAGGGAGGTAATGTATAATTATTTCTACTATTTTCTAATATTATTTGGGTTTTCTCCACAGAGTACATTCGAAGCTCTTTCCATTAATATTACGTCAAATATGAGAAGATTTTATTTTTACAAAAATGAACTTTTTTGAGAGAAGATGGCTTGAATTTTTAATGCTACTTGCAATTCTTAAAGGCTAGGCAGCCTGAAAGCCTAACCTGTTAAACCAAACTGAGTCTAGATGTTTTAAAGAAAATATGAACCCTAAACTAATAAGTATTACATAAATGTAATAGCACAATTGCTTGGTTAATGGTTCATACTTTCTACCCAATAGTGTGTGTTTTGATTAATAGCATATCCTTGCATAAACTAGACATTACAGAGATTTAAGGCTGAAGTTTAAGAATCACAAGCGTTGATACAGGAAATATTCCAGAACACTATGATGCATAATGGATGTAAATTAATATAACTGTGAAGGATTTCAAATATAAAAAGAGATAATTCCAAAAACAAATTTATCCACTGAACAGCTCCTGCCAGCAGTTATGGTATTTACAAACATTTTGAAAGGCTCACTTAATTTTTATTTCATCTAACTTCATTCTAACTTACTGAAGTCATTGACAGCTTTGCCTAAATTTGCCTTGTACAACTAAGAGAAGATTAATATGGATTTTAAGTTTTCTGGGGTAGAACACTTCCCAAATGCTAGTTAAGACTGAGGCTTATCTTAAGTAACTGTACAAGTCTGTATGCACATATGTGCCTTTTCTTTTTCCTTATTCTCTACATGCCAGCAGGAGATACGCCTGCTTTATGCTGGCTGCTATTCAAACCATGGAACTGAAACAGCAGCTAGAAATTCTATACAGGATGGAGAAATGTCATAACCTTTCTTGCTTTCTTCTAGCCATGCGTCCTGTGCTATTCAGTTGCAAAAGAGTGACAAGGGAAGTCACATCGTAAGGTCTGCACTACCAGAAAAAGTGTAAATTGAACTTTCCATAGTCAGTTACACTGGAAAAAGAGCTGCAACCTTTCAGTGAAGTGACATGAATGACTGTACCGGGCTGAATGAACTACACGTAAACCAAATGCCAAAGTGTGCCTGCTTATGCAGTCAGTAACAGTTCTGATTTCTCACAAAACCTGCAACAAACGGAAGAATATTAGCTACTTGTCGATGAATCAGATTGATGGGCTCATCATGAGAGATAAGAAAATACCCTGAAACAGAGAATCAGGAGACCTGGTTCACTCATCATTCTGGCTTGGCTGTCTCATTTTGAGTCTCCACCTTCAGGCTTGTGCTGAGTTAGAAGAGGGAGTGGGAGTATTTCTTATTTCCTTGAAGTTTTTTACTCTTTATAATAATTACATCTTTATAATAATTAAATGTTATTTGGAACCTTGATTTCCCACATTTTAGTACTCTGTGAAGCCTCTCTGGCTTTCGAGCAGAAATGAAGTCCAGAAACTGAGAGACATTTGTGGGTGAGGGAGTCTAAATAAGAAGATTGGGAAATTTTCTATACTTCTGTATTCTTGAATCTAGTGTCTTTAACACAAAATTAGTGGGCTCAGACACTGTAGTTGATCATTATCAATATTTAGTAATATCTCTACATTTTTTAGCTAATTTTGTTTCAGAAAAATGATGTGCCATAGGAAAGCTGCTTTTACAAAAGCTGGTATATTAAAGTGGCTGTATTCTGAATTAATCTCTAGCTGTGTAATTGCATACTAAAAAGTTCCAGTTCTTGGTGTATTCAAGTTGAAAAAAGTTTTGAGGTATGAGTTACTACCTTTTCATTTTTTTTTCCAAATATCTATTCCATTTCCATTCCGTTCATTTTTTTAATATGTCGGGAGCCAACAGCAATAATAAAACATCTCCAAGCATAAGGGGCTGATAATCATGGTTTTGCTAAACATATCACATTATAGGATTCCATGACACTGTATCTATCTAATAGTACATAATGTTCATCTGAGCAACCCATCTCACATAATGAAATATAGTTATCCTTTTTAATTGCTCATTTAAAATAATGATTGTATTTTTAAATTACTGTGCAATTTAACAAAGTCATGAAATATAATTGCCTCTTTTCAACATGTATATGTTAGAGAATATTATCACCTTCTAAACTTCTATGCATTCTTCCATCTTTACATTAAACTTACAGTTAGCACAATGTGAATGACGATCTAGTTATTGTTCATTCTGAGTCATCTTGCTAATTTAATAACTGTGTTCTGGACATAACCAGTAGTCTTTAAACTTGCAATATTAATTTTAACACTACTCTTGAAGAATTCTTCTTGAAGTTATGCGGACCTCCATACTATCAGTTTCCTAAATCTTCACAAATTAGACATACATAAATGCAGCTTGCTCGACTGCAACATAATGGTGTTCCCTAAAAGATAGTGCTGAGCTGCACCACAAATGGAGGACATGGAAGAAATGATGAGAAAAGTCGCAAGCATTTCCTGATTCAGAGTATTTCTGTAGAGGAGCAGATTGCTTAGCTTCTGGGCTGGCCTGTCTCAAGTGGACATCACTTTTAAATGCGGAGCTTAAGCTGGGTGTGAGTTCCTGCCCCTGTTTGCCTGTGGCTCTACAGATGGAAATCATTCAGGTGAAGTCTGCGCAGGTTTACCAAGATACCCCCAGACAGAAGGCAGGGCATGCCTTGGGTTCTCAAACACCTTTTATTCTGCACAGCGAAGAAGGATAAGCGACAGGCTCGCTTTGTCTATCAGCTAGTCTGTGATTGTTCTCAATGTATTTTACTTAAAGTAGGGGGGAAAAAACAAATTAATCTATAGTGATTCCTATTTCTGAGTCTTTACAACAAGAGGAATCGTACTTGCTGCTAAGGAACTGAACTTATAACTTTCACAGTCAATAAACATAAAGATTTAAGCCATGAAACTCTGCTAATCAAGAACCAAAACCCAACAAGGGAAATATTTGAAAGAACAAGTATTTTGATTTGTTTCCAAGATAACCTTGAGAATATGATCTTGGAGATTTTTCTCACTGATTGAAGTGGAGCCAGATCCTTCTCATCACAGCTGCCTGTCTTGGTAGTAGCACTAAACTCTTCAACTCTCCAGATTTCCTGAATGATTCTATTCTCTTAACAAAATTAACCTCTGTGTAATCTGTACAAATGAATGACCCCCCTTCTGTGAAATGGAGAAGAATCAAAACTGTGATGCTTCTGCACCAGTTCAAACAATGTCCATCTGGCATACCCTTTAAGACCCTCATCTGTATAGTGCATAAGTCCTTCATGAAGATCAATTAATTCGTCTTCATAATACTCCAGGTGTTTTATCATCCCTACTTTACTGAGGCCCTAGGAGAATAATAAAGATCACACAAAAATGATTTATGTGGTGAGCCACATTTTTAGAGATCCATGCTAATGATTTGACAAAAAGTTATCCATCCTATCTCCCTGGTTTCTCTCAATTTCTGATTTATTAAAAGAAAAAAAAAACAACCTTGTGATATATCTAAAAATGTCAAGTATCAAACCCTTAATATAATCCTTTTAGGGAGATGGAGAGAATGCAGGACTTGGGTTTTTTGAATGACATTCCTTTAGATCCCCTGTATAATACTATGCTGTCTGATTTCAAGGAATTACATCAAAATAGGCTGTTAAAGGATAAACCAAACAGGTAGGGAGAAATGACAGGTGCAAGTCTTGAAAGACAGGAATACTCTCTGTAGAGGAATATCCTGTATCTCCATCATGCTAGGACTTTATTTTTGGCAAGTTTTAGCATGGGGGAACCTTAAGGGGCCGGGTGCGGTGGGCTCTCAGTGGCCAGAGATGTAAAGCAGAAGGAATATGCTGTGAGCAAGACAGGTGACATCCTATCCCAGAAGAAGCTGGGGCTCCCTTAGGCATTAAATGAAATTTGTGTTTGGACACAGAACTATGAGTCTGTGTCTTTTGTGCTATTAACCTATTTTTGTAAATACTGAGAGAAAGGAGGTCTGGCTAATGCAACTTTCCGAAGATGCTGTTTCTGTGCCTTTTGAATATATGACACACCAACTCCTGAAGGGAAGCCCTTAAATACGTGAACTGTAATTTGATTTATTGTTAATGTGATTAGAAACTAGGATACTATAAAGGAGGAGCATAGTCCACTTATTCAACATAGCCCACTTATTTCAACTTACAGTCAGTCAAGTGTAGAAATCCAGGCGTGAATTCTGGAGAGTAAAGCTGTCAGCCTGATGTTTTCTATCCCTGGCAGAAAGATAATTTTCTGAAATGAATATTGGCATAATATGTTTCATCAAATTCTAGAGTTCAAAGCTGGAAAAACTCATCTAGCTGAAGGAGTGCCAACCTGTAGCCCCTTTACTGCAACTGACTGGCTTCCCTGCTAGGATGCGCTCAGATGTCCTCACAGGCATGCTGAGGCCCTGTGCGTACCCCGCCTTGCATCACAGCAAGGAAGTAGGCCCAGGAGCTCTCCCTGGCTTCCGTAAAATAAAGTGTCGGTGTCTTAGTGCATGGCCTTATGAAGACTTTGATATGCAGCTTGGAAATGCTGGAAGGCTGGCTGCCACTGATGCAGTTTGATGCTCCCATATCCATACCACTTTTTCATTATATGCTCACCCAGGAGCTCCTCTACTGAATCCAAAGCCATTGGATGCTTGGTCTAAATAAAGTGAAGTCCAGTCATCTGGACAGTTAAGTGTTGTGTGCCACTGGCAAAAAGACAGGAGAGACCAAGTGCTAGCAGTGCTTGAGGCCTCTGCAATGGCAGGGAATTGATTAGGAGAGATATGCCCAGACGATCATAGCAGGAAATTCATGACCCGTGCTGTGTAGAAAGATGAAAAGATCCAAGGTTACCCTCCTCCACTTGAAGTTACTTTTTACAATCTACAAGAATTTTTTTTGCCACAGCTTTGTGGCATGAGCTCACATGAGCTGTGAACTCATGTTGAGGCAATTACCTATGATGACCTCTAAGTCCTTTTCTGAATTACTTATTTCCAAGAACGTGCACAACCTGCTCTCTGTGTTCCCAGTTATCTTATGTTACATTTGACCATACAAAATGTGCTTTTATTGCTTTATGATCTTTTACCAAGTGATTCAGGTCTCCCTGTAACAGTAATCTGACTATTAGGTACACTCTTTGATGTCTTTATCAGTTACTGTGCTAGTAAAATTTGTGTATCACCAGCTCAGTTACTGATAAAAATAGGGATCAAGAACCGATTCCTAGAGGCCTCATGGCAAAGGCTCCATCCCTGACTATTTTCTCAGCAGGAACTGCATTTTGAGATCCATCAGGGGACCAAGTTTTATTCACTTTGCTATCTTTTACACCCAGCTTCCTGAGATCTAAAATCAACTACTGAGTAGTACTGAGTATAGGAGAAATCCAAGTATGTAACAATGTAACTTGACCACATCAATTAGACCTGAAATCCTGCCATAAAAAGGAAACAGTTGATTTGAAAATACCTACTTTCCATGAAATCAGGCTGACTGATTCCGAACATTTTCATAGTCTCTAAATTTAATTGACAGTCTGAAATTGCTTCCATATTTTTTCCAGGAATTGATATCTAAGTCCTCTATAATTCCCTGAGCCACTGCTTTTATTCTGTTTTTTAATCCTGGCACCACACTGGCACTCCTCCAGTCTTCTGAAATTTCTATAGTTCTCAAATGTTTGTTAATTATGAACAGTAATGGATATGCTCAGAGAGAAAGTTCTTCAGCAGTTTCCTTTAAGACAACTGGATTTAGGTTATTCTGTCCTGCTCAGTTTAATTGGCAGAGCTTTCATTTTACAGCAGTTGCCTTCCATTTTTCTTTGCAAAAGGGAGTAAATGTTCTGTGTCCTTCACAGCCATGCAAGGGATAGATGTCCCTTGCTTTGTTAATAAGAAAATTTACCAATCTTAATTTGTTGTTTTTATAATCCTTGTTATTTAGTTCCCTCCTTACATGTACTTTAAACATATGTTATATTTTATTACTGCTTCTGTATGTATTTTTAAACCATCAGGGCTAGAGCGTTCTGCTTTGTTTGGGCATAGGTACGTGTGCAGCCACTTCAGTTTGATGTGCTTGGGAGGAGTGTTGCACCAGGAGACCAAATAGTGCCTCACAGTCTCCCTGTAAGAAATCTGATCCATCCACTCGTAGATTGAATGTTTTTGGTCGAGCATGACTTTTTATTCATTCTTATTGATTATGCAGCCAGGTCACTATAAATTTCCTGTTTAACATGTCTCACCTGGCTTACCAGTCAATTAACTTGACAGTGTTTTAAGACTGCCCTTTTTTAAAGTCTCTTAGATATATATACTAACGGTCAATCCCATATTCTGTTTACCAGATGTAAATGTAATCAGGTCATGCTGCTAATACTTGGGAAATTGCTAATTTTTTGGTCGATATCTATTAGAAAGCTGCTATGTTTCCCATGCTGGGTGACAGACAAAGCAAAAAATCCTTATTTTTATAATCTCTGGGGAAAGCTTGGACATGACTGTTGAAAGATCCAGAAACATCCTTAGGGTCTCACTAAGGTCACCAAGGATTTTTACTCTTCTTGTTGGGGTGGGGGCAGGTGGAAATAAGTTTTGATTAGCTTCCCTCTGTTGTTGTTTGAGATAGTGGATCTTAAATTCACTTAAAGCTTCATTCAATATTGCAAGGCCAGTGCATTAATCAAATAGCAGGTTTGGAAAACACACAATAAAAATTTTAACTGTAATCTCTTGGTGCCAGTGGGTCGGAGGCACCCACCGTAAGTGCTGCTGTATTTGGCATCACTGCTGAGGAGTCAACCTCCAGGTACCACAAAAGCATATTAACTTAAAAACGTCCAGCTGCACTGTTTCTCAGCTGTAATGCTGCAGCCTTAAAGGTAGTAATGATGGATTTATCATGCAGATAATTGTGCTTATTCGAAGCGGTGTTTGTCATCATGGTAGAACATTATTGTCTTTTTGCCTTCCTCAAACCCCTAACTTCACCCTCTCTACAGTCTCTGAGGGTATAAGGAGAATACAGGACCATCTCTATGTGGATGTGCCCTTGTGTTTTGTATTTTCTCTTGATTAAAATGGCTTGAGGCCTAATGCTTATTTATCACCCTTCCTCTACTTTTTCATTTTCACTTTGTCACTTTTTGTCGAGGGGGGGTCGCTGCCGCCCTGGTTTCTTCCCGTAAGGAGAGCGCTCTCCTCCTCAGCACGGCAAACATAAAGTTACAGATCCCTCTGCTGTCTCTAAGAGGCACGTACAAGAAGCGTCAATATTGCATCAAACAAAAGCAGTGGGACATCTAGGTGTTAATCACAGTTTGGGATTTCTGTGATATCAAACTTCTTGATGCTGTTGTACCTTGAAAAGCCAGAGAGAGGTTTGCAGCGAGTCGCGGCAGGAGAAGCAGCAGCTGTATGGAGCGAGGCGCGGATGTGCTCTGCCAGCATCCTCCACCAGGGAAAACGTGCTTGCGTGAGAGGCTGCGCCCTCGGCCGGGCAGCCCTTGGCGCCAGGATGACGAGTGGGCCCAGCCTGCAAACGGCCACTGGGTGGGCGGTTTTGTTGCTTCTCCATAAAGAAGCAGGTGCCACTCTGTGACTCTGTCCAGCAGCACCTCACGAACTGCCCAGGGCTGTGTTGTCTGCTCTACGTGGAAATTAAAGGCTGGTTCTTGGTAAAGGCTGGAGAACAGAGGAAGAGGAGAAAACGTAAACGTAGAATAACTGACTGAGCGTCCTGAATACTCTGAGAGTATTCAGCTCTTTGGGGATGTTCGGGTCTGTGAGTTCATGTACCCAGGTGAAGAGCGGGGCCCGCTGATAACGGCAAAGTCAGCTGTAGCTGTGGGGATTTCTGCGTCAGGTCACAGGCGTCCCATGGCCTCATTGCACTGGGGCTGTCGAGCTCCTCCGTTTCCCAGCAGTAGATCATCTCAATCTGTCAGGTCACTGAGGAGCCAGTCTGCGCATCTCCGTAGGTCGACAAATTGTTTTATAATTAATATTTAATGGGACTGTCTTTGAAATCTCCAGGAAGTGATCAATATTTGATCTGCTTAAAGGGGGGTTATTTGGGTTCATCCCTACAATAATTATGATATGCAAAAGCTTGTGGGCAGCGACCACAGAGGACCCTGGGATTTGGCCCATGGGGAGAGCAAAAGCCCATCTGAGGGGGGGAAAAGGTACCTGTGACTCATAAAAGTTGGGAAATACACTGTCTGAGAGTAAAGACAGAGTGTACAAAATCATACCTAAGGCTATTTATCTTTGTATTTAAACTTTTTTAAAGGAAATTTATTTTAAAGGACAACAAAATTCCTCATTTAGACATGCCTTTCATTGCCATTTTCTGAAGCACAGATAAAGTACAAGAATCAAACAATACTCACCAATAAATCATCAGATTCCAAAGTGATCACAAGAGCTCGTATCACACATAACATTATCACTAAAAAGCAAAAATAAATAAATACAAAATAAAAATCTCTAACCCTGAGGCATAAGCAATCAATAGAGAACAGCACTGGGTACTTTTTTCCCAGATAAATAGCTTATTTATCCAAAATGGCATTTTTTTGATTGACTGCAGCCATTTGTGATGTTGTGCCAAGTCTGTCAAATAGCTCCACCCTACAATAAATGCTCTTTTCTAAAAGGAAATAGTTCATTTTGACACTTTCTAAACTTGATATTTTGATTTTTTTTCTTGAACCAACGCTCTAAAACTAAATATATATACACTTAATGTTTATAAATGGCTTTTTAAAAGTTCCTGAAGCTGAAATGTTTCACTTAAGGTGAAAGAAAATAGATTAAAACATTTATTTTTGTGAGTACAACTAATGGAGTTTTAGCTGTGGTTTTTCTAACATCCTGGAAACTCAGACATTCATTTAACAAGCACTGGGCCATGAGGTACTCTGGCAGGCTAGCCAAAGACATCACTTCACCCCAGATGCAGAAAAAACTGGTATCCCACAGCTGACAGTACAGGCGATATTGGTGCTTCTGAGAGTGAAGACAGAATATCTGAGATTTTTGCAGAACTCCAAGTCGGAAGTGCCTCAGCATTTTGGACGATTTAGAGGATGTGAATGTAATGATACAAATATATTAACCCCTTCCAACTCTATTCTCTCCATTTGTGGTATTCTTAGCAAGTTTGTTGGCTGCTGGGAGCATGCGGTGTCACTGGATTTATTGCTGCTTATTGATACTTGTAGACTCTGGGTACTGGTCTTTTTTCAACACTAGCTGATCCTCAGTGAGGAGAGGGAAGGCACACTGCTCTTCTTCGGGTCACCCTAAATTATGTCTCCAAGTGATGCCCTTAATGTAATAATGCCCCTAATAATTTCCAACTTCTTTTCTAAGGGAAATAAAATGATGGAAACCCAAGGGACAGGCTCCGGTCCTGGACGAACAGGTTTCCTTCAGCAGGGACCGATCCCTGTTGGTCATCTGTGGTTGGTTTCAGCTCTTGTCTTACCAGAACAGCTCAGAGAAGCTGGATTTCAATAAAGAAGCTCAGCCTTTTGTGGTCAAGAGAAACTAATATAAAAAACAAACAATCCCTTCTTTGTATTAGGATAGATGTAGACTCACAGAAAACATGCTTCAGATTGATCTCCAGGATGCCAAATAACAAATTAATCTAATGACAGGGAATCTCAGACTGAGAATTGTATTTTTTTTGTTGCTTTTTAAAAAAAAATTAACCAACTCTGAAGACCTGAAGATGTGGTTTCATTTCTTATCACTGTACTATCTCTTGGTGTATTGTTTTTGCAGCCTGTTTCACTGTTGCACCTTAAACAACTTGGAATTTATAGGCCTGCTCTCATTTTCCCACTGAGTCAAGGCATTTTTGTAGCGTGTGTGATTAGCTACCTTTGCCCCTATGTGCTGAATTAGAGCACCTGTTTTTGTATTTCAAATGAATGAATAAATAAAAATATACAACTATTGCTGCTGACAGCAGCAGAGCTTAGCAGTATGTAGTTTCTAAAGTCCTCCAGTTTTGAAGCTATTTTTGTGCACAAATGGCACGGAGAATCTCAGGCTTCAGCTGAAGTTTTGTCTGTATTACAAGAAAGCCTACCTGACCCGGGTCAGTATATAACATATGAAAAGTGTCAGAAAATGGCAGCAACCACTGTGAATGCCACAGGCATTTGATGAAGAACTAGCAAGGCAAAAGAAAAATGACTGTACCTGGTCCTAGTAAATACTTTGGCATTATATTTAATAAATGCTGGTAGAAATTCTGACTGTATGTGATAAATATATCAGAAATTACACATTTCTAATTGAAAAAAACAATATGGCCTTCATTCATTAACAAGTTTGTGAATTTTCCTGATTCTAGTCACAATATCGTGTAAGACCCTGATGCAGTGACACATACTTATAAGTTCTCCCAGTGTGATTTGGTAAAGTCTTGAAAAGGAAAAAATGAGATCAGAGATGATGTTGCTAGGTGTCACGGTGCTCCAAAGGCCCTTTCCCGTAAAGGGGGAAGCTTTATTTCCACCGCAGAGCTGCCAGCTGTTCCCTTCTGGAGGCAGCCAGCTCGGGTGCCAGTATGCTGTACCCACTGTGTTGCAGGGTTGTGCTCCCTCTTCCTGACCTTGTGGATCTTGCTTTCTATCCTGCACAGACACATTTTTGGAAAGAAGTGGTCCGCTGCCTTTAAGAGGTGGGCACTGTGGGCTTGAACACTCCCCTCAGCTCCGGACAGAGGCGAGGAGGCCTGATTTCCTCTTTCCTTTTCTCTAACTTGACATTAAACCAGAGAGAGGTTCAGCAACACCATCCATTTTATAGGCTTTTTTCCAAAAAGCAAGTATTTTGGGGGGCCCTGAGTCTGGGGATGACTCCTAGGTGTAATTCCAGCATGTCCACAGCCCTGACCCCTCCCTGATGCTCCCTGCCCTGCCTGATGCACCCTCCCTTACCTGCAAGAACAGCTCATCGCCAGCCTGGCTTAGGTGAGCGCAAGCAAAATTTTTAGACTGTGGTTTTGGATTTAATACTCCTAAAGTCCTCCTAAATCCTGTTTTATATTCCTGTGTCCTTATTTGACTCTAGCCCTAAATCAGAAGAGGGTATATATTTTAGCCTTAAAGGTTAAAAGATCTGATACTTTCCCCTGACAATGAACAATGTCTTTAGGTGATGTGCAAGTCGTATTTAAGTGCCTCATATTTAAGAGAGTAATCTTTCATTTGCCTTTGGTTTTCATGATCATTTGAGCATTTATATGTTAATTCTTCCTCAGTTACACAGGATATTAGAAATATTTCTTCCTAAAGATGAAATGAGGAAGCAATTGAGGAGTATTTGGAGTACAGAGCAAATTCAGAAGGAACATTTATTTTGAAGTAATAATCTTTCTTAACCCTGGTGATCATATAAAATCTGAGTGTAGAGGCCTTTCAAATTTAATTGTCTGGTAGGTCAGCAATTGTGAAGACCTGATGTCTGCATTTGTAATGCAAGTTTTGCCACTGGAGAAAAGGTTTGTGACTTAGGTTTTGTCTTTTGCTGTTTGTTAAGTGGGGAGGGCCATGTTTGCAACATGATGTAATATTATGGAAATAAATGTTCTTGCCTAGAGACAATTAGTCAGAGTAACTGACTGGGAAGCAGTGGAGAGCAGCTGTAATGAGAGAGATGCCAAAAGATGCAGCAGACTTTTATATTTATATGTGTTAAGTTGACATTATGTGAAGAAACACAGCTTTTGAATATGATCAATAGGGTATTGGTTCCATAACCTGTAATTCAGTTTTATCCTTTGTTTTCCATGCCATTTTTCATGGTATTGGAGCTCTTCTCTAGCAGTTGCATCCAGTGTTCTCTAATGGCAGTAAAAAGCAAATGAGAAAAAGAGTGTGTGAAGAGTGTGACCAACAGAGCAAAATAGCACTCAGTACATTACTACCATTGGTTTTAGATTTGTGATTGTATAGCTGGCTACGGTGCCAGTCTTATGCAACATGCAAATTTGACTATGTTAATAGTTTAAGTTATCTACCTTGCTCTTTCTGGTGGAGATAGGGCTTACAGGTGGAACAAAGTGTATTTATTTTCCTCCTCCTGATATATCTGTATCCATTTCAGTTCCAGTCATCTCACCAAGGAGATGCCAGGAGGCAAGTGCAGCACCTGCTCTCCTGCCTGTTGCCTGGGGATGGGGAGACTGAATGAGTGATGTGGTGAGCTGTGCCACTGCAGCAGGCTCGGGGAGCTGCCTCGCCGCCGCCGCCGCCTGCCCTGCCTCCCTGTGCCCACTGTCTCGGGGGATCCCCGTGTGCCAAGGCAGAGGTGAGCGAGCGAGTCTGACACGCACAGCCGCCTGCTTCCTCCAGAAATAAAAGCCCTGCTGCAGTGCTAGTCCCTTTGGGGGTTTTTTTTGGTTGTCTTTTTGTTTACTTTTCTCTGATTATTTCTTGAGCTTTGTTTTTGGGCTGAGAAAAGCAAATATGATTTTAAATTAAGGCCTCTCTGCCTAAAAAAGTCAAGGAAAAAGAGGAGCCAGTCTCAAGTGAGGAGGAGTGGAGATTTTTATTGCTGGTATCTGTAACCACTGAGCTTGTCCATTTCATCTCTTCTTTACCCTGTTTTATTTTGGAGTATTTGGGTTTATATTTATTTTATTTTAACATTATTTTCCCTTCTAAATCACATAGATCCTATATAAACCCTTCTGAAGATCAATAATTGCATTACAAAAAAATATAACTACAACTTATAAGAAACTAACAACATAGAAAATTAAAGATGCCTCCTTGGAATATTAAAAAGACTTGATGGAAACAAATGGAGACAGATCTGTTCAGGGAGTTAACAGCTGAATCTGCCTATATGTTGTTCCCATAATTTTAAAAGTAACCATTTAATAAAGGCAGAATATAATAGTATCTATTGGATCGATGAATAAATACTAGACACTGTTACAAGACAGAATGACGACTTTTGTACCAATGACCTCTGTAACAGAACTGACACAAGGAAATAAATGTGACTTTTTATCAGTCCTCTTATCACTCCCATATCATATGCTCTCTTGTGATCATAGAGGGAGTTTCTACAGAATGAATCCCTTGTTTTCTTTCCTTGTCTAGTGAGCAGTTTTGCTTTTATTTGAACATTTGAAAAGCTAGTTAGCATTTCTGTGGCTGTTTTTACAGAAAAAGAAAAAAAAAAGTATAGCAAAGATAGAGGACTGGAAGAAAAATAAATAGTAGGCTTGGGGGAAAAAAAAGAAGAAGAAGAAGAAGAAGAAGAGGAAGAAGAAGAAGAAGAAGATAGGGCTACAATGCTGGCTTATCCGAATAACTGACTACATTCTCTAAGTAAAATAACCAGTAACAAAAACCCCTCTTTCATCTACTCCACAGTGATAGCTGCAATTATTACATGAATAACTGTAAAATGAATAAAATGCATATGATAATTTTTTAAATGTTCCATTATTCAGTAATATGCTTTAATGCATCATTAACTCTGATGATATAATCTAGTTTTGATTAGCCAGGATATTAAGCATCTGTTTTCAAATGTAACTGTTCTTTGAAAAATTTCCTTCTGAACCACCACAGTACCACCTGAATGCAGCAGATATCTCAAATGATAAGGGCAGCTCCGAAGTGTTGGGCATTTCTTTAAGATGTCAAGGGTATTGCGGTTTTGTTTCTTTGTGTATCATGAACACAACTGAAAAACGGTGAAGACAGTGTTAAAGATGTAAGTGCTTTCCTCTCTAGCCTGAAAATTAGTCATGACTAACTTCCTGGATTCCAGATAATCCAGGAGTAAAACATCAAAGAGATGATATACTTATTACATTAGCACAGTCAGTTCACACTTCAGTTCCTGATCAGCCTGCTTAGTTGTTCTAGTTGCTGTAACTGAATTCAAATTGTAATGTTTTTATTGTTATCATAGGCATTTCCCTACTCGAATCTCGCTCTTCCTCCAAACGAGTCAGACATATTAAAGTCACTCAACATCTAATAATGAACACACTTCTGTTTGTTCTCGTTGTTCTTCTCCTTTGAAGTGTTATGAAGATGGATTTTACTATAGCAATTTTTATTGTGTTTTATAATACTGCTGTTGTAAGACTGAGCAGCACCTTCAGTGGCTTAGTGGGGAGACTTTATGAATGTATTTTTTCTATTCTCTACAAGATAGTCTGACTTAAGGCTTATCCTCACTGCTTTTTGTATCCCTCTAAGAATAATGAGTTTAGGTTTGGTCTTTTCATGTTATTCATTCTCCATGTGACATCAGAAAGGAAATGTACTGAGACAGATTTACCTGTCCTGACCAGGAGAGGAGATCTGTGGCTGTCCAAATTATTTACAGTGTTACCATATACACTGGGAAGTGCCAGAAATCCACTCAGCTGCACAGACAGAAAACCAAAGATAGTCCCTGCTCCAGGGGAACTACAGTCTTCTCGTAAGATGAGAGAGATCATGAGAACAGAAAATACAGGAGGGGAGCAGATGATACCAGCGAAGAAATGACTATGAAAAGAAAGGTGAATGGTTATTATGATGTACCATCCGCTTATCTGAAATTGAATTTTGTTGTGCTCCCAAGCCATATGTGAATTTTAAGGAAAGGATTGAACAAAGACTGCTTGGCCCCTTCCCCTTCCCACAATTAAAAGTGACATGGGCAAGAGCACAAAAATCTTGTTGGAAAACTTGCTTGTTTAACTTCCTACCTGCACTTTCCTGGCTAGAAGAGCACCCTGGCCAGGGCAGCTGGGGAGAGTGGCCGGACTCTTGTGTCAGTCCCCAGTGGGGATTAAAGGTGACTAGTGGCAAATTTGTCCATGGTGCACAAAAGGGTGTGTGGTAGCAGAAAGGTGTGATTTCTCTCAGCTGTATCAGTCATATTTTGGCCCCTTATTTTAAAAAAATATTCTTGGGCCTTGCTATTAGCTTTGCATTTGAGTAGTAGCACGTTTGGCGTGGTGACATTTTCTACTTTGCCTTTTGACTTCATTCTCTGTTCCAGCACATTCCCCACCACCTCCACAGCACATTCAGATCTGCCCAACTTCTCCCTTCTCAGCTTTGTGTTTCCACTGATGCTGTCACTGATACCTTGGGAACTGTAACGTGGCACCAATGGCCCTTTTTTAAGCTTTGTGAATTTACTCCTTTAGACTTCGCTTCTTTACAAAAGTGGTCCTACACTTGTCTGCTCAGAACCGATAGCTTTCTATTGTATTTTATGCCAAAATAATATGTCTGCTCTTCCTTTTCTGTGTTATAGTACAAGATGTTCAAGAGTAATGACATTTTGATAGTTGTGATGGTCAAAACATATATGCATGAAAGAGTTTATGCATGAGAGAGATATATGCATGATGCAAGCTTTGACTGAGGTTTGACAAATGGATATAGCTGGGGAGAAAAAAGAAAATAAAAAGAAGGATTTGAACACACAAGTGTTCTTCAGGATTATAAATAGCTAAGAAATTTGCTAGTTCTGTTTCAGACTTGAAAAAGGGATTATGAGCACAAAAGCTTGCCATTTTTTCTTATTAAGTAGTTGAATAAATGCTATTGTCCTTCCCTACAAACCTTGCCTTCAAGGATGTTCTGTGCAGAGATGCCTTTTCTGTGTTCCTTAAGAAACATATAGATTTACTAAACTCAGCCTATTTCAAGGTTATTTTTACCAACAGGTGTTTCATTTCATTTTGGGATAAGTTGCCTATAAATGCTTTGTGCCTTCCAAAATATTTCTCGGATAGTCTCAGATCAGCATATAGCTGCATCATCTATGAGGATGGCCAAACATTTTGCACACAATTGTTATTCATTGAAAAACAATCCTTTACAAAACCTGAAATTATTTTGCAATTGTCAACATTTTTGTTTTTCATAAATTTGTAACGGAATTTTGTGCTCTGATATCTTCTGCCTTGTTAACATTTTTACTGAAGTTTTTTTCAACCAGTTTTCACTAAGTAGAATACATATTTTCTTACTACTCTCTGTAAAAAAATTAATTCCTGAGAATTCAGGAAAAAATGGTGAAGATGCCAGATACAATGTTGACAAAAAAGCACTACTAAAAATATTGCAAAACTGCAATATTTTTATGTTTCATTTTGGGGAAATTGTTTTCTTATTAGTCGATGAAGTCATGTCTGTAACTAAACGAGAACGAAAAATGTCATTTACTGTAAAGTTTTCTGATTGTGTTCATTTTCATTATAAAGCAAACTGAACATGTTTCTAGTAGTTTCCACTAACATTTTATTGTTGAAAAGCTATTTTCAAGATGCTGAGACAAGGCTAAAGAAGATCTGGTGATTATTTTTGTTGGCTGTTCCAAAGGTGTAGGAAAGAAAATAATATTTCATGAGTTTCTGAGTGAATATACCAAGCAGGATGAGATGTTTCCTGAATAAACATGAATTTGTTGCCCACACCTGCAGAAACTGGCTTGATACAGGGGTGAACTGACTTTTCTGCTTTTCAGACAAAGTTTGCTTTCCCCAGTGAAGGTTCAGTTCCGCAGTGCTGAGCTTTCCAAGTTCCCTATCTGTAATGGCATGAGGCGCCCCGTAATGGAAGAGGGCACATTGTTTTAGGATTGTTAGGTGCACATGTTGTCTGCCAAAGCTTGCTCTGAACTCAAAGTGGCTGCTGAATCAGCTTCAGGGATTATTCTGCTTCTTCTGTAAGTTTTATGCAATGCAGTGTGTTTTTCCTTTCTTCCTCCTTCTGTATTCTGACTGCATTATTCCCACATGGCTTCTTAAATCTGAGCTAATATCAAAGGATTAAAATACTATAATTAATTAGAATATAACTAGATCATTAGTGATCATTAGAATGATCACTACCAGTAGAGACATAAGTAGTACATTATTCAATTAAAAATGATAGTTTGATCCTTGGATCTGTTAAATGATGCAAAACACTCGCAGACTCAATGCACTGCAAACCCTTAAAGTTTGCCCAACAGCAGCTTTCCGCTGGGGAAAGATGACAGAGCGGAGTCATCCTCCTGGCACCGGCTTCTGTCCTCTGGCCAGGGAGACAGGCATTGCTGAGGGCTGGTCTAACCCAGCAGTGAGAAAATGCCAAGGACGCTCTTCCCTGGCACTGGGACATGCAGAACGCAGCTGATCTAGGAAATGTGGACCAAGGTTTCTTTGTTTTTCTTTTTCTGCCTGAGACATCAGTGACCACACTGGCATTCTGTATGACTTAAAAAAACAAACAAACACACCTGTAAATAGATTAAATGACAAAACTGATGTCATCCTAAGCAGACCAATGTGATTGTGAAATGCTTTCTCTCACAGAAAGGGTATTCAACTCTGTTTAAAAATCTGAGTAGAAGCAGAGAGGATCAAGTGGGGCCCCCTTTATAAAAATACGATTGCAGGTCCTTAAAGGTACTTAGGCCCTTTCCTTAAATCTAACTTAATGGGGGTTTGGCACCTAAATACCTTGGAGGATTTGAGCCATAATCAATATTCCCTTAAGCTCTCACAAACTCTTTAGCCTGTTTAGAGAAACAATGTCTTGGAAAGTCCCTGTTCAGGTCCTTGCGCCAAGTCTAATGCCACCGTAGTACTGCAGAGGGGGTTTAAGTGTCTAAAAGCTTTAGATGTTGAAGCCAAAATTACATTTTATATGACTCACAGACCAATACATCACTTTTTTCAGTGCTGTTATTTCCTGAATGGTCCTGTTAATGCAGAATTGCATTGGAAGGAGGTGGGATAATGGGCCTGTGGAGAGGTTATGTGTTGTAAATAAACAAGATATGTTTTTACTACAAGTGAAGTCTACTACCTTTTTAATAATCCTCATGTATATAACTTGACCATACTCCTTTTACTGACTTCACAAGCTTATTACTTATAACTCCTTTTCTTCTTGCAGATCTACATTTTATGTTAAATTGTGGGGAGAGAACTTGTCTTTAAAGGCACCTGCAGGTTTAATAGTTTGTGACTTCTAAACTCAAAGCCACTCAGAAATGAAGAAGCAACTCATTACAAGTACTTGTTGCTTTCCTGTCTTATCTGAAGTTTCTGTTCTCTTGAGTGACTTCTAACAGCATTAAATCAACACCATCTAGTCAGAGTTGCCAGTCTAGTACTTTTTGCCAGATGATCTTTCTTTTAATCTGATTCTGTGGAAAGCAGCAGGGTACTCCAGCTCTACGATTTATCTGCAGTAGCAACAATCCAAGCTGTCATTTTCCGTATCTGGTAACAGAACCCTTTTTTATCTCATATCATGGAATTTTCCTTCCTTAACTGACAACAGCAGCTCAGACCATAAGCTGTGACAATGAAATGACAATGAATGCAGAGGAGGAGGCCTGAGACAAGAACAGGATTCCAGCATAGAATATATACTTTTTATGGCATTTTCTAAATGTGCTGACTATACGATCTGAGGAACATAATACTCGATTTTAACAAATTTGTAGCCATCTAGCACTTGACATTTGGCAATCTCCTGAACATCTTGGTCAGTCAGAACTTCCTGGTGGTGGCAGAATTCTCTTTCTTTAACTTAAAATCAGCTAAAGGAAAATCCAGTAAGCCCGACATTCACTAAGTACTGTAGGAAGCTGAACTATCACGTACAGTGGCAGCAGAATCCACAAGCACAAGTCAGGGCTTGAGAATGTCAGTAGTCAATATTTGGTAAGTACAGCTCAAGTAAATTCAAATGCTTCTGTCTGCAGCAGGCCCTCTCCATCTGCTGTGGTTCCTGCCCCTAGGAGCAGAGGCAGTGGGACAGAACTCTTAAGCTCTGCACCTCACTGCTCCAGGTTCACTTTCAGGATATTAGCTTAAGTTGCTGATGAAGAGTTATACAAAACCACTAAGATCACATGAAGACAGTGGACTATGGCTGTGATTCTGCCACCCTGGTAGAGGGATTACTGACTTCTGCAGAAGAGGGAGAGCAAACAACTCAGGGCAGCAATGTCTTATGCTGCTACAACTAGATTTGACAGCCGACATCTTCCAGAAACCTCTGTTCTGGGCAGAGTGGATGGAAAGAGTTAGACTGCTGACTGGTATTTACAACCAGGAGCTGGCTTTGTGAAATTTCATCCAAAGTGTGGATCTGATGCCTGAGCCAGCCAGCGAGGAGGAAATGCTGAAGGCAGAGATAAATTCTTCTCTTCTAGCTTTAGGCAGCTAAGAAAACCTCCAAATCTGATGTTTATGAAAGACTAGCATTCACAACCTGAAACTTTCTTGTTTCTGGCTTGTGGTTGTCTTTTAAAACTCAACTGAAAGAGAAGGTATCGGTGCTCCTATTCACCTCTTTCTTAATAGATGGCTTTCTGCAGAATTGCAAAACTGTTTTCTCTGCCCTCTTAATCTGGAGAAAGGTCAAACCTACATCTCGCCTATCCCAGAAGTGTGCCTTTACTTCTTGGCTTAAGGCAAGGCTGATAGAAATTTATTCTCCACTTTTCCATTGAAGCTGTGCCACAGTGTAGAAAGAAATGCAAGACTGAGAGGGCCAGAGAGGGAGAAGAGAATAAACAATTGGGAATATAACTCAGTGCCCCATAACAAGCAGCCTCGCCCAGGAAGGGGTCTGTTTGCACACTGCTTGTGTATTTTATTCATGGATTCTTCAATGCAGAAATGCATAAACAATCCTCGGGGCAGGGAGCAGAGCCCAGGGGAGGGGCCCCATCAGCTTATTGAAGAATCATGTTCAATTTTTTTTTTATGTTTCCATGGCCTCCAAATCTAATTTCTACAACTGTTTATACAACAGTTGTACAACAGCTTCTACAATTTTTTATTGTGTGCTGAAATGAGTATGGCCTGCCTAAAGCTGAAGCCAGACAAAAGCTATGAGATCAAGATAGTGTGCCCATGAGCTAATTTAGTTTGTCTCAGAAGGACATACTAATTTGGACTCTGAATTCTGCATGATTTTAGCATTACATGTGTCCCCAAAGCTTTTCAGAACCAAAGAGTAAGATGTCGCAATCAAAATCTGCATTGGGCAATAAATTCCTAATGTAATGATCAAAGCTATACGATTTAAGACTAGCATTAAGGTGTTTTAACACTGTGTCAGCTCACCTCCTCTTGGATAGGTTTCTCTTCAGAGGTGTCCATAATCCATAGAGACTTTTCCATTGTGCATATGAACTACGTGACCATGCCATTTTAGCTGAACTTTTACCACTATGACATCAAGGCCAGCAATTTACAGCACCAGATGACAATGATGTCTTGCTTTCCAGTGTCAGGTATTCACCCCAGAGACTACTGAGGCAATGACAGAGATATCAGATAAGTCAGGAATAGGTGGTCCAAGTCTCACAGCCATAAAGTAGTAACAGCAGTCTTCTCTTGCAAACTAACCCTACATTCACCACAGATTGTGATATCATTTATCAAATCATTGCTCTCTGTGCAAAGTGATACCAGAAGTAATCATTGCAGTTAATCACAAAGGTATTATGTAAAAGGTATATACCACCTCTAATGCATCCTCTTCAGCTATGTCTTGGTTAAGCTTTGTGTGGTTGGTGCAAGTGTTTTGTATGGCTTGAGCATATTTGCTGCATAGCTCTTCAAAGCTCCTAAATGCTTGAACTCTTAGAGTTTTTAAACCCAAATGGTTTAGGCATATGAAGATTTCATTTCAGCTGACACAGTGATGTCTCTGTATGTGGTCAAAAGCTGAACTTCAGGTTTACTTGAGTGCCAAACTGATTTACGTAGGGGTTGTTCATCACTCCCTTTGGCAGAGATGCTTGCATTACATAAAGCACCCACATTTGCAGCTTAGCCACTTGGGTTTCTCCTCAGTAGCTAATGGAAGAAGGTCCTCCTAATGGTGAAATAGCCAGCTAAAGATATGAATTTGTGATTTCTTTCCACTAGTTGTAGAGGGAATCTATTGTGTCTAATCTTTTAACCGAAATGTCTCATTTAAGTGATTAAAGTTAGGTAGGGTGAATCCAGCCCCAGTTTTTTTTTATCGACTTAATTGTTACCAATACTGTGCTGGTGATATATAGTTGGGTCATCCAATTCTACCCATACACAGAGAATACAGTATTTTTAACATGATGGTATTTCTCCTACAAGCTTTTATGGACATCTGTGGATTTTCTCCATAATATATTTTCAGCTGTTTAGGTAATATAATTTGTAGTATTGTTGGTCTGAAAGACTGCATCTGTAATCTAGCACGGACAGCGTTATGTAAGTAAACACTTAATGAGCTTTAGAAATTAAGGGAGGAGGTATAATTTAACATATAATATGCTTTGAGTACTGCAAAATTCTGATTTACTGTGATCTTATAGAAGAAACAATAGTACTTGTCTCTTGTGTTCTGAGTACTTGAGGGTATGTGCCTGCAGCAAACTAGAGAACAACATGACCTTTCTCTAGAAAATTACAATTAAATCATGGCTGAGATTTACGATTCTTCAATGACTGTCACTTAGCTCGGTGGCCAATGTAAAATAAAATATGCTACTGAATTGCTGTCAGTGAGAATGCAGCTCATCGCAATCTCAGAACTAGGATTCTTTGAAAATCCTCTGAGTGCAGCTTCTAGGCTGGGACTACACTACCCATGGTGCAGATAGCTTGTGGTATGGTATGATACCTGGTACAGTACTTCACCTTTTCAGAAGAGACCAACCTGCATTATAGTAGGTATAGAAAAAAAGCAACAGTTACAGCAGAATGAGAACATGAGACATCCCAAGTGCAGTTCCCATGGTGAACTACAACTAGGCACCAGGGAACATTGAAATGGGTTGTAATTTTAATATCTGTGCACAATAGAGGTGAAGTCCATAAAAAATCTACCCAAATCTTGAAAGCATGGCCCATACTGAAAGGAAGGAATTAATCTCTGAAACATGAACCTCTGTTTATGGCAAGCAGAGGTCCTGATTTGAATTCCTCTTTAAGAAATTCAAGTCTTCCACTCCCCTTACTATTGTATCAAAGGGCTGTAGTGGCAACATGACCACCAAAATCAGTTCTTTGGGAGAATGGTTATAGGCAGAATCACTTGCAGGATTTTTATCCCAAGTTGACTGAGGCAATAAAGATGGGCAATGAAGACCTCGGTGTCCTTACTGTTTTCTGCTGGGCAGTATGAAGCACTTAATAGCATGTTGTCACTTTTAGACCCATTTTGAGGCCTTGCACTCCTAATGCATTACTATACAGTGTGAGCCTAGATGTTTAGGAAAGGGTGTTTTCCAGTTTATTTGCCAGCTATTAAGAGTTGGTTCCTAAGTCCTTTACATGATCTAACCCTCATTCAGGAAAATAATTCAAGGAGAAGTCTTAATGTAAGCAAATCAATGAATATGGCAACTTCTTCATTTCAGTTAAGTCCCTTTTCTCCTGTTTACCAATGTTACTTCATATAGCTACTCAAGATGTATAGGGTTGAAGTATTCTGGCATTTTACAGGACAACCTATCATTCTTTTAAATTGTGGTATTATTTTAGTATCCACTGCAATCATTGGAAGAGAAAATAAAATTCCAGCTTTGTGTAGCAATTAGTAACTTTGTCTCATCTTATCCATATGGATATAATCCCTATGAGGTCACCACACTGCAGATACTGTGTGACCTAGACAGTTGCTTCCAGGCTGAATTTTAGCCTTTTGCATGCTGTGTTCGTAGCTGGCTTTGTTACAGTGGGGAGCTCTGATATCAAGTTCTGTTAAGCCAAGAATGGGAGTGGCAGCTGTTATTGCTTGTTCACTGCAACTAGCTTTTACAGCACCCCACTGTTTCAATAGTTTCATGGAAGGAGGAAAACATGCCTCCTTCAGGCTTGGCTGGATTCAAAATTAGCTGCTGTTATCCTTTTATTAGCTCAGCTCTCTCTTCTTAACAGTTTCGCATCGTGAACGGAGTCTGCTATTACATATGCAGGGCTGTAATTTTTATCAGCTTGGTGATTATGCCACCTTTGTGGTACAGCGTTCTTGCAATATCTTTCAAGTTTCAAACTGTCTTCTGCTTAATCCACTTTCTGTCATATTCCTTTGATTTTAGCAGGCAGTAAGACAGTTGAAATTCTGATTCAAATCTCATTCCTTACAAAGGTTCCCTGTTTTCAAAATAGCCTTTTTAAATATAACTTACTTTTGAAGAGTGTCCTTAAATTTAAGCAGCCATTCCAAAAGGCATTGCCTCCTATTAATAGTCCTTGGAGAGACAGCTCTTGTCATTCTGAATTTGGCACAGAAATGGTTCAAGTATTGTCAGATAACAACTTCCCCAATTAACATAAATAGCATATGTTCATATGGCTATTATTCCTCGTAAGAACCCACCAAGGTCGTTTGATTCTTTGGATAGATGAAATGTCTTACTAGTCGTCTAACAGTGGTGTCTGGAAGTTGTTATTTGCAGATTTTATTTATTAGCATTCACAGTGTTTGCAACCACAGCTCTGAAAAGGGGTTTGTCAATTAAAGAAAAAATAAAGATTACTGCACTGAGTTGAAACAGGAGTTAGATGAAAGCAAGTATCAGGTTCTGTAAAACATTTTCCTACCATTCTGGGTTTCCTGTAGGTCTCTACAGAGCTATTATTAAATGTATGTATTTAATATATATAATTTTTGCATAGGTTTATGTAAAACCTATGAAGGTATAACCTAAGAAGACTTTTTTTTTCCCCCTTGCAAAGAAGGGTGTGGGAAGGATGCCATTTACAGTCATAAATGTTATTGATCATTTATTATTTTATTGTTCTAATAGCACACCCTGCTTTGCTCTTTGCTCTTCAGACATAATACTCTCACATTACTTTTGACACAGCACCATATCTTTCTAAAACATACATTGCTTTCAGACTTTTTTTCTGAGATAACAGTCATGTCTTTTAACAACAAATGTTTGGTACTAGAGGAAGGAGTGGTGTTGGCTAAAGAAGTGCACTACAGGGCTTTTTCAAATTTTGGTGAAAGGGACCTGCGCTTTACAGTCTGCCTTTTGCAATAGTCTTATATTTTGCAAATAAAGATTTTTAGTGTATATTTTATACGTTAAAAACATAACTCTCAGCAGCCACTGAATGTATTTATAAGAACGTAACATAAAACATTGTAAAAAGTGAATGCAAGAGAGAAATTACTTCATTTTTGTCTTTTTACACGTGAATGTAATAAACTTCACATTATCTCACAGAAGGGCTATCTCCTGGACACTGGTCTTAGCTAAGCAGATGATAGAAAGCAAAAACCTGATACAATTTCTTTAATTAGCTTGGATCCATTCCTTAATAAAACAAGCAACAAAAACAAGAGCAGCTTGTGCACACAAATATCAAATATTGTATTGAAATAAGTAGGCATGGAGGTGCAGCTCTAACAACCTGACTTACTGGGAATAAATCATAAAAATGATATTACTGTCCATTTTTGTGTCAGCTTTGAGCCTTCTTGTATCCCCTTTCTAATACAGTGTAAAGACTGCACTGACAGTCAAACAAATTCCTAGGAGAGGTTTGCAGAAGGACATGACTCTCACATACTAAGGTCTTCCTTCCCTTCACCCTATTATCAGGCTCTCCACTTGCTCTTAACTGCTATTTAGTTGATTTAAAAGGAAGATACTCATCCTCTATTGCCTACGATTCTTGGAATATTAAAATCAGAGTGCTAAAAATTTTAGATTGTAACTGAAAAGTAGAAGAACAAATTGAGAACTGACATCAAGAACACTTGAATCTCCTGGAGCCTCACTGAAGCAAACGGTGCTTCCATATGTGTAAATGGTGTGAGTGAATCTGGGCCTGTTTTTTTTCTATCCATTCTTGGTTCCTGTGGTAGTTTTCATTCTGAACATTTTTTACTGAGATAATATTTTGCCTTTTTTTTTTTTTTTTGACATACAGAGGTACCAGAGGAGGTACCTCCCTCTGATTTTGGGGAGTTACAGCTAGCTCTCATCAGTATTATTCATATTTGTACAGGGAAGTTGGCCCTCAGTGTACACAATGGTATGTATAGTCTCCTCCACATATGCAATCCTTGGAAATGATGCATCAAACAACACCTACAGCAGGTATTTATTTCACAAAGAATTCCTATTAGTTTTCACCACACACTTTGATATTCTTGTTTGCTGTAATACTGGTCATCATATGTATGTAAAGAGGGATAATGTCACATTCTTTCTTTGTAAATCCATTACATATTTGCAGTAGTCACATGTTATCATTTAAAAATACCTTTGCTCTATTTTGCTCAAGTTGCACAGCAGTGTTCTCTGCTGCAGACTGCTGCCTGTGTTATAAAGGGGTATTTTGTTTCCTAATGCAACAGAACACACATGTATAATTAAGAGTGGGGAGAAATATTTCTGCAACTTATCCTTGGATAGGCTTCTATGAATTTGATTTGTTATTGCAGTTGTTGGAATACAGTATTCAAATACACCTCAGTCTGTGGCTTGCTTACAAACTGTTTTTGACAGTGTTTGAGTAGCTGCCAAAGTCGTGCACTGTTTTAACTGCCTGCCCGATGCTTCTAGAAACAACGGTAGGTTCTCGCAGTAGGGACAGCAAAACAGCCTTATTTGCACAAATAACCTCTGGTCAAAGATGAATGATTTCTATGATAAAAAGCTCTTTTCTCAATGTTTGTGTTATTCCAAACCCAAATATTATTCTTTATGTTGTTTATTTAGAGTATAACAACATCAAAATGTGCATTCTTCACATGATTTCTCTCCAGATAACTGTACAGTCTGAAAGCATTTTGCAAAGGATCATGAAAACACCAGCACATGAAGGCAGGATTGTTACCATCTAGGATGAGCTCTAGTTGTCACAGGCATGTTTGTTTTAAAAGTACAAATACTACACTCCTCTCCCACCTTCTATTCCCAGCCACTCACTGCACTTTCCTCCATGGCTGCTTATTTAGGAGAGAATGCATTAATCTGCATTAAAAAAAGAGTCGCCTTTATTTCCTGGGTGATTTTCTGCAATTTTCCTTTAGAATCAAACCTCTGAATTAGATAGAGAGATATGTTGCCACATTCACATGCAAACTATTTTTAGAGAACATGAATAATTACACCAGATGGTTGTTTAATTCTCTTGGCATTATCTCTACTGTACATTTATGGCTTTAAGTAATATTTCCTTACACTTTTCAATATCTGTCGAAGGTCATGACTAAGTCCCATTTCTTTGTTTACATTTGATCCCTTTTATAGACATATTTCAATGCTACAGCTGTCAGAGGGCTACAGAGATGCTGATCTGTAGACTTCTTAGTAAACTATTTGGCTCTTAGAGCCAAAAAAGTATGTTCACAAGAAAACATTACATCTTTGACAGCAGATTGTTGTTAGTGTTTTATATACAAAGGAACACTACTTATTCTATGATTGCCTCCATTTAATCTTCCAAGATTTACTGAAATTACCTCTTTCAATTGCCTCCTCACTTTACACAGCAGTGAAAACAGGGGAGGTGTTTCTCCATGTTCCGTGTACCTTCGTGAGTTGCCGAGGAAATTTTCGCAGTTCAGTTCGTTCAGTTGCTTAGTGAAATTACCTAGGCAATTACTCCCTTCCAAATTCTTAAACATTTGGACCAGTGTAAAAGACTTATTCTTTTAGGTGTTTTTTCTGAAAACCACAGATTGTTATGTGTCAAAGTTAATTCAGCTGATGTAGAAAGCTTAAAAGCACATATTCTCAGGAAATATCTGGCACGACGTACTAGACTGTGGAGGATGACAATTTTTGTCAGGAGAACTTTTGAAATTTATTTTTGTTCTGCTCTGGAACAAAAATAAAATCTTTCAGAGATTTACATGGGAATGGAAATATATCAAAATATCTGGCTTTGGCTCCAAAATTCAAGTAGTTCTGTTTAATAAGTGTATTTATAACCCATGATGCTTAGAGAGCTGGCCTTAGTTATGCAAGACATCTGCTCTGCTTAATTCCTAAATTTTTGATCCAACATTTCTCTGGAGAAGGCAGAATAAGCCTTTACTTTTGTCCCCACATATCAGACTAATGTCCTAACTGTGAGTTATAAAAATATTTTGGCTGTAATAACTATGTTGGTGTATTTTCATTTTGCCAGAAAGGTTTTGATCAGCTCAGCTGAGGCTGGGGAGCAGAGACACATTAGAAACCAGAGAAATGCTGGTGATATATTTGGCAATTCTGAAACGGGAAGTGGCTGAGCAGCCCAGTACCTGGCTCCCACCTACAAACACTTAACTACGTCCAGCACAGAAAAAAAAAGTGTTTTGACTGATTTTCCGTGCAGCAACTGACCTTTTATTATCCTCTGTAGCATGCATTCAGAACAGGGTGTCTGTGCTATGAAAAGAGACATAGGATGGAATAGGATTGCATAAGACAGGATAGGATCAGATCGGATAGGAAAGGGAAAAGGGGGGAAAAGGGAAGGTGAAAGGAGAGGAAAGGAGAAGAGCAGAGAGGAGAGGAGAGGAGAGGACATTCAACACTACTTTAGTAGTCTGTTATCATTATAAAGTTTCATCTGTTCAGAGAATTCATGCATTTGAGAGCATCATCATAAATATTTTTTCACTCCTAAATGCTTGTGTTCAAGGACTGCTCTATGTAACAGGAATCTGATTAACTACCTTGTTTGCATACTAGGTGTCAGGAGATGACACTGAAAATGTGGTACTGTTCCTGCGTTCCAATTTATCTTTTTTTTCTTGTGCATAGCATGTAACTGAGATGTGTTTGTAGCTTTTAACATGTAGCTCAGAACATACGGATGAAAGCATTAGTTCATTTCAAAGTTTTATTGGAAAAGAGTACTGAGTCTTTGTTCAAGTTATGGTAGTTTATCTGCATGATTTATTTTCCTCACAGCATTGTGTCTCCAGATCTGTGTTACAGGGCATGTGTCTTTCTATATAGCTACTGAATCAAGTGGAAGAAAAAATAAAAAATCTGAAGCAAGTTCAGTGAAGGTGGAAGACTTGCGCATTCTCTGGACCAAAATTCAGTGGCGGGTCCTTTCTTGCTGCACCGAATAGGTTTGGAGAAGTCAAGGAAAAAATCTGCAGGTGAACTCTAGCTATATAAATTTGCTGCCTGACTTCCCTTGCACATTCTTCACGTGTAAGAAGCGAGTGCACTAACTCCAAGTTTGTCCTTTTCCTTATGTTGGTTGGGAGGCACTGCTTCCACTCTAATCTAGAGAAACTTCCCAGCTCCCATCAAACCTGTCTAGTTTATGTACTTGAGAAATATTAGAAAGTGAAAAGACAAAATGTGGCAACATACACCAAGCTCATCAATTCTGAACTAATCATAAATATCCAAGCAAGTGTGACATGTTGATGCAAAAGGAATTCATAGTTGGCATATGGAGAGGAGAAATTCAGGACTCAGCTGCAAATGTTGATGTGCAATACAGAAAACAAACTACTGCTGAAAAATTATACCTGCTGCTTAAGTGATGAATCCTCACCATCACTCAAAGCTAAAATAAATTCCACATCTTTGTCATTACATTTCCCACATATATGACTTTTTTTATAACCTTATCTAAGAGAAGCTGTCATTTTACATAGAAACATGACATATCCAGATAGATTATCTAATTAAGTGTGTAACTAAAGTATAAACTGCAAGGTAGAGAGGCGAAATATGAGCTAAAAGGCAGGGTTAATTAGTGTATAGAGCTCTAAGATAACACAACTGGACTGTTCACATCCCAGTGCTTGTGTTAACTTGCTGAGGACTAGCAAAAATCTCTTCAGTGTACACTGCAGTCTGCACTGTCAGGTCAGGTGTGAATATCCCATACACAGAAATCACTAAAGGAATTGTAATAATCCTTCTTTTATCAAAATTATAAACTGTCCTCAAACTGGAAAGTTGACTTTTAAATCCCTTTCAACACTCCTTAGCAGAATTGTCAGGAATCAGATAAGGGTCGTGCTGATAATATCTTCAATACAAGGCTACCCAAAAGCACGAAAAGTGATTCACAGATTTCTTTTTTGTGTGGACATAGCAGATTTTTTTCTTTTCTGACAAACAAAACAGATTTTACCAGATAATTTTGAAGCTGCTGGAAAACCTATTACCAGAGCCATACCAGCTTTCAGCAATTGTACTCAGGACTGTGTTCCAGTAGAAATTGTCTCTCCACTTGAGTTTTATCAGGAATAGTCCATGATGAAAACACATTTTGGCAACGACTGAGAGAATAAGGCCTTGTAGTCTCTTTCTACAGTGGGGAACTCCAGATAAGTACTGTGATGAATGCCTGTGCCCTTCTTTTAATAGTGCTCCTATTTCTACTTCAGCCATAGCAGTCTGCCTAATTGCTGGCTGCCGCCTCAAGATTTTTCATCTGGAGACAGAATTCTCTGATGGCCAGTCCTTGTCCTTACCTATGGGAGAGTCATTCCTTTTCCTCCTATATTGCTTTGACTATCATTACATCAGCTCACAGAAACATTTGTGTTTATCAGCATGGGTATTTGAGAAGATCAAACACAGAGCTTCACTACCTACAGAGCTCTTAAGTTGTACACATTGATTCTACTTTCTGCTTAATGATGGAGAACTACCTCAAAATAAACTGAGAAGTGGCTATACTGTAGCTTAATGCTGAAGGTTGAAAGTGCTGTAAATGTGTCACGGCACAGTAATATTATTGCCTAACTGTAAACAACAGAGCTTAAAAGACACTATAATTTTCTTCTCGTAAAGCACCTTTAATCATAGTTTTATTGTACCTTCAGCATTTATTAAGGCAATAATGCAATTATTAATAATTTAACCATGACTTTATAGTAAAAGCTGTAATTTCAGGTGTGCCGCCACCAGAGTCATCTAGTTCAAATGAAGACTGCAAATCCCACATTAAGAGGACAGCTATGTTTTTTCTCAAAATTAGCCACGTTAGGAGAGTAGCAAGTGATTTCCTATGGCTAAGGCTGAATTCCACGCTTTCCATACTGCTCCAGACGGCTCAGGAAAAGCTTCAACTAAGTATAGGAATTGGTGCAAATGGTACTGTGGGCAGGTGTCACTATCTTTTTTTTAAAGGGATTTATTCAGCTTTCCTAAAATTTGTTTGAAAAAAATCTGTCAATCTGCCTTGTAGGTAGTGTCTGCCAATTTGATGGATGGATCACGTTTTTGGATATTAGTAGAAAAAAAAAACCTTCTCTCCACAGAAAAAGACTATAGAATTTGTGCGGAAAGTACCTTCCTCCTCTGTCAAGTGTGTTGAAAGATTACTATAATAATAATACATAATGCCAGACCAGAGGCAAAAGATTCAAAAGCTCCTCCCTGACCCTCCCAGGCTCTTCCCGATGCTTGTGCCGCATTCTGCATGGAAGGGGCTGGTGTTTCCTTTCAGTCCTGATTAGACAGGGATCCGCTCTGCAAACAGAACAGAAATAGTCACACAAACATACTGCCATGTTGGCAGTGCCAGCAAAATGGGGAAAAAGTGACTAGGCAGTAGTCCAGAAACACGTATTCTGCCAACCTCCTCCTTCCTCATTTGGGCTGAAGGATACTGGGGAATTGTGTATCATTCTCACCCAGGCTGCAAACCATAAATATTGCCACAGGGGATCAAACTACTGACCCAGACTGGCTTCAGTACTGACCAATACAAAGTGTTTGAAAGAGCAACAGGGAACCTCCCCAAAGACAGTTATGGGAACAGCACTAAAATCCCCTTCCTGGTAGATGCCCCTTTATTCCCTCTGGGACATCATTCTCCATAATTAGCCATGAACAACCTGATATGAAGACTTTTAATTTTTAAAAAAATTAATAGTTTAGCCAAGTCAGAGAAACCTTTCTGATGATTTTTTAAAAAGTACTCTAAAATTGTAACTCAGGTCTTTTCAACTCTGTCAAGGAATAAAAAGGGGAGAGCTATCTAATATGGATTCATCAAGGTGCCTGGCTTCTTCTGCAAATCATTTTTGCCTGCAGTACAGTCCTAAAGTCAGCAAGGATCCAGTAATGAGCAGCCAAGTAACTGTGGAGATGGGTTATAGAACCAGAACACTTTTCCATTGCAGGACAACTGCAGGCCATTGCTAGTACATCTCCAAGTCTTAGCAGACCATCTGCAAGGGTCAGCTGAGCCAAACACACTAGCACCCCAACTGTATTTTTTTTCTTTACCATCATGTCTAGTCCCTGTGAAGAGCTAATAAAGAGGCATATTTATTGTCCTCATTTATGGGTTTGCATGATGAACGTGCAGCTTTCTGTAAAAAGCTAGATGCTTAAATCTATGATGAGGAGATGCAATCTGGAAAGATCCATTTGTCTGCCAAGATGTGCTGTACTGCATCTGTAACCAGACAGATTTATAGTCAATTTGTCATTCAGACTGGTGAAGCCTTGCTGGTGGAGTGGAGCATTTCAAAGGTATCTTTAAATGAAGTGAAAAAAGGGAATTTCTGTGAAACAAAACCATGTTCCTGTAAGAACATTAGAACATTAAGAAATGAGCAGTTGGCTTAATTAAATCAGTCATCAGGATTGGAGATTGTAGAAAGCTTTGGGGGAGAATATGCGCTTACTGGTGTAATTCTACTTAAGAAAGAAAATGTAAAATCAATAATGTCGTTTGAAGTCTGCATTTACTTCTGAGGGGGGAAGCTAAGGACAGGATATGTCAATGATTTGGGATCTGCTTAGAGAAAACATACTAGAAGATAGTTTAACATAACGGTTGCTAACCAGAAAACACCAGGAAGCAAAGCTGATGATTTTATACCATGATCATGTTATTGTTTGCTTTATCTGTATCTATTTGCAAATATGGTAAGGAATTTGTTAAAGAATTCGGTTTTTTCATCTTCACCTTCTGATTTAACTATTGTTGAATTATTTCAGAGTGCTTCCTCCATTCTTGGTAATGAGGAGTGACCCTGAAGGTCTGGCATTCACCTCTTCACCACCGGGGCCTGTGAGAGGTGTCAGTCTTAAGAAGATGCCTTCCTGACAGACGTTAACCACGGCAGGACAGTGAGCAGAGAAGTCAGCCCGGGGTTTCCCTGAAACTTTATTAAGCACACCATGTTGAGAACAAGGAAGAGGATGGTTGTGATGGTCTAGAGGCTGGGGCATACTGAAATAGTGCGTCATCAGCATCTCCTGTGGTGCTTCTCTGAAATCCTAGTGCCACATTGAAAGCACTTCCAGCTTTACACAAATTCTTCATCTGATGACACAGCAATGCTGTTTGTACAGCTTTTTGACAAGGCTCAAGCCACTGAAGACAATGAAATGGAGGTCAGAATTGCAACAAAATATATATACACTTACAGAAGAATCTATTAGACAGTTTAGTGTATTGAATTACACTTCATGGCAAATTAAACTGAAAAGGCTGAAATATTACTGCCCTCAGATGTCCAGCCTTCCCCTCTCCCAGGCTTTGCCTCCTTTTGCAAGAGCAAAATGGGACATGTAGAAATCACAAAATCACAGAATCAGAATGGTTGAGGTTGGAAGGGACCTCTGGAGATCATCTAGTCCAACCCCCCTGCTCAAGCAGGGTCACCTAGAGCACATTGCACAGGATCACGTCCAGGCGCGTTTTGAATATCTCCAGAGAAGGAGACTCCACAACCTCTCTGGGCAACCTGTGCCAGTGCTCTGTCACCCTCACAGTGAAAAAGTTTTTCCTCATGTTCAGACGGAATTGTCTGTGTTTCAGTTTGTGCCCGTTGCCCCGCATCCTGTCGCTGGGCACCACTGAAAAGAGTCTGGTCCCATCCTCTCGACACCCTCCCTTCAGATACTTGTACACGTTGATAAGATCTCCTCTCAGCCTTCTCCTCTCCAAGCTAAACAGGCCCAGCTCTCTCAGCCTGTCCTCATAAGAGAGATGCTCCAGTCCCCTAATCATCTCTGTAGCCCTTCACTGGACTTGCTGCAGTAGTGCCACATCCCTCTTGTCCTGGGGAGCCCAGAACTGGACGCAGTACTCCAGATGGGGCCTCACCAGGGCTGAGTAGAGGGGGAGAATCACCTCCCTCGACCTGCTGGCAACACTCTTCCTGATGCACCCCAGGAGACCATTGGCCTTCTTGGCCACAAGGGCACATTGCTGCCTCATGCTTAACTTGGTGTCCACCAGCACTCCCAGGTCCTTCTCGGCAGAGCTGCTTTCCAGCAGGTCAACCCCCAACCTGTACTGGTGCGTGGGGTTATTCCTCCCCAGGTGCAGGACCCTGCACTTGCCTTTGTTGAACTTCATGAGGTTCCTCTCCGCCCACCTCTCCAGCCTGTCCAGGTCTCTCTGAATGGCAGCACAACCCTCTGGTGTATCCGCCACTCCTCCCAGTTTTGTATCGTCAGCAAAATTCCCAAATGCTCAGTTTTGAACCAACCATATTGAAGTAAATCGAAAATGCCACTGGGTTATTTTAACATGCTACCTTGTAAACTGAGTCTGTTCAAGAGTTGCTGTATGTCCTGCCAGTCTCCTGTGCTTCAGGAGCAAAAGAGAAATGAAATATCAGGGTAACCCCTGCAGCCATCAAAGGTTAATCTGGCACAAATGCCTTTTAACATGTCATTTGTGCCAAGATGGCATTTAAGCCAAAAATAAAGTACTTTGAACTTCCCAAACTGATCACTGCCAAAAAGTCTGCCAGTTTTTATGAAACAGGTGGCAGTATGTGCTAGGCTATGTGATTAAAGACTTGTCTCTGTGAACACAAAGGAGCACAGCGGCACCATGGCAAGTGAGGGAGCCCCAATAGCCTAAATCAGAGAAATGAGCCCCCTGCCCTGGCTCCTCCCCAGACTGTCACAGAAGAGCGATCGTGGTCTGGGGGCAAAACCAGAGGCTTTCTTGATCACTTTACAGACCGAAGGGGGGTTGCTCTCTACAAGGTTATGGGATTAACCCTGGTCATTATTGGTGCAGAGGAAGACCATTACACAAAATTTTATTGTGAGATGTTTAGGGGAGGAAAAGGGTGGAGAAAGGGAGGAAGAAGTGTGGAAGAATAGAGGGATAAGGGCATAAAACAGGCCAGTCATATGTAAACAGGTCAATATACTCTTCTGGCCATTCCCTGTGCCTGATCACCACAGTCTGTCCTCTAACTAACAGAGAGTCATTAAACTCTGTTTCTAACTATTTTCCTGGGTGAGGGTGCTCTCTATTCTTTTTGCATGTGCAAGTGGAAGTCCAAGTGCCAGCAACTGGAGTCTGACCGCAGGTCATAAGGGCCCACGTGTCCACGGTGCCAGCAACTGGAGAGACTGCAGTGCTTGCACATTGTGTGTGTATGTCAGTGTGTGTGCGCTAGCGAACATCAGGCTGACTAATAGGATGAGAGGCTTGGGAGGCAAATATCGAAGCAGCTGTGAGTCTGCACCAAATACTGGATATACCAGTTGGCTGCTGGAGGGACTAGAGGGGGGTCCAAGCCAGCTACTGGAGAGACCATGGGACCTGGGGGTTGACTACTTGTGTCCTGAGTCTGGACCAATGACCAGGGAGACCAGTCTGTGTGTGTGTGTGAACATGTGTTAGTGTGTGCAAGGAGGGGGGGGAGGGGGGGTTGGTTCTGTATCAGCAGCTGGAGTGGGGCTATGGGCCGAGGGGCTTATATATCCAGGTGCCAGCAACTAGGGTGACCTGGGATCCAGATGCAGTTACTGGATAGACTGAGCTGCTGGAGGGATCCATATTGTTTATATGTATGTATACATTGTATACGTGTATATATAATTTCCACTAACAGGCTTTCATGCTGATCAGCCAGAGAGGGGAACAGGATGAGGCCATTGATGCTGTTTGTATTTGCATGAGTGCTGTGTTTTCTGTCTGTTTTGGCTTGTGTAACCTGTGTGGCCAGCCATCTGTATACATATATACGTATTGCTTGTATGTGTGCATGTGTGCCCATTGGGAGTGCATGCTCAGCCTCATTACTGGCTGGACCTGGGGACATGCAGCTGCAGCAGCCTTGCCTCTATTGGGTCACTGGATTTGGTAACTCCTAATGTTTTATGCTGACATAAAACAACTAAACAAGCACTAAAAAGAACTTGACTGCTAAGAAGTTCAGTGCCTTTGAGACCATTATAGATTATTGAAGTGGGTATTGGCCAAGCTTAACTAAGATGGTTTTGGAAAAAAATAAAAACCAAAATAAAAGGAGCAAGTGATATATTATACTGTCCCACTGAGACAGAATATATAAATTTCCCTGGCTCCCTAAAGAATGTTAAATTGGCACATGAGATCAAGAGCAGTGCATTTTCTACCAAGGAACAAAGCCTGCATTATCAACAAATAGAGAGGTATCTTTCTGCTAGGTTATACAGAGTTTTGTCTGTACATAGTACTCTCTCCTGTGGTGCACTGTATTAACACTGGATATTTTGGAGCAAAAAAGAAAGACTAGAAAAAGAAGTTGAGGGTTACTATTTTGCAACTACAATGTTGGGAGTTCTGTGCAAATTATATACATTATCGTCATCAATGTCATGAAAATTCAATGGGTAATCATGTGTCCTTGTTACTTTCTAGGCTAAAAAATAAATAAATCTAACAGAAGTGGGAAATTGCACCAAATTAATGTATTCTTGTGACAAAATAGTGATGAGAACAGAGATTCATTCACAAGACAAGCTAAAATCTGTTTTGTTCTGATGCCTTTATATGGAGTAATCACAGAAATGGATGAAATAGTTTGAAGTGAAATAACAGAAAGAAAGGAGCTGAATCTTTTCATAAAGCAAGCAATCCATTGATCCCCAGTAACTGTATATCACAAACAGAAAAGCTTGCAGCCTTGGAGAAAACCAGCCTCATTTAAATGACTACACTAGTGAGACCTTCAAAGGCCTCGTCTGCACTGTACAGTTCTGTTGGCACAACTTTGTCACATAGGAAGGAGTCAAACATCCCAACACAGTAATGCCAGTAAAAACTCAGAGAGAGGCAGTTTTGGCAAATAATAGAAGAAATCCTTTGGCAGTGGTGTTTAGTGGGGGCAGACTGATCTGGCTCCCCTCTATTAAGCCTTCAGTTGAAAATGCTGATAAATTCACAAACCTCAGGTTTTGCAGCATGGTGTAAACATGCCTGTTGTATACCAGGAGGGGGTTCTTCCAATATGGCTGTGGTGGAAATGTCCATGTGTTACAGAGAGAGAGATATCCAGAGGAAGCAGGTCATCTTCAGAGTCAGTGTAATTGTAGAGGGCTGGACTCCTTTCTTGTTCCAGTCACAGACCCCAAATCTCCTCCCAGATTAATACCCAAATGATTAAGACTATGGATACCTGGCTCTCATTTTTTGTGCACACTGGAAGATGCACATCAACAGTAAGATGTGAGAAGCCCTTCATCCTTTTTTTTTCTTTTCTAGGATCAAACTGTTAAACTTTTCACAAGTGGTTGAATTGCATGTTTTCCTCATTTTTCTGGGCACACACTGTGAAACTCTGAAGTCTGATTTGCACAGGTGCAGAGTACACACAGCTGCAAGTGAAGTCAATGAAAGCTGTGGTGTGAACACATGAAATGCTCTATAATTCTAAGTTGAAATGCATTTTTAACATTGTAAAGCCACATATTGAGCTGCTTTACTGAATTTTTCAGCGGTAAGGAAATCATGAGCCAGAGGCAGATGCCTGGAATAAAATGCTTCATGAAAAATTGTTGAAATTTGGCAAAATTATATGTAAGTGAAAACTCAGTCTTTGAACGAATAGAAAGTGTCAAGCAAACTTAAGAAAAGGTAACACAGTCCCAGCCTGCTTTATGATAACTGTTTTCAGAATCCCTGTTGTTCATTATAAAAACCTTTCTAGTATGGCAGGAAAAGTTTAGAATCAACTAACAGAAGCTTATTTTCAGTTCAAAATTAATGGCTGAGATGTTTTTCTTCCAAATACTAAAAGCACTTACAAGATAAGAGAGGCTAATTGACTGTCAAATTTACATCAGTTAATGGTATTTTGCAGGTACTTAAGTTTAAAGAGACCACATTCATTTTGCTCTGTCCAACACTTTGGGAGCCTTTTATTCTCTGTTAATGGAGACTGCATTAATTGAAGAGAGAAGAATATAACCTTTTGCAAGGTAAGAAGCAATTAGCAGCATGTTTAAATTACGGAATGGATTTTTTATTTTCAAGTTTAATTACCATTTATATTTTTGAGCCTCCTTCAAAAGACTGACCATTGGTTTGATTGTATGTCATCAGATCTGTGTAACATCACCTTGCAAGCTGAGCAGAACAGTCAGGAGAAAGTCCTTATGCATACTGCAAGATTTGAAAATGTGGAATGTATGTTCACGTAATGCTGTCATTTCAGCTTTGCTACCTATTACTAAAACAGAATGGATACTGATAGAACATCACTTTGGGGAAAGAAGGAGTTAAAAAATGACCTCTTACAGAACTGACTGTACAAAAGCTTTTCCTTTAGTTTACATGGCTGCTTTACAGTCTGTGGAGAATTAGTTACACCCAAAGAACTATGGAATCAAAATCCCAGAGGCAAGTGCCCAAAGGTCCGAATTTCACAGCTCAAAACCCCATTCTGAGCTCCCTTGAGGTTGCAATTGAAGTTAAAATTCTATTTCTGTATTAAATGGAAAGTTGCTCAGATTTCATGGAAGGAACCCACTAAGTGGGCACTGCCTGATCATCATTGCTTAAAGTGGCTGATCTAATAGCCATTTTCCTCTATAGTAAATTGTTTGGTGAGTGTTTTTCAAATAATACTCAAGGCAATGGACAGAAAAAAATTAGAAAAGGGGGATAAAACATGTCAGAAGAAAATGAACTGTTTACCTAATGGAATGCAAATTAGTACCAGTGGATCAAACTAGAAATATCTACTGTGCAGTAGATGCATGCAGTATTATTATAGTGGCACGGAATATTGAAAGGTATCTTTTATGCCTCGGTGTCTGAAAGGGAACAAAAGGGGAAAGGGAGATGATAATGCATGTTCATACATTGTTTTAATCCAAAGCTCCAAGGCTGGGTTGGACAGACAAATGCCTTTAAGACTTACCCATTAATTACACGTATGTGAACAGAAAGTTTTTATGCTCTGTGGGAATATAATGATTTTTGGAGTATGTATTTTACATAGGAGTAGTGTTTTGTTGCTGTTTGCAGGAGCATAAACTTTGATCAGATTTCATTTTGATGAAGGTCATAGGATCATCTGTTTAAATTTACTTTTGGAGGTAGCAAAGTGGCTATGGTCAAATGAAAAGCTATTTGCTGCTCTTTCTAGTATAATTCCTCTTTCTTTCTAAATTTGGTCAGATTTCACAGCAGCGAAGGTCATATAATCATATACAATGTAACAAATTCAGGAGGGAGGAGGAATTACAATGGGAAGAGAAGAAAATAGCTTTCATTTGTCCTTATAGTCACTCCACTGACATGGCATATTGGGTAGCAGCCTCTCAGTTTGGGGAAATTTTGCACTGGTCTCAAAAAATCTTCTCCTAGAAGGTGCTTTGGTGTAGTCTAGATGTTTTTCCAAAAGGAGATATTACTAGATCTGTTGGTGAAAATGTTTGAGCAGATTTTGGAATATCAGTGAAAAACACAGACAAAAAAATTCACATATTTGGGTTTTCTTTCTTATTTTTTTCCTGACTTTTTAAGGTAGCTTTACTTAAAGGCAGGGATGTTAAGTAATGCTCAAGGCAACCAATACAAGAAGAAAGGTAATGTACAGTGCAGATAACGGGAACAATAAATCATAGGATGGTCTTCTCTCAATCAATTTTCAGTTGATATAGGCCTGGAAATGTTATCCTTTGAATGAAATGTAAAGTTACAGGGTGCTCACCTTAGCTTTATTTTGTGCTCACTTAGTGTCTCTGACATGTAATGATGGAATACGAGTTGGGATAACTGTTGGGATAAGTTTAGCTAAAATTCCCACTGACTCGATTTTGGCAGGTATGCTTTTGGTGGTCACTCATAATATAGTCTCATCGTGAGCCTTATCATCTTTGCTAGGATTTCAGGGAGTCCAAGGCTCATTTTACTTTAAAAAGTGAAGGTGGAAAATATTCCTTCTGTCTTTCTCCAGCTTGCTTTTCTATCTCTCTGTGTCAAAACTGAAGTACTTGGTTTTTGGCCCTCTGGCCTTCCATTTCCAGTGCTTCCAAAGCCAGATTAGTAACACTGACTGGCTGCAGTGCTGAGCAGCTAGAGGGGATCTGCAGTCTTCCTCCTCAGATAGATGCTAGATCTCCATACTCAGCACAGCCTCCACGCTTTTTCAGAAAGAACTAATAACTGGAGCTCTTGAGTCTTCCACTGCTGCTGATGGGGAGGATGGTGGAAAAATAAGCCTTGTAATCTTGTAGTCACAGCTAATGGGAAGGAAAAGCATCCAAAGAAGAATGAAGAATAGTCTCTCTGAATTCCTTCTTCCCTTAACACTGTGCCACAAAAAAGGAAATCTACTTCTTAATACTGGTACATTCTTCCTAATCGCAAAGAGAGTAGTACGCATGTCCGAGCTGCCTCAGATCTTCTCAGCAATGAAGTGATGGGTGATTATGGGCCTTGTTCTAGGCCTGCATCAACACTCTGCCTCCACAAGAACTGGTCTGGTTCATATGTGCTCATTTCTTCTGAGACTAAGAGCAGAGAGGTCAGTCCTTCTCCTTTCATCATCTTCTTGTGCAACCAAAGCATCTAAGGAGTCAGCTGGACAGAATCAGCATGCACAGTGTGAGGACTCCCTGTTAGACTGGGTGCAAAGCTGGTGCCAAACTTTCCCTACCTTGTTTTCTTCCACCTGAGTCAGAGCCAGAGCAGCCTTACTGCCTCCCTTTCTGGGAGATGGGGGAAGCTCTCATGGGGCTGCACCAGGTGATGAGCTTCTTGGCAGCCCAAGGAGCCTCTTCCCTCAGCTTTTGGGAAGCTTCCCTCTGAGCTTCCCTCTGCTCAGTCCCAGCCCCCTGGGCAGACCATGCTGTCAGCTGTCTAGACTCTTCCAGGTGCCAAGTCAGGTTGGGAGCAAAAGGGATTTCATACTTAGGCTCATGGGCATAACTTTACACTACCCAGTTAGCTCCCCCGTTTAGGAATATATATCCTGGGAATATATTTCTGGAAGGCTACTCTTTCAGTATGTTGTCTGTTGAGACATTTGGACTCCACATTGCATCTATCGGTTTGCTGTTCTGTAAAGCTACTGACTTTGCTTTTGCCTAAAACCAGCACTTGCAGGTAGACTACCTGGGTTTTTATGAGATAAATCCACATGGATTTTGAATGCTTCCTGGTCAGTAGATCATTCTCTCAATTTTAAAACACAAGAAGTCATTTGAAGTGAACATATATGGAGTACAAAACTTTTTTTTAGAAAGTGTGATTGAGCTGTGGACTCCTTTTCCGAGGAAATTACTGAGACCAAAAATGTGACACTCTAAGAAAAAATGTTGCAAAATTACAGCATTAGTAAGCAATACTTGAAGTTTACATAAGTAATATCAGCAAATTTTGGAAGGGGCATTAAATTGTATGCTGTATGCTGCAGCCACTCTGGAGCAAGGGGAAACTGATGCACATGTATATACATGTTGGAGATTACCCTGCATTTTATTTCTGTGGGGTTCATTATACTTCATTTTTGGAAACATAAAATATATTAAATCTAACACACTGGTGACAACTGTGATGGTTCTTTGCAGGGGACTTCATTAGAACTTAGTTGTTCTCTCCTCCCTGTGAGTCTTGAATAGGTTTTAATGCTTCCTTTGGTCTTTTTAAGCAATCGGGAGAGTTGTTACAGTTACTTTCAGACTCCCTGTGAAATGTAAAGAACAATTGTTGGAAGAAAGGACCCAGCAGGCTAATGGCAAGAAGGAGAGGTGGTACTTTGTTTGTTTGTTATCACCCAGTAGCCTTGAACTCACCTTTTATATACATTAACAAATCTGCTCTTCTCTCTTTAGAAAATATTGATATTCTGACACACATTTCAGTGATAAACTGAACATTCCTTCAAGTGTAAAAGTAATGTTAAATCACTTGAAAAGGACTACTCTTCAAATGTTTTTGACTCCTTAATACTTGAAAATGCCATAGAATTAAAAAAAAGATACACCCTCACTGTAAGCATTTCACTGGACAGTTTTTCAAATTAATGCAGTTTAACTATTACATTAACTTAATGGCTATTTTCCCCTACTTTAACCATGTTAAATGTGCCGGCAATAATGAGCTTCTAATGCTGTCTCTTTCAAGTCTCAGAGGCATCTTTAGAGCTGTGCCCATCTCCTGGATCATAAAGCTGCATAATTTAGTATTCAAACAATTCATTTAAAAATGAAACACTTTGAATTACCGTAAAATTAATCAGAAAAAAGAAATCTTAACATACTAGTTCTGTTTATCTCTATTTAGCAAATTTGAAAGTTTAAGTACGATAAATAAAAATTTACAATAATCTTCTGTTTTCTACTTATGAATCAGCTACTATAAGCACAAATATATCTAACCTTTAAGAGGCATTTTGAAAACCTCTAGCAAAAAGTTCCACATGGCTAGTAAACTAAGATGATTATTTTGATGGAACAAACCTTTTAGACTGTTCCATACCATTAATTTAAATAGAAACACCTTTAAAATAAATTGGCATTTCTAACGTATTTCCAGATCTTGCAATGCACAGAGGTAGTTGATGTACGTAATTGGAACTGCCGCGCCATTAAGTGGCTATGTTCTAATTATTCTGCAACTCACAGCACCATATCACTTAACATTTTAAAATATTTCTGTGCCTAAGCTGTGTTTCATTTCCTTTGTTCTTCTTCTTTGTGGATTTGTTTCATGTTGGCTAGACTATTGATAACCAAGCAAGGAACTAATAGGAAAGAACTGGATTTAGTTCTCACCTGTGCCAATAGGGCCTGGATCCAGTAAAAAGCTGAAATGCCTAATGTAGTTGCGTACCTAATCTGGGTTCCCAAATGTCACTTTTAAACCCGAGATTTAGGCACCTAAGTCACACAAATTCCTGGGGAGATCTAGTTATGAAAGTGAGCCTTGTGTCATCTTACTTTAGATACCTACACCTCATTTAGTCTCCCTTCATAATAGAGGTGCGAGGACACAACTCATCTGATCTATTTTAGGATGATTATTGGTGTCTACATATGGTCAAGTGAATCCCTTTCCAAAATTCTCATTCTCTCCACTGAGAGACCTGCTTACTTACTAGGACCAAAAGGGGTATGTATGAAATACAATCCCTGCCCCTAAGCTAAACTATGTAAATCATGGTAGCAGCAACTCTGTTCACTCAGAATCAGAGTCTGGATTTTCCTTTTTCAACTATTTTTTCAAAGAATTGAGCAGGTTGCATTTCTCCCAGGACTCTTGCTGTTTTGTTTTTCCTGTTCAAATGTATCCAATTTGTGGTTCATATAACACAAGCAAGCCAGACTCCTGCTTTTCCAGCTGAATGTCCTAACACTAAGCTGCAAAATCATAGCTTTTTTCATGTCGTACATGTGTGCTTTCCTTCTGTCCCATGCATTCCTTGCTGTGACTTCACAGGAGAGTTAGAGAATGCTTCATTCCCAGGCTAAGTTAAGGAACTTATCCTGCTGGGGAGAGCTGTGGACTGGAAATCTGTCTGAGTTAGGAGGCATAGATTGTGGTTCTCTCACTTCATATATGATTGCTCTCATTTTTAGGCAGCTATACACTAAGTGTGGGTACAGTTCTCCTTTCTTTACATTTTGAAAAGAATGCAGATGTGTATTTTGTTAGTGGCCTGATGCTGGTGATTTCTGTGAGGTTTGGTGAGAGTACCTTTACCAGATGATCTTCCAGGTCCAGGACATGGGAGCACTCCACCTAGCTTTCAGCTCTCAGGGGGGCTTAGGTGGGAACATGGTCTATAGCTGCTCAGACTAAGGCAGTTTCAGAGATATACAGAAGCTGGATGTGGACACAAAGGCTATGTCTATCTTGCTGAATAAAATGGAGGTAAGGACACTCTCTAGTCCTCAGGCCAAGTGGCACAGACTGGTTGTATCCACCCTATAGAAGACTTATCTCTGTGCTCTAATGGTGTTACTTTGACATAATTACTGTTTCATATGGAGGAGTTTTTATAGTTTAAAGCATCTGAAATAATTTGAGGGCTGAGTTACTGCCCTTGATCATGGTGTTTTAATACCATAAGACTGTGAATATGTACTGCATGCCCTGCTGTGCTGTATGAAGATGAGTTTCAGAGAATCACAGAATTGATGAGGTTGGAAGGGATCTGTGAAGATCCTCTAGTCCAACCCCCTACTCAAAGCACAGTCACCTAGAGCAGGTTGCTCAGGGCTGCGTCCCATTGGGATTTGCATATCTCCAAAGACAGAGACTCCATGACCTGTCTGGGCAGCCTGTTCCAGTGTTTGATCACCCTTATGGTGAAAAAGTTTTTTCTCAGGTTTAAACAGAATTTTCTGTATTTCAATTTGTGACCATTGACTCTTGTCCTTTCACTGGCACCACTGAGAAGAGTCTGACTGTCTTCTTTACTCCTCCCATCAGGCATTTATACACATTGATAAGACCCCCCTCCCCCATGCACCTTCTCTATATATCAGAGTATATGGAAATTTGAGGATGCAAAACCATAATGGAGTAGTGTTGGAGGACAGTGAAATGTGAAGGTGCCCAAACCTGGAATACTCTTTTCTATACTGCCTTTTGGGAATAGTACCTGGTAGATAACATGTCCAAGCAGATACTATGTTCGGGCATTGTCTAGCAGACTGCTAGTTGGCATCGGCCAACATGCAGCATGACACCAGGGAAGTAGTAGGGGTGATCAGCAGCCCTGGTGTCAAACTTGGTCCCTGACCCTGCTTTATTTAGTAGCAAAAATGCAGACATGTTCACTTTCTGGTTAAAGAGCAGCATCTGTTTAGCTCCTCTGGGATTAGCTAATAGCTGGGCGAAATCCTGGATTTCAATTGTGTATGTTTTATATTAGATGGTATACACAGCCAACTTTAGCCACAGAAAACTTAGGTATCTGACCTAAACTGAACATCTGTGCTGACCTAAGCTGAGCATCTGTGCTTCCTCTAAAGTTCCTTTCTCACATTCCCTACCATCCTATTTGTCTTTTTTACTGCTACTGAGCTGCAAGGTCTCTTTCAAGAAAGGTAATAGCTAATCTAAACGCCATCATTTCAGAGTTGAAGTGTACTAGTGTTCCTAAAATGCCACCTTTTGAAAGTGATCATTTTTGAGCTTTTTAATTTCCTGTAAAGAAATCAAATGGAACTATTTCAGGATAGATGGCATGCAAAACACTATTATTTGTTTAATCTCAGTGGTTTATATGTGGTCAGATAGGTGCTACAGTGCTACTGTGTGACCTAGCTGTACTCTCTGGGTTGAGCTGCGTCTCCCATGATTCACTAGAGACTTCCCTATTTGAATTACTATAGTACCTAAGTCTTAGGCTTGTGTTGCATTGTTACAAATATTGTCTGTCCAACAGAGTATGAGACCATGAGCACGTGAGTTACAGATATCAACTTGTAGGCAGTTGCCTCTAACACAGGCTGTGTCTAAGTTACCATTTTGGTGCAGAGCAATATTGAAGATCTGAAGTGAATCTCTCAGATGTTCTCACTTACCATGCTTGGGTTTGGCTGAGAGAGTGGTTTCAGTACACACAAGGTAGATGCCTTCCAGATGAAACTAAACTCAAAGCTCTGTTCCATGTGTTCATAGATGTGCTCCAGCACCTCATGGGGAGAAAGGGTCTGCAGCAATGTTTAGTTCTTTGGACAGTTATTCAAAACAAATGTGTAGGGGAAACATTTGGTGTGGGCAGGTCCTGACTAAATTCAGTCCATAGTAAAACCCTCAAGCCACATATGGTGTGGCAGTGAGGTCCTGAGCATCAACTGCTTTCATCTGTCGATCTGTTCTTATTGCATCAAATTACTTGCTTATGCAGACATAGCCACAGCAGCATCTCAGTAACAAATGAAAACCAAACACAATATTTCAACAGAGTTCAACAACACAAAGTGAAATACTTCTTTATAGGTTCTTCTAGTGTCCCCACCATTATCATGTAAAAGCAGATTCCAGTGGTACATTAAGCAGTCTGACTAATTTCAGTCACGTATTATCTGTTCTCTTTGTCATTTTCTCCTTGGGCAAAGAATTGTATATGCAGTGTTTTGTTTTGACTTCTTAGTTAGTTCCTTTATTTTATTTAATTGCCCATTCCTTGCTGTGTTTGTATTAGAGAAAACAGGTCAAAGAAATGTATTTTGGTTTCTGGAAAAAAAGTATCAAACTTTTGATGGACTCTAGCTCCTGTGGGAATTTTTGACACTTTTTCCCCAATCAAAAGATAAGGTTTTAACATTTAAAAACAGATATTTGTAAAATTTTCATCCTTTGAAAACCTGAATATCTTTTGACTTTTTATTCCTATTTGGGACAAAACAAAGGTAGAAATATGTGACCGGGTTGAAATTCCAATTGGCATCCATCTTTAGTAGCCAGGAAATATTGTTGATGTAACTCACTCACTTTTTTTTGCATAGCACTGGTATTCCTCAAATCCTTTGCCTTGAGCATATTTGTACGGATGGTGAGTTGGAGATAATGAGGAAAATTAGCAAAAATGAAGTGAAAAATGGGTCATTTTCTTGAAGTTGAGATAAAGAGCACTGATGAGGAGGACAGTCAGCAGTTCACCCACAACAGCCACTTTTGTTTACTTTATGAACGTATAACTTAAATGAAAAAATTATCATACAGACACACAGTTAAAACAAAGCTTTAAGTTCAAACGATAAGGAAAAAAAAAAGGTAGCTTGAAAGTGTAAGAGACAAGCAAAGTGAAACAAAGAGCATGGAGTGCAACAGTGGAGATACAGCTTATCACATGTAAGTAATGCCAGGATGTTGATGTCGATTGCAAGCATCCTGGGTCCCATATCTCTGATTGTGCCAAACTGATGTCCTTAGCTGTTCTTCTAATTAACAAAATGATACAATTCGGCTTGAATCCAGCAATCTTTACAATTAGTATTTAACTGCCCATAAAAAGTACTGATTCCCTTAATGAACCTGCTGTTACCATTGTTTACTGCCTCAAATTTAAGACAAAAAAAATCACCCAGCAAATCTCGTGTTTTTTTCTCACCTCTATAATACCATTATCATTTGTAATTACATATAATTAATCAGTGTCAGTTTCTGAAAAAAGCTTACTGAATGGAACAAGATGAAATACATGATATCTCCATGGTCAAACCATACTACAAATATAATAAAATTCTTGACAGAAAGTTACAGTATAAAGTGTACATTTGATTCAAACCAATGTCACAGTCTGTAGAACATACAGACCATCAAAATACTTCTTAGTGAGGGTAATTAATCAGTTCCCAGATACTCATTAGTAATTTAGAATAACTAAGACATGAGATAGAAAAACAGTGGGAGAGGAATATCTGCTAAATACATGGTCTTCTGAGAGTTTTTAACATGTGTGATGGCTAAACTCCTTGCACATCTCTATGGCAAAGTCTCCATCACAGGTTTCACATGACTGATGTTTAGAAACATCAGTCGAGTTAGTCTCACAACTCCTCCAATGTAGCAGAAGTAAACTTTTTCAAGGTTTTAAATTTTCTCTCGTATTCAGTGTGGGTCCTTTTTTTTTTTGAAATATCAAAAACTTGGAAAAAGAAAACTACTTTATGTGAAGCTCTTGAGGTAAGGTGACAGAAGATATTTGAGAAAGAGCACTATTGCTCTGGTGTCTTGGCTTACTCTCACTTTTGCTCAGTCTGCCTCAGGGCATGAATTCAGAATAGTTCTTAGAGGCAAAGGCTTCTCTGGAAATCAGTGACTCACTGCACCACGTGCTAAGTTACATTGGAAAGATTTTCCTCCACATATAACTATCATTTTGCTGTGTCTTCACCAAATTCTTGATAAACCTGAATGTATTTTTGTCTCATCAGGGTTATACAGAATTACACAGAAAATTCTGGAGAAGAATCTTGATAGAATTTTTTTTTTTTTTTTTAGTAGACAGTGTGAACTTACTCTGTGAGTGGATTTCTGTAAAAATTTCCAAACACAGGTTACTTTGTGACTCACAAACTGGAGTGCTGATTCAGGCTTTGAATAACTTAATTGCTACACATTATTATAGAGCAGGTAATGCAGTTATGTCCCAGTTCTGCATTTTCATCCATGACTCCTTTGTGGTTGTAGTAACTATGTAGAGAGATGCTCTTCCTCTTCAAACAGGATTTTGCAGAGCAGTTTCAGAACCTCTATAGACAAGACTGTAATACAGTAACATGTACAACCACAAGCTAAATAGATGTTTGGAAGCTGTATTAAATGTTTATACATACACTGGATTCTGATTTTATCAAGGTAAACCACAACAGTTTTCATCAAAACCTAATGCAGTATGAAAATTGTTCTATATGTTGCTTTTAATACCACAAAGAGAATAATAAGAAATATGAGCATACGTATATGCAGCATAAAAGACTTACTCTTGTGCTTTTGACTCTTTTGACTCTCTCTTTTTTTTTTTTTTTTACATATACATACATACATACATACATATAGATAAATGTTTTGGTGAAATTTTGCTTATTTCTGAAACTCAGCAGACAGTGAGAGAAATTGGTAGGCTATTTACTAGTTCATGTACACTAAAAAAATATTTCTTTTAGAATTTAAGTTCACTTAATTTTGCTCTTCTCTTTCTTGGTATTGTCTGTACAGGGCTGAATTTGAACAAAAATCTGGTGCACTAAACCAATACATAACAAATATAACTATGTAGCGTCATGTTTCATGAACCCTAACATTTTCAGACTAGTCAAAATTCTGCAAACACATACCATTGATCCAATATTTATGTTTTCAAGTCATGCATTTTGAAGTAGATTTTTTTCTTGTTGTGGTTATGAACTCTTTGCTCAGTGTAGGTTTTTTTCAGGAATTCATAGGTATGCACAGGTTTTTTTCAGAGTTTGTCTTAGACATTAGGCTCGAGTCAAGATTGCAGCTTCTTTCTGGGAATGTGTGGGCAGATTTTCCAAGTAACTGGAATGCTTGAAGCAAGCATATGCATACACTTCTGTTTGGGAATAATATGCTACAGTGTAATATAATTCAACAAGGAAGCTCTTCAGTTCTCACTGAACCAAGTTCCCTGTGTTAACCTGTAGTAAACTATCATTGTAAACATATTATGAAATATTACTGATAAATACAAGAATTACAGTAATATCCATTTCAAACTTTGTTTATTGGATTCTGGTTGAGTATCAAGAGGAATGCTTCTTCTTTTCTTGTTTGTTTTTTTTAGTGTGTCATACAATTTGTATAGAATAGATCAGCATGTTTCTTTGAAGAAAAGTCAATGGCTTTTCTGGAAGCCATGTTTGGTATTTTTGATTGCTAAGAAGTGGTTAAGCAAGAACAGTGATAAAATCTTCATAGCACAGGTCCATTGACTCCTTAGACATGCAAGTCCCTTTGAGGATCTGAGCCCAGGTTATTTGTTTCTCCTGCCTTTCTGACCAAACCTGGCTTAGCTTGAAATACATTCCAGAGTACAGCTGGATAAAGAGAACAGAGACCGAAAGAAGGAAATGTTTATAAAAAGTTTCTACTAGTTGTTTATCAGTACTTCATAAACAAAATTCAAGTAACCTTCACAGAGTTCACAGATGCACTCTAAGTTCAAATAAAGGTTGATCTGAGAGTTTTAGTACTGTTGAAAATCCATAGGAAAGATTTTTTTCTGCAGGAGTTCTTTCTAGAGGTGGATTTTTGTTTTAATACAAGAGTGACAAATGTTGTAACTGTTTCTTGATGGGAAAAATTCTAGTGTAAAGATCTATAGAATGTGATTTTTCCTTTAAAAATGCTTCTTTCAAATCCAGATGACTAAGTTGTTCAAGCCAGTCTATAGAAAATACAGATATTACTAAGGTTTCATAGTGTTCCCATTAGTAACAAAATGTACATGGGCAATGGAAAGAGAACAAGCTATTATATCTCTCTGTAATTGGACATGGATCTAAATGTTTAAGGAATTTCGATTGCAGAACCATGTTTTATAAAGCTTTTGCTGGACTTGCGCTCCATTTAAGTGCCATGTCTCCAGGGGTGGAGGGTGATGCAAGTCTGCTGGTGGTCTGGGCACCACATCTCAGTGCTGTTCCTAAGTGGTAAACCAATTTAATAACTTCAGGACTTGCACTTACACAGAATCACAGAATCACAGAATCACTGAGGTTGGAAGGGACCTCTGGAGATCATCTAGTCCAACCCACCTGCTCAAGAAGGGTCACCTAGAGCACATTGCACAGGATTGCATCCAGGCGCGTTTTGAATATCTCCAGAGAAGGAGACTCCACCACCAAAACACGGAGGGTTTTGTCAGTGTTCCAGAAATGCTGTGTCCACCCAGGGCACAGCTGGGGGGAGAAAGGCAAAAAAGGTCACTAGAAAAGGCAAGCTGCTGTATGTTTTCTGAATCTCACAAAGCAAAACAAGTAGCTGAAGTCCAAGCAGACAGACTTATCTATGTCTTTGCAGGACGTCTATTATTACAGAGTGGCAAGGACAGCAGGCTTTTTCTGGCACTTCTGAATACAAATGTATTTAGCACTCTTCCTGAGGGAAAATCATGTTGAATACAGTTTGGGGTTAGAATGAAAAGAGATCTAGCAAAGAAGCTTATAACATATATTTTCTCATAACACAGAAACTTATAGCATATCCATTTGCTGACAGTGAAACAGAGCTCCTTAAGCAGCATCTTACCCTCATATGGCAGGAGAGGTGGAGAGGGAATAAGGGGGCAGTAATGAAAATTTTCTGACTTCTTTTTGCCATGTATTGGCTCACCAGTCAGACGATCTCCATGTACTGGATTGACTGGGGAAGGTATTTCCTCTTCTGACACTCGTGTCTCTTAGAGACTGGTACTACATTCAAAGAAAAGTTACCCCCTTCTCAGCCCCTTCTTACAAGACTTGAAAAGCCCTGCTTCCACAGCTCCCACAGTCCTTCATTGAGTTATACTGTTCCGCACTACTTAAGTCACTAGACCCAAAGCTGCGGTGTTATTTGTAAGAGAGTGAGAAGAAATGATGCTTATCCAAGCTCTAGTCAGCCCCCCGCCCCACCTCACAAAATCCTACCAAACAATCTTAAGTTGCTAAGCTTTAAAAACTTTAAAAATGGGTTATTATGGAAAGGCAAAAAGGCCAGGAAGTTGGGAACCTACACGCTAAGTCTCAGCCCAGTGTGAATCAAAGTGACAGTTATGAAGTCTTGGAAAATGGCAATTGTAATGAAAACGTCTACTGACCCTTGACTAATAGTGTCAGCAACCCAACAGTGCTTAATTATTAAAATCCACACATGTCCTGCATTGACAGCCCAGTGTTTTGAACTGTGCTGTTCTGGTGAAGGGGAGGAAACAACAAATAGCAGTAACAAACCACCCTTCTTTATTTATTCTCATCTGCGCTCTCCTTTTGCTGATTCCTTTCCACAATAGAGTTAGAAAGGTCAACGTGATTACATTTTCCATGAGTTTGTTAAGAATCACTGTTTCCCCTAATAAACAAGACACAAACTGCAACAACTGTGAACGAGGAAGTATTTGTGTAATCTCTATCTTAGTAATGGAGGACATGTTGTAGTGCTATATGTTGAATTCAATAACAATATTAGGGTCACAGGATCATAGGAAAATTCAGGTTGGAAAGGATCTCAGAAGGTCATCTAGTCCAAACTCCAAGGAAATGAATTGCACCTTTTTAGTCTAGTGTTGAAGTTCTGCAGGAGAAGTTGCCTTTATTTCCAATGCTATCAAGAACCTGATCAGGTGGGAAAAAAGTTTAGGTCCTGTCAAAAAAAAGAGGATATCCATTAACTTCAGGGATTGCTGTATGTTGTACTAGACTACACACCCATTCTTCTGCCAGAATGATATTTCCTCTTTCTCTCCCCCCACCCTGCTTTTGTTTAATTCTTCTCCCTCCTTTTATTTAAATAGTAATGGAGGCAAATTCCTACTGGAATATGCTTATGGTGAGAGCACTGGAATGTCTGAGAAGCTGATAGGGGTATTCATGAGCAGCTAACTAAAATGCTTATAAAATAATCTGAATGTGCTGAGTTATCTGCTCTAAGTGATAGATCTTGTTAGCAGGATATATACAGCTGATGTTTCAAACCTCTTTAGACACTTAGAATAGTTAAAAAATTGTATTTTAACTATGGGACATTTAAGAATATAAAAACCCAGTATGTGTTGAGGACAGTGACGTGATCATAAAGATCTTCATATCTTATTGAAATGGCCTTTCCATCCCTGGAAATTTATGCACATGCACATATGTTTATATATTTATTAATATGTTAAAATATTTATTAATATGTTTGTATGTGCATGTGCATCTGTATATGTATGATGCTAGAACTCCAAGAGTGTTGGAAAACTTCTAAAGGTGGACAAAAAGTCTCATCTGATAACACTGGTCTCCTAATGGTAAATACTGGAAAGAGTTGTCCCTGTCAACGTAAAGCTGTTGTCAGCTTGGTTAGCCTCATCCTTGCCACATGACCTTTAAACATTTACTGAGCCAAAAGTGGAAGTGCTGGATCCAGTCTGAGAGCAACAGAGCAGTGCGTTTGTGCTGAGGCCAGTGTCTATCCAAGAAGTACCAAACCAGTTGCACTTGAGCAGTAGTTGCAGGGCCAATCTTCTGCCTTTTGGATGAGGGAAGAGACCAGCTGGGTCAGTGTTCCCGAAAGGAGGAGGCACCCTCCAGAGCAAGTGAGGAGACTACCATAACGCTAGTTCAGCCCTTCAGATGTTCCCACCTCTAATCACGCCTCTTTTAGGTTCCAGTCCTCCAAAAATGTGCCACATGTTTAACTTAAACATGTACTTTGCCTCACTGAGGCGGATGAAAATCAAAGTAAAATTCTTACAGGCTTGAGGTGTAAGTGGCAAACAAAATGCTAGCTCCTTTCATTCTGTACTCCCTCACGACATGGCTTCCTCTTGCTTTCAATTTCAAGATGAGACCTGTGTGGTCACTATCCCTCATGCAGTCTGGTTTGCTGTGACTGCAGCCTGGCATGTATTGCCCCAGATCATTCAGTCAAGCCCCTGGGCTCGGCGATCAGAGGGTCTCATTGCAGAGATTCTCAGTTCTGCAGAGAGCAGTTATCTTGCAGTACAGATGCAACTCTTGAAACCGAGATGCAATAAAATGTCTTTTTGTAGCTAATGAAAGTCGTCTTGGAAAGCGGGACTTCAAAGCATAAGTCATCTAGAAGTTTCTGGAAATATTACCTTAGTTTTATGAAAATCTTGGTAACAATTTTTCTGTGTCTTTCTGCTTCTCTTGTAAGGTAGAACATTCTAAGCTCCCTTGTAATTTTGTCATTAATTTTCAACCATTCTTTGCTTTTTAGAATCTTGAATATTAATCTGAATAAGAAGATCAGTATAAAACATACCAAGAATTGGTTTTCCAATGTAAGAAAAATACATCCATTTATTATCCCATTGGAATGTGTGTAGACTTTTGCTTGGGAAAGAAAATCAGAAATATTTTATGCCATATCAGGTATCAAAAATATATTGTGAGAAATATTTAACTTTTAGAATACTCAAGATAAAGTGTCACTACAGCTCACGGATGCATTTTTGCACTACCTGTACTCACAGAGTGGTAATGCACTGACCTCACATTTATACCAGTGAGTTATTTTGGATTTCTGTCTTTATCCGTCAGAGCACGACATGGCTTTTCAACAGTGGGCTTTTGGGTGATCCAGATACTACAGTTTCAATATTACTCTATGTTATCAAAGACTGTGCTTTCATTTTTAAACTCATGCTCAATATACTACCATAATCGCTGCATTTCCTTATAGATGGAAATAAACAATGCAATGAATGTAGGTATCAAAGTCTACTAATTCCAGTGTGAGAGTTTCTTCTTATTGAAATGTCATATGATGCTTTTGTATCTAGAGCAATACACAATTATCAAAGGAAATCACTTTAGCTTACTTTAACATTCATTTTAATATTTTATTTTTAGCCTCTCTGTAATAACAACATGATTGTAGAGAGCAAGTATCTCCCCTTCAATTTTATTTTAGGACAAGTATTAAAAAATTCATAGCACAAGGTGTGAAATTTAGTGTTTTTGTAACTCTGCTGACTTCAATGTTTTACTCCAGTGTTGAATTTGGTCCATTTGGAAAGCTTTGTGATTTTTTCTGTAGAGCTGAAGCTCCTCTTTTAAGCATTCTTCTACAGCTGACATGCATGTTAAGTAATACAGCTGCAGCCATCTGTAAAAGTTTGGAATTAATTTTCCTGTTGATTGCTGCAGCTTATTTCATTCCGCCTTTCTCTTCATATTTATAATACACAAAAAAATTCTCATTTCTTGAGAAAGCACTGCAGTTAGTTTCCTTCCCTTTTATATTACTTGTCAGTAAAGTAATCGATGCAACTGTTATCACTGGTACCCACACTAACTGCAGTATGAACATTGTCAGAAGAAATTTACTAAAATGTTAAATTAAATCAAGACATAAAGCAAATCTCTGTTTCTCTGATGAAAATTTGAGCCGAGAAAGGAAAAATAAAAGAAACAGAACTTTACAGATGAGCAGGTGGAGTACAGGGATGAATAAGAAAGAGAAGCTAAAAGAAATGAATGTTGCTACACAGAATTAAAAGCCTTTGGGGGGGGGGGGGAAAGAATGCATCTCTTTTGTTACCCTTCTATGTTTTTAAGTGCATGTGTGACTACTGGGCAAAGCTTGCCTTTTCAAGAGAAGAATCCACAGATGGGAAGCAGTTTTGTTAAAGAAAGCTGTGATAAAATAAGGAAAATGCAAGGCTTTTTTTGTTTTTTTAAAAATCTTGATTAGGACTAAAACATCCATGCTCAAAATAGCATTTTCCCCAGGCTTCAAAATCAGCATATGCCTTGAACAGGGAGGGAATTAGGTTTATGATTAAAAGTTTTTTCTGAGTCGAGTCTTTCATCTTAACTGTACTTACATTAGTGGGGTGACTGAGTAGAGGGAGGCTCTGTGGATCATGTTGTGCTTTGGAAATCACATCACCCAACAGAATTTCACAGAATATATTCCCCTACATATATGTATATATATAGGAAATATGCATATATGTAGGGGAAAATACTCTGTCCAGTTCTGTAGGGAGTATATTCCCCTACATATATGTGTGTGGGGAAAATACTCTATATTATATGTACATTTATATACGTATATGTATTGACCAATATCTGCTTCACTGGGACATGACTGTCAGTCCACCTGATTGATGTTGTATGCTACTTCTCCTGCTCTCCTACACCTCTACAGAAGCCAAAGAGAGGCAGTAGGAGTCATTAGCTCTGTGGCTGGGGATGACTGATATTTATCTAAGGTATTAATATTCCTCTAGTCTTCATAGCATCCTTTACTATACTCATGTCAGACTTACAAGGTACAGGAAATGGCTGTGGATATTTTGAGGCTCTTTGCTTAGCATGCTGGCATCACTGAATCCTGTTATTTAGGTGAATACTTCTGCTGCTCACCATGTAGGGCGACCTGGTCCCCTAGGATTACCCGCTGAGCTAGCAGGTATCTAAAATGCAAGTGGTGCTGTGGTGCTTATCAGAGAGTCCTAAGTGACACACGTATGATGTCTTTAACAAAGCAGGGAACTGAGTTAAGTTTTTGGGTTCTGGGCTTGTCCCCTCACTGTTATTTCTTTGTGAAGTGTGCCCAGTGTTTATACCTCATCTCTCTTCATACAGGCACGTTACCGCAGCACGGTCTCATGTTCAGTATCGCGCAACGCCGGCACTACCCTCTCCATTGCTGCACATGCTCCACTGAGCGAGCACTTACCCTTTCTGTGCCTAGGCGTGAAAGAAGGTATTTTGTGTAATACAGCACATCTGTGTATCAGATTTTAAACTGCATAATAGTTTAGTATGAAATATTTAAATTTCGGCCTGCTGGAAGGAGGAAATGTTTTCCTTGGGATAGTGGTACAAAATGATGTCTAAACTCTACTTCCTTTCTGTGCTCTGTGGAGAAGCATTATTCTCATTTCAACCTCTACCTAATGTTTTTTACACAACTGAGAGCGAGTGACTTATTGGCAACTACATTTTCTGGAGCAAATACATCTGCTGCTTGATGCAGCATTGTAAATAATGAATCTATTGAACATGTTTACACCTTGCCCTTCACAGGTGAATGAAAATCATCTCTGGATTTTAATGCTGGAATATCCCAGAGTACTTACGCATTGCTTCAAGTGAAAGAAAGGGCCACTCTTTTTATTGAAGGTAGTCTCCTTACAAGTGAATTTCATCCAAGTGTGAAGAAATATCAGTGACATTTGAAACTGAAGTATTTCTTCAGTAAAATTATCATGGCTATATATACCTTGGAGCCTCTTGACCCAAATGAGTAGACAGGATTCAGAGTCTCACCAAGTAGTTTCTTTTAGCTGGAGGAACTGTTTAAGTCAGTCAGGGAAATGACTCATTATGACTTGATTGTAAGTTATTGTAAGTAAACCTCCCTGTCATGGTGGTGTGTTTCTGTCTCTAAACACAAGAACCAGGTTGTCTTTGTCCACAGTTTCCAGCCCTGTCTGTGGGGCAAGTGCTTTGCCTGAAGGCAAAGCTGTTTCACGGCGGGCCACGCTATCAGACCTTCTCCCCCTCCTCGAAAGCCTCCTGTCCAGTGTCAGGGCAGTTTCATGGTCAGGCTTTGCACGGCGCGGCGGAGCTCAGCCCCTCTTCACCACTGTCTTCCCGCACCGTGTGCTCTGCCCTCAGCGATGCCCTCCTGCTGCCTGGCGAGAGATGGGAAATGCTGGGAACGGGATCACTAAACTGGTCCGGGTCAAAAGCAAACAAGCCTACAGAAGAGGCGCGTATAATCCAGCATTGCCCCTGATTCCTCATGTCGTGACCTCACGTCCTCACGGGCAGCGCGGGTTGGTGCCTGGCCGCTGGCGCTCGGCCCCCACTAGCGCCCGAAGGCATCGGTGGCTCCAGCCCCAGTGCAGCGCCGTGTCTCGCAGCAGGAGCACCGGCGCTGGCCGCCCTGTCCCTCGCTGTTTATTCCTCCTTCCGCCTTACCTGTCGGGAGAAAGGACTGGAAAGCTGCGTGGCCGAACTGATCTCCGCTTTGGCGTTACATTTAACCCGGGTTGCTTCCCTGATCCGCTTCCCTGTGCAGCCCACAGAAAGTTGTGGCATGAGTTGGTGTTTGGGCCTCAAGAGGAAAGAAGAGTCAGCTCCAGGCTGGGCCTTTCTTTGCCACTTCGTGCCTGTAGCAGGGCTTTCTATTGTCTTAGCTGTCATGAAACTAAAAGCTATTTAATCCCGTCATTATCTAACAGAAGTAACAAGTGGCTCTTGTACCCATCAGTTCAGGAACACAGAGCTCTGTGTTTGCCCACAGATCAAAGGCACGCTGCTGCCAGCCACCCACACAGTTACACGTATATTGGTCTTACGGAAGTGCAGTTTTCCCTGCATCCCACCCCCAGCTAACCTCTGCGTGCCCCGAGGCTGATAGTTACCCCCCTCCCTCTGCCTCTGCTTGTCCTGTGAGGGCAGCAACAGTATCCTTTTTCCTTCTGCTAACCTCCCACTCTGCTCTTCAGGTGCTCACCACCTTTTTTCTCCAGTTTTCTAAATGTTTAATATAATCGAGCTAAACTCAGTGCAATTGCCTGCAGCCAGTATTTAGCTTGAGGTTGCTGCTTCTGTTTTAGGTCTGGAGCAGAGCTCATAAGCCTGAAAGCTTGCCTGTTTTCTACCAGCTATATCAGTTGGTCTAATAAAAATCATTACAGTTCCATACAAATATAGCCTCATTTATATACTTAGACAGTCTCAGCAACAGCACAGCGACCCATCAATACATACATATATGTGCATACATAAATATACGAAAAAATTAATGATGCACACAAGCATACATATTTGTATCTGAAACTGGCATTTTCAACAATGGACCAAAACAGAAGAGTCATTAATGTAGAGTTTAAATTATTTGCTTCACTTGCTGGTCAAAAAAATTATTTAAAATAATATTTTCATTTGGTTTATGTTGGGTTTACTCCTTAAAAATAAAATTAGCTGAACTCTTTGAAAAGCATTTTAATTGTTTAGAAACAAAAAGTGTGCCATTCATGCTGCTATATAGGACTGACCACTTTTTAGCTGAATCTCTTTAGCTGCCTGCAAATCAGGTTGTAAAAGTTATACAGTAGTGTAACAAAGAAAGTTTAAAAGAACTTTGTTCTTTGAGAAAAGATGAAGATGTTTTCACTGGGAATGTTTTGTCCTTTCTGGCATATTATGGGACAAGGGGACATCATGTTCCCATCCAGCAACACTTAATCCATGCTGCTCTCATGTTTGCAGCCCTGTCCTGATTTCCCTGGATGCTCACGAGGAGTTCAGCTGTGCTCTGGGCTGTTAACGTGCTCGGCTTGCTGTCCTGGTGTCGCCACATGTAATAGCACTGCTGCTGCCTGTGCCTTGAAACTTTTCAAGTGGAATGCAAGATGGGAAATTGCACGGCATAGGGGTAACATACTTTGGGTTATAGCGCAGGGCGTTACATGATGTGAGCCACTATGGTCCAAATCACCCATAGGGCACACGGGAGGGGAAGAGGAAATGGTTGCCGTAACGGCCAGTTGCTCCTCAGATACCCCCCCTCATGCATTCACTGCATTCCACCCGCTCCTGCAGGGGTGGTTGTTTCCTCCTGAGCAGCATGGAAGATCACAGCGCAAGTTAACTATACTGCCTTTTTGTTTAGCTCTGCTCTCCTAGAGGTGAGGTTTTCCGTTTTCCAGAAATTTGTGCTCTCAGTTGTAGCGAATGCAGAAGAGCTGCAATAAATCATTCTGTTTGGAAGCATCCACACAGGTATCAGTAGCAGCAGAAGGTATAAATATTCAGGTTAGCCTTCTTCGAAACGAAAAATTCCAATAGTCTGATTCAAAATTAATTGTTAAGAAATATAGGCTAATTATCACTAAAAGTAGCTGAAATAGTCAAAATGAAATGTCAGTGTTTTTATTGATTTTAAAAGATTTTGCTTTTTTAGCATGTTTTTTGTTTTTAACATTTTAAAGATATTGTGTTTCTTCCTCATTCTGATTTAACTTTAAGAAAAATATAAGCGGGCAGAAAAAACATTTCCTGTCCAGTTGTAGTTTTGATGGTCTTTGACTAAATGCCTGACATTTTATTCACCACTGCATAACTGCAGCTACCATGGATGTGGCTGCATTCAAATTTATGGAATTATACAAGTATGAAACTGAATCACTCTAGTGATTAATTAGGCTCACTGAATTACAATGAAAGCCAAATCTAGGACTGTGGAAAGGACCTTTGCTCAGGAATGTTGGCAGAAACACTTTTAAAGTAAAGATAGGATTCATTTTCTTCTAAGTGCATTATTATTTGAATTGATTGTGTCACACCCACAGGGGAGAAAGCAGTTTTACATTTCAAGTTATTAGTGGCAATGCTTATGAGGTGAAAAACATTACCTAGACTGAAATACACTTCCATGCCTATTCACTCGCGTATGCTGTTCCTTATGACATGTTATATGACAATGTTCTGAATATTACATTCAGCGCTGCCAAGTTAGGAATAAATTTACTCAAGTAGTTAATCTTTGTTATCAGGCCTGGACAGTTTTTTTTTTTTTTTCCCCAGAGCTCTGCAATATTCTTAATTTCTTTCTGCTACCAACAGCAGATAATTACCTTCTAGCATTGCTATTTTATGCACTGAAAACTGACACTTCCTTCTGTTTTAGTATCAGTTCCTTGTGCAGAATTCTTTGTAGTGCTTTAATTAACCTGGCATGATGATCTCAGTACAGCCCCAAATAAAATTAACATCAAACACTCATATGGAATTGTTCTGTGAGATAGCTTGAGAGATGAACATGTACCATATGGTAATCTTTAAAAATAAAACCTGCCAAATAGCATATTTGATGTGACTATCCTGACATACTCATAGGATTGTAAAAATCAAAAATAATTCTGAGCACTGCTCATTTCAAAGCATCCCAAAATATTTTATACATGCTATCTATCTTTCTAAAATCAGCTCACCTATCACTTAAAAGCAGCTACTTCTGCAGTGAAATGCAGCAGTTATTGCAGTAAAGCACAGCAAATTGGAACAGCAATTTTAGGGCAGGTAATGAAGACAAATGACATATCTTATTTAAACTGCAGGGGCAGAAGGTAATTACCCAAATCTGAAGCTGGCTGAGATATCAGATCTAGCACCTCTCTTGCAGAAAAGTGTCAGTCATGATTTTATGGGTGGGTGATGTTAAAATAGAACATGAGCAAAGCCTGGTAACAAACACCTATCAAGTAAACAAGTTGGATTCTGGGGGAGAAGAAGTCCTATTCGCATTTATGTGTTCAAGAACATCAGTTATGTCTTTGCTGCACCCCACTGCTGGATAGATGAGGATTTAGAACTGATTTTATGGGCATGATCTAAAATCCACTGAAATCAATAGAAAAAACATTCACTGGCTTTGGATCGGTTTTTCTGTCAGCTCTAGTTTGTTGAAGAAGGCAATTGTACTCTGGATTGTTTATTATCTCACAGCAGAGTGTGTGGTATAGTGTATGTGTGTGTGTATATATATATATATATAGTATATATATGGCAATAGTAGATTGCAAAAGCAGCATATCCAGTCAAGGCAGGAAATTGTTCTTCAAAGATAGTCACTGCGCTTTCATAGCATCGTGCCATGCCAGCTGCTTGGCCAGACCGTTCTGAGGGGTTTTGTGGCCACCCCTGGCCAATGCATGTACCTCTCCACTAAGCTTCATGCACCCCACATAGTGTTAGGCTGAGGAGCCAAGTTAGAAGTATAGTTGCTTTTGCTCTTTCAAACCTCAGTAAAGAGAGCAGGGGAAAAAAATATCATCCAGGTATTAATAAATCCTATCTCCAAAACATGATTCATCCCATGTAGGGTCAGAATTACTGTTTGGAGCTGCTCCACTATATTGACAAAAGAAGGAGCCAACATTGCCAGTGTGCTAACTTAGCTGCCTCATTTAACTGCCCAGAGTTATGTGTGATAGAAATAGACCTCAGCTCTTTCAGCAGTGAAAAAGATATTCACTTCAGCTTACTTTTCAACATAAGAAACTTACACTTAGTACTTTTGCTTGTGTTGTTATTACACTACAGTAGCATTACAGCTACTGTTGGCAGCTTGTCACCAAACACTCCATGCATTTCTTCTATTCTGATTAATACATATCAGCTCAATGACCTTCTTTTCTGAAAATATACTCTCCCTCTCAGATATTGAAAATATTCTGACCTCCAGCAAAAAAAAACAAAAAAAAACCCTTAGCCATTATAAAAATAGGTTTTGTAGCACAGTGGAGTCCACTTTATGGAGATTCAGATTTATTTCACTGTTACATGTCATTAGACTCACCTGCCTTAGCATCTTTCCATTTACTGGAAGCAGCTGTGATATTTCAGTAAATCTTTTAACAAATCTTTCTAACTGGTGCAGCCCACTTCCTGGTTGCCTTTGAATGATCCAGGCAGGAGCACTATTTGGTGGCAATTTATGACTTCTTCCATCTTAACTCACATGTATTTATAACTGGCAGGCGAAGATGGTAAAAGATCATCTCAACAAATTACCTTAACAATTATGATTGTCCTCCTAAAGCCGAATACCCACTCAGTTGCACTCAGCCGGGGAAAAAAATCACACCTGTGGGTCCTGAGGTTAACCTTATTAAAGTTGTTTTCTTGATTACTTAGGCTTTCTGTAAGTACTTTCAACTTTCTTAAACGTTTGAAGATCCTTGTAGCTGTCACAGAGTCTGAAAACTTTACTGATGCTCTTCGTTATAGAGAACTTAAACGTTGTCCTTCTTTTCAAATTCAAATGCTATTTCATAGCCAGACAGGATTCACCTTTAGTCATCAGCTTCTTTTATTTTAAAATCCAAGACACACAGACTGACACATGCATCCTTACAGACACTCACTAAAATCATGGGGCTATGCACTGATGTGGGGCCTCATTCTCAGAGTACATTGGATCAGACTCTCTGATCCATCGCTGTCTTAAACCCTCTTTTATATGCCATAGGTGATGCCAGAGCACATAACATATTTTTTTCCCCCTGTTCTAAATGCCATCTGTTTAAGCCTGATTACACTAAGATTTCTGGTCTAGTTCTGTCTCTAACATGGACATAAGTGTTATGCAAAGGAGACCACTCCTCTGAGGACTGTATCTGGCTTTTACATTAATTAGTGCAGCTGACATCAGTGTTAATTCATTCCCCAATTATTTTAGGAGAGCTTTTAGTCATTTAAACACACAGACAGGCATGTACAGTCACTCTCAAAGTAGAGGGCAAGTAGGACCATCTGGCAGGAGGATTGTCACAGTTAACATGAGAGAGTCAGGTTTTTGTTTGTGTTTGTGTTTTGTTTTGTTTTAAATGAATGGCTGTATTCGCAAACCTTGCTATTTTGCAAGATGGAGAACAAGCAACTTCTAGTTCTTTTTTTTTTTTTTTTTTGACTCATTCTAAGGAACCAGGAAAGAATCTTTCTAGATGTTAGAGGCTGTCTAAACTTTGCCACTTCTGAGCAAAATGGCTAAAAGTTGGATCTAAATCTCAACTATTTGGTATTTAGAAGGTGCACAGAATTGACTCATAACAAAGAGATCTGAAATGCAAGCTCTGATAGGAACTAGGATTCTTTAGCTAGGGCCCTTCGCAAGGCTGAAATTTGGTGTGTCTGTAGGCTTTGCTGAACAGGGGCTTTAGCCTCAGTCTGCTTTTTCTAATAGAAGGAATGTTTTGAATAAGCAACAATTTCCTTTCTTGTATAAACTTGAGAACTTAAATATTTAGTGTCTGTGAAAGACTTGAAATGTACCCATGCGCTCTTATTCTGAACCAGCAACAACTTAAAAATTCAGGTGTAAAGAGAGAATCAGGTTTAGTGAAGATGCCCAGGGATTCACCTCTCCTACCAATGTCATCTAATTGATGTGTATTCCAGATAACATGATGTGGGGCATGCTATTTTGCCTTACACTTCCCTGAATAAACACTGCAGTTGCACTGGATCCTGTAAGAGTCTATTCAATACCTACTCTCCACTGCCTGTTCCTCTTGACCGAAGCAGCAACCCCATGAGGCAAGCCAGAGCTTGTCAACGTTTTGTTGAATTTTATAGGTCAGATGTTTGAACTTTGAATCTCCTGCAGCATTTGAACTTCATATCTTTAATATGCATTCTTGCATCAGTAAATGCAAATATTCCACACCCACTGTAGGTAATATATCTTCACACTTTCTCATTTTTTAATAGTAGATAATAGAAGAGAAACAGAAGTCCAAATATATGGTGCCAAAGAGCAGACCATATAGCCAAGCAGGCATGCTAAACAAAAATATGAAACAAACACAACCTGAAGTGCAAACACAGCCAGTGCCTGAGCAGGAAGGGGCCAGATACAGTCATAAGGAAAACAAAATAAAACTCTTCTCTTCCTTGTTCCTTACCTAACTGTATCTAAACATGCTTTGGTTTGTTTTACAAAATAATAAATTAATTTTATATTATTTCAAGTGCTGGCATTTTGCCATTTTTACATTTACTTCAAGAGAACTTTTATCTGTGATAAGAAACATTGGTACCTAGTTGGGGCTCATTTTTAACTTTCTTGCAACTGATAATGAATATGCTAAAGTATTCTAAGATTCACTAGTTTTGTTTTTCAACCTTAGCATATGTATAACCAGAAAAAGCAGTATAGATCTGCTTACTTTTCATTGTAATTGATGTAATTCTCATAGGCCTTGTGTCTAGCATAATAAAAATTAAAACTTGGGGCAACATTGATCTGAATTTGGACTGCTGTGGTCCTGCCCTGCCTTTTATCCCCGACCGTCTGGTTCAGGCAGCAGTGTTCCTGTGGCCACATGTTCATTTTGGTTAAAACACAATCCTGCTGTAGCAGCCCTGGTGTAGTGTCAGTGGAATTGCACTGGGTGACGGATTTTCAAACAGAGATACTCTGAAAAGTGCAATGTTCTAACAATTGTCAAGGAAAGTTTCTTTGCAAAATTTCTGAATAGAATTCTTAGAAAAATTATGTTTTTTCCATGATGCTTCAAAGTATATTTCGGCTTTTTCAAGAGGATTTTTTTAAACAATGAAAAATTCATCAGAAAGATGCACTCTTCTTGTATTAAGACTCAAATCCTAAAAAGCACTTAGGCACCTGAAGTAGGATTTAGGCATTTAAGTTCAAGAGAACGAGTGAAAAAGACTATGCCTTGAACCTAAACAATGGACTGTGCAGCTGCCAGGCTTTTTACAGTAAAAACTCTGTGGTGTCCACATTTCTTTATTGGCCCAGGACTGGTGCTTTTGTGGGTGAGAAGAATACCTCATTGCTATCTTCATTCCGAGGCACTTCATAAAAATCGTAAACTCACTGTCCACATGCTCAGAAGAGGCCCAGGGCTCTTGGCCATCAGGTGAGCTCGAAGCATCCTCACTGCACGAAGCGCAGCAACCACAGTTACCGTCATCTTCAAATACTGTTGGCAGCCCAGTGCTACAGCTTAAGTTTTATCATCACAAATCTAATGCTAATTGTGCTTGCCCTGGAAGTGACAGCCCAGGGCTCTTTGTCCCAAATTAATCTGAAGAGCTTCAGATCTGTATATCTGTCTTTGGATGTTTTCGACAAAAAGGTATTTTTAAATGCTCGTGATTTTTGTGAATTATACTATCAAATACTTAAATTGGTTAATTTTTTGCATATTTACCTTTTTAGATATCTAATAATCATTTAAAGAAGGAAGATGGGGGGAAAAAAACTGTTCTGTTTCTGGAGCTGGCAAGAAATTCTGTCTAAATTAAGATATGTTCAAGATAAGGAGATGAACTCATAAGGAACTGTGATGAAACAGCTGAAATACAACTCCACTGAGAAACAGTGTGTCACACTGTCATGCTATGAAGGTTTGATAGCAAAGACTGAGACAGTAATGTAATAATAATAAAAAAGATGTTTATTTCCTCACACGAGTTCTTGGATTAGTAACATCCATTAAAATAATGCGATTACTAATTTAGGAAGGATAACACAAAACCATCAGTTACTAATTTAGAAAGGATAACCTGAAACCATCGATTACTGCGTTATTAATTGGAAGGACTGATTATCCCTACTTGAAAGCTTTCTTGTTCACTCTCCTAGTGAGAGGGCTCTCAACCTCGAGGAGTTACCTTACCCCAGCGTCCCAGGAAAAGGGGAGGGGGGGGATACTCACGGTCCAGCCGGAGAGGATGGTCAGGTCACATTCCCGTCCCTGCTCAAACTCTCCTAGCTCCCAAGTCTGTTTTTATACGGCTGGGGCTCTGGGCAAACACTGCTTTTGCTGACTTTTAGCGAGTTTCACAATCACAGGACTGTCTGTTTGTCTGCTTGGGAGGACCCTGCTAGCGAGGCAAGACCACAACACCTCCGTATTGCTTCTTCCCTCCCCGGGGGTCCGTGCAGATTCCAGGTGGCAGACTTCACTTCTGCAGTCTTGTTAATGCTGCCATTCCGCAGCCTTGCGCATATCAGTCCTTGCACATATCGGTTGGTAGACGACTTTAGTCCTGTTAAGTCCTCTGTTCAGCAGCTTTGTGCACATCAGCTCTTGTGCTATCAGTTCTTCTGCATATCAATTGACAAACTTCAGTCCTGTTAACTCTTCACTCGCCCGTCACAGTGGCAGCCTATCCAAACTGAAACATTCCATTTTCTAACTGAACATTTTATTTAGAGCACTTCTTTTTCCTACCAGCTCACCACCTCCACCCACCCACACAGTTTTCTGGGATAAGTAGGAAATTGTTACAAAAAGTCACTTAACAGCATCCCAAACTTTCCTCTGAAAATCGTACTAAATGACAAGTAGTATAGGCATCAGGTTTTAGGGAGGAACATACCTGGTAGCGTAAGCTTACTTAGAAGTCTTTGTCTTCCATTTTATGGCCTTTTGTAATAAGTCATGGAGAACAGGGAGATCAGGAGAAGGAAAAAGAGCTATCATGTTGGTCTGAGCTTCTCTAAAGCAGCTTGAGGAATTTTGGCTGTGTTATGAAATGTGTCTTAAGTGTTTCTCCACGTGGGCCTTTTGCAGCTTAGATGAGTGATAGTTTAAAAGCCCTGTATCCACCCTAATTAAGTGTAAGAGCTAGGTAGTGTTAAATATCTTCTCTTTAAACTGCCAGTAATTGCAAATGATCAATGACAAGAGGTCTTTAACCTAACCAAACATGTATGTAGGATCTACGTTCTATAAATAAAAAGAATATGAAAACATTAAGGGTGTTCTTCATCCACTTAAAAAAAAAAACCACATATGCATATGCATGCCAAAACATCACAGAGGAAGGAAAAATGCATTCCTAGCACATTGGCCCTGAAAATGGATCATCAAAATCGAAAAATTAAGACAAAACAACTGACATAAATCCTTGCAAAGTTGAAATTGCCATGCAACATTCTCAATTTCATTTATAAGTAAACAAATCATGAAGTTTACTCCATTGACATGTATATGCTCTAATTTAGAGAAAGTTTTTGTAAAAGCTTTTTAGAAATTTGCAGTCAGTGAAATATTGAAACCATATGGAGAGTAGAGATATATTCTTATAAATATATTTGTATAGAACAACAATAAATAAAACAAAAAAGCTGGAGGAGGAAAGGGAAGCTAAAGAATTTATTTAAATGTCAGCCTTTAGGAGGGAGGGAGTCGTTCATTTTTTTATAATAAAAGTTTGTTAATTTTTTACATTTCCCATGCATATGTGAACAAGGATGGTCATGGCTGAAAGGACTGTAAGAAATCTGTAAATAAAAGGATAACACAGTGCCTCCATTCACCTTGAATGGGAATAAATTACTCTGTCAAAACATCTCTGAATGAAAAAGAAAAAAGAGCTGGAGCTTTATTGCATATTAGGATAGTTACTGAAGATTTGACCTTGTTTATATTGGACAGATAGGGTGTTTTACCACTGAAAGGAGAACAGAGGGCTCATGCTCCAAGCACTTAAGTAATGGAGGACAGAGGATGGGAGAGCAATGACACTTCATCCCTCCATCTGGAGAGGTGGTGCACCTCAACAGTGTTCTTACTTTTGCTGTAATTAATTATGTGATTTGAGATTAAGGGACTCCGATTCTTCCTGACCTGAGAAGAGGAGGAGCAGAGGAAAGGCACAGAGTGAGGCCTGAGACCCAGGGTGGGGGCGGAAAGCCTTAGAAATTGAGCTTGCTGTTCCTGCTGCCGCCAGAGAAGGGTGGGAGGGTTGGCAGAAGGAGTGGGCCTTGGAGCAGCAGCTCTGTGCAAGCCAGGCGTAGGCATCAGCAAGGGGGCAGGGCCAGAGCCACTTTAGTGACCACTTTATCTACAACTCAGTGGGGTTCACGCTTTTCTAAGCTTGTTTAGCTTAGAACTGTTGGACCTGTATGTGTGTCACAGGCTCAAAAAATACTGGAGTGTCCAGGCATTCTAATTTCTGAGGTTTTCCTATGTGTTTTCTTTCTGAAGGATGATGGATAGACTACATATAGTTTTATACACATACATGGAGATACCTACCTGTTAGAGGTATACACACACACACACACACACACACACACACACACACGCGCGCGCTTATATACGCTCACATACACAGCTCTGTGTATATACACAAACATATTATATATGTGTATATGTGTACACATAGAGAGACTTGCATACATACCATATGCACAGTCAGGAAAGACTGTTGTGCCTACCTTCTTGGGCAAGGCAAAATGAAACTTTCTGAACAAGGCTCAGACCATCTCCTAGCAAGCACTACCAGTTCAAATCCAGTAACCTTCAGGAAAGGGAGATTCATGGGCACTGTAGTTGGGAGTAGACTATGAGAAGCATTGTGTGATCCCACATGATTCTGGATATGATAGTGCTTTTCCTGGTTGTGAGGATTGCTCTGGGTGCACAGCTTTGCAGGAGTCCCCAGGTGGACCTTTGTCATTCCCAGGAGCTTGATGTTCCTGGGAGGAGATGAATTTTATGTGCACATATAGAACAGTTGTGTAACTCAATCCACTGTAAGCCTGGCATGCCCCCAAATTATTATGTTGATTGTTTATATAGCATGTAACTATACTGTGCGTGCTTGATGAATGCCCACAGTAAGCACTGGGTCTTCAGAACATGTTGTGGATATTAAGGATTTCTAAATGTATAGTGTGCAGATGAAAGCTAGAGCTGCAAAAGGTGTACAAACAATATGAAGTGGTGTTGGGACCACTACCTGATCAGGCTTTCTGGGTGTGACACATCTGAAAAAAAAAAAAAAATGTGTGTCAGCCTTATGTATAAAGAGCTTTTTATACGGTTCTAGGGTTTCCTGGCAGCTCAGTTCTTACAAAATCATTTTCCTCCATCTTTCTCAATATCCTTTTCATATGGAAAGCATTACTGGGCCCCAAGTGTGATCTTTAAATCTGCCAGTTCATAATCTTGATAATTCAGAATAACAATTTATCCCAAGTTATGAAAGAATTTAACCTAAAAATTCTGTTTCTATTATACCAACGTGTCACTGCAAATGGAATGATGGATTTCAGTGCACTTCCTTGATAGAAACTTAAATATGTAAAATTGGTATCAATTATCTCTGTTTGACACCACGATATTAATCTTCTTACTGACTGCCTAAATAGGCCATCATAGACAAGTTTTACCTTTGTGCTACTTTCAAGTACATGCATAGTGCAAGAGCTTTCATTAACATTACTGTGCCCCTTCAGCCCACTTGTCAATAACTCCATACCACCCCTACCCAATTACTGACATGAAAGCCTGTCACTTTATTTACAACTCAGAAGTCTCTGGAAAGCAACATTAGTTGTGCATAATGGAAAAAATCCCAGGTCTAAATTAATAGGAATGTTGAACTGACCTTGTGGTTACATGGGTGTCTCCAACTATTCATATACCAGTATTTCACCACTAAAGAGTCTAATTACTCTTTATTTTATTAGACATATAAAATTCTCTACTCGCTGAGTATGAAAAGTAATACTTATCCTTCACAGGCCTTCCAATATTCTTTGTAAAGGTTTCTTTGCCCTTCCATTAATTTGAGATCTGCCCCATTTCCTTTGAAATGTTGAAGGAAAAATAAATGAAAAAATCTGCAAGTTCCCATTTGCAACAAGATGTCCAGTTACTTCATGGTTTGGCTATGGCATGTACTTGCTTGATCTCTCAAATAAGTCTCTCAGGGAGCACAAAAAGAAGAATTAATTTCATCATTTTCCTTTGCAGATCAATAGATAATGTTTGGATTGAATGAGCCAACACAATGATATAATCATGGTATCCCTGGTAAAGAAAAGATGAAACATCAGTTGTGCCTCTGCATTGTTCAGGGTGGACAACAGATAACACTGATAAAAGAGAGAATATGTTAAAAAAGAAATTCTGAATGAATACAGGAACTTGGTACAGTGCTCTTTTAAAGGTGGAGATCTTCCAGGAATACTCAATAAACTCTGTCTGATTTGATTATGAGGGGCAAATATGACACATTAGGTGGGGCAAAAGTGCTGTTATTTTGCATGATGTAATGAGAAAAAGGGGTGTGGGTCTGGGGTTGTTGCTGTGTTAGCTTCCCTCCTCCCTCCCCAATAACATATTTTTTTTGTTTCATCCAGAGATACACAAATTACACAAACTCAACCATCCCATTTGAGTCCAGGTCATACTTAGATTGTCTTTACTTAACATCACCAAATCTGACAGTGCCTCATTTCTATTTTGAGTCCTAACATTTTGTAATCCACTTTATCTTCCAGTTACCTGAATACTTGGATGAATGCTCTCTGTTATGCACGTCACCCAGGGATCGTGCATTCCATACCCATTCCAGGTAGATTTATTTTGTCTTTTTCGTCTACATAATACAATGATTTGGGGAATAAACAATCCTTGTTCACATCTCTATTTCCCTTCTCTTTGTGATAATGTGTGTTGAAGGCCTGGTATATTATCACTTGAACAAGTCTCTCTTAGTCAGGTCACAACTAAGAAACATTCTGTTTCTTTTTTCCTCTGCTTTTTGTCCATCATAGAAAACTGTACCCTGCAGCCTGGCTATTGAAATCAGGTCCCTCTTCTTCATCACTTTTGTTTCTATAAAGCTCAATAAATCATGGGGCTCAGTAAAACCAGTCCTTCAGTGGACTTAGGCTAATATGACCCTCTCCCATTCACTAAGTCTCTTTTCGAAGTGGGGAAAGGAAGAAAAGTGATTTTAACTAATGATTAATTCATTCATTTGCTTGACAATTTGTAACTCAGAAAGTACAGGAAGTGTGGTATCTGTATGACTAGCAAAAAGCCTGCGTGTATCTAGACAAAAGAATTATGTTTCCTTTTCAGTTCTCTCTTATTTTTCCTTATCTGTTTTGTATGTGCTTTAAGCTTCACGAGTTCTACAGGTTACTAATAACAAGCATCTTCCCTTTAAATAGTGTACCAGTCCTTTCAATCATTTGCTGTGAAAAAATCAACAAGGAATAAACCCAAGGTGCAGGCAGATTGTCTGTTGGCTAAAATGAAGAGTGTAGACTCCGAACAACTCCAGTCTGCTTAAGGAAAGCGGTTTGCAGTGTCCAGTGATTATCTGTAAGGTATCAATCTGTGTTTAGGAAGGAGCCGTATATTCATACATTTATGGCACCATCTTCTTTCACTCTCTTCCTTTCTAAATGCTCTAGGTAGTTTAGTAGTACAGGCCAGTCAGACCCAGAGCCCTCGCAAAGCCTCTCTGCAGTACGGGCCAACTGAATTTTGCCAGACCCCTGTGCCCCAGGACAGGAACTGGAGGTTTCATTGCAACAGAGAAAGACAGAGGAAAAACTGGATATAGGTGAGGGAGCCAGGTCAAGAACTTCTCTTGCTTCTGGAGAAGGTGGTATCCCTGGCTACCGAGGCTGGAAGGAGCTAACTCTCTGCCCTCCAGGACTAGCCACAACAGATCTAAACCGCTTGTTCGGTGATAGAGCTAGCCGGGGCTCTCGTGTAGGCAGGGGTCAAGATAGCCTTGTCATCTTGCCTTCTACAGTACGTGGTAGACTGAAGCAGCTGCCTTCTTGCCCGTGCAGAGTTGGCCCACATGACCCGCTGGGAAGTGTAGGTAACCTGATCACTCACTCTTTGAGTCCATAACCCAGTTCCTGGGGCTGTGCAAGAATATGCCTTTCTTAGAGTGATGGCAAAGCTGCAGTATAGCCAGGAAGAACTATCGGGCTCAGTGTAATGGTGACTAGGAAAATGTAATGTCGGTCAGATAAATGATCTAAGAGTCCTTTTGCCTTAGATTCTATGAATCTATTGTGTCTCACTCTTCACCAACCTAGACCTACAATATGTGAGTGTCTTACCATTGATAGATATACTGAATGTTTTTATAACCTTGCACAAAGCATTTTGATTGCAGACAATTTGTGATTTTATTCCCTGTTAGTTCTGTTTCCATCAAATCAACTTTTGGTTTGACAAAATAGCTCTATTTATGTTGAAGGTCACCCCTTCATAAGCAGTGATTAGTGGAATCTGTTTTACAGTTAATCCTTCAAAGGCCTTTATTTAGTATTTTCTTGACTTTGCATCTTCAAAACTATTTGTGAGTTTCATCATTTAAAAGCTAAGGGCCAAATCCTGCAGTCCTTAATCCAGCAAAGATGTCTTTTAAAAGGCTTAGCTCCTTTAGGACCTCAAAATTTGGTTCTTAGATTTCTTCTTTCTAGTAAATATTAAATCTGTAAATGCATTCATGTCAAATGGTAATCTCTACAGAAAAAAAAATCCCATTCTAGCTCCTTTCAATTCATACCTACAAAAGCTAATTGTAAAAATTATATTAGCTTGACTGTTGACTCTTCTTGCATAACAAAAACAGTTAGATTGGCTTTTATTATTCCAGTTCAGTGTACCATGTTCTCACGGTCACCCTGCCTGTCAGTGCAGTTGGTTTTAATACTGGATAAACAAAGAAAGAGGGGTTAATTTCAGTATTTGTGTAATACTTTATAATATATTCTGCAAAGAATCCTTCGAGCAAGAAAGCTCATTCCTATTTACTAAATTCAGGATGCATGACAATACGTCCTTACAGTTTTGCCCAAGTGTTGATAGTTCAAAGATAATTCATAATAACAAGAACATGAGCTGTGTTTACATGTTGTTTGGAAGTGATTCCAATTTGTTTTAAGGATTAAAGTTGCTTCTCTGTCCTTGCTGAATCTTGTGACTATCCATACATATACTCTGGCACTTCCCAGCAGCTCATTTTACTAAAGCTTTATTTCCACAGATTTTGCCAGATTACAGGCAGCAACAGTGACAAACCTACCCCATTATCACAAACTAATGCCTGAGGGTAAATGGAATCATGTGGTATCTGTCATTTCACAATTGCTATTATTTCCTAGGAAAACAGCAAATGTTTAAAAGCACCCAACAGTCCTGCATATTGCAGAATTATCTTGAATTTTAAGGCAATAGAAAAGGATCTGCAGTCACACAGTAGGGCCAACATCCATCAGATGGGACAGCTTGTGAGCAATGTGGGAGCATCCTCGTGCTCATATGATGTTCTTGTGAGGTGGACCCTCACATGCCACTAGGTTTTTTGGACATGCAGTGGAAATAAAGGACAGCCCAGGCATACTGTCTTCATGTTAGCCATGTTAGAGACACAGCATGAAAGCCATTCTGATGCTCTGCCACAGGAAGGGATCCATAGTTGTGGTAATCCTACTGGCATTGGGCCAGCTACCTTGATGCCCCAATCACTGTTAGTGATTGAGCCTATTCATCCACCGTTGCAAGGAGAATTTGGTGTATAATCACCTTATTTTAAAACTGGACTGGGAATGGAATGAATTTTTATGTTGGAAGAAAAAAATGTTGGGGGTTTTCAATGATCACCTAGGCCTTGGGCCTGAAGATTGAATTGCTTTAATTTATTTTTCTACGCTTTAAAAATAAGTGTCTTATAAATATGATAGATTTGCCTCTCTTCTTCACAAATATTTTGCTATTAAACAGGGACATTTTATGGGGTCTGTCCTCCACTTCATCAAACTTCCATTAAACAAGTTTTTGTATAACATACAATGCTTACCATATAGCAGAAAAACTTCTTGGTAGTAAACTATAACTTTGATATAATCATCATACATAAAGATTATTTAGTAACAATTCTGTTCACTGTTTTAAAAGAAATTTCCATGAAAATTTTTGTATTTACTCCCTTCCCCTTCCTCTTCCTCTTCCCCGTCCCTTTCCCTTCCTTTCCCCTTTTCCATCCCCCTTCCTCCTTCTCTCCTCTTCTAATTTTATCCTTCCTCCTTTCCTTATTCCACTTCCCTTTCCCCAGAATAAGGAGAAAAGGAAGAGAAGAGAACTAATTATATTTTGTGTAACAATTTAAAATACACCTTTTTAGTATTTGGTATACTATGGGATATATAGTATAATAGTATAAAATTCAAACAAAAGAATTTTTCATGTATTTTAAATACATTTTCTTTTAGCAGTGGTGATTTTTTTTTATACTGTAAGCCAAAGCTTTATTGTTGGAAGCCCAAAATCTGACCCAAATTATGGCGGAGGGAAGGATTTTGCTTCCCTGCCCAGAACATCTACACTGTGGATTATTTTTCTGGGAGAAAAGCAGTTATTCTCTTGCAAAGGACAGGCAGGCAGAAATAGCTCAAGAGCTATCAAGATCAGGACTAAAACTCTCCCAGTTTTCTGCGTCCCTGCAACAAGCAGTGCCAGAGACTGAAGTACAACATAATGAATCACAGTTTAGTCCTAACCTCTTCTGGGACAGAATTACTAAGTGCATCTCCTTATGTTAGGCTTGAGATAACTCCATAAGCCATCCCGTAGATGTTTGACATAACTGATCACTATCACTTAAAAATATACATAAGTCCACTTATTTCCTTATGGATCATTTAGATATTCAAATTACCAAGCTTTTAGTGCCAGAAATTCAATTAAAGGAGTAAAAACTCTATGTTGTAGTAAACTTTAGTATTTGAAATAGCTTAATAAAATGAACTTCATCTCAGAATTTTTTTTTTTAACTTTAATGTGCAAGTTTTAATTATTTCATTCTGAATTAACAGAACTTGTTTAAAATGTCTAATTTTTATTTACAGCAGAGGTATCAGGGTTTCTGGGCACCCTCTGCCTTTTGAAAGCACATTCTGCTTGGTTTTATAGGCCTCCCTCAGTTGAATTGAAGATGCTTTACAACTGTTAGTCCCTTAAAGATGACTGAACACAGGGGTAAATGGTTTGCTGTTCAGAACAGCAGATTTTACTTATCCAACAGAATTGAAAAATGACTGCAGAAAATGAAAAACCCCTCAACCTACTGCATCTGGCTTATAAAAGCTGTTCTCCTCAGGCTGTGCAAACAAAGGAAAAACAGAGCCTACATTGTCACTTCGCCTCTAGGGATGCTTTAGTTTTCCTGTCTGTAAGCGGAAATATCATGAATGTTACATAAACCAATTAGTGCAAATGACCATATGAAAAGCAGGAGTTATTATTACTATGATTGTTATTTTTTCAGCAGAGAGAAATCCAGTGCTTAAGTCCCTGATGTTATTCCTTTTTTGTCCTTAATAAGCAAGGAGTGGGGTACAAGGTAGTTTTGCGAAAGGCAAACCCTCCAAAGCGCCACTGGTGAATACAATAGGATTCTCATAGAGTCCTAGGATAACATGAGCTGGAGACACCTCTAGAGACCATCTGGTCAAACCAGCCCAGAGCATGGTCAACCTAGATCAGATTGCTCAGAGCCTCCTCCAGTCAAGTTCTCAATATCTCCAAGGATCTCCAAAGGAGATGCTGCCTGACAGTAATGCCACCACTATGGATCTGTTTTTCAGATATTATAAGCTTTAATATTTGCCTTTTTCACACACTTTCTTAGAAATAATAAAATGAAAAGTGATAACTAGAGCCTGGGCAATGTTGGAGCAGGATGAAATGGGCAAGAGAGGTGGCTGGTATAAAAACTAGGGCCAAGACTGAGAAGCTGCTTTTGATGCAAATGATGCATCTCCTGAGAGCGGCATGTGGAAGGACAGAGATGCGAAGGAATAGCCTCCACATTCCTCAGTCTCTGAGCTCACCAATTTCATTCTCCCTGGGGTGCCAGTTTCTCCATGAGCATGGAATTAGTTACCCTTGGCTGTGTTGCCTCTGTACTCTGGTGCCCTAGTCAGAAATGCAAGAGAGTGACCTTTATCTGCTGAAGCACGTTTGCACAGATGTATGCACATATATGTCACTACTTCTGTTTTTTTGCACAGTCCTCCTCTTCTACTGAGGTGTAAGGGACAGCAGAGTAGCTTTCTGTTGCACAGTTCTTTTCCCTCTGCTTCTCTCAACCTACCCTCTCCTCCCCAAACGTCCTAAATGACCATTTCTGTGTTTGTGAATTTTTTTATGACTTTGAAAGTACCTGAAGACATTTTAAAACACACAAGTTTAAAACTATTCACTTTGTGGGGAGAAAAGACATCCATTTGAAGATCATTTTTCATATTTTGAGTAGAAAAGACATATGCCTGCTATTATTGTGTTATTCTTTTTGGAGATTCTCAGCTGGGTTGGCCATGTGCTCATATATCTTCACAGGCTGACTGTACCTGACCTCTTCAGGAGGGACAGAAGTTACTTGGATCTGTTCCCCTCAAGTGACTCCATGCATTGCTATCTGTAGCTTTAAATTTATCATCTAACGGTCTGGTCCTCAGGGATCCCAGAGAGAAGCACAGGCCTTTCACTGAAGACAAGCAATAATTTGTTATCAGATTGCTTATTGAAAATCCATATGGGGCTCAGCAGGATATTATGCTTCAGAAGATAGTTATGTCATGCTCCAGAGCAGTGGGAGAGATTCGAGGAAGTAGGCAATGAGGCTGACAAAATGGCAATCCCTCTCTGTCCTCCAGTCATTTCAGGAAAGATTTATTAAAGCTGAGTATTCTCTAAATGCAAAAGCAGGCAGGACAGCTAAATTGTAGTCTGTGGTAATCTGTGCATACAAATACTAGTAAAACATGAGGCAGCACAGAGGTGGGGCTTAATCCCCATGGGCTGCAGCAGCAGAAGTGGCATTGGTAGGAGTTCTGTGAGCTTGCAGATGCTCCATGCCAGCTGAACACACCATTTGGGTGGCAGTCTGAAAAGAGCTTAGGCACCTACAAAGTCTTTGCATCCCTTTATCACTTTTATACCTCTGACTTTGTGCTAATGTAAAAATGTAAATCCCTAGCAATTAACAGCAGTTTTTACATTAGCAGAGCTTCCAAGGTTCTGTTATCTACATTTGTCTTTAAACATTTTATTAGAAATTTGACACCAGTGATGTTCTAATTAAAGTCCATTTCCTAGCATGAAGTACTTCTGTATACAGCACCACAGATTTATTCTTTTGAAACTGCCTCCAATTTCATGCTTGCTTACAGCAAATGTTACAAATACTATTATTTTTGTTGAGAGAATCATCGTTGACATGGTGCTTAGACTTCTCTTCTGGAGCTGATTGTTGATCTCTCGTAAGATCTGGTAATTCTCAGTGGACCTCATTTAGACAGTAGTGCTAACTGTGTCCAAATTTGTTTCTGGGTTTGCATGGAAAAGTTATTGCTAAGTTCAGATCCACTGGACAGACCCTGAAACCAACCAGTGGTGCTGAAAAGATAATTTGTCTGTCATAAAATAAAACAAGAAAGCAGCTTGTAGCTCTTGCATAGCAACAGCAAAAAAAAAAAAAAAAAAAAAAAAAAAGATTTCTTTAAATGAGTTAGGCATTGTTCTCAGGCAGGAACAACAGAATGATTTGAGTGAAAGAAAATGGAACATCTTGCTTTTAAAAAAGTCTTGGGGAGTTAAAGGAAATTTTTTTATGTTCTAACTTTCCATAATATGAGCTACATTAGAAGAGAATGAGAGGCATTCTTGACTGGATTTGTAATTAAAATATAATTAAGTAGCAAACCTTCTATTCATTAAACTCTGGGATGCAAACTTTTTATTAGAAAAGCACTGTCTATACATTTCAGTGAATTCAAAGATATGTGTTATATGAAAAAGGTCTTTTTTCTCCAGCTTGTTAGGTGTAAATAATTTAATTGAATACTAAAGGAATTCAATTATTCATTAAACAAATTTGAAAGACATTATAATAACAGTCTATATCTCTTAATAGATTAAGCTATAATTTATCTCAAAGCTCCTCTATAATGAGGTTGTTATGTGCTTTTTTTAATAAGACTTTTCAAAACAAACAGGCTCAATAGCCTGCTTGGCACTTTCACATGCTGCACTGAGCACTAAATGGATGCCAGATTCTGTAAAATCTCACTAAAATATAATTCATCAAATTTACTTTGGCTCAAACACAATTTAGCTTTTTGGTACTATCTTCATAGGTAGGAATTTCTGAGATAATGACAGGATAACCTTGTCTGCTATGTCCAGGAGTTTACCCTCGTAATTCTGGACTGCTGTGCAAGAGGTCCACATTTCAGCAATGATTGTGTTTCCCCAGCGTATTAACATGAAATGGTCAATCTGTGCTTTCTTCACACAAGTCATGCTAGGAACTAAACATAAGATCGTGCAAGCCAAGCCTTCTGCCTGGCCTTTTGTAACTTTTTTGTTCCCCCGGTGGTATAACCAAGTGGAACATATTGTTGTGGGTCTGGTGGCTGTGGATCTGCGTGAACTAAGTGCTTCACAGAAGTTCTGCTGCAGATGGGCTGAGCTCTCTGGACGTATGTCATTTTCAATGTGCAGTGCCATCTCCCTTATGGATGAAGTGTCAGGGCAGTCTTCCATGGTCCTTCCAGTAAGAGTTCACTTTAAATATACTGCAAAACAATGCATGCAGTGGACTTGGAAAATTATTCTGTCTTGGTTGTCCAGTGTTGTGATCATTTTAATTCTGGGACTTCCCTTCATCTCAGCCTCACCCAGTCTGGTGAGTTACTACTTCTGGAGGTTTTCATGTGAAAAGGGCTGTTTTTCTTTTTTCATTTGCTGTGATTTTGAGAACTGTGAGAATGCTGGTAGGAATTCTTCCCTTCTCCTGCACACAGGCCTTATTTCAGTGTTTCCTGCCTCAAGGAATGGAATTATTCTAAGTTAGCTGGAATAAGTAACCTAACTCGAGTTAATTAAAATATTCTATTTCTGTTTCATTTTAGATACAGATATGAATGTAGTCTTTTTTGCAGTTTTTTGAAGTGTTAAGGTTTTTCCTCTTTTTTTTTCTGTGTAAATCTGAACACTGAATAATAAAATACTTCTGGAAAAGCTCTGATTTGAATCTAGCTGACCCCAGCAGATGGACTAGAAGAAGTCCACTTGGTGATCTCCATTAAATCTGTCCCTGACAGCAAGGAACAGATCTGTTTCATCTGCAGAAAATGATGCAACTTTTTCTACATGTGCTGTTCAGTGTAAAAAGTCTATCTACTAGTTACAGGCATTGTGGAAATGAACCAACCTTCCCATAAAAGGGGTTTTGTTGTACTAAGCTAAGACAAGCTTAGTTTTTCCTGGGAGAGAGGCAAGATTTTTTTTTAGGGGGGAAGCTTTTACAAAGGTTCAATGAAACCTACCTTTGTCTGTTGAAAACTATTCCTTTGTGCAGTGATGACCGAGTCCAATGGTATTTGTTGGGGTGCTTTGTTTAGCAATATGCTATACTGAATACTCATCTGCTTTCTATGTTATGTTTCTAAGTTATGTGACTGCATTAAGCATTCTCTTTGCTTTGGATGTGCTAGTTAATTTGGGGGATTTTCTTTGCTTATATCTTCTTGAATTTTTTATAGTATGGTTTGAACAGAAAGGTGAACCTTTGAACTTCCAAAATGAAGCTCCTCTGGGATGCAAAACCTATCTTGTGTGAATTGGGTGTAACTTAGAATATGTGATTTGAAAAAACAAAAATGTTTTGCTGGATAAATCTTGAGCATTTAAAAAAAACCTGCAGTGTTTTTTCTTCTTGAACATTTATTCTTCACTTGCATCCATCCTTTTCATGTGTAGCTGAGCCTCTGAAAATATATTTTCTTTCAGGTTAGTTATTATTACTTAGCACATTGATTTTTTGAAGATGAATGTTGGTTTCAGTACACAGATTTCTATACTTGGCACTTTCTGTAACATCATGAAAAGTATTATATACACTGAATGACGAATGGCATTTCATTATATCAGCATTCTATTTTACCACCTGTTTGTTTGTCCAACGGAGTTGAATTATTGGGCAACTGAAATGCGTGGAGAACCTCTAAATATGTCTATCGCATACTCTACCACCATGGTATTAATGATGTATTCTCCCTCAGAAGAATCAAAAAGTTCATGTGAGAATTTTTTCAGAACTTTAAAACAAAGGATAGGATCTTGGCCCTGCTGAATTCAGCTGGAGTTTTGCTGTTACCTAAAAATCAGTCTGGGATTTCAACCTAAAGGAGGGAAAGGGATTGACTGGATGGGATGGTTGATAATGGGATGCAGAGTCTCACTGTAAGTTCTGTGATCCAGAGCCATCTGCCCTCTTCAAAAAAATTGACTTTGAGGGACAATATAATCCACAGTGCCTAGTCTTGCAGGAGCTGATTAAATATTTATTGGGCTAGGGAGAGAAAACAAGCAAGAGAGAACATGTAGTATGCACAAATCCCTAATCATCTGGCCTCAGATCCAAGCTTCCTTTTGCTCCCTTTTCTTTTCGTAGGGAGTGAGTGAACCACTGAGCTTCTGTTTTTCAGTCATTATAGTGCCTCAGAGTTAGTAAGCTGCTTTGAGACCCAGCAGTGGAGGACAGCAGCTGGCTCATTCTGATGGTTTTCATTTACTGATTTTCCAGGTTTTTAAATTCTACACGAATTTGGTCAACTTTACTGCTGAAAATTATTTACCTCAGAAATATAAAATCATGAAAATTAGGAAATAGCAATTTAAAATTCCCTGTAGTTTTTTTGGAGGGGAGGGTTTGCTCTTTTACCATATGTAAGTATTGGTGGACCAAATCCTAGACAGTACTATAGGAGAGCAAAGAACAATTATTTTTTATGTGTTATACTGTTTTCTTGCAGTAACTGTTGCCTGTGCTTTCTGCATTATGAAGTGCCAATGACATGCCTGGAAGCCTTCTCACGTTAGACACTTTTGATTGTCTGTGCTGTCCATCAAGAAGCTTTAGCATGCTCAGAATTCATCTTTAAGCTAATTATTTATTTTAAATTTTTATCTGAGTACAGCAAATATGAGGATGTTTGTCTGCACACCTGGCCTAGACTAATTTAATTTGGAAGGTTACTCCCGACTATAATGAATTGCTCAGACAATGCAGAAAGCTCAATATTCTTATTTGCGTGTTAATTCCTGGACTGTTCTTCTCCTCACTTTTATTTCTTACTTGTGATGAACATTCATATCAGATGAAGGACTGGAAGGGGCCTTTGTTTGTTTTGTTTTGGTGCAGAGTGTTTGTTTATATTTTGTTGTAGTGTAGTTCTCAAAGAAAGGTTTTTCACAGGCCTTGATTGCTTTGAATGTCTGGGCTTTATTTTTATATGAGTTTTGTCTGAATATGATTTTTAGATGTTGTTGCAAAGGATTTGGTAAAACTTCACTGAAACTATTTCCTGCAGCAGTTGCTCTCCAGCGCAGGTCGTATATAAAAGAGTTAAGGTCTGTGGTGATAAAAGGCACTGAAACAATAGCAGATTTTCCTCAAAACACATGTCACTGCCAAAAATGCGCAAGTGAGTAGATTTTGCTTGGCTGAGGAAGGAATAACAGACTGTTCCAATGTATTAGATAGCATCAAAACTAACTTTCTAGTATGCAGTCATAATATTATGCTCTTTTACTCTGCAAGTCGAAGCAAACTAGTAAACCACAGCTGTCAAAATGCAAAGAAACCCCCCCAAAAACACAGGCATGAAAAAAATAACGCATGGCAAATTTCCTTGCTAAAGTATCAGAGTGTGAAAAGAATAAGGAAGTCAGCCTAGAAACAGTATTTTCTTTAGACTTTTTGGTCAAAAATTGAACTTCTGGGAGCCACACAACACTCTAGCACTAACGCCTTGACTGTGCCCCTCGGCTGCTGAGCACTGATCCCCACCAGCTGGGTCTTGCCCTGCACTTCCTAATGCTTTCAGTTTCCCAGTTTCACGGTAAAAAGTCAGGCATAACATTGACCGGGTCTCTTCCGATGTGTGAAAGCCTTCCCATAGGGTCCGCTGCTGGGAGGAAACGTTTGCCACCAAGGTCTTGCCAGCTGGCTGTGTCTGGCACAGGGTAGGAGAGGTGATGGTGTGACTCCTGGGGGGGGGTGCAACAGGACCGGGCTGTGAAATTCTGTCTCAAGGAGTGGAACTGCACCGACCTGCCGTTCCTAAATACGTAGTGGGCAGTAGAGAAATCCTGAGAGTCTTAGACTCTGACAGTCAGCTGGCTGGAAGATTTTCCTAAAAGTTTACACCAAAATCAACATTTTTCCTGTGAAAAGTTTCTATTTGACCATATTACAATATCCTGGAAAATCTGGAATTTTTTTCAATCTGAAATTTTGGACTACTGCAATATAAATAGGTCACTCTCATCCAGATTTTAACTCACCAAAAATATATTTTACCTGCCATTTAGACATGTTATTAAAAAATGTGCAAACTCATAAGGACTACCCTCATACTCACATGGAAAGCTACAAACAGCTGTTAAAAGAGTAGCAATGACAGTTCATAAAGCAGTTAGCACTGGTTAGAAATAATATGCAATTTAAAAATGGACATCTTAATATCTTTCCTTCTCTTTGTCTTCCTAAACAAGTTTATTCAACAAATGCTGGATATGGAGGTACTAATAGTGCATACTGCCAGCACCATGACTGCCTGCCAGCCCAGTCCCTCCAGTTAGTGCGCCTGTCCATTCTGACAAGCCCAGCATCAGTCCCATGTAACTATTTACCGCTCTGGAGCTAGCACAGATAAGGGTGTTCAGTTCGTGTTTACATGTAATCATTTCTGCAAATGATTAGATTTGATGTGGTTTTGACTCTGCAGCCCAAATGTATTCAGTTTTCTTTCCTGAAGAAAGCAAATTAAAACAAATCAGAAAGAACATGCTGGTTTCCTGACATACTGAAAATGTTATTGAAAAAACACATTATAAATCTATTACAATTCAGAATCAAATTGATCTTTATTTGGACTACTCTAACCTCAAGAGTCATGGAAAATAGTTCTGCTGGAGTGAGAATGTTTTTAACACAGAGAAACGGACAGCTTTTGTACTATCTGTCAATAATGGTTGCAGCAACAGCAGTGCATAAACATGGCAAATGCAGAGTATTGCTGCATTAAGTGGCAGTTGTAACACAAGCAGTTTGATTGAGCATGTATGGTTGCAAAGTGCCAGCAGTTATAGCTGCCATTTCAGTATTACTGTGATTATACATGCAAGTTCATAATTAGAACTGAAGTAGTAGTGGGGAAAAATTCCATGTATTTGATTTGATTGATTGTGATCTTATCAAATCCTCTCTCCATGAATATTGAAGCATTTGAGCTAGTATAAATACTCAAAACAGGCAAATGTTACAGCCAAATATTCACTTACAGCACATTTTTAATAGTTCATTTGAGAGAACAGTTTGTAACTTAAGTTGTCCTTTCTTTTACAAGTTACTCACTAAGGAAGCAAAAAATCAAAGTTGTGCTTGTGGTAACTGATGCATTGTAACAACACACTCTGCATTGAAAATCTTCACAGTTTGCTTTTGTCATGGTCTTCAGATTGAGGCTTATTCATAAAATAAGAATGTCATCGTCTGCTCAGGCAGGTCAGGTTTCAGGTAAGTTCCTAATTATGAATCATTGATTTGTTCTACTCTACTACTGCTACCAGATAATATTTTCCCATTCCTCTTTTGCCTGAAAGTTTTCTATGAACTGAAGCTATGGACCAATCAAAGCCTTCTTATTTGTATGCAGTGACTATAATGCGAATTGCTTTGACTTTATGCCCTGAATTTCATCTCTCCATTCATGAGTCTGTAGCTCGATGCTCAGATCCTAGAACTGGCTCCTCATGGGTGATACTCTAGCACTCCTTTTTCAGTGTGTTAATACTACAGCAGGGTAGGGGCCTACAGTATTTCATTTCTTGTTATTGTTGTGTATTTTTATTACGCTAAGCACAGAAGCCCCAGCAGTACAAGGGCATCTGTATGCTGTTATATGGCCGTATGTAAAAGACAATCCCTGTGTCAGTGAACTTGCACTATAAGATAAGACGGAAGCAGCAAGTAAAAAGGAAATAGAAGTGCAGTGACATGCCCAAGGTCAGAAATGGTTCTCTAGACCTCACTGTCTCTCTTGTTGAGTCATAAGAATGGTAGTTACTATTTAAAACCTGAAATATTGTGTTCTGCACATTACAATCACTATATTACAATTACTTTGAAAACAGAGAACGTTTCCTCCCACACAGTAATGTAACATGCTTTCAGAGAAGCTAATGAGATTTTATATGAACCATCTGCTGCTTGCCTTCCATTAGATCAAACACCTCTGAAAATGGGGAAATCCCTTTTAGTAAAAGCAAAATAGAATTATAATGACAATGATCAGCTGTGAACTAGAAGGCAAAAGCTAGTGGGATAGAAAAGTCCAGCGTCACTTTAAATATTAACTGCTGGAAAGACACAGAAAAAGCAGTCTTTAATACCGAGCAAAGACCCCAAGGCCAAAGGCACCTGTCTGTAATAAAAGATGGACATGATATAAGGTTGATTTCTATTGTCAAGAGATAAGGGATATGTTATGGAAAGATATCCTTTTTCTTATTGGAGACAACTTTGCTGAAATTTTATACAGGATATTCCTTTCAGTGAGCCTTTGCTCACTGAAACTAATGGTATAGATTGTAATGCTAGCCAGTGCCCACTGAAGACTCAGGAAGAAGAAAACGTGACTGCTGAATGGTAGCGAGGTCAAATAGCTGCCTGTGTCCACCTGATCTGTGGGGCTGTCAAGGTCGGGTGGTGCCCGTGGCCAGCGGTGTGCAAAGAGGGGACGCAAGCAGCGCTCGGCACGGCTTGATGAGCAGGCAGCCCTGCGTGGAGGGGCTGGACGGGGGATGCCTGTGGCATGAACTTGGCCCAGAGCTTGAGTAGTGTCCTGGATCTGTAACAGGACCTGGTAACCATATTGGCCTATGCCCCCTTGTAGAGATTAAGTAATTTTTGGTGACCTTCCAGTGACACATGAGAGATTACATAGGTTAAAGAATACTCAGGCAAAATTACAAAATTTAAGCATTATCAACCCATTTACATACAACACCTTACACACTTAAGGGAAAGCTTGCTCATTTTAATGGGATGGCTCACCTGAGTAGGTATCAATTCTGCTCTGAATATGCTAATTAAATACATTATTTTTCTATTGCAGTTTATTTGCTCCTAAATACCTCCTCTCTATTTTCTCCTAGAAGGCAGGTAGGAATGTTGTTGCTGAAATAACTTGTGAAATTAAATGATATTGCTGATATAATCTGTGAAACTAAATATTAAAGAGATTTTCTACTAGCTAACTGGTTCACACGTAGGAGTTTATAGCTCTGACATATTTGGAAAAGTAATAGGACCCTAATTTAACAATGTTATTTTATAAATATCCAAACAGAATACTTTATTTTTTATGAAATTCACCCACTTGGAATATTTCTTTAATTTGCTTTTAAACTTAAGTGCCCCTTATTTAATAACTTAAACATTGAAATTATGTCTATGAGCAGCACTTTCTGAATAGACCCCTGGTTTGCTCAACAGTTATTGCTGAAATGATTGCGATCTTAGAAACCCTTGTTCCTGTCAGACATTCTTTCCCTGTGGCTAATTATTTTACAGACTGTGCTTTAATTGCACGGTGTAGAAGGTACTTTCTATAACTGCTAAATATTAGAAGGGTACATGCTCTGCAGATCATTAAATTTACTACCAGGAATAAGCACACTTCTGAGACCAATGACATTTGTCAAAATTAGACAATGTGTTTGTTGAGAGCAAGAGGCCATCTCCAGGAGATGTCTCCTAATAATTGTTGATGTGGTAACTGCTGTTAATTATTTAACATGGTATGGAGGACATAGGTCTTCTCAGGAGAAAAGGCTTCATTTTTTCTTTTATTTACAAACAGGATGCATTAAAAACCCAGAGTGAATTAAATTTGTTTTTTAAACAAATCCAGACTGACAATTTTGGTAGCCTGCAAGCATTGCTAAAGAGGAGACAAGTTACAAACATCAAAATATTATGCATATTTCATGGCTTCCTATCAGAACACAGAGTGATGTAAGATAAAATTGTTAAGAGATTTGAAAGCAACTATGCTCAGCTTAAACTAGGTCAACATCACTGGAGTTTCAAAGATATCCACTAATGAGGGTATGTATAGAGCTCAGGTCAGAAGCATTGCTTTGCAATGCTGTCCCTTTCAGTGCTATTATTTGGTTTTGTTTTCATTGTATCTGAATTTGCCAAAGCAAGGGCTTATGCTAACCACATGAGTGTCCTAAGCCTCAGGTGACACAAACACGTCAGGAGTGATCAGAGGTCTAGAAATGTATAACCTATAAGAAAAGATTGAAGGAATTGGGGCTTTTAGCCTAAAGAGGAGAAGACTGAAGAGGAGACATGGTAATAACTTTGCTTAGGTAAAAGGTAGCCTCAGGGAGAACTACTTCTTCATGTCCAGGGTGGATAGGACAAGAAATAATGGGCTTAAGTTGCAAAAAAACCAACTTTGGGTGAGAAATAAAGAAAAAAATATTCTAATAAAGATAGCAAAGCAGTGGAGTAGGTTGGAGACTGTCTAGTGTAACTGGGACTGTCACCTCTCAGGGATGATTTAGACACCGTGACTCTTGCCTTGGGGGACTTGGCTGCATAAAGCTCTCTTCTAGACCTTTTTCGCTACAATGTTACCAAGAAATTCCACTTGGCATCTGAAAAAAAAAAGTTTTTCTATGACCATTTAATCAAAACTGTCCTGATTCTAGTAAAAAGTATAGTTTTTGTCAAGTTGTCTTTTATTTTTTGGTTCAGAAATTCCTCATAACCAAGTGAAGACCCCTATTGTTGGAAGGGTCCAAGCCAGTCCTCTTCAGCAATCAGTACAAGGGTTTGGTGTCATGGATCATATGGCAGATATGCAGTGACATCCTCCATTGTGCATAAGCATACAGTAGAGCAGTTTAGATTTTGTTGGTTTGGCAGATTTTCTCCCTCTGTGAATTGCTGTATGCACACAGCCTCATCTGAGATGTTAAGGGCCTTGATTTTCTCAGGGACCTAACCTCAACTCTGAACACATTGCAAAAAGGCCTCCACTATGCATACAAGCATTTCAAGTTACTTTCTCTTGTTTTCCAGGACTTATTTTGTCATTACTGGATAGTTTCTTTCCTTTTCCTGCACAAATGCAGTTCTAATTTTGGAAGAGCAAAAGAAATCTTTGCTTTTGTTCCTTTCTGCTTGCGGTTGTAATGAAAGACAGTTTGAACTGTGGTAGTGTTCAGTTCTTATTCATCTCCTTAAAGAGTAGTCAAAAAGAAAGTCACTACACATCAATGCCACTACCTGAAAAAGCTTCCTCTATTGCAGCAGTTCTCACACTGTGCTCTCTTAGCCACTGGTTAGTGTCTTAGCCTGGATATGCCTAACCTGAAAGAAATGTCCCGCACACCATTCACTGGCCAGCACCTGCATCAAAGAAATAAAGGTAAAAACAGATGATGCAAAGCTATACACAGCAATTTTATAAGTCTGATTTGTGCTAGAAGACCTTAGAAGGTAAAAGAATGAGCATAGTGTAATTCACATAAAGCTGATCCGATTTTAATGCTGACTCTCTTTTACCAGAGATAAGAGGTTTCCAGATAAGAGGACTTTGAATGGCACCATATCAGCACTCTGCCTAACAAGTGTGTGTGCATATCAGCAACAGGTGAGTCATGGGCCATATACAAAAAATTCTGGCAATATTGCTTGCCAGACAATCTGCTCACAAGAAGCACTACGTACTTAGGAAATCCTATCTTGACTTGCTACAGTACTCTTGGATATTATTCCATATTAAAGCATTATTTTGCAACATCTATGACTATATTTGGGGAAATTAAAAGCAATAGCGTAGATTTCTGCTTGAAGGCATAAGTATAAGGGAAAAGTAGGCGATGACATGCAGTATCTTGGGGGGTTGCTAGATGGTGCTAAAACATATGCAAGTGTGATTGTACAACACACAACTGTAGCATCAGCTGTATTGGTTACAAGATACTCTGGAGAAGAGAAAAATCAAAGATGTTTTCTGTCTGTCCTAAATTCTGTATCAACTCCAATGGAAAGAACACCTTGGCTTCCTTGGTTTCTCAAAGAATGTTCTATTCAGATTTTCTCCAAATTGCTAAGCTCACATTTTTAAGTACTCTTACAGTATTTTTTATTTACAACAGAACTGACTGAATATATTTTGATGAAGAGACAATTTAGCAAAAACTGTTATTTTGGGGAGACTGATATTATTCAGTGAAAAAAAATGAGAGCTGTTAGAATGCATTTTTTCGGCATTTCCAGAATGATATGTATTGACTTCTGTATTTCCAAACCAAACAGCAAACAAACAGCATATTCACTTAGAAATTTATCCTTGTTCAATTTTTGTGAACGTTTATTTGATAGGAGGAGAGGAAATAAAGTGAATAATACCTAAAAGGTAAGTGAGTGTGTGACTAAAAATGGAATGGAATGTTTCAAGTAAAATGAATTCTTTTATTCTTTTTCCAGTTTCACAAAATAAATGATATAACCAAACTAATAAATGTTATGTTGAATGTGTTCTAAGCCAAAACTCATTTTCCTTTATGTTTTGTTTCATCCAATGTACATATTCCTTATTTGCACAGTTACAGTAACTACAATTTTCAACATGTTTTGATGTGATTTAAGCTATGGTGTTGGCTGAGGGTTTTTTAAGAGACCAGTATTAGTTTTAAGTCATATTGGAGATAAAATCTTTTCTCAAGAGAATACATTAGAAAGTCATACAAAGCCTATTAAAAATTAAACAGTATAATATACTGCATTTCCTATGCGAAAAGGTGTGGTATCAGATAATAGATAGGAGTACACAAGGGATAAAATATCTTCTTAGGCAAGTAATTAAATATTCACTTTAAAAATCTGAGAATTGTTTTCAGAGTGATTAGCTATTGTTTGTATATGATGTCATTTTGAAAACTGTTTGAAATTAGAAAAAGCTGAAAACTAATTTGTTTTGATGCCAATAAGTGCTGGCAATGACAACATTTGTCTGAGTAGTTTTGGGGAATTTAACATTAATCAGGGTTTTAATTAGGAAAACAAGATCGGCTATAATTCTGTGGAGACAAGCTATAACAAACTTCCATGTAGATCAGATTCAATTAACTTACAGCCAAAAGAGCAAGAAACCACACTGTGATTAGCAAGACCAAAGTCTGCCCAAGCTTCATTCATAAAATCATTAGATCACACTGCTTCCATCATCATTATTATTAGAGAACATCAATGGTGTTCTCAATACTCTATTGATTAGTTACTTCCTTTTCTAGGCATATAAACAGATATCCATTTTCATTATGTCTGAATATCTGAGATGACACTGAAATTATCATTTCTGTCCCACTATGATATAGAAGGGTGTATATGAAGACAACTAATGATGGGACAATCTAAGCATTCGCAGGAGGAAAGCTGCTGAGAGAAATTCTTATGATGAATGAACATCTACTGGTATGAGGCTTTATCTTGATCTTGTGTTTCCTCTCACCGTGGTATCTGAAAGAGGGAATGGATGGACTTGCGTTGCCCATGCTCAGAACTGACCAAACATCAACTATCAATGGTTAGCCCGGCCCCAATTCCAACAAAAATGCTCAGCTGCTCAGCATAAGCTAACAATGTCATTTCAGTTTTAGATGAGCGATGGACTGCATGCTAGCAGCAAGTGCCTGCTCAAAATACATGCTGCAGAGATCTCTTCAGAAAACTGGAGATTTAATCCATTTTTCACTGTTGGGCCCACTTTAGGCTGTCTTCAGCTGTGATCATATTTTGTTTATTGTGGCATGAAATGTCACTGTTCACAAAAGAGCTATGCAGTTTCCAGTAAGGTCAATGAAAATATTCCTGAAAAACCTCTCTGTTCACAGCTTAGGTCAAGAGAGAGCATTTAGATCAGTTACAACGACATTATAATGAGATTTGATTCATTTAAATATTCTATAATACAAAATAAGTTTTAACTTGAACTGGAGAAAATCTGTGTTTTATTCTTTGCTTTGTTCCTACTAAGAATGCATGTTAATTCTATATTATGTATTAGAGAAACCAGAGCATTCTATCATTTCTGATACAATCAGTCAAAGTATGGAACCTTTCTGATCTGGAAATAGGGTTTGTTGTTTGGATTTTTTAATTTATTTTTCTGCCAGCCCCTAAAAGCACACAATCAAGACTAGGAGAATTTCATTATTGCCAATGGAATTAATGTACATAGACTTCAGTGTTAGTGTTGCCTGAATACTGCAATTGAAATCACAGACCTAAGCTGGGCACTGAGTCATTTTACACAAGCCATAAGAAATGTTGGGTGTGCAAAGATGCAGATTCGCAACAGCCAATATGAAGAATGGGGAGTATCTGAAATAATTAACAGGAAACATGGAAGAAAGATGTGAACATTGCAGCCTCACAGAGCTCAGGTATCTGGCTCAGGGCCAAGAGAACAGCCAAATATGTTTCCTAGGAATAAGTTATATCTAAGCCCCTGTTTCCAAAACTGACAGTGGTCTGTCCTTTCCATTAAAACATGCCTGAAGAAAAAAATCAAATGATATATCTCTTTCAGATATGCATTAATAATTAGGGCATTCACTTACTCTGGGAAAGGCTTACATTCCGTTTTCCAGCCTAAGGTTTACGACAGCCCTTGCAGAGATGCCTGGGTAGCGCTGCTCGGACAGCCTGGTGGTGCCGTTTGTGAGGGGTTTAACTGACCAGAGCACCCCAGAGGGGCATCCTCAGCTCCTCAGGACCCCTGGCTACCTCTTACTGACATGTTTTGCACCCCTTGGCATGGGTTTCAATCTAGGTCACCTTGCTAAGTCTGGCTGATGGTACTACCTCTCCTGAGAGCTAATATCAATCACAGGTGAGGGGGAAGGAGCCCATGATTAGCCCCGAGGAGGAATTGCCCCTTATGGCAATAGCTAAATTGACTTAAGCCACTCTAGAGAAAGCCATTGGTGGAAGAGAACCACTCCCTAATGTGGGTTTCTGTCCCCACTGTCTATTTACAGATTTTATGTAATGAATGTTTAAACTGCAATATGCAAACACTCAGTAGAACAGGGAGTGGGACAAGGTATCTGTTTAATTAGTAGTAGCAAGCTTGCTACTGCTAGATAGTCATGAGTGTGTTTATCATTTAAATACTAGATTTCCGTGTCAAATGGTCACTTCAGTAGAAGGGACCAACAGTTGCTCTCCCCTCTTTCCTATTCCACCCAAGTAGATGCTATCCTGGTTATTAGGATGCTTCCTGTGACATCTGGGCCTGAACTGAGGCACATTCTTGAGAGACATGGCTTAGAAGTAGAGGAAGACATTACACACAGGTCTCTATTTTCCTCTATGAATATACTGACTACTGAGCAAATAAACATCAGAGGAAGAGAGGGAAGCCTCTAGTTTGGTGTACTCCTGAATGGACAGCCCGTTGTCAAGAGAAGGCCAGCAGAGCTTTAGCAAGAGCTAGATCCCAAGCTACTCACTGTGGGAAGATAAATGCACTCATGAGCATCTTCAGAAGGAGGTATTGTAATAGTGAGGTATTACGCAGAGGTGTCTGGGCTTTGGTTCTGGTAAAGTCTGTGCACCAGCTAAGCTGGCATTTTGAGGATCACAGTTTTTGACTGAAGAGTCTAAACTGTGGGTTGCCCGACATGCACCACCTGAGCCCTTGAATCTAGTCAAATATTAATTCCACAATGTTAGGGAAAAAAATTATTTGCTAAGGACGATCTAGATCTAGATGATCCAGACCTTTCCTGAATTTGGAAAATGTTAGTGTTTAGAGGCTTTCTACTTAGCTGAGAAATATACCTGTAAAGGCTTCTAAGGCTATGTGTTTATCAGTCACTCTTCTGTTAGATGCAAATGGAAACCTTTGTGACAAGGTGGCACAAGGGCTTTTGATACTTACTGTTTCACAAGGGTTTATGCGAAGCACCTGCAAAAAACTCTGTAGCTATTTAAAAAGTAGGAGTTCTAGTGATTAACAATTATAATGAAAATGTCTGTGTTCTGAGTAAGGTGCACATGAAGAAAGGAGATAAGTTGTCTTTTAGTTATCCATAAAATTTCAGAATAATTCTAGTGATAGAACATGTTATAGATTAATAAAATCTAAAATTATGTAGAAATTTCCAGGTTTTTAAATTAAGCAGCTAAACAGTAACTAAACATCTGGTTTACTGGTGACTTAGGTTGTTGTGCAGCCAGACCTGTCCTTGAAATCAATGTATAGATGTATGTATTCCAGAAGTAAGGCTAGGCTACCTATGACCTCCTTTAAACAGTTTTACAGCCTCATACACTATAAGAGAGCTTTTTTTGTGTGCCATTTCCACTACTGGTGCACTGCTAATGTGTAAGCAGTAATCAGGACCTTTAGGTCGTTAACTTTTATTACATAATTTGATGCCTAGAGCACACAGAGACAAGTCTCTCCTGAAAAAGATCATATAGAATTGAAATCTATTCATCTCATGCCTGTTCCAACATATTTTTTAGTCCTGCACTAAACTTGAAACCTTTAAAAAGATAGGCTTGCTTGATGCAGTTTCAGATACTTTTCTGTAGCAGGAACTAATAGCTGCTTTTAAAGTGTAGTGAACTGTATGCAGAGCAGACAGAAAATCTACCCCAAAGAGCATAATTTTAGAGCAGTAAACATGCTTCATTTCAAAGCTAAATCTATCAAGGTCTGCAGTAAATAGTGCTAAAAAAACTTCAGGAGAAAATGTAATCACCTCCAAGAGTGTGAGCCCACAGAGCTGCTGAGACAAGGGAATTTCAGACCTTGATTGTGATCTCATTAAGAACGAGACACATTATCTTTGTTTTTTGTAAAGCAAGCCCAATACCTTGCATTTGGTTGCAAGATTACAGCTTGTATCCTGTCAGAACAAGAGGAATCAGCAGATGCATATGAGAGTTAAATTCTGAGCTGTACCAGAGAAAGTTGTAACATCTCACAGCTCATTTATATTAAAATATTTCAGTGTAAGTAATGCAAACAGCAGGGTAAAATGTGAAGAAAGTGGTGAGCAGAAAGTAAGCACTTTGTATATGCTTGGGGGCTGTGAAGGAACTGAAGGAGTGTCAGGGTGGAATTAATTTCCTATTCACTACATCCCCCAGCCTAAGAATAGAATAAAAGTACAAAACACACACGTCTATTTAAAAAGTAGACCTTGGAAAGTGAAACAGAAGCAATAAACCTGAACAGGAAACACTAACGTCTGGGAAACAGTAAGAGGACATCATCCACAGAAGCAAAGCATCCTGCCGATGACCTTGCACTGCTTGTGTAGGCTAGAAGGGGATGTGGGGTAGGGAGAGAGAGAGAGAGGATCGATGATTACATTTCTCTTAGTGTTTATTCATAGTTAAGAAAGAATACTACATTAGAGTCAACGCAGGCAAAGTGCTGGCTTCAAAGGGGCAATCACTGACAGGGCCAAATCTTAAGAGATGCTAAGCTTCTAGCAACTTCTGTTGGCTTTGCAGTAGTTGTCAGGGTGCAGCCCTCTTAGGAGTTAGTCTCAGGAGAACTATTAAAAAGTAAATATCATAATATTGTGAACAAAACAGGACAACACTCTCAGCAGACACAACATAGTCTCATCACAACTAGACATACCATCTGCTCCCAATCTGTCCTGAACAAATCAAACTCATCCATTAAGCAGAGAACTCCTCAAAGACAGGAGCATTGGACTTTCTGTCACAGCAGCAAAAACCAGTCAAACTTTCCGTGTGCTGGAGTTTGTGTTAGAGCTTCGTTAGGAAGAAGGGAAAACATCTTCACTATATTCATTGTGGTAGGAACCCTCTGGTCTTCAAGGGCTCTCTTGTCAAACATGAAGCTGGACTGAGAAGTTCATAATCCAGCAAGTTTCTGTGAAATCAGTATGAATATTTGTATAAATGCTCAGCAACATGAATAAAGGAGAATCTATCCATAAATAAGCAGATGATATTTTTCAGAAAACTCTGGCGGCCTTTCTAGACTTATGGGCCCTGGTGGTCCTTAAGCAGAGGCACAGAGGGATGCCTTATGAGTATTCTTTAAAAATATACATGGATTTTACAAATAACTGCTTCTGTGTGTACTGCCTGGATGGATGAGCAGTGCCACCCCTCACGATGAGGAAGCAGGGAGGAGATTGTGTCTTCTCAAGGAGTGTTGGTCAATAGCAGCAGTCCAAGTGGCATTCTGCAGGCCAGGTCTGGCCTATAGGACAATTCTCTGTGTGTGATTTCCACATTAATTTATATTAGTAAATCAGTTTCTCATGTATAAATAAGAGATTTCCAGCACCAGCAGTTTGGATAACTGAATTAAATGTGTAAGAAACCAACAGCACTGATCATCTGTGGTTGCCCAAACGCTGCCAATAAGTCACGACCTCCAGGATGAATAATTGAATAACACTTCTGGGCAACAACTTCTGATATTTCAGATTTGGGTTCTTGCTCTGTGTTGGAGTGAAAACAGTATTCTAAAATGTTTTCAGAAAAGTAGAAGTGAGTTGAACTGTCTGGTTTGAGGGTTCCTCAGTTCACTATGTGCATTTATATTTGGTACAGAGGTGTGAGGCAGAATTAATTTCTTCCTAATTTAGAGTGCTCTTGTTGTAGGTACCTGAGCAGAACTGCCCAAAATACAGGCCTGGGGTTCACAGACAACTTTATGTGGACTGCCCATGATCAAGGCCAGGCCAGCAGGAATGCATGCAGGATTCTCCTGCCATTTGATAAAAGTTTAGATGCAAAAAAATTAGATTTTGGTCTAATCTAGATCTTGCTGAAAGTTTTTCAAACCTAAATGGCCAGATGAAACATTTCAAACCAGGGGATGTCCTTACCTATTGCAGTTTTGTTTCACTGCAAGTGTTCCCACAACGTCATTGGGGATTATGCAGGAAAAGGACTTAAACCTGTGGTATCCATGTACAGGAACAGAGCTAATATGCAGGATGGGCTCTCCCAGTCTTTTTCTTTTTGCTTTCTCTTAGCACTGTGTTGACTGGAGACTCTCTGGCTTCAGATTTAGCAAAAACATGTTTTCAATCAAATGAGTTTCTTCAAAAAAATCTAGTCAGCATTAACAGCCATGAAATTTCTGTAATGTGTCTCTACTGTGCATTATTGTTTGTAAGAACTGTAGCCGTTCTTCAGCATATTTTAACTACAGTTTTCAATATATAATTATTAGTCTGAAATGTGTAAAATCAGTGCCAATGCTGAAAACAATCCTCATAGATTTGAAGGTAATGTGTAGTACCTGAACATTAAAATGTGAGCGGCAACTAAACAGAATTACTACAAGATAAAATTGTAAATGAAACATGGATTTTATTTCTGAGAAAGCTCATGGCTTTAGTCATTATTGTTACAGAAGCCCCTCCTTTTCTGATAGGAAATTTCATGTTGTTCTTACAGTATAATCACCACAGATTAGATTTACTTAGAAAAGGAAAAATAGTTTATCTTTTTTAATGCAGTGTTTCCATGTCATGTATTAGAATGCAGCAAACTTCATCATCAGGAAATAACACTTGAGTTGTTTACACTTCATATCCTACTTTACTGAGTTCTGCTTCACTCTAGCAACACTGTTCATGTTCTAATGTCTTATAGCCAATTTTTTAAATTCTTTTAGAAACAGGTAAGGAGCCATATTTACATTTTGAACGTCCTGGCAGTAAGTTTTGAAACCAAATGAAGTGTTTGGTGGCAAGCCCCTTTTCAGAAATGTGTAATAAATTGATTAATCTGTCTTGACTCTGTGTGCTGGTTAGGACTTCTTTCTAAAATTCTTTATTCTTTGCATATGAGAATTGTAGACAGCTGACAGAAGAGACACTGGAGTTCGATCTTTCTCAAGTTCAAGTTTTTCCTTGCAAATTTAACTTTGGAAGTCAAGGATCCTGGCTAGTGAAGTCATTAAAATTCAGAATATTGGGAAGAAAAATCTTCTTTGAAACATTTCTTTGAAACAGAATCCTCTGTTTTCCTAGCCGTAAGAGCATGGCACTATTAAGCTGTGTCTTTGATCTGCAATAAGCATATCTAATTTGAATTCACTTGATATTACTGCTAATATCAACTAAGCCTTTGTGCATCTTCCAGATTGCAGGATTATTATTATATAAGCCATATCTTCATCCCAAATAGGAAAATTTGAATCATATCCTTTTCCTCTTGAGCAAATGTCACATACTGCAAACCATCAGCACTTCAGGTCACTTGCTTAAAGGACTATCCCAAGCCAACAATGAAATCTGTCATTCACCTATGTCAGGGAAAAAACAGGTTTAAGGACGCTATCTGCTGCAGTAAGAAGTTTGCACATAACAAAGAATTATATCTTTAAAGGTTACTCTGGAGGAAATGACTCAAATTTTATATTTTTCCTTAAGCATTTACAGTTCCTTACAGCATATAAATATTTCTGCATAATGAATATTACCTTACCCTACAAACCCAGGTTATCAGGATTACTTCAGAATAGTCATGCATCTTAGTAAGTAGCACTGAAGAACAGGAAGTAACTGATATAAATCTCCATACCTTCTACTATTTAGCATAAAAATCTTTATACTTTCCTTCAGATATGTGCTGCACTTTTCTGTCACAAGATAAACAGTGACTAGAGATAACAGTAAATATTAACAGGTAGGCTTTTTTTCCCCCTCTGGCTCTTTACTATTTCCATAAAGAGATTCTTACTGAGAATTTTGCTCCTTGATCTTGCTGTGACCTGCCATAATCATCTCAGCCGTCTGTTTTGAAAGCAATTCATTTCCATCAGTCACTGCATTAATGACCTGTTTCAGGCTTATCCTTGACAACAGTGAAAGCTATATAGGGCTGCTATGCAAGACAAACATTGTAATGTGAGGCCTGATCCAAAATCTATCACTTGTCCACCAAGGTCTTCTCATGTTCTTCAAAAGATTTGGATTGGGTCCCAGACCTGTTACCTCTGTAGAAGTCTATGAAGCACCAATGAAAACAAAATAGCTCATGTTAATATGCTAGCAACTAGTACACTGGTTAAAACACAGCAAGCAAAGCCAAAGAAAGGTGTCTATAGGGTAATGGCCTGTGTAATACATGAATGGAGAGAACTATCTATGTGCGCACCTCCTTTTGTTTTGTGGGAAAATAAAGGATAAATCTCTAGCGCAACAAAGCTTTGGCCATGATCCTTTGGACTTGACGGGGAGACCAGCAAGCAAACAGCTTATGCAAACCCATCAGGTCAACTGGCACTGCAAAATCTTCTTCAAAGTCAGTATTCCCTGATACTGTGGTATTCTTCCAGCAGCCCCATGTCATGGAGAACCTCCTCATTTGGTGGCTTCTCTGGGAAGCAGAAGTCCCCTGGAGTGCTATCGCCAGACAGGGAAGCAGATAGAGTCTCCCTAAGAATGATCACTATTCCTATTCTGAAACACGGAAAGCTATCCTGAGAATGGGAATCTTTCCTCATGCGGCAGGAGAGTATGTAATAAGGATATTACTAGGTTCATGGACATTTCCAGTGGGATATGAAAACTTTCCTGAAACATACCAGTGCACAGTACAAAATCACAACGGTCTTTTTAAAGAGAAATATTGCCCTGGCTTGGAGTGGGGCATCCTGATCAGGCTCTTCCTCTCTGATGGGAAAAGAGATCCTAGATCTTGTCAGTGTCCTAAGTAAGATTTCATGAGAAAGATAAAAGAGGTCTTGCCTGTACAACCAATTTTTATCTATATACACCCATTTTGCAGGTCATTAGTGGGCTAAGTGAGCATCACACAGCAGCCTCCCATATCTGGTATTATTTGGAATGGGATATATCAGAATTGGGAGCTTCGTTTAAAATACAGACAGAGCAAGGGAAGCTGGCAAGAGACAATGTCAAAGGAATTGTCTGCTGTGGCTTCAGGCAGGGCTGGAGGCTGTACAGAGGCATTGAAAAAACACTGTTAGCCCACTAACAAGCCATAGGTCTTCGGAAGGACACGCGAGGACTCTAGATTTCAGTACCCTAGGGAGCCTGTTTTGTGGTGGTAAATTTTTATAGTATCTGTGAGAAAAAAGAGAGAAGGCTTTTTTAAAAAAATTGATGATCGTTCTCCCCTACTCTTCTCTCCTTCTATCATTTTATTTTTTTAAGTAAAATTTTCCCCTTGAGTTCTAAATACAAAGATGTTAAATGCTAATTCTGCAAGAGCTGGGGCAGTGGGGAGATTCATTTTTGGGACAAAAGTTCTAGATGTGGTTCAGGCACCATTTGATTTAAGAGTGCGTACTTATGAATAATAGCATTTCCAATTTACTTACTGAGGGAATCTGTGCTCAGACATTTCATATATTTAATCCCCCAAAAGTGTATTTTTTCTGTGTGTTTTTTTTCCTTAGTTTTCAGCTTGATTATTTTTCTTTCACTGTGGCAAGCCATGACATCCTTTAGAAATTATGACAGAGCTTTCCCCTCTCTAGACCTGATCAAAGACCTTCCCATAGTGGCTGCTCTGTTTGAATGCAGAAGAGCTTTTGACTGCTCTTGCAGTGCTATTCCTCTTCTCAGACCCCATGGAAACAGACTTCCTCTATTTGATGACTATCTAGCAGGAGGCTAGGGAGAGCAGACAAAAGACTGGGGTGATGTATACATGTCCTTTTCTGTCCCTATGAAGATTCCCCTGGAAAAAAATAATTCCAAGTAGTATATTCCATACTACATTTTTTCCATCCATACTACATTTTTCCCATGGGCTGTACCAGTGGCTGGAGCTAAGAGACTCTTCAATGGATTTCTCTTCCTGTGGTGGTGACAGGACTTGGGGGAGAGCTCACTGCTCCCCCTCAGCACAGTGAATTATGTGTCTTCACAGCAAGACCTGTCCTTCACCAGAAATTATTCTCCCACCACCACACTCACCCACAGACATTTCCAGAGAAAATCCTTTGATTTGCTCAGAAAATATGCTTCACCCATCCCTGAAGTATAGTCATCATTGAGATGGAGACCAGCAGGTGTTATTACCTGTAACAAAGCATATAAACTAAGGGAAATAAGTGCAAATGATTGTTTTCTAAATATCAGGCTTTTTAAAGCATGTTTCTGATTTGTGCATTGGTTGGCCAGGGATAAATATATATTGGTTGGTATAGGGATAAATATAAAATAGATTCAGCTACCTTTGTGGTGTTTTTAAAGGCAGCAAGAAGAGGGTGAATCCAATATTGGAGATGGGCACATTTAGTTCAGACTGGAGACAGACATACTTTATTCAGCTGTATTTGTTATTAACTACAGTGCTACTTCCCACAGCGAGGCTCCAGTCTGGCATAAACAATAGGAAGGAATAAAAAGAGTTCATGAATATGTGTTTTGTAAAGTCAAAGGTCTCTTGTTGGATAAATACAGAGCTAGAGACACAATTTAGCACAAGCTAATCATATGACATCTTAATTTGACAACTTTCTTCCTCTATACTCAGAAGCTTGCTGCTCAAGACTTTTCACTGATAAGCAGAGCTGTGGTAGAGGAAAACAGCCTGAGAAACATCAGGGTACTGAGTTAGATGAGTGGTGGACAAGTGCCAGGTCGGTAGTAGGGGAGGCTATGTGGGACCTGGCACCACCCCTCTGCTGTCTTCTTCCCCTCCGTGTTGCAGCCCAGCAACCTTGGAGAGAGGCCCTGACCCCATTCAGTCGCTCTTCTCTGTAACCTGCCTTGAGGCTTCAGCTTCATCCTAATGGTGTCTCATGCGAAGCAGCCTGCGACTGCGCACGGCTCCAGGCACAGCCCGCAAGGGCGGACAAAGCGCCCGTCCCGCAGGCTGCCGCAGCTCTCCCCGCTGGCAGATTAAAGACTACCCTGCTGGTGCCAGCCTGATGTTTCCCTGCAGCAGGGTTGGAACCTGCAGCAGACACAGCCCATGGTACCTGCTGAAAGGAAATTTATTTTACCAAGAATCCATATCCCACTACCTGAGTGAATCAGAAAACTGCCTGTTAAAAGCAAGGCTGCATGAACAGACAAATACACATCTTTTAGCACCACTGAAACAAATCAAAGGAGTAAATACTTTGCTGGAGCTCCTCCCCTAGAAAGAAAGAAAAGAAAGAGAGAGAGAGAGAGAAAGAAAGAAAAAAAAAAGAAAGAAAAGAAAGAAAGAAAAAAAGAAAAAGAAAGAAAGAAAAGAGAAAACAGGGACCTAAGGAGACCTAAGGAGAGGGAAGGCACATACACTTCTTTTGCTTTCACCACTTTAATGAAGAATAACAAAATCAGCAACAAATCACCTGAAACTTTCTTTTGCAGCATTATGAACTAAAAAAGGGGATGGGGGAAAGCCCAGCTAATGTGGTCAGCAAGAAGACCAATCTGCCTGTAAAACCTGAAGCCTCCTGTTGTTTTTGCTGAAAAACTGCAGTATGTGATAGATATGGATATGGCTTGTGACACATGGAGCTATACTGAGAAACCTTCCATTTCATGTAGAATTTCAATATTTGTTTGAATTTGGTGGTGTTCCAGTTTCAGAGGAAAACCCAGTCACTGAAGGCAGACTCCAAGGCAGAATTTCCAGCCAGCTTTAATGATACATAATGAAATTGTTTTCATGCTGCATGGCAGAGAGGCAGCATATTACATTCTGTGCTTTACAACAGATCTTCTTTGCTTAGCAATTGTCTTTATAGGAAGGCTTAAAATACAATCAATTCCCTCTGCTTAGACTGCAGAACCTTAGCAAGCATTGCAGGGACCTGTTCTTTATGGAAGTGAAGTCCAATTTAAAAAATCAAATAATGTGTGACACTTTCACCAAGGAGAGAAAACTACTTTGGAGTGTAGAAGCTTCGTATACTCAAAATAAGAAGCAAAATCTTGTGTCCCCACGACTTTTACTTCTCATGCCTGTACATAAATAATGATTCAATGACTTCACTGAGCAAGCTGAGAAAGCAGGCACTGAAGGAAGAGATCTCTAAGGCCAGAAGGAAGCAATGAAATGAAGCTGCCACTTAATTATCCTCTCTGCTGGAGTCCCCCACAAAAATCAGCCAAAGAAGTTCCTGCACCTTGAATGACTTTCATCTAACAGCAACACCAAAAATTGTCAATAAGCAGAAAACATCTGTATGTGTAAGAGATGTCACATTTAGTGAAGAAAGTTCCTGGACATTATCATGAGTGAGACTGTTGCCAGTATGCAATTTATAGGAATATCAAAAAAAGAAATAAAGAGGCAATATCTAGAAGGCTCTTGATTCCTCCAAAGAAAAATGTGATGTTTGGTTTCTAAATATTATTTCTTCACTCTTCTCCTCTCCTCTGTTCTAGTTCTTATCTTAGCCTTGCCACTGAATGTAAGACAACTACAGATCATAAAAGATGCGAGCTATTACAGGCCCTACTTGTAAGAAGCATTATTTCTGCTTTTAAGTCAGGCACACAGCTCCCTTTTTTTCATGGAGATGAGATTTACTTCAGCAAAGAAATGTATGTGGTAGTCTGGCCACATTGCCAGAAGAGAATGGTCATTTATAAATGGACCAATTTTGTTCGAATGGAGTTCTTTCATCTGTAGGGAAATGCTTTCCTCTAATATCTATCTGAAAAATAAATGGAGAGGTGTCTTGCTTCTCAGGCTTTCACAGATATGCCTTCAGTTGCCAACTGCAAGCATGTAGGCGCTGCTGACTCTTACGCACATTGATCTCAATAACTAGCTATCTATAAGGGATGTCTTTCTCCGTGATATCAAGCTTCCTTTGTCATGCGGCTATGCAAGGGTCACCAAAGGGCTCAGATCTGTGCCGTGGTACGCTGCCTTCCCTACCTGAGGTAGAATTGGCCAAGGACCTCCACTTCAGCTGCTGTTATTAGGTATGTGTCAGAGAACTGACAAAAGCAAACTGAAGCAGGACTGTTCTTTGTATGCAGCTCCAACAGGAGAACATCATTAATTACATCAGTCAGATGTCAGGAAGTTCTGGAATGGGAGCCTGGGCCCCTCAGCAGTGTTTTCCAGCCACTGTTACTCCTATGGCCCTAGACTAAAGTTTTTATTTCTTTATACAAGTAGAAGTGCAACAGCTCAATGAGAAGAGTTGTTTCCCATCCAGGAGTACATTGGTGCTTAATAAACACAGCAGTGAAGGGAGAAATTAAAAAAAAAAAGATTTGAAGCCGGTTATTACACATTCCAGGTAAGCGCTCGAAGAAGGATATAAACTATGGGCACAAAGGTGACCTATTCTTATGTGTGGGACAAATGAGTCTTGAGAATACTTACTGAAATGATCCTTGTGGGACATGTCAAGAGTATCTGTCTTGATTCATAATTGTATGCAAGGTGCTTTTGCTGCCAAGTCTTTGGCTGTTTTACTTGCACCCTGGAGCAAAAATGCAGGTACAAAAAGACATTAGGTACCTTCAAGTATAAGTAGGAAATAAACAGGAATTTTAAAGATCTCACCTGTACCTAAAATCAGATTTAAATGTCTGAAGTGGGACTTAGGCAAATAAATCACTATGCAGATCTAGTTCTAGACAGTTTAAAGCATGGGACCCCCTCCTTTTAATTCAGAACATCCTTGACAATGTTGCCAAAGAGAGATGTTCCATAATTCTTTTTGTTGCTAGCATTTAAACAGGAGGCACCAAGAGCCATCAAAGCACAAATAGTGATAGTGCAAACCTTCCTGGTCCATCCTGCCAACATGATTCCATTCGTTCTGGAGATGCTGGTATTAGAGTAAGAGACACAAACTCTCACAGTGAAGTAAGCTGGGACGGGAATCCACAGTCAGCCAGTCCTGCTGTGTCAACCATGTCCATGCTCTTCTCCTGGAGAGGTAACGCCAAGCAACTGACCCTCATGAGCAGGGCACTCAATTTCTCACTGAGAGTATGGAAGAGCCGTAAGCTCATCTCCCAGGCTTATGGCCCTCAGCGTTACCTGGCTGGCCTGGAGGGATGTCAGCTGATGCCAGATTCAGTGTGCAATGGGGATATAAATCTACACAGAAAAGATAGAAGCCACATAGCTTTGTTATTTTTAATCATGTCTTTGATATTACTCTGTCTGCTATCACTCAACTTCTTGAGTAGTGAGATCTCCTCTGAATTTCTAGTTCCCCAGTTTTCTGATCTCTGACTAACATGCTTAGACTAGATTTGTTCCTAATTAGCCTTTCTGAATAACACTGAAATAATTTCTAAGGTATTATTGTGAATTTGCACCAATGATAGTGACTGAAAATTAAGTTCCAGTGCTCGACTGTGTGTTTACTTCCATGCCTCAGCAATGCCTGGTAGCCTTGTTAAACGGCTGCCGATTCCAGGAACCCAGCACACATTCTGTTCTTCTGAATGAGCAATCCATTAAAAATGCTGTCAAGACACAATCACAGCCTGGCAGCAGTGAAAAGGCTAAGAAATGATAGCTGCAATCATGTGCTTTATATTTATGAACGTGAAGCCTAGTAAGGAAAAGAAACATGAGTTTTCAAGATTAATGAAGTTTCCAAGTTTTGATGAGCTCCACAAGTAGGATAAACCTTGCTATTGAATCACAGTAAAGTTTTAATTTACTAAATTTACTGATACATTTTATTGCAAATGCCAATAACTATGGAACAAAGCACTACATAGAGCAGGCTGGAGAGAAAGATAAGCCTTTGCAGCCTATTCATTGTTTATCTTTTTTATTATTTCTAAACTAAATATAGTGCAATAATAGATCTTGATTATCATCATGCCTTCCATACTCTGTTTACATTAAAAATTAAAAAAGAAATCAGTATAAAAGAATTGCAAATACAGTACATTGAAAGAAAAAATAAAAAACCCTTTGTGAAAAAATTATGTTCTTCCTGCAGGAGAACTGACTTTGCATGCTATGAATAGCAGCCTTTCAGTAAGCCAGCTAACAGACTTTGATAGAATTATAATTCACAATGTATTGGTTGGACAAAGAAATATTAATATTTTATCCCAGGAAAGGTTGCATCAAGATTAGCAAGGTAGCATATTTCAACTTTTATTTTCCTCCATTTTCAGTGCCAGGAAAAGAAGTCTTGTTTATATTGTCAATCAAAGAACAGCTTCTGCCTAGAGAGTTTTCATAAAACACTTCATTCTTCAGAGACCTTAAACTGATACACTTTGTAACATATTTGTTAATCATCCTTTTTTAGAGAAAATATTTACTGTTACATCATTATCTGAAATAGCATTTCAACTGTGTAATGCAGGATGCAATGATTCTGCTTGCAACCTTCTGGCAGTTTATGAGAGATCATTTCTAAAAGTGTATTAAATTTTTTAGTAAACTTCCACTTATGATATTTGACTGAGAAAAATAATGACACTATTACTAATATTTATTTAACAATTCATATGCCATTTTAAATGTCACTTCTGAAGTTCCAAAATGTAGATCATCCATATTTGAATAATTTTTTTTACCCAGCATTGGAAACTTTCTTCTCAGTTTAAAGAATAACTCAGCATATTTTTCTTTTTCTTTAAATCACCAAAATCCATTCAGTTTAGCATGCCATTATTTTTACAAAAAATAAAACAGCTTCTTCTATGCTTGCAAAGCCCTGAGAAAACAGATAAGGAAAACTATGTAAAGTTTCTAAAATAATATTTTCTGACAAATTGCCGTGGTCCTCAAGCCATGATCATGAAATAAGTATAATAAGTATGATTTCAGGTCAGTGTCTCTCAGATAACTCTTGAAATATCCTATGTAAAGCATGTTTTCAATTAAGTGTATTGATAGTGTTCATAGGACACTAACTTTTTCAAAAGGGAATATCCCAGGCATAGTATGTATTTGCTATGCTGTGGCTGTGAATTGCCTGTTAACATGAGTGAAACTTGCATATTCAGCCTTGCCTACCCTATCTATTTAAAAATAAAAAGCCAAACTCTGTAAGTATCCTGAGGTAAGACTGAAAGAATATTTTAAAGAGCCTCACACATTTTATGCTCTTGCATTTACTTTTTGGGTTTTGAGCTTTTAAAATTCACATTTGCAAAGTTTTCACCGTACTGTTGAGGATATAAAACTTACTAAACCAAAAGAAAAAATTATAATTACATGACTACAGTTGTGGATTTTAGAAATACACCACATACCTTTAGCTTACAATAAAATTGGAGTGATGGCAATACCATCAGTACAATAGAAAATATAAACAGAAATATATATATATATATATATATATATATATGTAGGGAAAGAGCTGACTTCCTATTAAGCTCCCCTCTGTTTTAAAGCTGTAGTGTATTAAATCAGGCAGCTACTAAAGCCAGGTGGATCTTCATGGCCTGCTGTAGATACATTCATTTTCACATAGATTCACTTGAGTAATGTGCTAAAAATTTAAAGCTATACGGTACTAGCACAATAAAAAAATCATTATTACATTGGTAGCAATTTGGCTGCAATATTTGCGTCATCTTCCACTAGTATCTGAAACAGAGAAACTAATCAATCAAGAAGAAAAATCACAGGTGAGTAAAGCCAACTGTCTTCAATTTGCCCATAACAGTGTGAAAGTGAACCAGTTCAGCTTTTGGGGGTAGCTGTGTTTTCTGTGGAAAAAAAAAAAAAAAAGGCATTACATATTAAGTGTTCAAGAGTCACAGAAAAGAGTTTCTGTCTTTTTTTTTTCCTGTGGTATCAGGCATTGCCATCATGTTTACCAACACCAATTGCTCACAGCTGCTCTCTGTAACTGATGAATTAATGAAAACATCTGACAGCATTTGATTCTGCTTTTGAGGTCCAGGGTGCAATTTTCTTTAAATTTTATCATGAAGGTACTCAGTTACTTCTGTGGTACACCTGTGCCAAGCACTAGAGAGTTTTAAAAGGGCATGTTGTTGTTCTTTTTATATAACTCCCTCCCTCATGGGCTAAGGCTTTTGCTTCTGGAAATTTTACTCACCATCTGACTGATTTTTCTCTCACATCTGTAGGAATCCATTAACTACCATGACTTTACATTACTGTTTGCAGGGTGGATAAGAAGGAGCAATCAAGTACCAGGTTTTATGTCCCCTATGTGTCACTTGTCCTCTAATCTAGTTCAGAGAAATGAACTGAGATCATTTAACTGTATGAGTTATTGCTACTGCATGAAATAAAATCTTCTCATTCCTTCTGCTTTTCCTCCTCTCAAAGGCTTCTACCTTCCTTTTTTAGAGTTAAGGATACAAAACCAACACATATGCTCAATTTTTCTTCTTCTCAGCCACAGTCACTTGGCCAATCATTAACACACCCTGCCTAGGACTCTGAGTTATGAAGATTTCTAAATGACAGAGAAAGCTGCAGCCTCCCCACACCAGCCATAACAGGAGCAAGAGATGGAAAAAAGAGAGAGCATCCATGCTTAACCAAGCTCCTGGCCTCCTTTCCAGGATGACCTGACTCCAACCCCTTGCTTGTTTCCACCTGAAGGTAGGAGAAATCAGCTCATTCCCTGCATTTATACCTTTCTATTCTTCAGTCAATTGGTTGGAAGAAAGAGGTGGAAAGAAGACTTAAACCTCATTCAATCATTGCCTTGATTCTGACTTTCACACCCTTCTTTGGTTTGCAAACATCTGAGAGTCTAGGAAAATGACCAGTGCATTGATCAGACCTTACTAAGAATGAAAAGCTAGCATTTACCTAATAAACTGCACTGAGGAGAGATGAGTAGGGACTTCCATAAACCCTTGATTTATATATTTCATGTACAGGAAATATTACAGCCCTTGGAAAGTATTTATCTAGAGATAGTTAAGTATCTTTTATATGCTGTTGCTTTCTTCTATTTTGCACAATAATTTTATTGAATGCTTTGTAGTCTAAACTAATTTCCTCCACCACAGCATTTTATTATTTGCTGATTGTCCCTAGGTGACTTAATTACTGGTAAGAGAATAATGAAGTAAACCTGGAGCCAATATTTAAGTAGAGTGGAGCTACTCAAGTGTAATGAGCATTTTAAATTTACATTTTAGTACTTTATAAAGGCCTATAACAAAATGCCACCTTCCCTCCTGCCTTGCCTATTAAAAGGCTGTCAGGAATCGGTGTGCTGCAATTAACACAGGGGGGCAATGTGCCCTCCAGGAAGGGGTGATTTCTGATGGGCAGGCTCTTCTGGGGCTTTGTCTTCTCCCTGAGCCATCTTCATTAACACAGAAAAAGAAAACTGGGGTCTCAAAAGATCTCCTGGTGTTTCTTCTTTATCTAAAGGAGAGCATTCTGAATTAGTATTGATGTCCTCTCACATTCTAGCAAAGTTCATTATTTTCCATCTACTTAAATTCTTTCGGCAATTTCGGTTACATCAGTTAGACCTCACTTCTTGAATGTTTTGTTTTTCCTTCTGCTGTTGCTGCTGGCTTCAAACCAGAGCTGACTTCATCTCCAGTGACAGGGAGACTCCCTGTACTCTCTCATTCAATGTCCATGCAATGTCCATCTGAGTGAGCAGAAGGGGCCCAGGCAGTGGCATGCTCTTGTTCAACGTCAGATCAAGGGTGCTGCCTTGGCCCAGGCAGTGCCTGCGTGGGGTGAGGAGGCAGCACAAGCTGCCTGTTTGGGGTGGGAGGGTAGGGAGGAGAGGGTTCAGCTCTATGGATGTGAGCTGTGCCGTTGCCTCTTGTGCTCAGATTCAGAAAACAGGCCCAGCCCTTTTTCATTTACTGGCACAGATGTAGCCCAAGGGACTAAACTAAAACTTGAGTGGTATCTTCTCTTCTGCAATTTTTTTTCTTCATGATTAGCATGGAGTGACTTAATCAGCCAGGGCCCAGTAGTAGACAGCAAATGGTGCTTTGTTTCCAGGTGATCACATCTGTTCTATAATATATAACAAAGTCTGAAGTCTCAAACCATATTTATTGGTCATAGCTTCACACACCCCTCTTGGGGTCTATAAAGATGTGATGCCCTCAGCCACATTTCTTGAATGTTTGAAGTGTTATCACTTTATAGCTAAGGGATTTGGAATGTGAAAGGTGCTCTATAAGTTATTACTTATGGGCAGTCTTGTGTGAACTAAATTTGCAATCTATTCTTTTAAACCATCAAATTCATTTTGATGCAATTTAGAAAATATGTAGCATTTCAGTCATGAAGGATTTTATTTTAAAGGGAACTTCAAGGGATGTGATTATTACTGGATAACCACATCCTGGGGGAATAAGAGCCATTTAGATACTCTTTGCGTCCAATTAAAATATGACACCGTGGGATTAAATGTTAGGACATATACCACAAATAATAATTTCATGCCTTATTAGGTGCAAATAAATGTTAACAGGACAAGAAACATAACAGGCCAAATTAACTCTTGGGGCAAGTGGGACAACACTCAGTTGAATTTTGCACATTCTGTGCCCAATATGCCATGACTGGGTTCAGCCAAGTATGTTTTTATGGCTGTGATATTTATGGTGCATATTGACTCTGTGTACTGCACCATAGTTAAAAAAGACTCAGTTCACAGACTGAAGACCCAACACTGACAACACTGATCCTGCTCAGGCTTGTTTTACAGGAGGTGGCTACACAACACAGATGGGGCTAATGGTCCCATTACAGTGGGTATGAAGCTCAGCATAAGCAACATCTTATGCACATATCTCTTAATGGCCTAATGGCAACAGGTTAAATCCACAAAAATTAGCATTATAGCATCTCATTTTAGTCCGTGATCTTCATATTACCTTTCCCTAAAGTAGGATCATTTCAAAAGCTTGGAAGAGATATGTCATGTTATGTATGCTCAAATTGTTTAATGCTACTTCATAGGTTATATAAGTATGACAAATTAGCCAGAGGAAATTTGCTAATAAGGCATCACTTTCATTCAAACCTACTCAAACCTTTTGGGCTCTCTAAAATCTCCCCAGAGAAGGAAAAAATGGTGACTAGTCAGCATTATTTTTGAAAATTGGCCAAGCTAGACAAAGGCAAGATAAGTAAAGGCTAATAATCAGATCTCTAAAATGCAGCCCACGGTGTATCTACTGGAAAACATTTCTTGGTTATGCCAAAAAGATACTGAATATAAAATATAAACCTCTACAGATGAGAAAAGGTTGGTAATTAAAAAAATAAAATAAGCCTTGTCTCCATTATTTAATGAAAGAAGGTGGCTTATGATTTACACCTCACTTTGGTCACATTTCTAACTCTTCATTTTTATAAAGTATTTATGAATTTCAGAATATAGCACCGTCAAGGGAATAATTCTACTGATCATGGCTGGCAAAATCCTCTTCAGATTTTCCTCAAGTGACTGTTGTGACATTTTGTAGATCAGATGGATCACAACTGTGGGTTCAAAGCAAGCTGTGAAAGAGTTGAAATGATTTTCACTGCTTGACAAATCAATGTTGTCAAGAGCAAATCTTGACCTTTATGCAGTTTTAATTAATTTGATAAAAACCTTTGGCATAGTGAGGTAATTTAGAGCCTTATGGAAAAGACTTGGCTGTCCAAGTAGTTTCTGTTGATTTTGACAAGCAGCCATAATGGAAAGCAATTAAAGGCTGATGAAGTTCTATCGTACTGCCCTGTAGCAGTCTGAAGTGTCTTATGTCCTATCCTCTTTATTTTGTTTTACACACCAAAGCTAGGCAAGATGACCTGCAACCTCAACGCTAGCATCACAGTTTGCTTTCAGTCTGCACGAAGTTAGTAACTTTAGCAGGCTACATATGAAGTCTAAGGTTAACAGATGGATTTGCAAGAACTCTGCTGTGCTAGTGACTCTGTACAACTGATGTTCTTGAATAAGAATTTTAGGTACTTGGAGGACTTATATGCTGCTTCTGCAAATACACTTGGACTGACTTGAAGGCTATGGAAAATCAGAAAACATGCCAAGCAACTCCCTTCAAGATATAGTTATCCATAGAAGTGAACTTGTAGCATTAATTTGCATAGTTTGCAGGTGTTTTGAATAATGTGCTAACATTTCCAGTAAGCTCTCACATCTAGACAGCTAGCATGGTCTCCAGTTGGTTTATGACATGAGTCACTGAGAGACCGCAATCAGATCACTCGATCAAATGTCATGCTGCACTTTCATATCATACACTGACATAAGTGGTTGGGCCAGCTGACAAGCAATAAAATCTTACTGCATGCTTGCTGTCTGTAATATGACACTGATAATAATGATGCAGGTATAATGGGCCTCCTCTGTGGTTTGGATGGACAAGACATGAATGTTGGCTTCATGTGGCCATATGGTTAAAATTTCTGTGATCTAAAAACTGTATTTGTTTTGCTTTAAGAAAAAAGTCTTTAAAGTGTTTGGGTATGACTAAGTAGATTTCAGACTAGAAGTATGGTTCTGTATGTTGCTGGTACCCACTGTCTTTACAGTGGGCATAGTGTGGATGGATGGAAGCATTGTCTTCAAAGAACACAAAGCTGAACAAAAGAAAAAGCATCACTTCCCACATGTTTGTCCAGGGAGGCTATAGAATAGCAAAGACTTAAGTTGCAATTGGGAAAGTTACTAACGGTTTAATGTTGTTGCTAGCTGAAGTTTAGCACATGGATTTATAAGGTGTAGATGGTTGATCTTAAGTAGCATTTGGTAGTTAATAATCCAAATTCCAGACCAACCAACACAAATCATTCCATCACATGTGTTAAAGAGGAAGTGCATGCCTGAGCAGACGTGCTTTGTTCTTAGTCTGAAGGCATGCCTGAGCAGGGGCTTATTCAAGAATATCTATTCCTCTTTAAATTTGCATTCCATAATTCTGAAATGTCAGGTGTTGACATGCCCTAATTTAAAGAATGACAGGTAAAGACTAGTGTTCTTCATAATGGAACCATTCAGTGAATAAAATCAAGAACTTGAAGGTCCAGGACACCTAATTTGTCATTGCTTCTGAGGCCTGGGTTTCATTTGGAAGCTTACAGAGGAGCTATTCTACTGAGAAAAGTGATTCTAATCATGATACAGGTTTGGGGGGTTTTTTTATAACACTTTGGAATCTCTAAATTGTTCTTGGCTGTGTACAGCAATACAATCATGTAACAAAGGCCAGGTGAGATTTTAGTGTGAGACTGCATATTTTGAGATGAAGAGATCCTGAATGTAGTCCTTGGAGAAGCTTGATTGTGTTTCATTAGGTACTATGCTCATAGGCACACCACAGCAGCGGTGGTTGCAGTGGCTGCTGCTGTGCCCATGGTCATGGGCACAAGCTGCCGCTTCTGTAGCTCATGTGGAAGCTCTGGGCTCTGCAGACACATAGGAGCAGGAGAAGGCATTCTCCAGCTTGGACAGCTTTTATCTGACATCTTCAGGCAACAAAAGAGACTGCCTGGGGCCTTTTTAGATTCTTTAGCAAGAGCAAAAGGTTTCTGTATAGAAATCTGCTCAAAGAAATCTTTAAAGCTACTTAGAAACTGTTGTTTAAATTTAACAGTACTGAAGGCTCATGGCTATTAACTTTAAGGCAAAAAGATTTGCTTTTCTGTGTTCCCTGGCACACTTCTGACTTGCATGGGAGTGTATATGTATGCTCATCTAGGAGCAGAATCCAGTGTGGAAACTGGCAGCCTCAGAACAGGCTAGAACATCTGCTGAAAGGAGCTTTTGAACCTCATGTAGCTGCCCTGAAAAAAAAGAAACCCAGCATGTCATTTTAGAAAGGACTGCACTTCACAGCTCCAGCCTTAAACTCAATTGCAGAATCAAAATGGGAGAAAGGCACTGATTTTGTACTAATATATAACTTTATATGGCTGTCATGATGCTATGGCAGTCTGTGGAGTGACGTGTAACACTAACAAGCCACATGAAAGCGTAATGCCTATCAGAATGCAGTCTTCACTGAGGCTTCTTGACACTACCACAATGCTAATAAGAAGTAAGGACATAATTAACTCTTTAGGAATGCATGTGAAAGAATCAGATGTATTGGATAAAATCCTGGCTCTGCTTGAGTGAATGAGAACTTCTTTCTTAAATGTCAGTGGGACCAGAATTTTATCCATTATATTCATCAACAACACAATGCAATGATTTCTTTCTGCTTTACCTACTTTTGCATTAAAATTCCTCATCTATAATAGCGTTTTATAGCTGACTTAGAAATATGGCAACCTAATTATGATTTTACAAAAATGTACTACTCTTATAAATATTACAAATACTGCTACTTTAAAGCATGAAGGCATTTTAATTGGATTACATAAATAGAGTACATAGCACAGCTTCCAAGTAAGAAGAATGAATATGACATGGTAATCCTTTATGTAATCATACACAGTGGAAGATTTTATCTAGTTTTCTGGGAAGACAAAGGCTGTCGTATACAGATACTGGAGCTGAGCAGCACATACTTTTTCTGGCCCTGGAGTTTTTTTGATTTTTAGCAAAATGCAATGCAGAAAAAAATGCAGTGCAAATTGAGACGGTCATAATCTCAACAATTCTCATGAATTCTTGCCCCCCTGTAGACCTTCATGATCTGTGGATATGCTAAATGCATATACGTGAAACTTGTATTATGAAAAACAGAGATATTAATATTTCCAAATTTCTGTTCAGAAATTTGGACTAGTTGCTTTGCAACTTTTGCTGACCAAACTTTTCAGCAAAATTGGATTGCATCTTTTTAAGAACTTGTTTCAAGTTTCATTTTTAGGCAGAACAACACAAATCACAGTAGCTTCATGAAGTTCTGTTTCCAAACAACATAAAATGGAGCCTCTGGGGATTTGTCTCTATGTACATTCCAGTCAAAATTCAAGAAATAGAATCTTGCATGAGCTACAGTAAAACTTGAAAACTCCTTGAAAACCTCTGTAACTAAAAGGAAAAAAAGTGTACATATATGCTTAACTTACTATTTTCTTGCATTTCCAGGCATTTCGTAAACTTAAGGGAAGAAAAGGTTTCTGCTAGAGTATTTGTAGTGAAAGGTCAGAACATCAGATGTCTTTATTCCTTCAGTGTTATTTACTAGCAGTAGCAGATATCTAAGTTGAACATCCAGTAAAATTCTCAGAGATCTCTTGAAATAGCTTTATGAAAACCACAGTTCTTGATAGTATCAAGATTAACAGATTCAAAGGTATTAGTATTTGATGAAAGAACAAAAGAGAGACCACTTCAGCTGGTGCCTTCCTGTCTGCACAAAGCTCCTTGTGACTATCAAGAATTTTTAGAGCTATTTTGTCCTAACACTGGGCATAAAGTGTGACCAGATGTCAGTTCATATTTATATGCAGTTTACACTTGGGTACATCATAATCTTAACTATAAATGTTCAATTTATGGAAAAAAAAAAAAAAAAGATGTTGCAATCAAAGGAGCATGTCTCAGTCTGTAGACAAAAACAAATAAATGAATGCAGCCTGAGGGAAATAAATGGCAAAAGGAACCGTGCCAAAGTCAGGAATAGTTCAAGAAAAGAAAAAAGTACCAAAAGACTGAACATTTGTAATGGGATCCTTTTTGCTTCTGGCTTCCTGCAGCACTCCCTGTGCTGCTTATATGTTAATGATAATGTTAGACTTTGGCCTCTGCATTCAAGAAAAAGCCAGGTTTTTTTTGTCAAGCATACTTAGAATGGTTCAGCTACAGTTGTTAAATTAAGAATTATAGGATATGTTGCAGAGAACAACTCTTCAATATAACTGAGATCATGCAATCAAGCAGTAAAACAGATTTAAAAACTGACACCATCACTACACCTCCAAATTTCAATATAAAATCACAAAAATATGAGATATGAACTATGACCTCGTGCTAAATACTAGCATGGCAGGGCCAGTGTTCCGCTGGCCAAAGCATCAAACCAACTTACTGGTAACCTTTAAAGATTAACCTTTCCACTGGCTAAAGTATCAAACCAATCTAGTGGTAGCCTTTAAAGGTTAAACTTTAATTTATTTAGCATATTTTTCAGGTGTATTTTATTTAAATCTGGCTGCTCTGCTGAGGACCTCACACCCTCGTGAAATCTGATTGTGACTAAATAAAATTAACAGTAAAAGCCATTACTAGCATTTCTTTCTGGAAAACCATAAGAGAAGAGATTTTTATATTTATGTTGGTGTTCTGTGTGAAATTGTGTATGCAGTTCTGTGGCAAGGAGCCTCTGAGGAGTCACAAAGTGCTTATCCTATGAGTGAAAAAATGTTCTGATGGAGAAAGATGCCTCCAGGCGAAGGAAGGCAGGTTCCACCTTGATGGCAAGTGGCTATGACTCCCCACCACACTCCTGCTCTCGTGTTTAGCCAGGTATTCAAGGGGGACCTGTCCCTAAGGACAGGAGTAAGGCAACAAGAAGCAGTTTGTGGAGTAAAGCAGTGCAGACCTGGTCCACTTTGGTAAGTACAGCAGAGAGGACAGTGTGTTTGCTTCCACGAAATGGGCTTGCCCTCCTTTTGGCATCGTGACCTGCATTTGAACTTCTCAGGGACAGCAGAATTTGTCTTCCTCTAAATCTGCTCAGGGATGAAACATGAGAAACATTTCACTTGTCAGTGCTGTTTACTACTTGTTGAAGTTAATGTAAATCTGATGTTTCTCTAAGCAGGAGCTGACAGCTTTATTCTGCAATGACATGTCCATGGATTTCTTGACATTTCATTTTACTATTTTGATGCTAGAAGCTCTTTTCCATGTTTTAGTGTCAAAGCAATAGGGTCATCCTGAGCTTTAGACCCACACACTTTCTAAATAGCAGATTTAAAATAAGAGGCAATAACACTATAAGGAAGAACTGAACTGTTTAGTAGTATCTCACCACAGACACTTGTGACTACTCTGTATCCACAGTATCTCCAAATCATTATTTATTAAATAAGTATATTGCCAGTAATCCAGCAAGGATCATATAGTGAAACTGTATATTTTAGTAAGCAATAACTGCTGCCCCTGGTGAATTTACAATTTGAGTAGATCAAATAAGTAAAAATTTATGCACATATGAAGTAACAGAGAATGTGAAATGGCAATTACTGATCCTTCTTGGAACAGTCTCTGCAGTGTTTTAATTTCTGTCAAACAGTCCCCTTTCTTCCTCTCTGTGACTTGAGTGGCTGCCCTAACTCTGCCAAATCCATGTAGAAAGTTACAGACTAGCCAAAAAAGTCCAGACAGTTTCTGCAGTCCAAAGGCAGTTCTGCCACTTGAAGGACCGTCCTAATCCCCCTGCACAATAGTCCTGCGTCTGCTGATTGAACAATGATATCTGTTTAATCACTCTGCTGCTTTCCTGAGTGATGGTGAATTGATTAGGTTTAATTACATGGTCAATTAGCTATTAACATTTCAATTATAATAGCCTTATGACTTGTCCTTTAAGAAGTTATGCCCCCATGAAGACAATTATGTTTTAAGAGACATTTCGGCACCATGTTTGCTGAGGAAAGAAAGAGTTTGCTGGGAAAGAAAGAGCAGAAGGGAAGAAAGAAAGAGTTACATGTTACAGAATCTGCAATGGGGACTGCATTGCCTAGGAGAAGAAAGCTACCATAAGATTGGCTTGCTTTGAGTCTGCTAAACTCTCCCCTTGTTGTGCCTTCCAGAGCTTAAGGCTGACTAGGGCACACTGAGCCCTGGGATGAACAAGAGTAGCTTCAGAGCAGCTCTGGTTTGTAGCTGGCGGAAAGGTTTGTTGTGGTTCATCTAGTCTTTAAGTCAATATATGTTGAAGTTGTGGGACTGATGCTAAAAGCATGAAACTTGTCATAGATGTTCATGTCCTGATTGATTTGAGATGTGGAGCTATTTTGAAATGATTCAGAGTGTCATAAGGACATCAGTCTCGGAGCTTCTTTGTTGCTGAGAGTTTATTTCATTTTATTCTTAATGGACTCTCTAGAGTCTCTACTGTATCTCATTTATGTCTGGTTTGACTCAAATGCCTGTCACATTAACTGGAAAAGCAAAGCACAAAATCAATAATTATTACAAGTCTTTATCACCCCCACAAACTTTTAATGTTTACTCTCAAAACTATCTTTCTGTGTTTACAGTTTTATTCATCAGTTGATATGGATTTCACTTTAAATCTTACAATGTAAATCACAAGGCCTTTAGCTGAAGTACACATTTCAGGAATAATTAGAGCATACAAATGAATTTTATAACATCAGGATATGTCAGTCCCATATTTATGTGTGTGCATGTGCTGTTTTGGTCTGTTTGGAAATGTCCTTGTTCTTTCTTTTCCACACTTCTCAGCATATCTTCCAAAGTGTTTTCACTAATTGGTAGATGATTGATTATCTTTTCTGGTGATAGTTATTAGGTATATAATACAGTAAATATAAAAAGAGTTCGCTATCAGTGTGGCAGAGAAGTGTTTGCTAGTTACCTGGTGCATTATGAAAATCCTTCATATTCTTTCAAGATTTCTGCCTTGCCCATGACATGTTCTGGAAGTATCTCTAAAAAAATCTGCCCTATGAACAGGAGACACAATATCAAGCCTCAACACATTTTTAACTCTTCACTGATGTAGAAAGTAATCTTGTTTGATGCATAATCTCTGAAAGTCATATTGATGTCTGGGCAAAAAGTGTTGATATCCATCAAGAACTTCAATAGCATCAGGAAGATCACACCATGATGCAAAGTTCACTTTATTTCCAAGGTATTTTATCAGAGCAGTTATCTTGCTTGATGTTAGCTTGTTATTTTTAGAGAGAGATGGAGGATAACATTGGTTTAAATGATGAAAGAACTCTTGTAAGTCACCTTCTTTCTTCTGACAGCCAATAAATAATTACAGGAATAGAAAAAGACAATTTTTTAGAAGGGGTACTTGCTGGATCTTTTATGACACATTTTTGAAGAACTCCTATGTAAACAAATCTTTCTGGATATGGTCTCAGATCATGTTTATCTTCAGTTCACACGGGTTTTTTTGTCACAAAATCATCATACAGTGTGAGATCAACATATTTGATGATCTTCAAATTTTCTTCAAATGTGCAAATAGCACTTGTTGAGAATAACCAAAGAGCCCCCCGGGTATTCTTTAAACACAATCCCGTATTTTTCCATAATTTAATTAACATGCTAACATGGCCACAGAAGGACTTCTGGAAAATCACAGTGTGCTACCCAAAGCAGGTGCTAATCAGATATGTCTCTCTCATTCCAATCACATTTGTCTCTGTCCCCAAACTGCATCTCTCTTTTGGCAAAGCTGGGGTAGTAGAAATGAAAAAAATTGGAGTCAGTTTCATTATATGAGTCTCTCACAGAGAAGGCTTATTAGCTACATTAGATCATATCAACTTTCCTTCTCCTTTCTCTACACATTTCCATGCCTTCTTCCCTGCTCTCTGATTATCCACTACTCCCAAGCATCATCATAAGCCTGTGATCAAGCAGCTGTGGGCTGTGTGCGCAGCACTATGTGTGCCATTGCAGATATGTTAGTAGAACCTGTTACGTGCTTATTACTTTAGTTTTAGGAGGGGAGAGGAACATTCATTAAAACAAAAATCCATAACCTAATTAAGAGACTCCTTATTACATGTTTTGTTTATATTTTTCTTACTTTGGTTTTCAACCGCTACTCGTTCTTCTTAATCTGATGGATGCAGAATGTGTGCAGAAAACTTAGGAAACATATTTCATTCAAGAGAAGTTTGTTCCTGTATAAGTTTTCCCAAGCTGCTCCACTTCTACAGATGACAGCTAGTGTTATTCACGTCAAAACTTGTTCTTTTTATTTCAAAATTCAGCTCCCCTTTGTTATGGGATAGTGGTAATTTTTACTAAGCTTGTCTCTTTCTCATGGTGACATTTTGTTTAAATAAGAAAATCTGTGTAAAGTGCCTTTGCGCCTATGGGTGAATTTATTTGAAGTGTAAAATGTCAAACTGGCAACAGTAATAATCCTGTAAATTAGGTATGTCAAATAATGTACATGCAGACTTTTGATTCATCTAAGAGTGGAAGAATTTCTCTAACTCTATTTTGAGAAACCTGAGTCATGAGCTCCCATTTCTTAATTGGTACTCTTGACAAATGTGAAGAATGCGCCAACATAAAACTTTTATATATCAGAAAAGATTGAGTCTAGGGTAAAATTAACATTATCTCCCAGTTCAGCAATTCACAGAGAGAGAAAAGATGGAAAAGTAAATTTCTCTTAGGCATGTAAACCAGTATACAGAATTTCACTACATATTCACCACAGAAAGAATCAGGAAATTTTTAAAGTGAAAAATTGAAGATTTTATTGTACTAATAAAAAATGTCATAATGAACCCTTTCCCTGTGGTCTTCTGATGTAAGTGGTCTTTGGAGTACTTTGATCAATCAAAGCTCTGACATGTTTCAATTTAAAAGGTCAGATTTTGCTCCTTTGCCGTGCAGTCCTCTTGATTAAATTTAACTTCCTAGTGGAATTTTACCCAATGCCTACAAGTGGAACAGCCTGGACTCCAAATGGTCCGACTGACTTTGTGGATCCCCAAAACATAATTAGCAAACTGGATTTATCATGGGGGTGCGGAGAAATAATGTCTGCACAATTGCATACAGTATATATGCAAATATATGCTGGGACTCATGTTGCATTTTATGAGTCAGTCTAGAAGGGATACAGTCACTGAGGTGGTCTCATCACCCACCCTCACCTTGGCCAGGCACATTCCCACTCGTACAAGTGAAAATGCATGTGCAGTCCTTAGGCCAAGCAGGAGAACAGTATCGACCAAGCATGGAGAGAGCACACGTTGTCATTTGGCTGCAGCAGCGGTAGCTGCTGGGCTTGCAGCTTCCCCTGGCTGATCTCCTTTTGCTAGTCTTTCATTCCCCCGTTGCTGGGTATTACTGTCCCCTCAGATTCTCTGAGGTAACTGCTCAGGTGAGCAATTTCTGACCCATTTCGGTGAAAATGAGCCAGGATACCAAACATCTATTATTTGAACTATTTAAGTTGAGCTTGAAAGAACTGAGTTACAAAGTGCTCACCCAAGCAGTTTCCCAGCACATCTGAAGGGCGGGAAAGGGGTATTAGAAAGCACCAGGGAGCCACGATCTTTTGAAACTCTACAACTTCAGCGAGACCTTTCTAGATTTAGACATTTTTCTCTGTGAAAGAAGAAGTAATTTTGTCTAAGTTATAAATTTAATTGCAGCTATTTGCTCTAAGTACGATGCCAATGCTTTTCCTTTTTCAGGGAAGGTGCTAAAATGAACGGGAGCACAATTCTATTCCTGCTGAAGCTTTGCCACTCGCTTACTCTTTTGTCTGATCTGTTGGCAGATCCTTTTGCCTGGTGTGACAGTGTCAACCCGCATTCAGGCCCCTAATATTTTATTGTATGATGTAACATTGCTTTGCAGTGCTTTACCTTTTAGAAATCTGCCACTCTTACAGCACTGAAGTGGGATGATCAGCAGCAATTTTTCTCTCTTACAGAGAAAGCAATGACATTGTTGGACTTATAGGCACAAGGTAAATTAGAAATGCTACTATCCAAAAAGAAAGAAAAGGGTGAATCATTCAAATTGCTATTTATTATATGCCTATTGTGTTAATCCTGTGGTGAACACAGTAAGTGGGAGTTACCTTCGTCTTCTTGCATGAGCGTTACACCTCCTTGTGCCTCCTGAGGGATGACACTGCACTCACCTCAGTAAGTAGCATTTGCACAGTGAATTTTCGCCCCTGCTTACCTCTTCAGGAATAAACCCATACCGTTATCCTTATTCTCTGCATTTGAAATGCTAATCTCTACATGAGTGTAACTAAGTCCCAATCACTTTAAAGAGCACCAGGTTATGTCACTTCTCTTTACTGGTGAAGATAAGCTAAAAGAGATAACGGAAGAACTTTATATCCTGGATTACCTCAGGTCTGGCCATATGATAGATCTCTGGCCTCAAAATAGCTGAGTGATCCTTTGAAAGATGGGGCAGAGAGAATGGAGAATCAGCACCCAAAATGCCAGCACTAGAAATTCATAATTAAACCTTATCTGATCAATTTTCTTTCATCCATCATTTCCTGATGGAAATGCCAGAGATGGAACTAGTTAGCAGTTAGTGCATGCTAGAAGAAGATTCCTAGGAGTTAGAACTGAAAGAGTGTTCTCATGTCCCCCACCACCAGCACTTAAACACAGGCATACAGACACCAAAAGGATCATTCAAAAGACTCAATGTATAGGTACTATATATCATTGCTTGCTGGGCACAAAGGATGCTGCAAGTATTTTTCATATTAACTGATTCATTTGTTCTTTCTAATAGGCCTTATAAAGGCTGAATAATTGCATCATCATGTAAGTTTTAACCATAAAATAAATTCAAAGAAAGTGTAAGATAAAATAATACTTGATGTCCATAAATGCTTCCAAGTCAGTTTTGCCAGTAAAGGAAGTTGTCCAAATGTGGGTTTTTTCTCTTACCTTATAATGAATTAATTGCTTTGTAAAGGCTTGTTTCTCTTTATATTTTCATATTTTACAGTCAGCATAGGCTCTCCAAGCTCTGTTAAAAAGAAAATATTGTCAGCAGCGGAGCTGGAGACTAAGTATATCTTTAAGTGACCCTGGCTGCTTACCCCCTTTCTTATATGTTAAGAAGCCAAAGCTTTATTCAGAGTTGGCTCTTAGCCACACTGCTGTCACAAACCACTCAGAATTTATTTCAGTCAGATATTCCTCAGTGTTAAATGGTATAAAGTACATCATATTGTTTGTGAAGAAATCTCACCTTTATGATCCCTTTCATTTCTGCCTAATTGTCTAAGATAAGAATAGCTTGCTGTGCCTGAGGGGGAAATTTTCCATTACCGCTGAAAAGATAAATGGTAGAAGGCAAAATGAACCTGGCTCATTACAACCTTCTGAAAAAAAGGCAAATTGGTCTTCAGAAATGATATAATAGAGCTGACACTTTTAATAGTCTGGAGTTCAAATGTGGCATTTTATATAAATTTTTTCATAAAGTATAATGCAAACAATTACAGATGCTGGCAATAATGAATGGTGCTTAGTTTCTTTTACTAGCTTTACTCTTTAAGTTGCAGGAGGAGGAAGATGGTTTTACCAATACCCACTTCAATGAGGAAAGAAAGGTTACATTAAAAGAAACATAACATTCATTTCAATGTGTTTCTAGTCTTAATCTCTATAATAATTGCACTAATGTCTTTGATCTACTGTGAAAGTGCATAATTGTGTAGAATGGTAAAAGCCAGACAGCTCATTTGATGCTTTAAATATCTGATGAGCTTTGGAGGACAGGGCTGAAAGAAGAAGATTGATTTTTCAGTACAGAACACAGTTCATAATAATAGCCAGTTTCTTACTTGGGACTCATTTAGAGCAGCTACTTCTAAACATATTTTCATTAAGTGTACTGTGCATTATTAATGCCTAACAGATGGGCATTGATTTGATGGAGCACTAATCAACATTACACGTTTACATCTGAGAGTGGTGAGTTTTTAGTGTCCATACAATATAACTATGGATCATCTAGTTTAGGTAATGGACAATGTTAATCCCAAATACTATATATCTGTACTGAAAAAATAAAAGAGCAAGTTTATCTGTTGTCCCTGTCACATAGGTTTATGTTGGCATACTGAAGAAGAATCTTCAATATGTTGAAACTCATGTATATTGCAGTCTATGCACCAATTCAGGAAAGCACTTTACTTAAACCCTCTTGACTTCAGTGGGATTTAGATTTTGTCTTAGCAATGTATTTAAAACAGTGCTGAACAGAGGGCAAGACTTGAAAACATAAGATTGAGATGAGTTCTCTGACTATTTAATACTGTTTGCTCACTGGTCTGCATCTGAAAGTCATTTTTATCAACTTCAGTTTCAGAAAAAGAAAAAAACACATCTGGACAGCACTGATTTTACCTGATGCTCATTTACATACAGTCATACTTTTGCATTTTCAGTGGAGGTCAGATTCCATCATTTGTCATGAATGCTTTGGTCATACTGATTAGCAGATTTTGGAAATGGCTGCACCAACATGTAGGTTGAAGAGAACTTAATACATTGCTGGTACTACCTAAATAGAATGCAGTAGAATGAAAACAATAACAATAATTCACAGATATTCAATTATTGCCTAGCATGGTATTACACACCTTTTGTGGATACTTATAACCGGAACAACACAAGCTCATTAGCAATGGGAGAAGTATTTTAAATTATTTTTTCAAAATGATTAATGCTACTTTTCAAATCCTATTGAGGTCAAATGTGTGAGTGCGTGTATGTGAATAAAAAAGAATAGACGCGTTCTGCATAAATATGCTTCTGTATGTCACTGTGCTTACTCAATTCTTCCCTTCCCAACAAGCAACCTCTGTGATGGGGGGGGGGGGGGAGTCATACCCACTGAGCTGTAAAAATACATTTGGCATTTCTTCTATGTCCATAGCTGTTATGGAACTTTATGGGAAGGGGACAGTGGTCCTGGGCCCTGTGGAGCCTATTTCTGTTCTTGTGTCCTACCACATCTCCAGACTAAGCATCACTGGGACAGCTCCCAAGCTGCTGGGTGCTCTCTTCCTTTCCCTCACTCTAAGCCTTTAATCTTTAATTTACTCTCCTTTCTTTTTTTCAATTTTTTTCTGTCCCAGAATTACACTTAATTTTTTCAGTTTCTGCACCTTTTCTAGTTTCAGGTCAACTTTCAGTTTTTCAAGATAAGCTTTATGCCTACAGGTAGAGGCATAAAGACACTGGAGCCAGTAGGGAAAAAACAAACACACAACAAGAAACAGTAGCTTCTATGTGTTTAAAGGGAGTTTTGTACATGCTCTGCTCTGAAGGTTGTATCACACTGTCTGAGTGCAATTTCTTTCAAACACTTAAGTTCTAAACCCCTTCAGCAGAAATGGTTCAGGGTTATTTAACAAAACTCTAACACAGGGAGTCAGCAATCCTGGCCACAACCCTTAACTGACACCACAGCAAAACTATTCAGTAAATAACACTGGATATCACAGAGCACATTATTTTATGCATGTTAATATTTGGAGGTTTTCTTCAATTTCTTTTGATAACCATATTTCCTGTGTCTGATCGAGAGCCAATTGACAGCCATTTACATAAGATTTTTCTCCTCATGCTGCCACCAATTTTCTGGAAGTCTGTAAGAACGTGAATCTCTTCAGTCATAACTCATATCCTCAATGTTTTTGTGTGAAGTAAGTGTCCACGCTGCAGCAAGATGTGACTGCAGCCTGCTTAAATGTTCCCAAGCCAGCTGTTGGTGAACCACATCGAACAGGAGCTGTGCTGTAGCTGCAGCACGGTCCCAGCCACGTAGAGCCTCTGTTGGGCCAGGTAGCTGAGGACAGGTCTGCACACGTGTGCAGGCACATCTGCAATCTCTGCTCGTTCTCCTGACTGGCTGGGCACAGGCCAACCCTGATGGGGACAACATCACATTGTTAGCACAGCAGCGTGCCTAAATCCTACATCCTGCTGAGACCACTGTGTAATTAGTGCTGGATCAATGCTGTGCTAATACAGCTGTCTGGTTTTCAGTTCACAGCTTGCTCAGTCCAGCCAAAGGAGTCAAGTGCGTCTCAAGACTTCCATTTATACCTGCCCTAAATATTTACTCAGTGTCCCTGGCAGGTTTTGCAAGCTATGTGTTGAGCCCCATACTGCCAGCAGCTGCACTGGTATCAGACCCACCTAGTTTACAGCTACCCAAGGTATAACTGCAGGATGGCAATCGCACCTTTGGATTTCAACGTAAACATGCCCTGTGCTAACAGCACTGGGAGAGGAGGTGGCATATGGCAAAACCTCCTTCAAACCAGCTTTTACAGTGTGTGAAAGTGGCCTAAAATAAAGTTTATTTTTCAAGGGGAAAGGTATATAAAGTGAACTTTTATGCTGATTCAACAATACCTCCAGTCTTCCTTAAGGCACAGAATTCAGTTCAAATGGTTTAGTGATACTATCCATCAGAGGGTTCAGACTTTGCAGTATATTTCACACTAGTCCCTAGGTTGGACTCAGGCACAATACATCATTTTGATATTGCTTTATAGCCTGTTGCTGGCTGTATATTTATCTTATTTATTTATTTATTTACTTATTGGGAGAGAATATGTGAAATTTCTATTAATGAATAATATATAGAATGTAGCAAATAGAAACGAAAGGAAACAGGCATATCAGTGAAAGGAATATCATTGAAGTAGTCACCTACAAGTGCCAAAATAACCTGTCAATCCAAACGTCAGATAACTTTTTTAGGATAATTGCCAAAGTTATGAATTGTTTGTACACTTACGGGTATTTCTGAGGTTGGAATCATTGCTGACACTCGGAGTGGGGAAGCTGTCCTCTATTCCCATAAGCCCCAGAGTCAATAATCTGCATGATTCTGTCATTTCTCATTTTTAATCTTAACTCCTTAGCAGTGCATATATTGCAGTTACTACTGCACAGGTACATCTGAGGCAGCTTTAAAATAATCCTGTTTAGGGACTGGTAGTAGAAGAACTGTAGTAGGCTGGAGCTCTGTATGCCTTGTGAAGCCTAGGGAGAAGCAAGGTAAATTAGCCAGAAACTGGGTACACACTAGTGCCACACCACATATCCGTGACAGGACTTTACTGGTACTGAAATGAGCTAGTATAAATGCTGCTTGGATGTGCCCACAATACACTGAAATCAATGACTGCAGTATAGAGATACCCTCAGAAAGAGTCAAATGTCAGGCAGTTCCAACAATTGCTGAAAAAGGTCCTGACTCAGTAAAAGGAATAAATTAAGGAATAAATCAAGCAAGTGAGACCATAAATAGGGGTAGGGTGAAATGTAAATAACCCACAGAATCAGATCTACCTTGCTATGGAACAGCAAGCTGTGTATAGGTTTTAGACAAAGTGTGATGGGTCCTTGGCCAAAGCTGTCTTCTACTCTGATACCACAGGAATGGGCTAAGGTGAAGAAAATCACTCAGCTGCCCAGCAGGAATCTCCTTTCTAAAGCTAAATATGGGTGAAAATGGCAGTTCCTTATATAGCAAACTCCAGAGGCCTCCCAGGAACTGGCTTAGTCACCTGGTAAGATGATATTTGAGCAAAGCTAGGACTATAACTCCAGTGGTAAAGAATATCTTTTTCTGTGGTTGGTCTGAAACATTAGGTCAAAATAAATCTCTATCAAATATAACTTAGCTTCAGCCTGTATTTGTGTCCGTGAATAGAGGGAACCACTGATCTCCTGCAGACCCACCCCAGAGCCCTGTCTTCTGGGGCAACAGCTCCTCACAGCTGTCAGAGAACTATAAATCTCTGCATTTCTCATCATCATCAACTAAACAATGAGCTTTCAATGTAAACCAACCACTGTTAATGCTAAAAAAAAGTTGAATCCGTCCCTTTTACTATTAAACAGATGGAAAATACCATAGTTGTTGTTATATTGTTATTCCATCCAGTAAATAACTGTATTAAACCAATCCTAGAAATTTAACAAGTTACAGTCAGTAAATTTTCTCCAGCTCCATGAATACATTAAAAAGGCTTAAGAATAAAAATTAAATAGTAATTGCAAGTCTTAATGAATGAGAACATTTTCTAAAAAAATTATTCCAGAAAGTCCTTTTTGTTTTAATAAACCAAAGTTATTGTCCCTCCATTGCCCTGTTCTTGTTGGCAAGTTCTATTCACCTGAAAATGTTGTGGGAAGAAGGATTCTTCTCTGCCAATATTAGTAACAAGGAAATCTAGTTTTTCTTTTTTCTCATTACAGCAGCCTGTTCTGGAAACTGAGATTTGAGGTAATCTCAAATGGAATGTTCCTTTACAAATTAGATTTTGTCTCTTGTGAAATCTCCTGATAGAGTGTTTCTGGTTATGAAAGATGAAAGTAAGTAGTAAAGCTGACTGATTTTTTTTTTCTTGGCAAACACTAAATTCACTGAATTTCAGTTCTATTTCAGTTGGCTTGAAATCTTCAAACAGTTTCTATTTTGGAGGGCTGGGGGGAGGAATTCTGGATTCAGACAAGGGGGTATTCTCTTTTTGCAAATGGAGATGTCACTGTTGGGAATGCTCAAGGCTATTGAGGTACAGAATTCCCTCAGGAGGACGCATCTGTGCCCAGGTCTCTGCTGAAAAGATTTGAACTTTCATTTTCCAAGCAAGTACCCAAACCATCATTGTTTAGAGCATCTAAGATGCTTTAAAATGTCTGGATGTCTTTGTTCAGCTTTGCATAAAACACTGAAATAATTGTGAGTTCTTCTGGCCTAACAAATACTTAATTATTCCATACAAAAATGGAACAGTTCCAACAGCAAAAATTGCCACAATCCCAGAACACCGTTTAGCGTGGAAAAAGCATACCTGTGTTTTCTCACAGGAGGGAGCAGACCTGAGGCAAAGGAGGGAACTGAATGCTAGCTTCTCACTTCCTGAGTGAGGCCCTCGTGGTTCAGCACTGAGCTAGAAGAGGTTCATTGCTAGTTTTTGGGAACCGAGCCCTTTGTTTTATTTGTTTATACATTCTAAGCAAGAAATGCTTCTTCCTTGTTAAATTACATGGCTGTTTGCTGTGGTGAAAATAAAATCAACAAATTTTAAAGGAATTTGATCTGAATTGACTTTTTAAAAAATATTTCCATTTGGCTGTTGAAGTAAATAATTAATTATTCACATAGCTTTAGTCAACAGACAAGCAGAGATAAACAAACTAGAAGACCAGAACTTTATTAACTTTATTTTTGTAAAATAGTAAAATTCGTAAAATACTTTCTTCCAGCAACTGCTCTCTTTATGCATGCACTCTTCAGGACTCTTCCTCCAATTTCCATGCATTCATCTACTTCTCCAATCACATCTATTCAGAGACTGCATATGTGTGTCTTACTTTCCTTTTTTTTTTTTTACCGTTTAGCACATTCTAGCATGTTAACACACTGGCACATTCTATTTCACTTAGGCTTTATTTGGTTTCATCTCATATCGTAGTTTTCCCCTCTTCCTTTATGTTGTAGAAAATGTTAATTTTGACTTTATTCAGAAGTGCCACAATTTTTTGGTGTGAATAAATGTGAAACTGTGCTAAATCAGGTTATAAGGATTGTTTCTGCAAAGCTAAAGCAATAGTGGAAAAGACTTAATACTTTTCAAGAAAAGGGGATGGGAAAAAATCATTTCAAAACCAGGAGAAAGAGTATAAATTTTATGACTCTTTACACAAGCAAGTAGTGACACTGTCCTGGGTGAAAACTTGACTTCACAAAGAAAAGTAACAAAATTCCTTTCCACTTGTCTGTATAGGATATTCACAGGGAGGCAAATAGGTTCTTTAGAATGTGTGGTTTTTTTTTTAATAGAGATATAAATTATGGTCCATTGCTGCTCTTCAAATATTATCATATCCTGTGTATCCTTTGATGACATCCCAAAATGCTTGTCAAATATCAAAGTCAAAATACAAAAAAATCCGAAGTGGTTATATAAACAGGAGACAGACAGATGCCATCCATGTTTCTCTTGTATTTCTCCACTTATTTAGTTCTTGTTGATGTGTTTACTGTATACACACCAGATTGAGCGCCATGGAAATAAAAACCTATTATTGATCAAAAAGAGGACTAGATCTTTTTCTCCATGCTCCCTACAATTAAATTTCATCTGATTAAGAGCCTGTAGAATTTGGTCCCAAGAAGCTTCCCCAAGGTAAAGAGCTGTGTGAGTTTCCACGTCCATGTCCCTCAACCTCACTTCTCTTGCCTTGGAGAGGTAGTACTAGCTCATCCAAACATGTTAGCATACTCATTTGGACATACAAACTAAGAGCTGAAACCGTAGCTCTGCTCAGAAAGCTTGGGGTGTTAACAGCTCCCCAATCCACTTGAAGGCCCTCCAGCTACACCTATTCTACCCTAGCTTCCCCTTGAATGTAAGATACGGTCACATAAAGTTGACACGGCTGTTTTTATGCACACCATCTATTATCTTATACCATGAAAAATCTCAGCTGACCCCCAACAGCAGTTTTGCATTTCCAGAGTAGCGCAGCGAGACCTTATTGTAGGCCATAACTGGACTCCATCAGTAACTTAGGAAAACATTAGAAAGGAATTTCTGATGCACAGCTTAGAAAGGAAGGATCTTATTTTCCCAACCAGGATCAGTGAAGGAAATGAAGTTATAGTTTTCATCTACAATGATTCAATATTCAGATTAGTTGGTATATCTGTATATTTATCTTTGTTACAGTATTTAGGTAATTTGTCGGCCAGCTTGAACTCCTTTAGCAAGAATAAAAAGCAAGAGGAAAACCAACATTCCTTATTTCTTGGAGTGCTCTGTAACTAAATTTTCCTACAGTGTCACCTGAGCAGTGTATGTTTGCACAAATTTTCTTAGCAAACCTTGAGTTTATCACAAAGTGGCTCATGAAGTAATCTCCAAAAAAAAAAAAAAAAAGTGCTCTCTAGAAGGACTACCTATGGTCTTGGGCCTTTTTCACACCGATGCCATAGGGAATTTACATTGGGGGACTGGATAACTTCTTCTTTGGGTTTTGACTCCCACCACCAAACACATGCACTGATTTCCATAGGAGACTCTCCGTTTCTTTCAGGGAGTGCTGGCTGCAGAGAAGGAGCTTGTTAGACACTTCTGTTTCCAGAGGCAATAAAATTTGAGCTGTCTTGAATACACTCTACATTCAATGAGATTATAGTGAAAGCTGTAGCTGTTTTCAGAGTAAATAATTGAGCAAAAAGTAGATAGCCCCAACATATTTCAGTCATGAATGACCTCTTGGTTACCCTTCTGAACACAGAGTACTGTGATACACCAGACTTTTTAGCAAAGACTAAGCTAGTCTAGTGCAGCTGAAAGGCTGCAGATGTCCCTGCCTGGGCCTGCCAACAGCACAGGAGTGGCTTAATCAAAAATGGTTCCTTCATAAGAATGTTTCTTGTAAAAAGTAGGATTCATCTGATTTGGTCCTATTGTTAGTTAGAGAACACCTGTTCATTGTTCAGTTTTGGCAGACCTGACCTCCAATATTGAGCAAGGGCCAAGACTCTGGTACTTTTCACTCCTCCCAAAGTTAAGCAGCACGGGGTTGTTACTGATGAAATTTTACATTTCCTCTTTTTGTTTTTTAATGTAATAAAAAAGATTTTTGAATGTAAAGATATGTGAATGCATCTTTTCAAATAAAAGCAGTTCTTGAGAGACTCTATTAACTGAATCATAATTTAAAAGGACTTGTCTTTGTATTTATAAAGAAAAATATTACTGCAACCTCAAACTATTATATTGACTGCCTCATCTTCTTCTCATATGAAAAATAGACTTACTCTGATTACTCTTTCTCCAGAAAAGAGAGTGTAAGTCATGTGGATATGGTTGACAAGCTTCAGTGAGATGATGCAATACACATTTTTCTTACTAAACCAGAGCTAGAAGTAGGGTCTCCAGCTTTAATAAATCATAATGTTAGCTCATGAGTAACCTGTTTTTTCATGTTAATTTTATCCTGGCCTACTTCCATTATATAATATTGACTTTGGAGTGAACTCCTCCTAAAAATCTCTTGAAGGCATTAACGTTGCATTTCAGAACTGCTCTAAAGCAAAAGGGAGACTGGATCTCCTTGGAACAGTTAGGTGGCAAGGGGAACGCTGTTACTGCTTCTGGGTTAGAAATTATTCTGAGAAGGCTGACAGCCTGGTGGGAACACCCCTCATTCAGACTGAGCTGGCACGATCCACTACTGCTGTAAATTGTTGTAGAAAATTAACAGTGTAGTGACTATCTTCATAACTAATGATCTGTCTGCAGGACAGGAGTATGGGAGCGAAGAAGACTATGTATGTGCTCGGTAATATTATATCAATAAATCATTAGATTAGAAGCTTGTGTGAGATTTTTTGCTATAAAAATTGCCCACATATGATGATTACATGGCTATATTTTAATTTTTGCATCATATTAAGAAACTGTGATACAATTGCTAAAGAAAGAGCTCATAAACTGAAGAGTAATATTTTGACCATTTTACTTGGCATAGTCAGGAATATTTGGGGGGGGTTGCAAACTGAAGATTGCAGACAGCATAATGGAAGCTACATGGAGCACTGGAGAAGCACTCAGGACAGGAGGGGTCTGCACTGGCCGTACTGCAATTCCTACACTAAGTATTATCTCCTCCCAAACGCCTGGGGAGTATCAGCGCTAGAACAGGGGGCAGCACAGGGTTCCTGAGGGCGGTTTCTGCTGAGCTACCTGTAGACCAAGAGGCAAGAAAGCCACACTGCCATCACTGTGCAAGCTGCTAATTAGACCTGAGAAAGAGTGTTTTCCAGCTTGGGCTCAGCCCTGGGCTACACACCGATGTTGCTAGGATGAACCTGAGCTACTGATACCCTTGTCCAGTACCGCACTAGGCACTGTAGCACTTTGGGTCCCTGTTTGCTTACGAGTCTCTGCATCGTGCTCCATGGCATAAAGTGAGGCTGTCCTGAGATCTCTCCTGTCTAAAGGGAGGCTGGCAATGCTTATCTTCTTGAGGAAGGTGCTGTGAAGTATATGGATGGAACATACCAAATGGCAGTATAAACCACATGGCAGTTAGTTATTATTGCAAGAAACTGCATTGTCAGCTATTTGGGTGATGTGGGTGGAGAAAACACTTTGTTGGTTTGAGACTGAGGGCATCTTACTATAACCACAATAAAAATTATTTATAAATATCAGTCTTACAACTTTTTTTTCTTTCTTGAAGTCACTGAAGAGATTCATCTTATATTCGAAATTACTGCATACTCACAGAGCTTTGAATGAATTCAGTCCATCTCCCTTCTATGGTATTTTGCCACCTTATTTGCTAAATTGTTTTGACAAACAAACTTTTAACTGAAATACAGATGTTGCATTTGCAACTTTGACTCTGATGATCTATTACTCTTGTTAGATCTATCAGATTGTTTAGTAAATTTGGGTTACACAATTATTTACTTGGCTGTTTAGTATTGAGACTGATGGGATCATTAATGTGTGTATAAAAGAGAGATAAAATGTGTTTTTCTACTTTGATGACATTTCATAAATACTTGGCATAAGTAGAGGCATACTCTATTAGGCACCAGTTTGAGGACTTTGACAGAAAAGATCTAGCATATCTTCTTGTGGCAGTTTAAGACATTGCCTCCTCCCTCTGCCTCTGTTGAGGTTTACTATACCTGTAGGAAGGTCAGTAGAAGAGAAAATGGATCACTCCAGTTGACCATTCGTCTTGTAGGTGCCCACCTTCACCAGCTGCTTAATTTGAAATACTGAACTTCGTCTTGGAGGACACCAAATCCAGTAGTAATCTCCCTCAGAAGAGGAGGCAAAATTTGGAAGAAGTAATATCTTATATCTCTCAGAAAGTTTCATCAGACCTTAGCTGCCCTTTCAACCTCTATGTGGCAAAGAGCTTCATATTGTCTACTTATGCAACTTTAACGTCAATAAAATGTTGAGTAAAACTCTTAAAATACCACTATGTTAGTACTTTCCAAATCCAGCTTTCCAAGTTTCTGTAATAAGTTCCCCCCCCCGCCTTCGATCACAAGGAATATTGTATAAAAGGATTACATACCATCCTGATTTTCTGTTTATTGGTTTAAGCAATACAATACCATGCACAGTGGGACCTTGTAAACCTTAGAAGCTGGACAGTGATTAAATATATTAACAATGAACTCTAAAATGTTCCCTTATTCCTTTTCCTTTGTGGCTCTGCTCAAATTCACAGTGCAATTAAACATTAAAAAGTGAAAAGTTTGGGCAGGTGCTCCTGAAAACTCTTCTCTTTTATGGTATTGAACCACCTCAGTGATAAATACTTTTAACAATGTCTTGGGCCACTGGCTGGTGTTACTAACATTATAGCACTCTACAGCTATTTTTGCCAATGAAATTTGTCAGAGACTCAGGCCTTCTCTCACAAATGTGAAAACTGAGAACAGGCTCATTCTAGCTTACCGTAAGACAAGTATCAGCTGCCTGCAGAAACTAGGCTGTGTTGTGGGGGCAGTGGGGAGGGAGGGATGCTGAGAGTGTGCAGAACAGGCAGACAAGAGGGATGGACTTTTACAGAGACTGATGAAAAACTATATAAAGAAATATTGCAATTAATGGGAACAAAGGAAAGAAAGGAAAAGAACAAAGCAGTAGGGCATAGATTAAAAACCCTAACATATTTTAGGCGAAAACTGGCAGAGGAGAGAATACAAATGTTCCAAAATAAATACACTGCAGCAGAATGCCAGCTTTATTCTGCCCATCCATCACCACATGGGATTTCACATCCTGTTGCTAAAATACAAAGCTTTGTGGGTTCAGTGATATTTCTCAGGAGTGAAAGCTGCACTGGGGATGAGGGAAGGCTGAATGACCAAAACATGGGGGACAGAAGACATTTGCAAAGTGCATTTTCCATATGCTTGGGAGGCCACAACAAACTGTGGAGGAAACCACTCTCCAGAAATGTTGCTCATACATCTCTGCAAGGATTTCCTGACAAGCTGGTCCTGTGCACAGGAGGAGATGGGGCTGTGACTCCTGCCTCACCCTCCTCAGGCTAAATCTGTGCTGCTATCTTCTGCTATCTTTTGCTGTGGATATGTGCCACCCTCTGGCTCTCCCTCCTTACGCATTCGATCTTGCTGCTCCCTGCTCTCTTTTAGATGAGCTGCTGTTTGATTGTTGCCTAATGCAGGTCACTCAAAATGAGCTGGGCTGGCTTAAGCAGTTTAAATAACAGGTCTAGGATAATCCATCTCTCTTTGTCCGTTTCTTCCTAACATAAGTTAGGAAGCAGTCAGGTAAGTGCTTCAGATGGCAAATCTAAGGAGAAAATAATGCTGAAAGGGGATAGGCTGGAAAAGAGAGAAAACTTTAAACTAAAGAAGTCCATGACCCATAGTTGCCTGAGCCTTCCCATGCAGCACAGTGTCTTGGACCACATAAACCCAAGAAATTCCCACCAGCCAATCCTTTTGGCCCAGCTATCTCGCTCCTTCATGCAAATCACAGCCTACTGCCCCTTGAGTTGTACCGGCACATTTGTAGCAGGTGCCAACAATTCGGTGATGAATATCAGGATTAAAAACAAGACATTTTCTGTTTGTTTGTTTCCAGGCCCTTAACCTGGCTTCATCGCCAAAGACACTGTATTGAGTACTCAGCCTTTACTTTACATTGCTTAGAGAAAATGGCAGAAAACCGTGTGTCTGTAAGAACACCTATCTAAAAGTCAATCTTCATGATATGCCAGGATTTTAAATTGGTGATTTCAAGATAGAAAGTCTTTAAAATAAGCATTACAAACTGAAATTTTGGAAGGCAATATTAAAAGGCTTGTCAGTGAAGCAGTTTTCTATCAGAATTTACTTATTAATAACTATTACACAATGGCAAACGAGTGTGAGCAAGAGTCTCTAGAAAGGTGGCAGGATTCCAGTGAAAATCTTTCTGATCGTCTGCTTCACTACAAAGCAGTCAAAATTGAAGCAGCCTATTACAGCACTGTCTCTGGAGCAAGGGAGCTGGTCTTTCCTTCTTATAGAGAAATTAGTGTGGGGTAGTTGTTCTTAATCAGAACAAAATCAATATTAATAATTTACATTTTAATTATTTTTCTCAGGATACCTCTGGTATGCAAACTAACCCACCAGGTTTCAAAAAATAGTCCTTTAAGAGTAGGGCGTCGGCAGGAGAAAGGGAATCTTTTTCAAAGCACAAGGTGGTGGCAAGTGTCAGAAACAAGATAACAGATATGCTGAGCACTTCCTATGTTCCCAGCTCCTCAGAACTTGTTGCCACAGTGGAGACGCAGCATGTCCCTGTATGCCTGTGTATGTATACATATATGGATGCAATATCCTAAGCAAAAATTTTGTGTGAATTTTGCATTTCAAAAATTTTGACTTCATTTTAGGGCAAAGTCTGACCTCACACTCTCCCTGTAGATCAAGAACTTTCACACCTGTAGAAAGAAAAGGATACATAATTTAGGCCATGCTGTGCAGAGCCTGGACTACAATTTAGTCCTCAAAATGTAACAGTTTAATATGTTGTAAAACATGAAATACATGACACTAAAAAAGAAGTGTAGAAATACAAATATCCTTTGTCTAAAAATGATAGGGCTTCACCTTCAGGACTATCAGCAGTGGAAATCTCCGGATCAAGCTAAATATATGCTATCTAAGCTACGCTACACTTTGAAAGAAACTAAACTGAAGACACTTTTTAAATGATTTTGAAACAGAGTAACCTTAGCTTAGATATATCTTTATTCCAATGCTTACTATAATAATGAAGGACTTATATTTTCACAATTGTTCAAAAGCTCCATGCATTCATAATGAAATGTGTATTAGGAGTATGAATTAGTAAAACAAAGTGTGAATGCAATGTTAATAATAATTCCATGTTCATCTATCACGACTGCCAAGTCATCTTAGTCATCTGATCTGATCTGCCAGCTTATCTCTGTCATGGTCTCAGAGCTGATCCACTTGGCTCATACTTTAAAATATTGCAGGAGATTGTCCCATGGGTGTTGCTAGTTGTCAGACCTGTTCTGCTTGGGTACTATTCCTTTTGGTAACCTTTCTAGTATTCTTACTCTGTCAGCTCTCAGACCTATGGAAAACAGTATGAAGCTGATTGCCATTCATCTGCTTTTTAATGAATTCATTAACATTCCTTTTTTTCCTCCAAAGGTGACTATTTAAATCAAAATCTTTTTGTTTGGTGGTGTGCTGTCAAAGAGATGGGAGGCCTTTAGGTTGCCTCTCCAGAAGTATTTAGAGAAAAATGTCACCGCTGTACTAGCTGGGTTGCAGAATGAGGTATCTGTCTGCTCCCTAACCATTCCAGTTGATAGCTTAGCATTATCTACTATGGATGAAGTCACTTTTTTTCTGCCACTTCTTCTGTCAAGGCTGTAACCTCTAGCAGAAGGATATGACTAGGGAGCAGTAATGTCTGCAACACGCAGCAGTTAAAAATCACCTAAACTTGTCTATTGAAGCCTTAAGTCTGTGTCTGCCCTATGCAGTGGGCCATACTGGTTCAGGTCAACATTACCCCAGTGCAGCACCATGAGGACACAAGCTGGTGTTCTCAAAGTGATAAACCCCGTTAGTGCAGGGATGCACCTGATCTTCCTTGTGTTACAGAGCTGATTAGCTTTTCCCATGCTTGACCAGCTCTGAATTCAGATAGGAGCTGTAGTGCAACAGGCAGCATTAAAATAAGAGCAGAATTAGGAAAGGGAGCATTTCTCTTACAGGGAACTTTTTCTTATGTGGTTGGTGCTGTTAAGACAGAAAACTGATGATCTGGCTGAAATGCTGAAGAAAAATAGGAAAGGAACCCCTCAACAGAAACTGGATAATTATTAATTGCCTGTGGCTCACCCAGGGCACTGTGATTTCTCTTTGCCTCAGGAAAAATCTATAGACTCTTTTAGTTTGTAAACCAGTCCAAGCCTCTTTGCTACATGCTTGTTTGCAGTTATTCTGCAGGTCAAAAAATGTAGCGCTCCCCACTGTGAAATGGTTGCAGCATTTGTTAGCTCTAGGCTTGTAGCATGTCCTGACCGGAATGAATTAGTTGAAGTTACATTCTCAAGAAAGAGTGGAGTCTTCGCATAAATTTACATTTGTCTTTTTCTAGATGTGTCATAGAGAGGAACATTGTTCTTACAGTCTATTTTCACTATTCATTCTTTTTCCAAAAAATCAAAGTGAAGGGAGACCTTCATGGCTAAGATTGCAGCTACATTTTGACTCATTTTAAATGAATAACAGTGAACGCGTATCATGATGTCTGGGAATAATATTAGAGCTAATGAAAACCAAGGTTTCTGGCTCACAAGATTTTTATTATTATTATTTAGTAATGGAATGCCAGGAAGGCAAAGAAAACCTTCCAGGTGAATCTGGGTGATTATGTAGTCAAGAATGAAAGGGGCTGAAGTGAGCAAAGACAGTTCTGTGCTGCTCTATAGTCTATCTGTTACAACATTCGCTAGAGAACTCCTGAGTCTGTATTGCCAGATTATTCCCAGATTTGTTTTATTTTGAGAATTACCCAAAACACATTTGCATTCTAGACTACCGGGATCATGCTAACCTAGCTGAGGGCTAACCTACCTTTAGGCTACAAAATTAGCCTACTAAATCACAGAGCACTAAGCTCTATTCCTGTGAGTTACTTCATCTCTTATATTTAAGAATTTTCTAGTTTTGGGGTCAGAAACTGTTATGCAGTGATAACAATTACTAGTTGCCTGGAGAAGGCCCACTTCTGGGTCCTGTCATAATAAGCTTTGTACAGACACCTTGTAAGAGACCCTGATCTAATAAGTTTACAATAAATACATGGAATGAAAAAATCTTTTTTTCTTGATCCATAAGAATTTTTGAGGTTTTGGAAATAGTCTTATCCTGTATTTGAATGAAATTAAAAAAAAAAAAGAGAGAGAGAGAGAGAGAGAGAGAGAGAGAAAAAAAATGGATCAGTTTGGGGTCATCAAACATCACAGTGATTTTGAAAGTTATATTTTGATTTTGACTTTTAAATAAGTCATTAATATTTGAGTTGCTAATACTTTGAAGCTAAAAGCATTTCTAGTAAAGAAATGAAATATTCCTTTGGAAAATGTCAGTGTGGACTTCTCAGCCATTTATCAATGTTTTCTAGAAGTTTATGAGTTGGTTCATTAAGTGACATCAAAACTGTTTCCCAAAAACTTTGGAAAGTTTCAAACTGCTTCTACTTTAATATACTGAATACCTGAATACAGTTAAGAAATTATCACATAGATGACTTAACAGACCCCTACTAGCTCTTACCAGAACCATGTGCTTTTGAAATAAATACCTATAATTTTTTCCATGAACCAAGCCTACATGCAAAGAAGAATGAAAACCAAAAAGTGGAATTTAGAACAACTGTATAATTTTCGAGATTATACATTTTTTCTCTGACAGGAAATCACTTAGTTCTTTGTTACTCAAGTCATTTTCACAATTAGTCTTCATTTTCTCTATTCAGATATAGGAGGGGGAAATGAAATAAAAGATAGCATTTTAGACAGACCTGTTTCTTACCATACTGTTCAAACAGAACAATAAATGGAAATATCAGACAGCTTTCTATGGCTATAAATTTTAAGCTTTAATTCTATTTTGAAATGTAAGTGTAGCTGAAATAGTGGGGTTCACACTTGCCATCTCACAACGATTCTGGAGTAGACTCCTTCAGTTTGCAAGTGGAAAAATGCTATTCCTGATTGTCACACTTGCATTTTCAATCAGAATATGGGAGTGAGATTGAAACTAATGTGTTGTTTTTAGCACTGTCAGTATTTTTTTGCTCTCTTTGGGCTTTTTTTTTTTTTTTTTTTTTTTTTTTTGTGCATTGCCAGAAAGTTTCTGCCATATAAATTGTGCTCTGGCAAGTCAACTGCATCTCTGCAGCCTCCTCATAGCATTATACATTGGCTCAGCATCTGGAATTCATTAGCGCCTCTGACCAGAGTCACAGCAAGGTATTTTGGTATTAAGATCACTCCTTCCCTTCAATGCAACCACTTTCCTGCTTTCCTCCCCCACAAATCATCCCTTTCCACTTTGCATGCCTTTCTGCCATACCAGCCACCTTCTGCCTAGCCCATCACTGTACCAGGAGCTGGCTGGGCTCAGGTTATTTACCCCTGCTTTGCAATACCCTCTGCAAAGCCCCAACACCAGCCTCCCTGCCTACCCCGCAGTGGCTCTGTGGTCCAGCCTAGGACTGCAGTTATTTCCCCCATGCACTGCTAATGCTCCTGCGCCACCGGGGTGGGAGACCACATCTCTGGCTGTGGCTTCACTGCCCCACCTGGGCCACTGGTCTGCACGGTGGAAGTCAGGGTCACTTAATGTGAGTAATGAAGTGTCAGCTTGAGAAAGACATGTTTTTGATGACTGTTAATATTTAAAAAGCACAGTGTTTGAGAACGAGTCCTGTTGACAAGAGCTACTCTCTGAATTTTTAAAACAGGCCATCTAGGGCCATCAACATTGCAATCTAGCCTGAATGAATATTGCTTAACATCACTGCATGCTTCACTTGGCTGTAGCGTGGTCTTGAATTTTCAGGAAATTAAATGAGATTTGTAAGCAGTTTGTACATACCTAGGAGAAGGACTGGCATTTCATGACACCTGATAAGAGTGAGGTACAGCCATCGCAACCTGACAACCAGCCGTTGTTACATAAACAGCGAGAGGGAACGACGTGCTTTGGGGTAACGATAAAAGGCAGGAGAACCCTTTACTACTTGTAAGCTGTTTCAGTTGCACCCCAAGCCATCACTGACTGAAAATAATAGCTCATTAATATCTATGATATTATATGGTGGTCTTAGGGCACCTCCCGGTGTTGGTGTGGTGTGAAACAGCCGGCCTTGTCTCCCGGGAGGGAAACAGCGCGGGGTAACACAGCTGCCTGAGATGCTGGTGGCCCTGGGCAGGTAATACACACATCAGTGGCCTTCACTGTCTTTGGACAGCCTTCCTTCAAGTGCATTTTAGCCATCGCTTAAGAGACTTCACATTAGTATTCTTGCACATCCAAGTGACACCCACCTTAGGTTGTTTTCTGCACAGCCTACACCTGTACCACTTACCAGATTTTACAAAAATAAATTCTGCTCAAAATGTACAATTACAAATGTAAACTATATCAGAACTTAGACAACAATCCCATATTGCTTCTTTTTTATTGTATTTGAAAGATTCAGCAATTATTTCCATTGTAAGACCTTACTTTAAGGTTTTTTTTCTTAAGTGTCACAATAAGTATTTCTGAAGGGAGTTGAAATTTGACAAACATTTTCAACTTGAGATTAATTTTTTTGCTTTATGAAACAAAAATTTTTATATTTCCAAAACTTCAAATAGAGATCTAACTCTAGGTCTATGTTAAGAACTGTAATGCATTTAATCGTGCCTTTGTCTCATGTTTGTGGAGCTACTGGAGAAATCTCAGACATAATCCAGGAGATGACAAGCAGAACATTTCTTTACACAAATATAATGGGTATGTTCATGCTTAGCTATCTGTCTTGCACATATTAGATGTGATATTACTTGCACATGGACATACTGGCATCCTCAGCACAGTCAAGTGAGCCCAGGATGCATATAGTCAGCTTTTGAAGTATTTATACAGTCATAGTCTAATTTCTTTGAACCCCTTCAAAATATTTAAAGTGGTTGTATGGCCTAGATTCCTAGCAGGGCGGTAAATGTGAAATTAACAGTGTTAAGCTAATCTGATTGTCACCTTTTCTACATGGAACATGATACTGATTTTAGTTAAACATTTTTCCTTTATTTAGTTGTCACAACCTCTTCTTTGTGTGTATGCATATATGTGTACAAACATATGTTTACATGAACACACACATACATACATATATACATGCTTTTCAGTTTATTTAATTTCAGTTTAGCTGAAAGATTTCTAATCAGCCTGAGCTCATTTGAAACCAAATGGCTGAACAAAGCTGAAGAGTTTTTCCCACCAGCTTTAAAGCAGTTTAAAAATCACACCTCAAACTGAGCAGGTACACCTCTCTCTTGCAAACAAGTCCTGACTCAAAGGAGAAGAAACACCATTTTCCACATGTAAACAGGGCCCTGGGCACAAATGCTCGAAAATGTTGTCCTTAAAATTTATTCTGAAGTTCATTGTAGCTGCAGTATAATACATTTACCTACACACTTTAGTACAGTAAATGCCTTTTGGGCCATCTCATTCCATTCCATAATTATTTTCTGGGGAAACCCTTACCCTCTACTTGATTTACGCAATACAGATGGTTGGTAAAACTTGAGTTTTTATTGATGCATAGTAATATCTTTCTCAGCACCCTTAAAGAAAGTGACATAATTCTTTAAGACATAATATTACGCTTAGGAGTTGCTCTAGAGGATCATCAATCTTTTGTGAAACTCTTCCAGCACTCTGCTAGTGTTAAATAAACCATGACTAGAAATGAAATTCAAAATAGTTTGAGTGATTTCTGCAAAACGTTCTCCATTTGCCAATTATGTAGCACTATATTTCATCCTATCAGTTATTCATTATTCTTTGCTAAAAATATAGCAGTGGCAAGGGATTTTTGTGAGTTCCAGAAGAATTGCAGAGGACCCACTTCATGAAACCTAGGCATTATTTTATAGCAAATGACAAAGTTAGTGAACTAAATGATGATGACATAGTATTTGTTTATCAGTGTAGCTTTTTTGATAAGAAAATCTATCAAGGTCCAGCTGAGAAGACAGTGTTTATTCAAAGCCATGTTCTAAAGGGCTGGTTGAGTCTTCTGAGCTGGTGCCCAAGTCATACCCTGTCCTGATGGTTCTTAGCTGGTACCAGAGTACCAAAAGGCAAAGTCCAGAGGAAATAAACATGACCCAAATAGGTTTGTCATAATATTAACTGTGGTCGTACCAGTGTCTGTGTTCCTTCTTCCCATTCATCCTGGAAATCCTTTCCTTACCACCATAGTCATCCTTTTACTCCCCTTCCTTCCCACCTCCAGCTTTCCTTTAAATTTGCCATGCTAGCTCAAATCCTGAGTTGGGACCCTTAAACACACACAGATATCAGCTCACTAGAGTTCATTTTAAAGCTAAGTATTTTTGATAGATGGGGGATCTTTGACTTAGCTTGAAGCTTAAAAAAAGAATTTCCCTTCAAGTCACACAGCATCAGGAGCTCTGACCAGTGCTGTTCCCCATGCAGCTCCGACTAAAGGTGTTTGCTTGGACTTTGACATGTTCTTCGCCCATAGAGGAATCTGAGTCAGGAGCATGGTTAAGGCGCCAATGTAATGTTTAATATAGCAAATGCAATCAAGCCCCTAGAATATGAAAATAAGACCATAATGTGGGTGCAGTTGGAAGGTGATGATTTGGCATTAGATGAGATTTGCCACCCCCTTTCCTGGCCCCACAGCCAGCCTTGGCCCAGATGAACAAGGAGAAAAAAATCTCGATGTTGTTCACAATGCACTACATACTATCCTCATTGCCATTGAAAATCAGGAAACACTGACCTGGAAGAAAAAGGTTATGTTTTGACATGTTTCCATTTTGTTCCCACTTTCCTGACTGATTGACTTCTCACTATTGTCTGTCACTCTGCCTCTAAAGAAAAAGTTGGCATGATCCTACACAGATATAATTAGGAGTTGCGCCTTGATTTCCATGGTCCCTGGATGCTTTGACCTTGTCCTCTTAAATCCTAAAGCACACAACAATAATGAAAATCTAGCTAAGATGGGTGTAATATAAGAGGCAACAAATAAGAGAAACTTCAGCAATAACTCTGGGAAGTTGATTTAAATTATGGAAACTAATAGCAAAGCTTATAGCAAGAAAACTGTTTATCTTCAATTCTTGCAGTGGTTTATAGCAAATCAATCCAAAGTTTATCTTGTGTGTTTTAAATAGTGATTTTTTTTCATTAAGAAGGCATATACCAGAAAAATTCTAAAAGCACTGACCCTTTAGTCCCTATTATCCAGGCTGTGATTCTCAGAACGTGTCTGCACCATACAGTGGAAATCAGCATAACATTTTGGACTAAGCCCCAGTATGAGTGCCAGCACAGTGCAGTGCTTGGTCAGGCTATTCCACCTTGTGTGACTGAACTGCTTTCAGGACTAAACTGGTACTTCTGCACAGCATTTTATTGAGTAGAAGTGCTATTTTAGTTATGTCCTAGCTGAAGAATCTTTGCATCAGGCTTCTTTTAAAAATGTACATTACATGCCCTTGGTGGCAGATAGGCAGAAGCACCTGATGGACTATGTCTTGGACTCAGGTCTGAGAAGAATCATAGGCAATGAGGTCTGAATAACAGGGAATAGTCCTGGGAAGACTAATAGTGAGAGTTTTATAGCATAGTTTCTCAGAGATACAATATTTGAGCATGAGACAGAGATTAATGCGATGCTGACCTGAAGCCAAAAAATTTCTTTAGACTTTTCCCAAAAGATGACTCCACCAAAAATCAGGAGGAAGAGTCCAGGCTGGATGAAATATGGTTTTTAGAGAGTTGTGCTTCAGTTGAAGAAATGTGACCAGCTCTAACAGTAAGTTTACAAACTTATGGAGACATATGAACTGGACTGAAGCAGTCCATGATCTGCTACTGCATAAAGACCCGCCCCCCCCCCCAACAGTAAGTAAAACCTTTTATCCTAATGATTAAAGCAAATATGGCAGCTGTCAGGATGTGCCTAACACTTCCTTATATAAAAAGTCTCCTGCATCTGACAAGCTAAAACATTACTACAATCCCCAAATGTGAGATTTGTGTGTCAGACCACATGAGGGGGGGTGGGTTCAGGATTGATAGCCTTTGTTCTTACTGCCAGCGGTGAGGGCAGACATTCCTTGTCTGCCAGCACTGAAAAAAAGAGAGAAAAAATATAAATAATATTCCTGCTTTAAAATGTCTTAACCAGGGAGAGAGAGAGAAAGAGATATTAATAATGTATAAAATAAAGAGATTACTAACAATGTATAAACATATTATACGTAAAGGAAAAGCTCTCAGTTCTCCAGTATAATTTCTTCTCTGTTAAGAAAATAAAATGTTTATTGTTTGTAATATTTTTACTGTAACCACCTGAGCTGATTTAAAAGCATTCACAATCTCCTCATCATGGGAGGGCTTAGCCATTGGTTAAAAAAAAAAAGGCATTGAGAAGATTTTTGAAACTTGTCTTTTGTGCCTCCAGCTGATCCTTCTACTTCACAAATTCTTCTACTTCTCTCTTCTCTCAGAGTGATCCCCTAAATTCAAAGTACTGTGTACTTTCTGGTTATGGCTGAATTTTTTCCAAATAGTAGGAAAAAGAATACATCATTGTAGTTGCAGAGCGATGTTTCTTTCCCTGGAGACTTACCATCTAGGAGAAGTCTGTGCAATTTATCTCACTAGATGAGTGTTCAAAGCTTGTTTGAAATACATGAGAGACAACCAATAGTTGGTTTAATTTAGCAGCTCATCTTTCTTCACAAGACCCTCGATTATATTCAGCATAATAACAATTTTGATATTGCTCTCTTTACAAGAACCTGGACTACTGGTAAGACTGATTCAAAACTGAAAACAGTTTTCACACAGATGAGCGAGATATATTCACAGTCAACAGTAATGCTCTTTGAAAACTATATTCAAATTTTCAGGTAAAGACTGATGAACTCATCACAGTTGGAACAGATGGCACAGCACATTTTCTAGTCTATTAACTTTTATAGATCACTAAAGAACCATCACGGAATAGAGAAAATCCAGAAAATAGGGAAAATTCTTGAACTAGATTTAAGATGCTTTTGCTATTTTGATTTAATTTATAGGTTCTCTTAGTTTCTTTGTACAAAGGATAAGAATACGTAAAGATAATGCCAAATATATATAGAATGAATATTTGACCAAAACTGAAAAAGTCAAATAATGGTGTAATGTGGAAAATATTTATAAGTGAAATATAAATAAACCTGAATTGTGTGCATTTTACATAATTTATGGAAGTTACAATTTTTTGTTAAATGGTACTGTGAGATAACTGAGTTAAATCAATTTATCACTATCAAGTTATTTGAGCTACTTTATACAAATATGTAACCTATCACTATAATTCTTTCAGAAAGATTATTCCCTTCTTCAATGGAATCAAGAAGAGAAGATTGCTGAACTTATATTTTAGGTTAAGAGAGAAAATGACCCCTTCCATTTGAGTAAAAATATATCTGTAAGAATAACTAGATCATGAGAAGTTCACCACAGTGTTTTTCATGTTAGGTGTCATTCAAAGTCTAGTTATCAGTGTTTGATCCAGAAGTTATTGTTTCCACTCAATTGTTATTAATTCACTCCCTGAGTCACCTGAAAGACAGTATTTGAAAGGCTGCAGTGAGATTCCTCTCTGTATAGTATATTGTAAAATTACTTCACTTTGGAGGCTCAATTTTTGCTGTTCTCAAGAGGAAGAAAAGTTTGCATATAAGAACATGCATCATTTTTGAGACAAACACTTCCATCTGTAAGGCAAAGTACTTCTTGTGAAGCCAGTCAAATGAAATGCTCAAATAAAGGAATCATTGTGTAAATGATCAGTAATGTATTAGTGTTATCTGTCAAAAATATTTTCATAATTTGTTGAAGTGTTCAGTTACCAATTCAAAGAATTTGTATTAGATCCAGTTAATACAGAACAATTGATCATACTAACTTTTCTTAGGGCCCTTTTGTGAAATTGAAACCATCATTAATAGTAATTACAATTACTCCGATTTCATTCAAAAATCACCATTGACTTTCATGTGTATTGCCTACAGTTGAAAACTCATCTTAATTAACTAGCTGTATAACCATTTCAAATGACCGAAAATGATACGATCCATGTGAAACATGAGTTAAGAGCTATTAATCAAATACGGCTTTGTCTTTGCTTACACATATTTAAAATCTACAGTTGCTTATATAAGAAGTATCTGAACTTCCCTCTAAAGAATGAATCTTCCATGTGTGAAGCAATAAACCCAAGCATTTTACTCTATTTGGAGAGCACTTCTTTGATCATTTTTCTTTTTTCTATAGCCTAGCAGTAACACAATCAGCCTTGCAGCACTAAGCACCTAATCCTTAGGCCTGACTTGAAACCATACTTAATAATAAAGAATATAATAACGCATGAAAAAGAATAAAGGAAAATATTTTCCTAATAGATCATTATGTATGTAATATTTGCCATAATATCTCATAAGATTTTTTCAGCTGGAGTGATGGGGCAGGTGAGCTAGCTGCTCGCTTCATAAGACCTTTTGAAAAGGCATGTCAAGTGTTTTCGTAGCACTGAGAGCCAAAACCCTGGTGTTTGCATGGGCACAGAGGAGTGGCACTGAAGGAAGCTGCAAGAAGCTGCCATGTGGCTGGCAGGGGTGGTTGTCCTACCATGTGGCTGCGTTGGACATCAAACACCAGCACAAGGACCAGTGCAGCCAGACCGAGAAATGCTCTAGGCAGAACCAGGTTTTCACCTTTTCCATGCTCAAGCTGTAACCAAGGAAGTAAGCAAGGAGAAGAGAGTTGTTTTCCATTCGTTTCTGTAACCATTACTCTCACCATTGTTTGGAAGAGAAGAAAAGAATTATGAGAATGATGGATGCCCAATCTGACCCAACATTACTACTTTTTGATGTATACTGGGATGTTAATAATACATATCTGTGCCTTGAAAACTCATTCAAACTTATTTTTTTCTTCATACAAGGATATTTTCTAAATGCTATTGTTTCCCTATGAATATGATACATATGGTACTGCAGAAACCCATTTTAATCCCAAGATCTTGAATGCAGAAAAAAGCATTCTTAATTCATTCATGGATTTCTGTCAAACCTTTCATACAACACTAGGCTTCACTTCTTAAATGGGTTTCAGAGGAATTTGACCTCTATCTGAAAATTTGAGGGTTTGCTTTTGAGGCTCATTACAAGCTAAATGTTAGAAAGTTATTCTGAAATGTAATTATCATACCAATGACATATCAATGACATGAGTTAGAAATATGACAAATGTTACAGCTGCTAAAAAATACCTGGTACATCATACATAAAAACATAAAATCCTTACAAAAAGTGTTTTCTGAAAAGACGGTTTCTTTGACTCCAAATACAGTAAATAGCATAAGTGCCTTAAAATGCATCCTCCACTATGTATTCTGTGTGACCTTCTCAAACTATTCCAGTGTGGGTGCAAATTTGAGAGACTGAGAAGAAAAATATTCTCACCATCAAGGGAGGTAAGGATATGGAACATCTTAAAATGTGATGGCCTTTTTCGCCTTCTGTTTATCTGTACAGTACTTGCAGACTTATCTGCTTATTTGGGTGCAGCCTGTTTCACAGAATCACAGAATCACAGAATGGTTGAGGTTGGAAGGGACCTCTGGAGATCATCTAGTCCAACCCCCCTGCTCAAGCAGGGTCACCTAGAGCACATTGCACAGGATCACGTCCAGGCGCGTTTTGAATATCTCCAGAGAAGGAGACTCCACAACCTCTCTGGGCAACCTGTGCCAGTGCTCTGTCACCCTCACAGTGAAAAAGTTTTTCCTCATGTTCAGACGGAATTGTCTGTGTTTCCGTTTGTGCCCGTTGCCTCGCGTCCTGTCGCTGGGCACCACTGAAAAGAGTCTGGTCCCATCCTCTTGACACCCTCCCTTCAGATACTTGTGCACGTTGATAAGATCCCACCTCAGCCTTCTCTTCTCCAGGCTAAACAGGCCCAGCTCTCTCAGTCTTTCCTCATAAGAGAGATGCTCCAGTCCCCTAATCATCTTTGTAGCCCTTCACTGGACTTGCTGCAGTAGTGCCACATCCCTCTTGTCCTGGGGAGCCCAGACCTGGACACAGTACTCCAGATGGGGCCTCACTAGGGCTGAGGGGGAGAATCACCTCCCTTGACCTGCTGGCAACACCCTTCCTGATGCACCCCAGGAGACCATTGGCCTTCTTGGCCACAAGGGCACATTGCTGCCTCATGCTTAACTTGGTGTCCACCAGCACTCCCAGGTCCTTCTCCTCAGAGCTGCTTTCCAGCAGGTCAACCCCCAGCCTGTACTGGTGCGTGGGGTTATTCCTCCCCAGGTGCAGGACCCTGCACTTGCCTTTGTTGAACTTCATGAGGTTCCTCTCCGCCCAGCTCTCCACCTCTCCACCGCCCACCTCTCTCTTCCTCTTTGGGGCACCTCACATAGGTATCAGACAGTTGATATCCCATTGGTCTTTATTTAATCAGAGCAATTAATTGTTTTCCATCTTCCAAGAGAATTTGTGTCGCAGTTTATGAAAAACAAGATGACTTTTCCTGTCAGCTACAGCATGTGAAATGCTGGCTGAAAACTTCACAAACTAAGCTGCACTTCACCACGGTGACAGGTAGTGGGCAGAAATTGGAAAGAAAACGCAGAAAGCCAGTTATGCACCAGCTGAACAGTAAAAAAGAAAGAGAGTCATACTTTTGGCAGATATTTTCAGCAGTTGAACAAGGGAAACAGTTGTATTAGCACACACTTTGGGGCATTCTGTACTGAAATAAAAGAATGAGAAAAGTAGGAGAGTAAAGTGCTTTTCTCACTGGGCAAAAAAAAAAAAAAAAAAAAAAGCCAAAGGAAGGAACCTGAATTCTAACCTCAGAAAACAAAGTAATATTTTTCTTTTCAAGACAGAAATTCTGAAAGAAATATGCCAACAGCTTTGAGTACCTAAGCAGACCATGAAAACGACAAAAAACAACATGCAGCATGTTGCCAAAGAGACCTACTGAGGCAATCGATCAAGTGAAAAAAGCAATATTGAAGCAGGTGCAGGTCCTGGAAAATTACAGACAAGTTCAAGAGATGTGATATTGCTGATGTCACTGTAAAAAAAATGAATATAAAGCATCAATTGCCACAGCAATGAACAATAAGGACAGGAGATTTGCAAGATAGTTGGTTATAAGAACACAAACATTTCTTGCAGTGAAACACTAGCAATGGATTGAGCTGTTTTGCAAACAGGTGATCAAGTTATATAATCTAATGAACCAGAGATGAATATGTGCTGCTCTGATGGAAATACTTAAATGGGGGAATGGGAAAAAACAAGATTAGACTTAATGAAGAAAATTCACTAAAAAAAATTTAAGTCTGCTCGAGCATAACAGAGTATGAAAGTCATAAGCTTTTGCTTGGAAAACACAAAATCTAAAAGCTGTTTATAGAAAAGAGAAATTGAACTAGGTCGTACCACAGTTGCAAAGAAAAACCACTCAACGCAACTTTGGTATCTTAGAGAAAGTGTTTGCTGTTTTCAGAGACAGTACAAACTATTTTAAAAAATATGTACAAATAGTGTTGTAAAATCGTGTGTAACGTTATGTAAGCTAAATTGTTATAAACACCTCCAAAAAGGCAAAGTCAGAATGTGAGGCTAAAACACGATTACTTATGCTTGAAATCATCTTCCTTAAATGCTTCTTTCACACCGCAGGTGGCATCCAACGAGCTGTTGCTATTGCACAAGTAAGACTGAAGGACATTTGTTCTAAGGAAAACCTTTCAGAAATGTTCATATTTCAAATACAAGGGCATTCAGATTGTTTTTCATTCTGTGGCTTTTTACAATCACGAATGAAAATTTTGTGAAGATTTTTTTTAAAATATGCCTGTTTTCTGTTAATAATGGCATGCAGAACTTTCTTTGCAACATATTCTTATGGTTTCAAAATCATAAACCAAATGTTTTCTGCAGATTCTCCTGTTACTTGGATTAGAGTCACCATATTTCAAAATGTTCACTGGATAAACATCTGAGAGATGATCAACACTACAATCCATAACTGGCATAAGAAAAAGAATGTGTGAAGTCCAAACCCATTATAATTTATCATAAAAATACTTATGAATCACTTGTATCTAGAGGTAGTTAAGAACTTCCCCAAAATAGATTCCTTTTTTTTCTTTGTTTGTTTTTACAATCTAAAAATGCATTTGGATTTTGATATGGTAGGATAAAATGAATCAAAGTTTTGTTTTCACTGACATTTTCAGTGACAGAGAAAATCATTTCATGATCAACACTTCTTTTGATTTCTATTGATCCTAAGAAGTGCTGATCAGTCATTTTTTCCAGCACTGAACCCTCATTTTCTTTGTTTCAAAACTGAATTGTTAACAACACTGGTTCATTTTCCTGTCCTTTGATATGTAATCAAGATCAGATGTCAAGCTCAATAAATAAATATATAGGTTGCTGAAAATGTCAACATCATACATCAATGTTTTTAAAGAATGCAAATATTGTATTGGATGTGTTATTTTATTTACACAATATTAATCTCAGTTTTTACTCCAGTAACTGTAAAATGCGAGCAATGTGAACCATTCCCAGTATTTACTTTTTTATTATTATTTGACTTAGTTGCTAGAATGGCAAATTTATGAAAGAACTGTGTGATTTAAATGCCATTTCTGAAACTTACTTAAGCTAAATCTTACAAAAAAAAAAACAGTTAAAAAGACCTGACTTATTTTTTAAACATGAAAACCATAATCCCTCAATAATTCAGTATATTATTTTTAATTAATTAATTTTTACTCATAATCTGTAATCTGAGTATTCTGAATGTTATAATTAGTTGCTTAGAAATACAAGCTAACTGTATTCTTCGGATTCCAATTGCTTCAGAACAAATATATCTAATATTATTCTGTTCAGTTTTTAATCAAAAATGATTGCCCATTGATCACCCTTGCAATATCCCATGGCCGTGAGAGAATGTAGTGAATTGGCATGTAATCAGTTCTTAGAGGAAGTGTGGGCTATACAGAGTGCATACTTCACACTCTGTTTTTTAATTCATTCTGGCACTCACCCACAAACCTGTTTGGAAATTTGAAGATCGTTCTGGCTGATGGAAATGTGACAAAATGGAGGGTTTCCTCTGAGGTATACAAAAAAAGATAAATCAAGTAGAGTCTTAACACCAAAGAAAATCACCACTTAAAATCACTGCCACGATATGGCAGGAGTTTGTTACATGTGATGGGCAGCTGTCACTTTAAGGAACTTTTTGAGTATATATGGGAGAAACAGACTTAAGAAAATGACAAAGAGGTAAAAGGTTATGTCATTTTCTTGAAAACAAAACATTGCTTTGTATATTCTGCATCTGTCTCTACTATAGCACATAATTTGGCTACTTTGCACTGTCCCGTCTTGCTGTGCTTATCAACTGCAATTTATTTAAATATTTTTTGGTGACATTATTAGTTCTGAAATCATTGTCAGTCTGCAAGTGAACTCCAATACTTCTTATTCATCCTTAGATGACATGTATCATAGAAACAATTCCATTGTTCTAGTTCAATACACCCAATTTTATTGCTTGCTATTAGAGTTGGTTGGAAAATTTTTATTGAAACTAGCTTTTAGCACAGAAAATCAGAAAACATATTTTCATCAATATTTTAGTGAAAATGTTCTTTCGATTTTCTACCAGTTCTCTTTTTCTGTAATCTCAAGTCTGGCTGTTATCACCCCTTACAGAGAATGCTGGACACCAAAAAAAGACTCTCGTGAACAACCCAATTTCACACTCAAGATTGCCATCTGATTTAGATTCCTCTTCTTAGTCCCAGATCACCTTCCCCTCTTTCTTTGTGATTTCAACCATTTCTTGTGTCTCATCAAATCATGTCATTAAACTGAAACTTTGCAAGACTTGTAACACTGTGTGTCAAATTTGCACTGAGGGAACTTCCCAATCTGCCACTGTGCTGCCGAATGCAGCTACTTAAAATTTCACACTAGCACTGAAGTTAGAATTAGGCCTTCACAGTTTTCAGAGCACAGGAGTCTATCAGAGGGATGAAGTGGGAATGAATAAAGTCCCTGATAGCCAGCAGAGATAAGAATAAAATTTATGATACAAATGTGCTGCAAAGAAGGTGTCTTGGAGGCATATCACATCCATCTTACAAAACTCTGAAGAGGATGAGATCTAACTGATGGACCTGAGAAGAAAAATTAGGAAAGGGTGGGCCTGCTGTTTTCTGAACATGCCAGAAAGTTGCAATGCCTGCTCCACTACAGAAGAAATCAGTTGGCCACCCACACAAGGGAACTGGTTACGAGGCATGGGAAGTGAGAGCATATATTGGGGGTAAGAGGAGACAATGCCAGTGCTGGTGAGAACTAATAACTGTGAGCCACCGCGTTGTGAGAATAAGACTTACATCTTAATGCATCCAAATAAGACAAGAATGCCTTAATTTGGTTAAATATCAGTGTTTCAGAGAGATTTTTCTGCCTTCAGCTTTCTCATTTGTTTGCAGTCAGGAAACATGCATTCTGCTCCAATGCATTAGTAAATTGTGGATTTATATGAGTGGAGTTAGGCCAGTTCATAGAACTGTAGACAAAACCCTAATGAAGGTTTGGTGAAACTTCAGAAAGTCCATTAAAACAATTTATGTGGTATGCACTTTGCTCCTTGTCATGTACTTCTTTCCAAAGGGCCCTCACCACAAGGTCAGCTATGTACTGATCTGTACTACGTGCCAAGGAGAGACACCTCTGTCTCTCAAAGACCAGGAGGAGACTGATGTGAGGACCAGATTATGCGGTATGTGCCTGCTGGGTGTGTGGGGGGTGCCTTACACCAGCGCACGTGAGATGGGCTACGGTCAGATAGAGGCTGCGGAACTAGGGCTAGATGACACTGATCTAGTACAATTCTAATGCTCTAGGCACTATTTAATAATATTTCGATCTTCCTTGAATAAAGCCCAAATTTTCTGAGGTTCTTTAGCTGGGACATTCCACCTCTGTTAACTACACTGCTTGTACAGCCTAGCACCATCAGAGACCTCCTTAAGATCTGCTGCTGTTACTTTCAAGTCAAATCTTCCACACACAACATCTGTGAGCCACTGATAGGGCTATGGGTGGGATCAGGCCCTTGTGAACACCTTGCTGCTGTACAAAATCCAAGAGAAATGCAGATATGTCCTGCATCATCTGGAGCGCACAGCAGTGTTTTACAAAATATTTTGAAAATTATTTTGAAACAAAAGAGGTTCAAAGATTTTTGAGAAACATCCTTCTGAGTGCTCATGAACAACAACGAAGTGCTTTTGCCCTTTCGTACTTTTGTTTGCTTCTAAAGTTTCAAAGCATTTAGGAATAGTTAGCCACCTTGAAGCTTTTGCTGGCTCTTGGCAGACCGGCATTTTCCCTTCGCAGCAGGCACTGACAGTGACAAGTGAGAGCTCTGACTCTCTGCTGCTGGCTACCTGCTGCCTTTCTTCTCCTGTTTCCTCAGAAACAGAGTTCTGATCCATGAAAATAAGGCAAAGGAAAATGATTGGGCAATTAATATTTTAAATCTCTTGTCTTTATTTTCATTGCATTTTTAATATTTCTCTTTAAAAAAAAAGTCAGGATAGCATCTTTACTATTTTTCCCTGCAGAGATGGGATAAATGATTTCTCAGGGGGAGAGTGGATAATGGGTTCTGACCTACATGCATTCGCTGGGTAGATAGAAACTCAACTTTCATCAGCCAACCAAATGCCTCTGTTTAGAAGAATAGATTATCAATTTAGAATAATGTGCAGTGCATCTTTCTTCCCAGGGAACAGGTTAGGCAAAAAAATCACAGTTCTTTCCCTGGTTCTCTCACTGTTGCTGAACTGTGACTGCCCACTGCTCAAAATTGCCTTGCTCCTCTCCTAATGCCAGCCATCACTCCATTTAAAGCGCGCTGTCTTCTCCCAGGCAAAACCTCCCATGATGAAGTAGGAGTCTGCCTCAGTACAAGCATCTGGAATCAGCCTTTTGTGGGCGTTTGCTATTTAGGTTCAATGAGTAAGTTCCTGCTTGCAAACCCCAGCCGCCGGGGAGGGCACTGTAAGAAAGTACAGATTCCTTATTCAAATGATCAGGGAACCAAGAGAGGGAGGGGAAAGGGATCACACCAAGCTCAAGGGCCTAGCATAATCTTAATTAAAAATGTTGAACCTGTTCTGTGCATGTTCTTTCCTAGAGAAGGTCAAATAGCAAAAAGGTGAGCATTTAGTAAGGAATATGGGAGAGAAGAGGGGGTTTTGTTAGCTTGTTCACTTTTTTTTTTTTCCTTGAAATTTGCTTGTTGGGTCTTTCCCTAAAATCAGCAGTAACATCCTTGGGAAGACTGTACTTCTGCTGCTTTGTTGAGTGCCCGGCCTGTGCATAAGACTTATCTTCAAGGCCAGCAATGTGGTGCTTCTTGAGAGTCATACGGTCACTTAATATTTTTAAAACATAGATAAATTCCTTGTGCTACCTCACTTGAACTAAATATTAACCACAGGAACAGCAACAATCAAATTCATGTCAAGTATGTAAGCTAGGAGAGAAATGATAATCAAAACACAAGGAAAAATGCATCTGAATAGGCAAGATAATATCAACTAACACTTTTACCTTGTTTTTCCATTTTCGATAGCATTTTAGTTTCCTTTTGCATGAAACGAACAGGGAGGCTAGGTAACAGGCTGCAGTAGATATTGAAAAAAAAAGCAAGAGAGAGAGAGACAGGAACAGTGGAAAAAATTTAGAAGGACAAGTAGGAAAAATCCATAAATACGAAATGGAACAGAAAGAAAGAGATACTCCAAGGTAATATGGCCAGGAGACAGCAGGAAAGTCATGAGCCTTTACGTTCATTATTCAAAAATCCATGCAACAAATTTTCTAATCCAGATTAACAAAATGAAATAAGACATTTTCAATTTTAAATAGATAGCATTCCCTAATCCAGACAGTCTTTCAGCATCATGCTCATCCACCTTCTCCAGCGAGCCATGTACTTATTTTCCAATTTTTTTCCTCTATTGTCACAACTGTGTCACGAAAACAAGAATTCTGTCCCATATAAATTCATTTCCAAATATCACTGTGATCTCAGTCTTTTCCACTCTCTGAGACAAATCCATTTTACCCTGTCCACTGTTCATTGTGTCTTTAATGTCTGACTTCACCCTACCCAAATTCCTACCTCCTGTCTCCCCTAATCTCAGACCTTTTGAGTGTTTTTCCTGTCCCTAGCTCCCTGGATCTGTCTTCTCCCTGCGTTTTCTAAACTATTCTCCTGGCCTAGGGATGATATCTAGTTCCTGGGTCCTTTCCCTCCTGCCTCTGGCAGCTCATCCTGGGACTGTGGTTTCTGACCTCAACAGGAGAGCTGACAGCTCTTGGTTTTGGAAAGAACAGAATTTCTTTATTAGACTCTCCTTCCTAAGGGAACAGGGCTTATGTTATTATGTTGTCTGCATCTGTCAGTGCCTTCCCTTCCCCCACCTTTTGAGCCAATAAGCCTATTTCAATCAAACTGCCTATTTCAATCAAATACAACACAGGGTAGATATATTAACAAAAATTAAGTTCTACGAAGTTTCATGATAGTAGGAATTTGGAGAGGCCCTGTAAGCCCTACAGGTGCTTAAACTGAAAGAAAGCCTTGAGCATAACCCCACTTCTTGTTGTACACTGGGGAATCCACACTGAAGACAGGCTAAATTAATAGCCCAGCTGTAGAGATGCTTAAATCAGAACTTGTGATTTCTCAAACACCCAGGTCAGTCGGTTCTGAGACTTAAATCCATGCGACATCAGGGTTCATTAGACTCATCAGTGCTCAAAGAATTTCCTGTCCATTTTTAATAAAAACAGTAACTCTCCAGCATCAGCTTCTCCTTTTATCACAAGTATCATGGGTGGAGCTCAGGGAAAGGATAAGAATCAGCTCAGATCCCTGCCAAACAGTAAGTAAATATGGGGAAAATGGCCCTCAGTTTCAGAGGATCAGCTCTAGATTTGGGCTATCTACTTGAATAAAAATAGCAGTTGCTTGCCAGGAAATAATTGTGCACACTGGGAATTTTTCTTTTTTAGCTTATAAAGTGCAAGCTGATCAGCATATCTGTAAGCAAAACAAATTACAAAGGTTCCCCCTCTAGCACATGTTTCACTTTTCCTTTCAAAAAAGCATAATATGTTTATGAAATTAGGGTACTCCCCCAAAGGGCCTTGAATAATGATAAGATACATGAAATAACTACTGTAGGCTTTGAAATCAATGTTGCAGAAGATAATGATTTAGCTAGGATGTAGTTCAGTCAAACCTGATTAATTTGTGCCTGGTTGTGCCTAAGCATCCAAAACATATCACTGGCAGGCAGTGCAAATGACAAGCACCGGATGTGCCCCTGCCTTGTTAATCTGGAGGGGTTTCTTTTTAATATTTACGAAAATGGTCTGCAAACTGATTCAGCCTAACTAGGTCTGTCTATACTACCATTATCTTAAAAAATCCCACAGGGGTACAAAACCTCAAAACTGAATTAATCATAATAAATATGACATTTGAAAGAAAAAAAAAAGGAGAAACTACTATGGTGTGTTAAAACACTGGAGATGACAAATTGTATTTATGATTATGTGTTTGAGAAGAAGACAAAGTCATTTTAATAAACACATCTGTTGAGAAACATCAAAGCATTGTTTTTTTAAGATGTCTCTGCCCTTTGTCTCACAGACATTTAAAGATGCATCGAAATGCTGGCCTCCAGTGAAAACGTGGAGTTTAGCACAGAGTTACATTTAACAGGAGCTGACAAGGTTGTTGACTTTGTAACAATCTAAGGAGTTAAAAACTAAAAATCAAAGTGAAGACATGACCCCAGCTATTCCTTGCAGTATGAGAAACATGCAGTATTGCAGCATGAAGTCCCATGCTATTTTACATAAAAAGATTTCATATAAATCATCACAGAAAATAAACACGTTTATTAGATCATAAATTTATGCAACCAGATTCGCTATGAAAACACAACTTGCACAATCTTGTGCCGTGTGTGTGTGTGTGTGTGCACGTGTTTTTCCCAATGAATACCATGTTAACAGCTTTTAAACAATCTGACAGAGAGGTGAAGATTTTAAAGGCATTAATTCTTACTAGTGTACTGAAAGTAGGCAGTTTAACAGAGAAGAGAGAGCACCTATTAATTTCCCTTTGAGGGAAAGGCTGCAGTGGGAGCTCACCTCTAATTAGACGCCAGAGAGCCCAGAGAAGCCGGAGCGAATGTAAGAGCTGTGGACAAAGGGGAGGAGCAGGGGCAACTTGCACTTGAAAAATCTAGTCAGAAGACACAAATTCATCATCTGTTCTGTTCCTCGCAAAGCAATTATGTGCTTTGGGGGTTTTTTTGCTTACACAGGTCACAGCTCCTCTTTCACCTGCTGATTTTCCTGGTGCACATAAGCTAGGCTTGTTCTTCAGTGGTTGAGAAAAAGTGTAAGTTGGGAGCAGTTGCACAACCCTCAGAACTGCTTCCATGCAATTCTGCCACTGAGGCTTTCCAGGGCGTGTGTATGACCTAACAGCTCATTGCATGTACAAACTCTGTCACTGTGGTTAGCTGCAGCCACACAAATCACCACTGCTTTCTTCTGCAAAGGCAGCTGCCACATTGAGGTTTTGTGTTGTGCTCTGCAGCCAGCAGTGGGGTGGGAATTTGGCTTCCTGCTGGTGTGGGTGCTGGGCAGAGGTGAGTCTGGCAGCCAGGAGGCTCTGGGATGCCCGGGCACAGGCACCGGTGTGCGTGCAGGTGTCCAGGGAAATTCCAGACCTGACAAGGATGGGCCTCCTGACTGCAGGCAGCTCTATGCTGTAGGAGAAGTTTCAGATTGGTATTTTGAGTGTAGGTAGCTATCCACAGCCTACCTAAAGCTTGTTTTGGAACCTGCAGTCATCTTTTTTTTTAGTTTACTTAGAAGTAAGACTTCCTGAAAATAAATTTCAGTAGTTTGCATTCTGCAAACACAAAGAAAGATACATTAACTTCTGTAAAGATTTACAGTATAATTCAAGCAAAGACAGCATAAGTTGGAATGAAACCTAGAGTTGTTCCAAAGAAATTGGAACATATGCTAGAGAAATTACCATACAAACCTTCAGAATTTAATAGACTATGGTATCCCTCTTACAGAATTTTAAAATAATTCTGTGCAACTTAATTATACCACTGCTATAAAACTTAAAGTTTGGTTTAAAGTGACAATAGAAAGGTTATCATTCTCTACCTGCTTCTGTATGACTTTCCCAGAAGAGCTACTCAAGTTGTTACTTAATATCTGCAGCTTAATAAGAATATAGTAAAGGATACTTCAAAAAATATACTCAACATTATTTTCAATATAATACCAGTTTTCTGATAAAACACTTTTCCCTGGAATGGTTGGCTTCTTTCCATATAATTTTTTTTTTCCTGCTAAAATGTTTTGCTGAAAAGTTTATTTTGTTGATGACAAGTTGAGACTTTCAGATGAAACTTCAATGAAAACAGAAATATGTATCATTTAAATTTAAATTATTCTGGCCTCTATACAACAGCTAATAAGACCTACAATCCCACATTTCAGAGCTCAGTGATGTTTTAGTCCAGCTGCAAAAGCCAACTATTTGACAAGGTTTAAGGTTGAAAATGGTGTTTTGCTGCTTTTATTTTATGATGAGCTTTTCTGATTACAGATTTAATTCTTTGCTGTACATGATAAAATTCCTATTCTTTTTCTGGCTAGTCCTGTGGGAGTGTAAGTCTTATTATTTGGCATGGCTTTCCTAAATTTAAATTACATTTAAAAATCATATGTGATTGTATGGAGTGAAATCCTGACTCCTTTCATAGAAATTTAATAGGAAGAACTGGTTTCAGTAGCCTAGGATAAAACTCATTATAAATGCAGCATTGACTTCCCCAATCCAGCCTCTGGAATTACTGTATATGTACCATTTTATGTGCATAAGCTAGCATTAACAAAGTAATTTTCAAGCCAGGAAAGCTGTGGTAATCTTGTCTCATCTGGGAGCCACTTTGTAAAGCTTAAGTTATAAAAAAAAGGAATTATATTTTTGATTGAAAAAAATCAGTGAAAATTCAGATGCTGCCCAGGTGCAGAGAGGACACTGAGAAAAACAATAATTTCTCCTCCTGGTGAAATATTTAATTCTTTTTTTGTAGAGACCACCTCATTTTCACTCACATATGGGGAAGAGGATCAAAGATAGGTTTATTTTGATCAAACTAGAAGGTGATCAAGGACTTACTGTAAAGCACTTTGATATTAAAGTGATAAGAGCACTAGAATTGTCTAGGGAGATGGAATTGGCAAAGCTTCAAATACAGGTTTACCATTGAACTGGCTTGCATTCTTTCCTTACAAGAAATCTGGTTAAACTTTATTCTTATACTTTCGAGGAAATACTAAAGCTTTCCAGACTGAGACCTGACTTCAAGGAACACAGAGAAAACAAATCTAAAAAAACTTCAAATGAGAATAGAAATAGAATTTCAAGGATATTTCCACAATGACTTTTGCTTGATATTATCTATTCACTGATAAAATTTCAGATGGCTTTAAGAGGTCTGACCTTGATTCCTGGATACCGACTGCCTAACTGACAATGGTTGATCCAAAGAGTTTGTACCATGAAACTTTATTTTCAAATAGGTGGTATAAAAAAGTGGGCAACACAAGGAGGGTGAGAGGGTGAGGATAAGAGTAGAGCTGAATGGGTTATCAGGGGACACAGGAAAGCAAACACAGGATTACAGAAAGGCCTGCTGCTTAAAGAACCAAGATACTTTTTATCCATATTAAAACAGCAGAAAAATGAGATTTACTCAATACTAAAAAATTGAATTTAATTTGCAGCTGATAACTACTCAGAGGTAGTAATGTCTTATAATTTCAAAGTAAGGTCAAAATGTACTTGACTTGTCTTTTAAGCTGTTCCTTCTTTCTTAGCGTCCAAACAACATAACTTCAGAAGGGTTAGACAAAACACCTTAGATATTGTCTTCACTGACCTAAAGCTACATATTTTTTTCTTTTTCCTTTTGGGCTAGTGTATGAGAGTTACCTTGTGCGTGAGTGAAGACAAAGACAAACTTACTATAAGGTAGATTAGGAAAGAGTGAAGTGCTGACCTGGTGAGTCACTGCCTCATAATATTGCAGTAAGTGTCTTTTTTTCAGTGTATTTTCACTATACTTTTTTCTAAACCCGGAGTGTCTCATGGTTACCTCAGGTAAAAATCTCATATTCTTTGGTGCTGAAGTGAGTCCTTAGGAACTCAGAGGCAAGAATAATTTTACCTAATCACCTGAAACTCCCAGCCAAAGTACATTCAGCACTCAAAGGAGGCCATGGGACAGTCAAGGTTGTGTCTTAATCCCAGGGAGCTTTTTACAATAGCAAAAAGGTTGTGTTTTACAATAGTAAAAGGGTTGTGAACAAAAGACAACAAAGGCAGATTGAGCAGCAGATCAGGGAAACTGTGTGGGCTGGAAATAGGATAAAGAGTAAATGTGAGCATCCACATGCATGAGCTCTTGGCTGAAATATGCCTGAAGTACATTGTGTTCCTTTGAATATTTAATCTTCACCTATGTTGAAAGCTATAGCAACAAAAAATGTACAAAACCTAAGGAAAGACAGATTAAGTTAATTCATTGTTGCTGCCTAGGATAATCCGCTCATTTCTCATTTTCTGCAAGTCCTTCCAGTTTTCATGCAAGAAATAACACAGAGCTTAGAATCATTATAAGCCTGTAAAAAGTCATATGTAAGGTTTTGTACTAGTAGACCTGAGATCAGAAATTTCCTTCTCACAGTAATGCCACTAGAAACTTGTCAGAGCACAGATTTTTCTTGACTCGAAAGAACTCACCAGAGGACCAAGAATTTGCTGTTAATTAGCTGATATATATATTTTTTTTCAGTATTTAAATTCTTCCTGATGAATAAGCTAATGAGCTTACAGAATTCCAGCATCTATTTTAACATGAGTTAATAATTTCAGGTGTAGGGCAGCTTTCCTCCACAGACGCAATTCACAAAAACCTTCCCGAAAAGAACAGCACCTTATGTGCTTCTACTTTGTAGCATACACTCACATCCCCTGTGGTCTGCAGGACTGAAGCTTTTTAGTCAGTCCTGTGTGCAGTTTCTTTCCAAAGCCCTGATAGTGGAGCACATTTTTCCATTGGGGTTTATCTACAACCCACCTGCAGGCTCCACCTCTGAGTTTCCCGTTGGTGTCCCCGGCCTGAACACGTCCACGTTCGCAGCTGCGACTTGCCGAGTTGCCTTCCTTCCTGAGGCAAACACTGGTGATACAGCGACTTTGGTTAACATCAAAGCACAGATGAGCCTGAGTTTCTCTCCAGATTATTCAGAGGTTCACACAACTCAGCCACAGTGTACGATCTGAATTTTTGACAAAAAGCAAACCTAAGAAAATTTCGTATCAGTTTCTGCTGAAAACATTACTTTTAGCTCTGATAAGCGTGATATGAATCAATATACTTAGGTTTTAGGCAGACTGTACTGATAAGAGTACAAATAAACAAATCTGCCCTGACATTAATTTTTAATATTAGAACATAAGCAGAACCACCTACTCTGGTCCTGGTAAGCCCACCCTTTCCACGGGGACACGGAAGAATCACAGATTTTAAAAGTGTCTTAGTGCTGCCATCTGGCCGCCAGCCGCCCGCTGAGTCAAATTGGCACTTGCAGAAGCAGCAGTCAGTCAGGGGAGGATCAGCTTCCACAAGCGCTGATTTACTGCCTCAGGAGACATATTGGCAGTGACATAAGGTAAAAAGCTTTTAAAAATACAGTAGAACAAGAAAAGTAAGGGTAGGGGGGAAAGAAGGGCAAGTGGAAGGGATGTAGAGAGATCTGCAAACAGGACATACGCTAAAGGAAAATAGAAGAAGGTAGGTGAAGGAAGCTAAGCTGAGAAAAGGAATTTAAAAGGATTTCAGCATGGCAGCAGAATTATCACAGGATGGGAGCAGGGGAAGACAAAGCGTGAGCTTCAGTTTTCCCAAGTTTCTCTGACTGTAAATCAGTAGCACCTATGTGCTTTCACAAATTTTTCCAGGCAAATCATGCTAAGTGCAATGTACAATTCTTCTGCCCTCATCTCATTAAAATAAATTACTTTACCTTTATAGTTGCTTTAAATAGCTGTTTTTGACGTCATTGCTTTGCATTTCCATCGTGTGTGCTATTTCAGGGATGAAGGCAGCAAGCAAGCAGTGAGTGCAGACATAGCTCAGCATTCAAAGAGTGGCATCCATGTACATGTGTATTCATGAGAACGAATTTGGTGTTAGCACTTCTACGTTCAAGGGAGTCAAGCTGTACATAGACAGAGGAGGCCTTGGAAGTTGTGGGCATTAGGATCTAGTTAAGTTTAATTTAGGTCACTGGTGAAAGTCATTTTCAAGTGTCAATTGTTGACAGCTGTGAGAAAGCCACCCACAAGGTGATGCTGTTAGTTATTTATTCTAAGAGAAAATGTCTTCTTAAAACAGCAGGAATGCTACCATGCAATCAGAGGTGGCATGTACCATGCTCATGCGGTGTCAGCAGACCAGTCCGGCTCGCGCTAGGCGTGGATCTGCTTTCCTTCCCCAGCCCAGTGTCGCTTCTCTCTGCACGACGTCCTGTGTCTAGGAGGAGGATTGCTGGCATCAGGACACTGGGGAAGTTAAATTCAAACACAGTAAACCCCTGTGTAGATGCTTGCTCTCAGAAATAAAGTGGCTCTGTTTCACCGTGGTTTAATCTGTGAGTGTGAAACCGCAGCGCTCCATACTGAAAAGGTCCCCAATTCTGCTACTTTCACTCCTTGGCTTGGTTTGTCCTAGCTTTCGGGATACTCTCATACCATGGTAAGAGTTTTAGCAGCAACACTAACTTGATGATTTCCTACCTGCTGCTCCTTCATGCTTATCTCTATGGGAGATCACCGCATCTTGCCTCTCACCTGCGGCATATGAATGGCGATGGACAGAGGTGACACCTCCGTGCCTCTGAAGCACCATACTAGGAAACGATGACCTGCATTTCCCTTGACTTTAGATTCCCTTGCACCAGGGCTACATCAAACACTATTTAGGGGAAAAGCATTATCACTGTTCTTGGCAGGCTTTTAGAAAGAAAAACCCTTCTCATGAAAAAGAATAATTTTCACATTCCAGCAAAATTATTTGCTTGTAGCAAAAAGCCGCACAACTTAAACTGCCCAGAGTTCCATGCTGTTGTTCCTAGACTGCTGGTGGTGTAACAGTTAGCTTGCCTGCAGCTAGCTCAGGCTGCTCTACACCATACTGCAGGTTGCAGCATACTTACATCAAGAGCAATTATTGAAAAAGTAGCGTCCTCAAGCACAACTTTAAATAGCTCTTTACTTGTTTTTGTTCCATTTTTGATTGCTGTTTCCTAGCTTAGACTAACTCCTTCAGTCTTTGGGAAGTTTTATGGTTAATGGTTCTGTATATGGACTCTTCAAACAAGGCAGGAACAGAATTCAAATTTCCCGATTCCTGAGCAAACACTTTAGCAACTAAACTGTACAAAATGTGGAAACTGCTGTATAAATTGTGGGAACTGCTGTCACAAGTGAAGCTTGCTCATCTACTTGAAATTTCAGAAGGCAGCTGGCTGCCTTGAAAAGAGGGTGAGGTTTAAGGCATGTACTGCTTTGGAGCGCTTTGAGTTGTCTGACATGAAGAAACTTCCTACGCTTGTTGCTGTCTAGGGGATGTTCGTGTGGAGGTGCCTGATTCTCCCTGCATGCTTCAAACGAGGGTCAGGAGAGAATTGAACGTTTATTTTTTTCTGTTTTGAATTCAAACCACTTTCCTAAGTCAAGGATCATCTCTCCCTAAAAAAGGGTACATTTAGCCATTTTGTCACAGTTGCCATTTGCAATGTCTTATGTTTTTATAATTATGTACCTCGTGATTTAGAGCAATATCTCATAATACATATAGTGAGCTGGCTATAGAAAACATGCTAAGTATATCCCTTGTGAGCAATCTATAAACTAAATAACATACATTAAGAAAAGTCATATTGGGTTAATAATACTGTGGGGAATTGCCTTAAAGAGAAGAAAATTTAAGACACATCTGCGTCCGGAGCGCTTTGAAATGTCTATCACTAGGCAACTCCCTTGTCAGCATTCAGATTTCACGGCCAGCCATGCTGATATTCAAGCTTAGGAGAGTATTGTGCTAGATTTTATATATATATATACAACAAATAAAAGGATTGCCATTCTGAAAAAGAACTTGTGACCTATATAACAATTCATAAAAATAAATTTCATTTCACTAGAAAGATGATTTCTAATAAACAATTGGACTGGCCCTCCTCCTCATTTTTGTCTCATATTTGCCATAGGATACTCTTCTCTGTCTCCTTATGTCTGTCTCCACCCATCTACATGGTTGCCCTTAAAATCAAAGAAATGTGTCCTATGAATTTAAGTGCTTTTAGCAAAGATTGGTTGCAGTGGATATCCTGCTGTCATGTATGGGTTAAAACCTGCTGCAGACACATGTGGTCACAGAAGAGTAATTACTTTTTTACAACAGCATACAGCTTTCATGTCTTTAGTCCCTCAGCTTCTTGGTTTAGAACTACCTAAAAGCTTAGTATTCACCCTAATCAAGAATGTCCTGTGCTATGTGTTACAGCTCCACAGCTCCTAGACAAAATTATGATTCTTGACTGTTATTTCAAACATATGCTGGGGGTGCACAACTATTTGGCAACACCTACTTAGGTGCAGTGGGCTCATCATCATTGTCACGTGACAGGGTCTGAAATTGCTTTTATATAGAGCTTTCTGCCTGGCACTGTGTTTTATTTTATTCTTTGCTTATTTAGATCATAATTACAGTTGTGGGGTATCAGGGTAACTATACACTTTGATATTGATCCTATGTGTAACATCTGTTGAGGGTACCTGATCTGAATATAATTAGGCAGTTTGCTGTGTTTTATTTTGAGTTAGAAAATATTCTTGTGCAAGAACAATTTCATGTTTCTCGGGTGGCTGGTGTTTTAGTTCGGAAAATGACACTTTAGGGTAGAAACATTAGCCCAAATTATAGTGTTACTTGTACAGTCCCAGTCATTCTGTTTTTACTGACTCTGGAATATTATGAAATTATGGTTAATTTTGTCTTATGTCTTTCTAGACTTTTGAAATCTTTAAATCTGCATGCAGAATAGTTTCCTTTTGAGTGTTTGAATGTTTTGGCTATGTTCTGTCCCTGAAGAGCTGAGGCTATATTTTACCATCTTGAAGTGAAACAAAATTCAGGCCCTGGAGGGCTAGAGGTAGTACTGTGATCATTTAGTCTGCTTTCTGCTTTGCAATCTGACTTTACTGTGGTAATTACTTGGGTAAAGGGAATGGATATTCTCATCTATTTAAGTGGGTAGAGCAGTAGCAACTGCCTTATAGCCCAACTGAGTTATCAGTGGAGTGACAGAGACAAAGGGGAAATTTGTAGTTTTCCCTGTTTAAAGGTCTCTTCTCACTAAATGCTCCTGTCACACAGCCAGTGCGATACAGGGTTTAAAACAGATTTATAATTTCTAGACTCTACCAATTAGAAAGGGCCTTCATAAAAAAAGATATAATATGCAAAATTCTTATTTTCTCTGTTCTTTTCTTGCAACTTCATTCTTCACAACACTGTCTGCAGCATACCTGACATAACGTATTATAATTGAATTGTGTTGCTGCCATGGGAATGCAGAAATGTGAGAACAGGAGAACGTATGACATTAAAATTGTGGACTATTGTAGGAAGAAAATAGGAAGTCTTGTGCCAGACCAGCTTTTCTTCTGCTCAGGCTTACTTATATTCCCCCTCATTTGTTTTTGTTATTTTTCTTCCTAGAAAATTTACCTAAGAAATCCTTTTAATTTACAGACCACATATACAAGGCACAAGGACCTCACTTTTCAGCTATTAGCTCTTGAGATCAAATGAAAATGCCTGGAGATTATGCGTATCGGACCTGAAAGTGCTACAACATATATACACATATCTGATTGGCTAGTAATGATCTTTTAAAACAAGGCCTACTTTCATGCTACCTATATCCTAGTCTATATAAGAAAAAATCTGTCTGTGATTTTCTTGGAACTGGAGCTATTGTCATGCTATTTATCTCCTGTTTAACCCCTTAACTATTGCATCAATCGTATTAATAGCATAGAGAACTGTATGTTATAATAAGATCACTACAGGCTTTTCACCACAGCTGTTGAATAATGAAGTATTTTTTCACAGTCATCAAAATTCAGAAAATATATCCAAAAATTAACTGTTTTGTTGGACATTTATACTACACATTTGGTAAGTTTAGGTTTACATAGGTTTATATCAGTTTTATAAGAGATTTGTCTTGCAACTGAGAAATGTAATTAGCACTTAGGAGAACTGAATGTAGTTCCCAGCTTTCCTGCAGACTGCCTGTGGACCCCGGGAAGAGACAAAAAGCTATATTCAGCTAGCTGTGGCTTAGCTGCAATTGCTGTTATGTATTTAAGGAATTAACGAGAAATTCAGCCACCTACTCTCTGGGATTCCCAGACACACTGCACAGTCAGAGAAGCGAGGTAGTTATAATATCTAAGCCAGATACTTGCAATAGTTGATCTGCCTACAATAGCTTCCCTTTCTTCCCAAGACATAATGTCTATGTATATTGCATATACATTTTGGGGCTCTGCTCTCAGTTGTTTTTGTGTAGTAATTAATAACAACAGTTTCTACATATTGATAACTGACATTTGTATTATTATGGAAATACAGAACATAAGTTTAATTTGAAGAAATATGGGAAAATCTACTTTACAAAGCCATTTTGATGGCTGCTTTTCATGTCATGAAATTGTGGCAGTATCTTACTTTTAGATGACGTTGTGTTTTGCAGGAATGTGTCCTTTCTTCAAATCATAGCTTTATATATTTTTATGTTCCCAGGTCTTTCTTCTTTCTCTGTTGCTGTCTATTAGAGTAAATACTTTCAATACAAGAAGATTAATTGAACATTGGGAAATGTTACAAGCTTTATGCAATACCTTAGCTATTTATCAGTGAGATGGAGATTGTCTTTCTTAACCTATAAAGGAAAATGATTGATTTGGAAAATGAAACTTCAGTCATCCTTCACTGTTTTAGTTATGCTGTGATCCAAAGTACTCTATTGGATTAAAAATGGCTAAAAGGTTGTTCCCTTGATTTGTCATCTCTTTTGACATTTATTGTTTGTTGTTTTAAAGAGAAATAGAAGCCTGAGAATCAGCTGTCCACATGGTTTTTTGCAGTTTCGTTTGTTCCAAAAGTGGCAAATTAAGGTAGCATCAGAAAACTAGAAAAACTGGAGGATATGCCATGCACCTCAGTGTACCTTGCTTGCCATAGGAATGACTGTGCTCCACACTGCTGGTGATAACCCCAACATATTTTCATTGAAACTGCGTGCAAGGGAAACCAAATATAATTCAAATGAAACCAATGAAATAAAGTGGATGTAAACCATTAAAATGACTAGGCTTTATGCTTGCAGTGAAAAGAGACCTCTGCAGTGGTTAATTCATTTCACTGCATATTATCAATTCCTGAGGAAAGAGATACACAGCACATGAGCCTGGTTCTTTCTTTCTGATTTGTTTTTTTATTGACTTCAGTGAAGTGGAGCCAGCATCCATCACAGCTGTAGATGTCTTGCACTGACTCACACATCACAAGTAATTTATGTCAGATTTTAAATAGGTTCAGTTTAATCTTTTTAGGGCAGACATTTAGGAAGAAGTTGTGTGTGTTGAGTGGCCCACATCAACTTTTTTTGGGAGGGTCTTATCCCATAGCTTGTAGGAGGTCAGTTTGTTGCATCATGGAAATTTAGGGGTTGTTCCTACGCCATCTATTGTCACTAAGTACCCCAGACTGAAGGAGTGTTTTGTATGAATTTTACAAAAAAAAAAAAAAGTGAAATCAGGAGGCTAAATAATTTACCTCTGATATTTTTCACTCAGTAATCTGCAGAATATGCCAAGGAAACTCACTTTCCAGGCATTTGTATAGGCTAAGGGAACCAAATATCTCATAGTGGAAAAAACGTTAGCTTATGAGGAATGGAACTGAATGAGTTATTACACAGGTACCTGTATTTGAGAGGAAAATAACTAAGTATATGCCATTTAATTTAGAACTGGGCTTCTCCACATATTTGCCTAAATGGCAACATAGTGTGAAAATTTGGAGGGTAGGAAGAAAGAGCTATAAATACGTTCTGACGTAAGACATTTGTTATTTTCCTGAAAATAGACACAAAACGCCCAATGAATAAAATATAACTGAAATACAACTAGGTTACTGAAACTGCACTAAAGTGTTTGTAGAATAGAGAATTACATTTTTCCACTATATCAAATTACCTAATAATAATAGCAGCCGTCTTTTAAATGCTACAAATCAATCTGCCAGTTCCTATCAGGCAATTTGATTGTCGCATTTCATTTCTCTTTAGAAGATCCTCTTGGGATTAGGGTGGAACAAGAACTGTCAGTTTTCAACAAGAAACATTTCATATTTGAAGCTGCAGAACTTGCAGTAGGTGATGAGATCTGGAAGAAAGCCCTCTGTAACACTGCCCATGGGATTAACAAACAGTGGAAAATGTTGATATTTCCTGTATTAAAATTTATATGGTAAGACAGTCCATGGTATTAAAGTAAATATGGCATTTTCCAGTAGTTTTGTTAAACTGAAACCAACTTCCCTTACCCTGGTTGTAAAATAGCCAGATTGATTTGGGATCATAACCTTTCTTTATGTATGTGGGCAACTAAAGTAGAAGCTACCTTCTTTTGAAGACCATCTGGAAAACTGGGATTAACTTTTAAGCACTAGACTCCTAGTACCTCTTTGATAGCGCCTTTACTTTACAGCCTTTGAGACCTGCAGCTGAATAGCATAATTTAGAATGACAAAGTAATTTAGGATGGCAGAAAACTCTGGAGATCATCTAGTCCAACATCCCAGTCAAAGCAGATCCAACTTTGAAGTTAGATCCAGCTTCAAGGAATCTCTAAATATTTTCATTGGTATATTCAGAATTTGCTCACCTTTCCCCTTTAAATAGATTTGTATAAAAAGGTAGCCCTGTTTTGTGGCCTTGCAGTAGAAGATCAAAGTAGAAGCTAAAATATCCATATTATATCAGCTCCCTTAGAGTAGAAGATAAAATACCCATATTATATCAATATGTAATTCCAAGGAATATTTTTTTAAGTCTATGCAGCTGACCACTGAATACCGCCTGTTCCTGGGGAAAAAATTTCTGTAGCTAAGGAAAACGAGGAAGGAAATGAGCAGAGCACGTTCAAGCTATTACCATAAGAAACTTTGGCCACCATCCTTTGCCACTTTTTACTGCTGATTATTACTTCCTCCATAAGAAATAAACAGTATTGTAACCATTTGTTTTGTTACGGGGGGCAAGGGAGAAGTGTTTGTTTTTTGGTGGGTATTTTTTATTTCTGAAGTAGTTACCTTTGTATCACAAGAACAATGAATTTGTAGCTGATTTAAAACATAGTTTGTTATTTCTCAAAACATTATTGACTGAAAATGTCAGTGACCATGAGCCCCACTCTGTATATATCAGAGTTATTTTAGCTGTGCATTGTTTTGGAAATATGGAGGTCTATTGATTGCATTCAAAATTAAACTCTGCTGTGCTGCTGCAAGCATTCAATGAATCACCTATAATAAATTTGTTTGTGGAACTTGTTTAACTACAGTATCTGAAAAAGAAAATCAATGGCACATGCCAGTTGACCTTTAAGTTAGCAAATGTAAGAAAGAAATGTTATTTAGTAACTATACTCTTTGTACAACACAAGCAGTGCTGTTTCTGCAACCATTTATGAGTGTATTTCACTATTTTTGAAGACCAAAATCCAAAATGTTTTCTTCAATGTCCCATCTGGTGCAAACCAGGAAGATCCTATTTAGTTCACTGACTTACAGTCCTCAGAATCTAAGACTTCTTATCCAGGCTGAACATTTTGGGGTTTGTTTTGGAGTTCTTTCGGTATACCCTGTGTTCAAGGGACACCCTTGTTCAATAGATGTTCATTATTCATTTTACAGTTAAATGTTTGTTTATGGTTTTGCAGACATTTCAGCTTTTTGGAATTATGTGATTATTAGCTAATAAATCTTTTACATTTGTGGCATCTTTTCTTTTCCCAGTCACTAGAAGTTGAGGTTCAGGTCAAGATACCAAAGAAAAGGACATGTGAGGTAGCACTACAGGATGCCTATTTCAGGTGACAGGGCTGTATTAATTATGAGACTATTTTGAACTGTCTATGCTTAGGGCAAAATTCCAATGGTCCTTCTCAATGGTCCTCTTAAATGTTGCAAACAAGTATCCATGAAAGCACTTTAGAACAGCAAAGATCCTCTTAAATTTTGTGTAGAAGTAACCATGAAAACACATTAGAATAATAAAGACAATATTCATTAAATGCAAAATGGTAAGCTTATTGGTAAGCTTATCTTCACAGACTATCAGACAGCCAGGTTTCTTGATATAGGTAGTATGAAAGTCTAGCTGTTTCAAACAACACATAAGTGCCATATTAAAGAGAAGAACCCACAAAAGAAAAAGAATGAGGAATTTAATTGCTTAGTAGAATAAACAGGTTGAGGTGCATAAGAAATGAAAAGACCTGCTTGTGTAATAAGCAAGTAAATAGCTAGAAAACTTGCCTGTACGTGTTGGTTAATGTTTTTAGAGGATATGGGTAATATAAATGGAAAGGACAAATTTGGATGAGGTTCAGTGACCAAGCTGCACCCAGTTAAAAGAACATTTTGGCCATTGCTATGTGTCCAAAACATCATTAACTTTCTAGTTTTCTCTTAAAACCTTAAACAAGGTTTTATTTAAAACAGCCATATTTTCTATAGCACTAGTTAATAGAGAATAGAGATTATGAGAGTCTGAGACTCCATGCTGTGTTTCTGAAGCATGTGATTTTCTGCTAATTTTTAACAATGAAATGAAGTGTAAACCTGTTAATATGATCCTGCATATAGTTCAAATGCTGCACACTGAAATAAATACAATGCCTACCAAAATAAAAATAGTAGAAGGTTTATTTCAGTTTGTGATCCCCTCACCAGGCCTTATTCACAACTGCACTACTCTAATCCTAACCCAAGGTAGTTCCCCTGAAATCAATGAAGTTAACACTGTGATGGAACTGAAGTGATGCATGATAAACCAGTCTCACTAGTTTTTCTGCACTGAAATAAATTTAAATGCAGGAGACTATAGACTAGATCCACAAGGGGGAAGTAAATCAGATGGCTTAAAATTCTGATAGACAAATTCTGAAAGATTTAGTTGGGTCATTAAAGACATTACTTGCCTCAACTGCCCATCCTCCTCCTTTGCAAGTCTCTGTCACCTTGGTTTAAAGTCAGAAATCTTTGTGCAGTTCTTTGATGTTCAAGCCGGTAGGCTAAACAGTAATCTGGGGTGGTTGATTCGCCATCCAAACATAGGGATAACACCCTGCCCGTGGGACAAAGTGGGCAGCCCTGACTTGAACCACTACAGCTGAACCCAGAGCCTTGTGAACCGTTTCACCTCCTGGAACATATCGTTCTTAATCCCATGTAGTCCTTCAACTCATTAAAATATCTGCTGGATCAGAACTTCAATGTATATACAAAAGACTATAACAATAATAATGTGTCATGTCAAATTTTCCAGTCCTGTGTATATACATTGAAGTTCTGATCCAGCAGATATTTTAATGAGTTGAAGGGCTCCCAGTGCTATCAGTTAGTCCCATAAAAGGAAGAACACTCAGAACACTCTTCCCTGTCAACACACTACCCAAGATAGCCATAATTGCCTGCAAGGGAAGGGGAGAGTGTAGAATAGCATACAAACCACACTTTAAAAAAGCTAGTCCTTTCTGTTGTATAGAATAGTCTCATCTTCTGTGAAGGAAGAAAAAAGTTTTGCAAAGTCTTTCCTTATGATACACAATTATATCTGCTAATATTTTTTCTATTACTCTGCTTTGCCTTTGCTTTGTCAGTCAGTGGTTGCTTCACCCAAAGACTATAAACCAATTCTTAAAGAATATTTACCAGTGCAGAAAGGCACTTTGAACATCAGGCTGTAAGTGACAAAAGTGGGGACTCAGTTTGGTGAGCCCTTGTGAACAATTATTTTGCCTCATCCACTGGGTATAAGACAATAAGAAAGTCAACTTAATTCACAAAAAAAAAAGGATTTAGGCTAAATATTAGGAAGAAAGCTAACTGTTATGGTGGAGAAACATTGGGAAGAAGGTCAGAAATAAGTAGACCAGGATGGCAGTTGCATGGGGCAACTTTTGCACTGTATGTAAAATGCTCAAATTTTAAGGAGGGAGAAAAATCAAAGCTGCTCTGACAAGCTTTCAGCTTTACTTATACACAGCACATAAGTATAGGACATACTTATGTATAGCACATTTTTAATCTATACAGTTATTTGTTTGAAGTCAGTGGACAAGATAAGTGACATCACAAACAGTGATGCAGTTCAGTATGACAACCCATTGGGAATTTAAGCTCTAGGCATGGATATGGTGTTACTTTTCTTCATTTTAGGTATTCAAGAAAGCAATCAGAGCTATCAGTGTATTTTTACATATTAATTAAATATTGTTTTGTATTTCAAAAACATATTCAGTCTTCATTAACATACTTAGAAATTGAAAAAAAGAGCAACACATGGACTTACATTCAAGTCCAGTAAGTCTACCTGGAGCCAATCTCGGCAATCCTTAGGCCCTCTCCAGTGGCACAAAACAGCTGTAAACTAGCTTAACCAGCCTTTTGAGAATGCCCTTACACATGAGATTTGTCAAACAGGCAACAGAGAGCTGACATAGTGACTCCTGTGAAAAACGCCTTCCTAAGCTTTCAGGGCATAAGATATGCCCAGGCTGCCTTTACACTGTTGGAATTTCAGCTTCTAGGTGTGCCTGGCAGCTAAAATAAACTAAAACTAAGTTTAATTTGCTCTAAATGGCCAGGGATAAGAAAACCCAATGAGCAGTGAAGCATAAGTATGATTTTGGGGCACCCTAAGCACAGCTGGGCAGAGATCAACAACAAATCCAGTAAAGAAAAAGCATACGATCTTTTAAAATACCATCACAGGTATATGGTACCTATGTAGAGCTGGAGGCACACACTGTAATTTTTAATGTATAGTTTTAGCTGTGTGAACAAAACCAAAAATAGTTTTGTGTATCCACCTCAAAGACTTTTACTACTCTTGTTGCTACTACAATACTGCTCTTAGTATAGGTCTCACACCTAATTTGTCAACAAAAGCAGTTCTTTCCTTACATTGTTCTGAAAAGAAAAAAAAAAAGCAATATCAATTTAAGGGAACATTAACAAAAGTAAGAGCAAAATATTATAACAACATAATTTGTTCTCTTGAGGACGGTAGTAGAGGAAAGGGGAACAATCTGTTCAAGAAAGATCTTGTTGATAAATGGAACTAATGTCACTCACAGATTCCTGTTTTAGCGCATAATGATTTAGTGTGTTTTATTTTAGGGAGCTGCAATTTCTTGTAAAATCTGTTGAACAGAAGTCAAGCATCCTGTTTTCTTAAGGCTAGAGAATCTCAACAAATACAGTACAAGAACAAAAGCACATACAGCACATGAGTCATAAGAATTTAGTAGTATATTTGAGCAGGTGAAGGTGGGAATGTCCTGACACGACCCAGACTATCTCTAAACTTTGTTTTTGGAAGTAATTGATGAAAACAATCTCAGCGTGAATTACAAGACTCCACCTCCTCCTTTAAAGCTTTTGATAAATCATTCCCTATTTCCCTTCCATTATTCTGCTTTGTTTTTCTAGGACTTGAGTAGTAACTTGTTTTTACCACTGATTGTTGAAACTATTTAAGGTATACTTACTTCAAGTACCAAAACATTTGGCTCAACTACAAGCTTGTAGCTGCATGTAATGCCTAATTATAATGCTCCACTGATTGTTTACAAAACCACCTAATTAGGAGATAGGTTAAATCTTCTGTAAATGAATTCAGTACATATTGCTGTCAAGTAGCTTTCTACTCCATTGCTGGGACCACCTTTTCAGAAGGAGAGGAACACACAAAAAGTGATTTTTCACCTCAACACAGAGGCTTTGAGCTTAAGCTTCAAAGTCTGTGCCTCCTTTAGGAAGTAATAATAGCCTTTTTTTTATAGTGCTTCCTAGAAGCTGCTCTGAAAGCACGTCACAAAAGAAGACAGTATTGCTAGTCCCAGCAAAAAGATAGAGTCTGAGGCATACAAAAAGGAAATAACTTTCCCTACTAAGCCAGTTCCGGAAGCTTCAACAGATAGTTGTCCAAAAGTGCCCAGTCCCAGCACACCGCTTACCTGCTAAACACCCTGCGCTTTGCAATGAAGAGTGCAATTACTGTTCTATTGAAACATGCTAGTGAGAACAAAGTACATGGGTACAGGTAATAATACATCCTCTGGGCTTGTGTTGTGCTACAAAAAAAGTGGTTATACACAGGGGTGGTTAACTTGATGTAAAAACCTAGTGGAAGCAATGCACAAGTAGTTTTTACTTCCGTGTGGTTGGAGACCGTTAACTCCAATTACTACATATGGTCTTAAGTAGCTGCAGCTTGGTGAACTGCCTGTGTGCTGTCTCCATTAAGATTTTTATCTGTAAGAACTAGAATTGAGATGGTAATCTTTATATTTTAAAAATTACTTTTTTTCCATCATATCAAAGTTCCAAATTCTAGAAATGATCTAGAATATGGCCAGTGATGAAAACTGAAACCCACTCCTTAGATGCATCATAACTAGCCAACAGTTTCACAGAGGTGAAGTTATTGTTTGCTTTGCCTTGTGTTCACTGAGACTTTATGTCGTTTGCTCACACACCTTTTGTGACAGGCTCTTCCATAACCAGTGAAAACAAATTTTAAAAATAGGAACACTGAAAAGTGATTTTTACCCCAGCGCAGCAGCTTTGAACTCAAACCCCATGATACATAAGCCCACTTCAAATGATATTTTTTTATCTCCATTGAGTTAGAAACATAGAAATTCTGATTGCAGGGGAACATGTGAAAAACTAAAAATATAAGATAAATCAATTTCAAATGGGAGTCCTAAAGAGCGTAAAATGCTATGAAGCAGAATGCATGACCCACAAAAGACACATAGATGAAGGAATGTCAATGTCTTAGTGATGTCTAAAGCCAGGGCAACCAAAGGGAAGCTGAGGGCTTTTTTTTTTTTCCTCAATCAAATGATTTATTATCTGTCCTGCAATGGGTTATGAAAACAGCAACACTGGAAAAATCTGAATGCCATAGGTTATGTACCTTTTTTTCCACATTTCTTAAAGTCCAATAATCATATTGCTATATTTATGAAATGTGTAGCTCCAGCCCTGATTAGACAGTTCTATCCTTAAATTAAATTAGTTGTGGATAACTACAAACTGATATATACAAGAATAAAAAATTTGAAATACCCTTTCATGTAGCAATAAACCAGGAAAAGACCTAAGGGTCGCTGCAGACAGCTCAGTGAAAACATCTGCTAATTGCACAGCGGTAGTCCTAAATGGAAACAAGGCACCGAAAAAGGGATAGAAAATAACACTGTGGATTTCTCTGTTTATTAGTGGCATTATACCACATGCTCTCTAGTTATCTAGTTATCATTAGTTATTCTGGTACTCATATCTGTAATCATTCTCCGACGCAAGTGACAGCTAGCAGTTGGTATGCAATGCATTTGGGGAAAAAAAAAGGAATTTTCTCTTTTTTCTTTAGCTCAGCAGTCAATATATATTTCTATATTTCAAAAATAATTTAATGTAACAACCTGCTTTAATCTGAATAATGATAATGGAATATTTCTGTTGTTAACATTCTTATTTTGGAGCTTCCGAAATGGTTTAAACTGAACAGGAACAAATCATTTCTCCTCCCGAGTAAGACTGGCCACACAATGAGAAGAGCAATAACTCATTCAGAAACAACTAAACCAAGAACAGCTTAATACATATAGATGAAACCTTGATCTGATAGCTCTTTTTTTGCCTACAATCTATTTCTGTAAAAGAACATTAATCTTGGTAACTTTCAATCCCCCAGGAAACCTATTGTCATTCCTTTAAGTACTTTTAAATGATTTTCTTCCCGTTTAACCATAAACTAAACTATAAATACACAACTAAGGATTAAGAACATAATTCATTAGACATGACATACAAGCCTTGCATGTTGTTGTGAGAAGTAGACATTCACAACATTACTGTCTATTACTATGTATTAAAAAAAAAAAAAAAAAACTTTGGGGTCTTTTCAACAGAAATACTTGTGGTACAAAAGCTAATGAGTGATATGTAAATCTGTAGAAGACACCACTGGTAGAAATAGGAAGGCTTTGACAGGTTTTAGATTAAATAAATGGGTTAGTATTGTTTGGAGGGAAAAATTACACTTTAAGACACAGCTGATGTTGAAGTGAGTTCTGCCTTTCAGCTGAAGATGATTACTTTCTTTGACTTTTTATGTTTTGGTACTTGCTCTCTCTCTCAATTATAAAAAAAAGCTAAATATGGGAAGTTCTACCAGTATTGTTTTCTTAACGTTAAAAAAAAAGTTTTAATTAGGTTCTACTACTCTGGGAAATCTAGATAAGCAGCCAAACAGCTTCAGGTAGAGAAAGATTGCTTGGGGATTAAGTGAGGTGACAAATGTGCTGCTGTCCCAGACTTCCCGCACGACCTTCTGCTCAGCTTTGCTGGCTGTCGTGTGCACTGTCTTCAGGAAACAGGAGGAGTCTTCACAAGTGAGACCCCCACATCCCATTACTTACAATGCATGTGCCAGGCATACAGGCTGAGGAATGTAAGATTAGGATCCCTATTTAAAACTTTGATACCCCAGGCAGAATCCCAAGGATCTTAACATATCATCTATGGATAGATGGATATGGTCCATAGGCAGTTTTTTTCCTTTCCTGAAATACTTCTGGCTCACTCGTGCAAATACAGCCCTCACTGCAGCAGCCAGCAGGTTGAGAAAGAAAACACCAGAACTCTAGATTTGCAATGGCTATGCAAGACAAACGCACAGCTTCCCTTTCGTGAGTGAATCCCAACACAGCAACCCAAACTGTCTATGGAGAAGGGATCAGTACATTTGCCGCTCCCAACCTGTTGCGATCCTGACTGGACACAACCTTGTAGCTCTGTCCAGCAGTGGCCATGGGGCAGGGCTTGCTCAGAGGTCATTCTGTGAGATGAATTTACACATTGAGTTTCCTCCAGAGGGGAAAGCTAGGAGCCCTCTTTAGTAGGTTGTCAGCATTGCTTGCAAAAGAGGGAATGGATGCTAAATAGTAATTACAACTGAGTCAGAGTTTTAGTTTGGGGACATAAGGCTGGGAAAGCTTTTAAAAAGAACAGTGGTCTAGCCTGTATTGTTAAAGGTAATTTAAAATGTTATTTATGGCAATAATACCTGTAAATTGAGGAGGGAGGAGATTATACTTCATGGAGGCTCCAACTTTTTTCCAGATAAAATACTCTGTAGGAAATAACGATCAGCAGTCTTGACAAACTGCAATGGAGCCACACGCTGGTCAATGCACCTAGTCAAGGACACTAACTGTTCCCATAGAGTATGAAGCAACTGCCCAGGAATCCTCCCAAATGTAGCAGGGGTAACACCAGCCACATTAAAGGTAATGGAAGTTTTGCTTCTGACCTCACCAGGATACAGATTTTGCTCCACGTATGGCTCTGTCCTCAGCTTTTAACGGGGACTGCAGTGTATGCATCTTCACAAAATTTTTCTCCCTTGTGCTTGGTTTCTATATGCACCAGCTACAATTTTTCTGTTAGGCACATACTATATGAAACAGAAGAACATTTATTAAACAACCCAATGCATCAATTCAAAAATAAATGAGTCCAAAACAATTTCCCAGAATGAATCATAGAACTTGCTGGGTTTTTGCCAGGTACTAGTGTCCTGGATTTCCAGCTAGTATTGTTTCCTTTTAATATTTATGAACAAAGTATCTGTACCATGTTAATTCTGTAATGGGAAGCATATTTCACTTTTGCATAAAGAGAAATACCTATGACAATTCCATATCCTAAACATGATGGCTACCTGCCATAACATTACCCACACTATTCTTCTACAGACTTGCTGTTTTAGTCCTTCATAAATCATGTTTATTATCTACTGCCTATTAATAATGCAGAAAACTAAAGTGATGAACCAGTGCAAGTAAACTGTTTACTGGCAATGGATTTTTCTCCTTATGAGAATCCTGCGGCTATAAGCAAAACTAAACAAAGGCCTATGTAAGCATTCCCTTCTCATTTAGCTTTGGATACCAAAATCCTAATTCAGCATGAATCGCTGAAGTTTCATCGATACAATCCTAACAGCTTTTTGAAACTGGGCATTTATATTACATTAGCTTGTTCAAAACTTGCTTCAAGTATGAATAAGATATTTTGCTTTAGAATGTCCATGTCTCATTTTGCAATGTCAAAACTCCATATTATATTCAATATTATGTAATGGTTTCTTATACTTGCATAACTTTTATATCAATAATTTTAATACCATAAATGAATATTGAGTTACCAGTTTTCTTCTTCTGCCCAGATTATGGGATATTTCTGATCCTGCCTTGAATTAGAACACGTGATAGAATACCAGTAAAATGCCACCTTGATTTGTATAAACGTCTGTTTCATTGAAACAGGTAACAGATATTTTGACATAAAAATATTAATATGACAATGACTTTTAAAAACAGTAATTAGTAGTTTTTCTTAGTTATTTTAATAATTTTTTTGTGTATATTACAGTCTGAACAATATACTAGTGCTGTGTGCATGGCATGAAGTATAAAAGTGAAAGAATGATGTGAACTGCAAAACTTCAAGACAATTTGAATTTTGAAACAATATTCTGAGATTCTGAAATGAAATACCTGCAGTGTCTGAAATTATTTTATTTTTCATGAAATCACATCTGTTTCTGTAAAAATTCCCATGAAAAAATAAAAGTTGTGGTAAGAATGGCTTTGTACTTACAAGAGCAAAACCAACTCTTCTCTAAGAATTTGTTTTAAAAGCTACATCAGATCATAGTTTTGTTTACATAGCTTGATTACTCTTGATCTTGTTTAGACAGTTATAACACCTAGAGGTCAAATGAGAGGTTGGGCTCTGTTGTGTAACATAATTTATAAACAAATGGAGTGGTGAAATGTCTGTCTCAGGAATCTCAAAATCTTAAACTTTGACAGGAGATAATAAAATAATAGCTGTAGTCATCAAAATAGCTGTATGTTACCACTAGCCCACAGTGCTATTTCAACACTATCTCAGCAAAAATTGTAGAAATACCTATGTATCATCTTTTAGCCAATCCCAAATGCATCTCAGCTTTGTAAGATTTGAAAAACTTTTAAAAGTAATGAATACTTCAAAGTCAGAAAGTTTAATAAAACTAACCAAAAGTATGTTTTCAGAGGTCAAGAGGTTTTAAGACACTTGGGCAGGGCACTTTATCAGTGGCACCACAATAGGAAATAATATGAGTAATAAGACAATAAGGAAAAATAAGTCAGGAAACCCAACTAAGAAAACAGTGCATCCAGAAAGAGTCACAACCGTCAAGTTATTTCAGCTTTCTCAGTTATGACCCAGAAGGCTTTCAAATTTTGGCAATTTTGATCGACAGTTCAGTGATCATTATTTATTTTACAGATACAAATAGACACAACTGCCAATGTGAACTGAAGTTAAGCTGCTGCCACAGTAAAATTTATTCTGATTCAAGACTCCTGTGAATCTCTGAAGTCCCACTTACATTTTATAGTAAAATTACAAGCAATTGAAAACTTTTGCTTTCTACACTAAGATGGCAAATTAAAGGTAGTGCCTTACTTAACTTACTTATCCTTAGAACAGCTTAGAAAAACCATAGAAGTGTCACAGCCAGTAAAGAAAATAAAAATATTGGCTTCAATTTCAAGTTTTCAGGTATTGAATTTTTAGAAACTCCAACTTTTTAAATTGTCAGCAAATTCCCTTCAGGGGCATATGAATCTTCATTTCTAATTCAAAGAAAGGAAGAAGAAGAAATTGCTAGCAAATGATCTGAATATAGCCTTTGTCTTGTTAAATAGATGAAGATGATATCTAATGAATCAACACATCTTTGAGCAAGTAATTCAGTGAAAGATTCCCAGGACTAAAACAGTTCTTTGGAAAGAACAAGAAAAATACCACTTGTCCATCCAGAATATAACTCATGAGGATAAAGAACAAAAAACATTTTTCATCACAGCTACTGTAACAAAACACTTTCTGGGAGCTGCTTTGACTTCATACAGTGACAAAAAGTATAATCAATGGATAAGTCTTGAATTTAAATATTTAAAGAACCCCATAAATCACAAGGCACCCTGCTCAAGCTTTTCTTCCATTTGTCCTCGCATAGAGAATGTTAGTTGAATGAGTCACAACAATATATTGTATTTGTACTATTACAAATTGCCATATCTTCAACTTTGACATTCTATCAGTTCCCTGCAATGGGTGAAAATGAAGCTTAATAGCCCAGTATTTAAACTAAGAATCCACAACCTTGTCATTATTGTGGGCACAATAGCAAACCTCATTGGAATCAGCCATCCAAGCCATGGGGAGGCTTGGAGTTAATTACATCACCTTAGACAATAATTTGCTCTTTGTGGTGGTAGTTATCTCTTTGCACAGTTGGTTCTCTTTTTTGTTGTGTTGTGATGCCCCATTAATCACAGTTACATTTGCACTCTGTCATGTGATTCATCATCCTTTATCCTTGCAGCTGCTTCCATCCTTTTGGACTCAGATAAACTGCTAATTTAAGCTGGTGATGTCCAACTCTGAATCTCACAATGGCTTGTACCATAATGCTGAGGATCAGCTACTACGTTCACACAGCCCAAGATTTTTAGCTGCTCCAATTACTCTGCATCTCCTCTTCATGTGCTAGGATAGAGATCATGTTCATCTCAAATGAGTGGATAGCCTTTTTGACCTAGAGCTGACATGACAAGACATGAAAATATGCCCAGATTTCTCTAATGTCAGAATATACTACCCTTTTTCATTTTTCTTTCCCTTCCCTGTTTTTAAATATTTCAAGTTTCTTTATAACACAACATGAAGCTGGCCGTATTTAGAAAAGAGGTGTGGAGCCTAGATGGATGAGAAGAAGAAAGTTTATGCTCTTTCACTGTTTTCCCAGCCAATTTTGCCACTGTATTCAGTCATCTTCCTCTATAGTGTGTATAATACAGCCACAGGGGAGAGAATAAGACATAAAGTAGGTATAATACCTAATACCACAATTTAGCAAATAAAAACATTCCAAATAAGAATATCCCTTGATTACTCTTTTATGCCAAAATTTTTCCTATAATTGTCAATATTTATTAATATTTTGGAAAAGACAAATAACAGACTGTTCACTTCATTCGGTGGAAACTAAAAACTTGTTACTGTAACATATGTGAGAAGTACATCAAAATGCTAGAGAAAGTACTGGGGTTTTTTTTGCACTAGCTTGGTACTTGACTGCAGGTGTAAGACATGATGATTCACTGTTGCATATCATACGAAAATCATAGCTCATAATGGCTTTGCAATATGACTGGCTGCACTTAAAACTTGTTCTGTCACTCATCAGACTGAATAGTGTCCTGTGCAGGAGAGCAAAAGCTTTCCTTCACAAATGACTTCAGTCTATTGTTTGCAGTAGGTGGAGGATTGGGCGAGAGAGGGAATCAGAAAGCATGATGCCACTGCTGATGCTGATGTTATGGCTTTCGTGGTGAAGTTTAACTGTCAGACTTTCTATTGATGTGATTTTAAACATGGCTTCCAGCTAAAGCTTCCTCTAAGCTATATGGAAAAATGTAGCAGAGGGGACAAGTGGAGCTGACAGAAGTGTGGCCCTTTCATTGACAGCCTGATAGAGAACATGACATATCAGGCGTGGGGACAACACTATTCAAATACATCCAGGCCTAGGCTGGAAGGGAATTTATCTGGAAAAAGTTGAAAGAGTTGTAGCCCTGCATGCCTCTTTGAAACTTAGGTAAAGAAAGTTGAAGAACACTGTTGCACTGCCTTCATCTAAAGCAGGAGCTGCTTACATCTAAAGCAGTAGCTAATGACACCCTCAGGCCTATGTGCTCCACTCCTCTTCCTGCCCTACATTGCTATCTTTGCCTCTGCTAGAGGAAGATCTCACAAATTTCAGCAAAGGTACACATTAGAGAAATGAAAATTTAGCCTGCTATTTTGTAAAATAAATCACAATAGCTTTTGAAGAACAAACGTGAAAGATACATATTCTATATGGAAATCTTCCAAACACTTTGGCATTGTCTAAATTAAGTGTGATGATAGTATGTGTGATAATTAGCATGTTTCAATGAACCTGCTTGATGAGAGAATTCTGCTCTGACTTGGACTGTCTAACAGGTGTGTGTAGCAGCATATCTTGTCTTCAGATTTCTAAAACATTTTAGTCGGCATGTTACCTAATATAAAGTAACATTGGCTCTTTGAATTCTAGTCCAGGGAAGACTTCAGAATCAGATCTTACTGCTGCTTAAAACCACTTTTTGAAAAACTTTACTTGGGTTTTTATTGTTTTTAGTATTCTTTGGAAAATGCCTTAAATCTTAGCTAAATCAGCATATTTCTAATGGGTTTCAAAATGAGTGCACTCCTGCAGGGAGGCTGAAGATCCCACCATTTGATGATTCACTCCCTCAAGGAAGCAGTTAACAGCCTGTTTGAGAACATTCTTTTACCTCTTTGGTGACTTTAAATGTGGGCAACTCGCCCAATACTACATCACTTATAAAACTTTCATGTTGTAGCAGTCAGACTTTGCAAAGAAATATCTCATTAGGAGCTTTATTGCTCACACTTCAAGAGATGCCATTCACATGATTAGCTAACTGCACCTCTGGGAATGAATATTAAGTTGAAAGAATAGGATATCACTTAAGAAAACCAATTATTTCCCATTGTATAAGTTGTAGTGACAAATACACTGATTCAGAACTGTGTTCTTCATACATGAGCTGCATTATCTGTTGCAGATTTGTTGAAAGCTATATTACATCTTCATTACAGGAGAAACTTAAGTCACAGGATACTAGTTTAGCTCACTTCTCTGTGAATAAAGCATGCTGTTCCACCTACCTCATCAAATCCTGAGGTCAAAGAAATGACAAACATTTTTACACATGAAATTTCTCTTTTCAGTCCTCCAATCCACCACAGACTGACAGATCCACAGGAGCTAATGCTATGATTTTGTGTTCCCTGCTAACCTCTTGACTGAATCACTTCTTACAGCAAGGACATTTTCCCTGCTATTTTACCATATGATACAATGAAGCCAGAATATTTTATATGGGAAGTGTCACAGAACCGATCCCAGGCAATAGCACCTCAGAGAGCCATCATCTCCATTGACACTTCCCTCTGTGACTTTGAGAGCTCCTCCAGGGACACCTGTGAAATCCAGGGAAGACAATGATAAAAACTTTGTCCTTCAATATTACCTCCTCCAGATGGACCTACCAGACTTCCTTTTGCTCTACTCATGGAAGTTAGTCTCAGAGGCTGTAAAGCTTTTTTTTTTTTTTAATAATGTCCTGTAACTTCTGCTTTTGTTGAAACTGCTTATTGAAAAAATCTTCACCTTCTCTGCTACAGGCAGGAGAGCTTGGGCCTGTGCACAAGGACCTCATGAACATAAGCTTCCCTTTTTGGGGTGCTCTGGACTACATATCTTCATACATACAGATGCAAAGTGTTAAGCAAGGACTAATTATCTTTCTTTGTACCAGAACTAATAGAAAATACCAGCATTATATGTTGAAAGTTCCATGGGTTTATTAATTGCTTTCATAAAGACTAAGACTGTGCACAGGGCAGAATTTTTTTTTTTTTTTAATTTCTGTGAAAAATTATTAGTCTCTAATTCTAGCTAAAATTATGAAGCAATGGATCAAACAGTATAAAAGCAAACATTTTGGTTCTTATGAAACAGTAGGTAAAGTTTGATTTTATTTCACATCTTGTATTAGTTAAATAGGATGCCTGACCCTATTTACATACCTAGAATGATTAACCGCAAATACCAAGTGGCCTCCTAAAACATCCGCACACACATCCGCACCTGCAAATTGTTATACAATTGATCAAGAGAAGCAGGTGCGTTCCAAGACATTCTCCTGCACTGTGGGATCCTGGACGTGTTCCATGATTAACAGAAGTTTCTAAATGAGAGATCTATTTTAAAAGCTGTGTCACGGGCAAATTAGAAATTTGTGTTGAAAGTCAAGGACAAATGTAATATAAATTGACTACAGTCTTCACCATGATTGCTGTTCATTAATTTGCATAATTTGTTTATTTTTTGGTGTGTGTTTCTTTTCTAGAATGTCTAGAATTCAAGCCAAACCCTTGAGGCATAAACAGTAACAGTCTAATATCTCCAAGGACATAATTTATACTCTTAAAATCTCAGTGAATAGCAGTAGAAAACCATCTAAATTAGATATGCACTGAAGTTCCCACAACAGATGCAGGCTGTAAGTAAGCCCAGGTAACCAGTGATTATGCAATTAACATGTATTTACTTTATTACTAGTATGAAAGGTTGCACAAAAAAAGCAACTACCAATAAAATCACATAGAGAGAAATTTAAATTAGCACATTAATATTACTGACATCAGGTCAAAGGAATACAGACTCATAAGTCAATTGATTTATGCATTTAGGGCTTGATTCCTAGAACTGTTTTCTATGATTCAGGTATACAGGAAAGCACGTTTAATTGAAACCATGTTAGTAGTCCTGCCACCACGGAAGTCAATGGGACAGCTTGTGGACTTGGTGTTAAATCACAAGCTTACAGTGTTCTGCAAAGTCAGTCATGCTCAGCAACTTGCAAGAATGAGCCCTTGATTCTTTTCACTTCAAATACTGACACAAGGAAACATCAGTACATGATTATAACATATTATTGTTGTTATGCCATTACTAAAAAAACACAGTTTGGATAACACTAGATAGGAGTCATACTATTTCACAAAAGCAACAGTGTGGTCACTTGAGACCCACTTTTAGCGTGGGGCTTTCCATTTTGTCATTGGTTAAGCTAATTTTCTGCTTCACAGCTCTCTCAATGAGAAAGTATTTTGGATTCCCATCCTCTGAGAATCTTAAGTTTTAGTACTAACAGATGCATTGATACACACTTTTTAATTTTCATGTGTTATTCATCTATTAATCCCACAATGCAGACATTGGAGAGAGCTGGATATTAAGTTCAAAAGGAAATTACTGCAAATCTTGTTTCACTTTTCGACTACAGCAAAGAAAATGTATTCTGCCAAGTCAGTTGAAGGTTGTTCATATTATAAGAATTCACTATGTATAGTTACTGTAAGTGTAGAATGTATGAACTAGATGCAGATGACATTATACTGCAATTCCTTTCAGTTTTGCGATGATATATGCAACTCGGCTTCTTACTTTTCTTTACATCCAACGACAACAGGTGTGATTGAACTATGCATTTCATACATATTGCCTGCATTATTGCTCAAAATACAAAAAGTGAAACATTTATTTGTTGTCCTCGGTTATATCCAATTGCTTTTATATTATAGCTTGTGTCTATCAAAGGAGAGCCCTGTGATACAGGCAGGTAATTTTTGCTGTGAGGATAGGGAGTGACGAAAAAAGTTGACAAACTCAGGGTTTTCTCTTTTGTTTCTTTTGGATCTAAATATTCAATAGCTAGCTGCACAACAAACCTGCCTATTGTCATGTGAATACTGAAACTAATCCTCAAAGGTGGTGAACATTTTAAGGGTTAGGACATACGAAATGAATTATTAACTTCTTGAAGCAAACAAGACATTTTCATGCACAGCAATAAGTGTTAAATAATGACAGTGCCTGCAAGACTCCAAACACAGTTATAGATAATTGTCAGCTCCAGCTTTCAAATCCTGCCCGAAATGTCTCCAGGCCAGAATTCCCTGTGGGTGCCTCATGCTTTACACCTAGGTTGCATGATCTCTGTTGTTAGTGAGAATTCTGAGGTAGACCTTGTAACTATGAACAGCAAAGCACTTAGGCAAACAAATACTAAAGGGAAGAGAAGATATTTGATACCACAGGAGTGCTGAAAAGTTTTGTGAAATTGTATTTTAGCTAAAGGACAACTAAGCTCCACTGAGGCTACTGGGGTCCTGATCCCTTAAGTGTCCAGATGAGGACCGCAGCTGGAATACCCCACTTATTTTTAGCCTATACAAATGTGTTTCCTTCTCAGGGAACTAAGACTTATGTATCCAGGTCTTACCCTGAGAAAGGGCTGAGATTCCTCTACAAGGGTGTAGCAATACAAAGCTGCATTAGTATTGCAGGAGCTCAGCTAATTTTGAGCATGCTTGGGAAACGCGTGGGTAAGAGGAAAAGAGTTTTGGCTGCTCTTTTCTCCTTTACTGGGCCAGAGGAGAGAAGAAAAAAAAACCCCACACATATTTGATGACTCTTCTTGAGCAAAAGGAATTAAAGTATTGATCAAGGACTCTTAGTCCTTTCCTGACAGCAGCTCGGACACCACAGTTTTATAATAAGGTGTCTGTGCAGGTGCTTTCCCTCCCCCCAATCAGATCTCTGCATATTCCCTCTAGATTTGAATCCCATGTGCCATGGATCCAAAAACAGCTCACAAAAAACCCTGTCTAATGCTTCTCCTCTGAAAGCTAGACCTGTCTGTTCAAGTTACCTTGGGAGAACATGTATTTTTAACTGACATTTCTCATCCTGACATGGTTGGACTTTTCCAAGAAACACAGATTATGTTTGCAAAGCTATATAACAAAGATGGGAAAAATCCTCCCTATTGCCTAGGCAACAGTCACCTACATCTCAAGGGTTTTCAGGTCTCATGCCTTTACCCTCACACTTACAGCACAATCTTCAAAGGTATTTCATACCAGTTCTTTTAGGGCATTTTATACAGTGGAAGTAGTAAATGACATAATTACCCATTATAAGTTTGTTCTTTTGTTTTCAGAGATGCTTTATACACTGAGTGCTAAAGAAGTAATAATACAATAGCAATACGGTATGAAAGTCAAGCCTTACACTTGAGCATCCATTACTGATTTTCATATACTTATGAACAAAACTCTAAGACATTGTTTAATCACTGAAATATTCTCATCTCTTATTCAGTTTGAGAAAGAAAAAGCAAAATGTCTTCTTGCAGTGATTTGCTCATTTTCTCCTGCATGCTCACAGCAAGAGATAGCTAAGTTAAAATTGAGATCTACATATCACAGAATCACAGAATCGCTGAGGTTGGAAGGGACCTCTGGAGATCATCTAGTCCAACCCCCCTGCTCAAGCAGGGTCACCTAGAGCACATTGCACAGGATTGCATCCAGGCGTGTTTTGAATATCTCCAGAGAAGGAGACTCCACAACCTCTCTGGGCAACCTGTTCCAGTGCTCTGTCACCCTCACAGTGAAAAAGTTTTTCCTCATGTTAAGATGGAAGTGTCTGTGTTTCAGTTTGTGCCCATTGCCTCACGTCCTGTCGCTCGGCACCACTGAAAAGAGTCTGGTCCCATCCTCTTGACACCCTCCCTTCAGATACTTGTACACGTTATGACAATGTTACTACAACTATATTATCATAATTTAATATTCACAAGAAAAACCCACCAGATAACTATTTTGTCAGTAGAAGTAAGGCATTGAAGGGTAACTCATGACTGCATGAAACATGCAGTATCAAGTTAAACACTTCAGTGCTCTGTAGCACCTCTCAAGAAGACTACAAAGCACCTATGAGGGCGGTTCTGGAAATACCCCCATGGCAGGAATCTTCTTGGGTTCATGTCATTGGGTTCACACATGGGAACAGGCAGGCTGTGCCAGCTGCCATTGGCTTTCTCAATTGTTTAATTCCTAGCTGGCAGAATTTTGCCGTTACCCTTAAAGTCCCTGTACTTGTTTCAGCTTTGCTGTAGAGAGGAATTGTGGCAGAACCAAAAATACTCAGGAAGGTCTTTCCTAGGTAAAATATGTGAAAATTTGTGTTCTGCAAAGTCCTTATAATACCTTTGAAAGAGCAGTGCAATGCAGCCTGTTGTGTTGATAATCCATGCACTAATCAGTCCCTAAGTAATTGTTGACACCACAGAGTGCAGCAGCTCTGAGGGGAAATTGCTGGCACGAAAGTTACTTCTGCTGGGAACAGACTTAGCATTTAGAATATCCTCTTCACCACTTTCCAGCTCATTAACCTTTTTGTATTGGAAAAGCACTGATATCCAGCCAGGATGAACTTATGAATCATTTAATTTATTTCAAGTCTGGCCCAATGAGATCAGGATAAAAACAAAATGGAAGAGTCTCAGATGTACCCTTATTTTTAACTGACGGTCTTTAACATACATAATGATGATTTTTTTTTATTTAGTTGTAATTATAGTTTACATTAATAGAGTGGCCTTGCAACTTGAGGTAAAGACTTTACAGAGATAGTAAGAGAGGATACTTTCAACTTGTTGATCAAGCAGCAACACTCCAGACACATCATACCCAAATAAAAGCATAAGGCAGTTTAGGTAAGCAGAAGGCAATTATTCACACTGGAATTTAGGAAGGCCACCACCCTGTACTATGTCTTAAAAATATATATATAAATATATATAATGTTTATTTTCCTTCAGACATTAAAGCATCCAGATACAAGTAGGATGCAGGTGCCTGTTTTTTCATAAAACAGAAAAATTCTTTCAATAGTATAATGCTTTTAATGTCAGGTTGGGCTTGTGACAGAGGGAGCAGTGCTGCCTGTTGTTTTTGGGGGGTTTTTTTGGTTCTGTTTTTTTCGTTTGTTTTAAACTACAAATCAATTCACTGGAACCTCTGCAGCTAATTTTACATAGACCCTATCTAATTTGTCACATCACAATGCTCCTGAGATTTGTCCTGGGCAACAGAGGGGAAAATACACCTGAAAAATACCCTCACTTCAAGTGGTTACGGCCTGGAGCAGGTGTGTAACCTTCAAAGACATGCTCCTGGCTATGATAAAGATTATTCACTCTCTGACTTGTGGCTGGGAAGCAAAACCCTTAAAAAAAGAAGGGTACTAACAATAAAGAAAGTCAGAGTGCTGAGAAACTTGTTTAATTTTTAACTCGAGAATCATCGTTAAAGTTTAGAGCGAAATGGTATGGCAGCTTCCCTTTCCCAATGGTGACATACTCTTCAAGACGCATTAGGAATTGCTATAGCTACACAATCCCCTTTCACTTAAATACACGGGTAAAACAGCCATTTGTTAAAATTGAAGTGCTGCCTCATAGACAGCAGGTGCATGCTCAGTATTTGGACTTAAGGCTCAAAATATTTTCCAAGACCTGTAGCAATAAGGGGTTACATTCTTACAGTGCATGTCTAAGCCCACATCTGTTTGCAGCAGACAGTGTCCCTCCAGCCAGCTCAGAGTCAGCAGTAGATAGCACCCTGTCCTGACTTGTATGCAAGCACTCTTACCTGAGACTTTTAAATAAGAAGTAACCCCCACTACCTTTTGGGCAGAGCCCAGTTTAATAGGGCTCTGAAGACCTACGGAGCCAAGCCCTGGAGGCAGGCAAGGATGGATCTCAGCCTGGGGATTGTGACAGGACTTTACGTGAGCCCAGGTTCATGACTGAAGCATTTCTAGGCATGTGCCAAAGCAGATCTTTAGGCACCCGAGAACCTGAAGACCAAAAGCTTTCAAGAGTAGGTGTTAGCACAGGAGAGAGTTTCAGGATTGAAAGTTTTGGTCAGAATCCCAGCTCATAACTCACTTTCTGGATCAGAACATTTAAAGCTTTTACTGAAGAATTTTTGGGAATTCTAACATCACCCTTGTTTTCTTTAAACCACAGGCAAATGGTGGCTGAAGTGGACAAAGGGTTAAATCCAGGAATTCGGATGAGATAACAGGAATAATGCCTCCCACTCCTGCCATATTAATGTAGAAATATTCTTTAGCTGCAGAGAAGTGATAGAAATCACCACTTTCAGCTTTTGATTTTACAGCATTGCTATTAAATTGTCAACTCAAGGCCAAAAAAAAAGAAAAGGGAGTCAGTAAACCTTTTTCCTGCAAATAGTGTCAGGATTAGATTAGCTTAAAAGCTGAAGACAAGAAACTCCAATATATAACGTAAGCATGTTTGTAGATATTAGGAAATATGACTAATTTCACTTTGCTGATCCTACATTAAGCAGCATTTGCTTTTAAGTCTACAGAAATTCAGTGAGTTTCAGAAAGTGTAAGATAGCTAAATGTTATACTGTTTTTTTTCTCCCCAGGAGAGTATTATTCTGTATTTATGGCATGAAAAGGCAGAAGAGCTGGACTGAAGTGACTGGAAGATGCACTGGATGAGATTTAATTTTATGGGGCTTTAGGTGCCTAATTCCCATAGGTTTCTTTGAAAACTATTTATTCAATAGATGTATTCAGTAAATTCAGAGGTCTGCATTAATATATTTTAAGACTATGGATCATTAGACCATCTAGCCTGCCCTCTTGCATTATATAGGCTATAAAACTTTATCCAGTAACTTCCTTAGTAAGCCCAATAGCCTGTGTTTGGCTAATATTGAAGAAAAAAAAAAATCCTTTTTGAAGCCAAAGACATCAATAGACAGAAGTTCTACCACTTCCTTTGATATTTATTCCAATTATTAATCATTTCCATTGCTAAATTATGTCCTTGATTTCTCAGTTGAATTTGTGCAGCTTCAATATTCAGTTTTCAGCCTTTTTATGCCTTTTCCCATTATTATATTCAACATCTTTTGGATCCCAAGCCTATCTCAGAGATATAATTTATTACCTATTTTTGAATTACCTGTTGTAAGGTTATTTCTTGAATGAAAGTTGATTTATTGAAAAAATTGTTCACATAAAGATTTCAACCTACAGGTTCTTCACAATATATTCAGCAAAGACAGTTCTTATTTACATGCTTGTCACCAACTTGTTTATTCTCTGAATAAGCAGCTTCTGAACATGCAAGAAGCACTGATGATGCCTACGCAAACTTTTCTGGCATTGATCTCAGCAAGTGGTTATTCACAGATGTATTCAAAACACTATCTCTATGAGCATTCTTGCCAATAAAATGTTTTTAGCTTGACTGAAAAAAATAAAAAGCACAGAGAAGTACTATGGACACCCTCAAAGTAATATATGGTATGTGTGTGCACATTTTGCAGAACGTTTAAGCAGTCCACTATTCTCTTAGTTATTCCTGACATTGGCACAACTGTAGATTTGCTTTGACCATGAGATAATATATAGGCACACTACCCAAAGAGCTAACAAGGACTTGAGATGCCACCTCTGCTGCCTTGCTGTGAGGGGAGCCACACTGACAGCCCTGCTGCCAGCAGCTTCCCTCCTTAATCAGGATGAAGTTACACTGCTGGGGGAGACAGCAGGGATATTCTTTGTGTTTGCCTATTCAGGGGGAAAATGTTGGTATTGGTTTTGATTACGCTTCCCCCTTTGTAGCAACACTTCTCACTGATACCTTCCTTTACTCTTGCGCAGGACCTGTTACCAGAGCTACCATATTGGGGGAAAAAAACAACAACAAAAAAACCCAAAGAACCAAGCTGAAGAAATTAAAAAAAAAAAATTGTGAAGTGAATCTCTCAGATAATTTTAAAACAGCATGACTCCCAGTTTTGGAAAGAGCTTAAGCCATGTGTAAGGACATTTTCAGAAACAAAGTTTAAGCACACAACACTATAAAGTATACACATCTGCAGCAATTTCATGCCAAGCTGCAAATTAAGTACAAATTAGAGGATGCATTGCCTATATGTCTTTTCCTCTACTAAGTTAGATTTTTTCAGAACAATCTTTTATTCCATCCACTGAGAAATATCGGAGTTTTAAATGTTATGGAAAATAATGTGCATGGTGGAAGGATTTCAGCCACAGACTTCTCTAGTTACCACTTTAAGTTTCTTCTTTGCTCTTTCCCATCCTTAGCTGCCACCTGGCACTCTTCCGTTTGCACTGGGAAAGCAGACCTAGCTTGCCAATAGCATCGTTTGAGTGACAGGCTGTGAAAGTTTAAACACTCCACAAAAACATCCTTTTCCTCTGGAAAAACGGAATTTGACATCTTTATATTTCTTGGGGTTCTGATGTAAACTCTGTTCTATGGAGCAAAAGGCCATGGGTAGTGATTTAGTCCAACAGATCTAAATGGGTTTTATTCATGCTTTCAGAAGTAGAAGTGTTTATTTTCCTTCTTTTTTCCTCCCAAATACTGCTCTGCTTTCCCAAACCAATTTTTATATTTCTGACTTTCACATGTTGATGAAGTAGCTGCTTTTATGGCTTTCTACTCACATATGATTTATATACAGAACTCTTAGCAATAAAGAAGTATAGAATTCACTATTTTTTAACCCAGGGATTTGCTTTCATTGCTAGATATCTACATTTTTCCATTATGATTTGTTAACTCAGGTAGAGAACGTAGCTGTTCTCAAAAAAATCTCAAGAAAAACTTCCACTGAAAAAAGTGATTTCTTAAAATAAACTTTGGTTTTTGTCAAAAAATATCAAGTACCAGAAAACACTTCCAAGAGTCATATTGATCATGTCCAGGAAGAAGTTTACCAAAACCAGTCAGAAGTCTGTACCCAAGTATTTACACCACATGGAAGTAGGTGGAAAACTATATCTAAAGCCCCACTTTGTTTGGTTCAGAACAAGGCTTTGAAGCCCAGGGTCCCAATTCTTTCTTGTATTTTAAACTTGTGATAACCTTCTCGCATTTCTCTCAGAAGATTTTCCCCAAATTTGTTTTCATTTCTCATAAAGATGAGGCTAAAATAGTTTTTGAAATCTTTGCTTTTTTGTGGAGAAAATAACTATTCTCTGTACAACTCTGGTAAGAATAATGTCATTTTAGCAATACCATAAGATAGTCTAACAAGGCTGGTTCTGTTCGAGTACCCCAGCTGCACCTATTCTATGTTGCAGGAAAAAAGCCCCTTGCTATTCCAGTGTTTTGCAGTGGAATTGCTCTTACATCTTAGTTACTGAATGCATTAAAGTCACTGAAAGACGAATACTTCTGCTCCCACTGAAAGATGAACACTCGTGTTCCTTACAAGTTGTTTTTATGAGAAGAATTTGCTGGGATTTATACAATAGCTGTCCCTCAGAAGTCATTCTTACTAAGAAAAACTCCATTGGAATTTTACTGTATAGTCTTTCCTGAAAAAGACAACGGCATTTGAGTCCCAGTCTCTCCTTCACAACGGTCATGTTGGGTTCTTTTAGAACTAAAGGCTCTCTTGAATCCTGTGGTACAGGCTTCATCTCAATACTCCAGCACAAATCTGCAGCACCAATTCAAAGCAATTAGCCTGGATTTATACTGGTGAAATACAACTAGATTTATCCTTAACTTTGATTAAAGGTTGCAGTGACATTGAGCAGACTGTTTCTACCTCTTCCATTGACTTCAGTCCCTTCAATAGTTATATGCACCTGCCAGTAGTTTTAATAGTTCTAGAGGGAGAGTGGAGGGGGAAAAAAGGAAAAAAAAAAAAACAAACAAAAACAAGAAAAACCACAGAGACAGATTCTGATCTCAGGTACACTAGTGCAACTCATCCAGAATAACTCAGAACAGAGAGCAGTCTCCTGCACTCCCTACGTGCTAAAGTACCCATTTCCATGAGGCACTTAACTTCCAAACAGCTCAGGATTAGGTGTTACTTTAGAGACTTTCTGCAAAGTAATACCAGTGTTGTGGGAGTCCAATATTTTCATTACGGTAGGGAAGAGTATGTGTGTGTGTGTTGGGGCAGGGGGATGCATTCAAAAACTGCTGACTCCAAGGGAGCCTTTCTGCTGGCTGTGAGTACTGGACACAGTCCCATCTCTCTACAGGCACGTGCACCTTGAAGAGAAAGTGGTGTGCTACCCTTTCTGTAGGAAGGGCATATGCTATTCTTGCTTTTTTGGCAATTAACACAAAGTTTGGGGCAGTTGCCCTGGTGCTCACCAGACTAGTCTAATAAGACCATGCAGTGTTTATTAGCTGAGAAAAACAGACCAGTCTCCAGTGTCCCAAGGGGGCCGCTCCTGCCAAGAATTCCAGCTCACACAACTGATTTTAACATTCCTTTTTTAAGATGGGAACAAACAACTGAGCCTACTGAGAGTACGTTTTGTCAGAGCTTGGTAGTGCTTTTCTAATAAAACACAGATGAATTATATGTTTGCAGGGGAGACATATTTGGCATATAAACAGTTGCAGTGCAAGATTCTTGGATGCCAGAAGAAGTTTCTTGTGATTTCACAACAGAGATCTTCTGTTACTGCTCAGAACAGTCTGGGAACTTTTCTGTACAGCACTAAAACAGCAAGATATTCTCAGTTGTTACTAGTCACAACCTACTTTACAGCGTCTGCAGCAAACCCACAATAACTTAATAGAAGAATTGTTCTTCTTCAAGACAAATCCATGAGAACTGCCAGCCAGTGACAGAGTACTGATATCTGCATCCATGTTACAGCTAGAGTCATTTGTTTGTGTATCACTAGTTCTCTAAGCAAAGGTTGAGAATAGCTTTTGTGAAAGAAAGTTTTTCCAGCTCCGTGGAGGCATGGCAAGGTGTATCAGGGCTGTTCTACTGCTACCCTTCTCCCAGGAGAGCACAGCTTCAAACACTGCAGGATTTGCCCCAGTCAAGACTGCCTAGGAGAGGCATTAGACACTTTCTGTCCTGGTCTTAGTTTCAGCTCTCTGTTAGTTGACTTAGCAGTTACAGATATTTTTTATTTCTCTCCAGCCTTGCACCACACAAATTGACTTCAGAGGAGCCAACAGCCCAAGCCCAGCAGGATTCATTCAGTGAACCCAGTCAGGTGGAGCTACCTTAAGCAGGATAGGAAAAGGAAAGCCTCAGATACCGAGTACAATGGACCTAGAAGTAGCTTTACTTCTTTATTCTCCTCCTTCTTGCATAGGAAAATTTAAATGCTATATCAATGGTTTCCCCACACACACACTTTTGTGTAGTTAACTTCTTCAGTAATCTAATAGCACTGCATCAGGAAAGAAAATTGCTGAGGCCCAGATGTCAAGCTGTGTGTTCAGGTGAACAATTAATTCTACTGGTTATTCAAGCAATTCACCACCACAAAGACAACTGGAATGAGTAACTACAAGAAGAGATGTTTGGCATCACTGAGGTCATTTTTACTTTGTTGGCTTACCTTTTCATTGCTCATTAGAGCTTCACACTAATACAAAGTGTCACTGATAAGAGCACACCTGCAGAACATGATATCAGCCAGCTGCAGACCCAAAATCCATTTGAAATCTGCTTGTGGGAAACCACTTGTAAGGCAGACCACAGTCACAACTCTTAAGTAGAGCACAGACTAACAGAATAAATGACTTTATGACAGAGAAGAATTCATAGCGACAAAATTGTTTTAGCTATGCTCTCCCAAGAGAACTGTAAAAAAACCCCATAGGAATAAAATATATAGATAGATAGATCACCTCAGCAAGTTTAATGAGTTATGCATGTTACCTACTTCTTTATATCTATATAGAAAACACAGATTGAAAAAAAAAAAAATTGCCAGATTTCTGGGGAACAGTAGACAGGTCATATTTTAAATATAAAGCATATTTTTAAATTATATTGACCTCTGCTGGCTATAGGGCTGAATATATTTTGTGTATCATTTCAAAGGATAACAACAAGCCAGGAAGCAAGCCAATTACAGAAAATAAAATACAATATAGATTAAAATCAGACTAACAAGGGAATAATTTATTACAGTCCATTTAAACTCTAATTACATCAAAATTTCATCTTTTGTTACTTATCAATACTCAGATGGGAAGCAGTTAGTTTTGCTACACACAACAAAGCTCCACTAAAAGAAAACACCAGTCTGTATGATACTTCATACACTTTTCTCTTTCACCTACAGCATGAGTATCTCATACTTACTACAGCTGGAGTTCAGTAGAAGATAAGTATAGCAATTCTCAGAATGAAATATGGCAGTATCACACAGAAACACCTTTATATGAGTCCTGCCTCTATTTGATAATCAGGCTTGGGTGTACTCAGCCCATCCCACCCAAATCAATCAATCAATCAATCCTGCTTGTGTCTGGCTCTCTCTGCATAAAACAGATTTCAGTGTGCTTAGTTTGCTTTATGAATCAGGTTCAAATGAGCCCAAATCATCCATTTATTGGTCTGGTAGAAGGCTCACCTCCTTCAGCTAATCAGGTTTTAATAAGTGTCCCACTTCTATCAAATTATATATATGAAACATGCATGGTGCATGGCCTTCTATTCATGCAGAACAGCTGAACATGGTTCTGCAATTAAAAAAAAATCATTGTGCTCTACCAGTTTGCCTCAGGAGCCACCTTTTCATCACCTCTCCTTGAGACTAACACCATTCTAGTCAAATGGCAATTGAAAGTAAAAAGTAGGACTGACACCAAAATATTTCAGCCAAGGTCTTAATTCAAAGATTTCACACTAAAAGTTAAGAGAATGCAAACAAAGGCTGTCCAGAGAATACAGACTTTACACAAACAAACTCCTTGTGAGATTTCATACTGACTGAACATCACTTTTTCGGGGGAAAAAAATGGAAATAGGAGCTACATATTGTGTCCAGAACAGAACATAGCCTTAAGTTGCTGAGCCTCTTGCAAAATGCCTTCAAATCTGAGCTATCAGAAAAACAGAGGAAGCATTTCATGAGAAATTTAGAAGCTGCTACTTCACAGACTAGTTTATTGCTTTGCTATTCACTTTAAACAGATTTTTTATGCTCCTGGTTTAAAAAAAACTAAGGAACATTTTAAAGTAGGTCTGTCATTGCATTTACTTGGAAAACACTGTTTTAAGGCAATAATGGGAGGGCGGCAAAGGTAATTAAGTTTTAATATAATTATAATGCTAATTTTTGAGGTAAAAATTCTTTATTTAAAAAGTACATATTCTTTTTGATAGTTTTTCTTGTGACAAAGTGTGCCCAGTTTCATTGTTTATTTTTAATGAATCCCAAAGTTAGAGTTAAAATAGTTTTCTGCCTCATCATTTCAGCCTTAAGAATATTGATAACTGATGCAAAAGTCTCTGAATGTCTGTTTGACATGAGAATTGTCACAGGTATCAATCATCTTTGAACCTGGAAAGTGGTTTTCTGAACATCACTAATGGTAATAGCTCTTCACCACTAAGTTATTTCAAACATAGACTAGACTGTGCAAGTTTTAACACATCTGTCATGTACTAGTAAAACTCTAGGACACTTATGTGTCTATCATATTGTAACTTACTGAATTTCATCTCAGTTTCCTGTGCAACTTCTCCAACTTTGACTGAAAATTATTCTGAAGAACACCTATTTGTCTTAAAAAATGTACTCAGTGGCACTTAAATTTGCATCTGTTAACAAATATGCTCAGTATGCTGAGTTCCGTTCCTAAAATACTGCAAAAGAATACATTCATAGGAGGACCTTGGGGATTTCAGTGACCTAAATTTTAGATGACCTTCCACATAGTGAAGTACAGACCATTCAAGTTAGCCTTCTAGGCATGGGGACAGTTAAGTGCTTAAAAACTGGAAACTCAAAAATTCCATGAACAGGGGTTTAGCTTACCAGGGTGGTAGACATTGCGGAAGGTGGGGGCAGGGGGCGGTAATTTAAGCTGCATTTCTTTTTAGGATCCTAATGTTCTCTGAGACTCACAACCCTAAACTCTTTTTTTTTCAAATTCCAGGAATTCGTCAGGTTGTTTCAAAACACAAAAAGAGCTGTTAGTCAACAATTCAGCAGTGGGACTACTCATGGAGAACACGGGAGGAAACTGCTGCAAACTCCAAGCTACATAGCATTCTGGCAGCGGGAATTTCTCACTTAAGCTTTTTAGAGATATTCCACTTCAGAAAGCACACAGAATAAGGAGTCACTGGGATAGGCAGAGACACCACGATGATAGTGTAGAGTCACTTTCTCCTGTAAAATGTTCATTTCTTGTAAGTGAACTCCACACCTTCTACATTTCCCTATTCCAAATCCAGCTAGCCCTCCTATTTAATTATAAATGGATATTATATACTTTCCCCTTTTGTGCCTTCTCCCTTCCTGCCATTTCCCCCTCAAGATGTGCACCCCACAATTTGGAAAATATGGATTTAGTGATTAGAATATTAATTGGCACAGGTCCTGGAAGCCAGCTCTCAACCCTGCAAGTGATTATCCCCAACAGAAAGCAGCAGACTCGTGCTCATTTTCACTTTCTTGTTCTAGGCCAGTGAACAGTTAATTATTTCATTTCTGAGCACATCTACTGGCTCAAGACCTTCAGGCAGGTAGCTTAGGTGAATATTTTGTGAACCTTGGCAGGGCTTAGCTGTTAATGAGATGCCAAGTATCTCAACGCTGTCAAGACTTCAGTGGTTAGGAACGATGTGCCAACATCTTTCCCAGAGGAAAACTGACACTGAGGAAGTTTTATGCACCTGTGGCATTAGGTACAAATTGTGTTCATGCCAGCAGTGTCTATGAGAGCAGCTAGCCCCCCGTCAATCTGGCTCCCAACATCTCAATCAAATACTTATAAATGAGATAGTAGGATATCACTTTTGTGATTTGTGCACATGAAAGGTTTGGTTTCATTTTAAATGCTCAAACATAACTGAAGAATGTTATTGTTCTACCTTTTCCCTGAAGATTCACACGATCGCATTCTTCATCTGCATAATTCGCCTGTATTTTCCCGCCATCTGACTGATGCAGGAGCTGTCCATACTGAAGGTACGCTCCTCTAAGTGTGTCTGCTCTGCTTGGCAGTGATTGAGATGTCTGGAACAAGAAAAAAACCTCTGTCAGCACTACAATACTCATGACGTGTTCTGTCTTCACAACTTTTTCCCCCAAAGTCTCATAGTGAAAGATGCAATTAAAATTTTGGAATTGCAGAGGTAGTGATTGAGCGCTCAACTTCTCATTTTCTCTGGCAGCTACTCAACTCCTTTGTCCAGTTATGTCAGGAAGCAAATGAATTGCAAGTGAAATAAATTTTCCCCAGAGCATTTCCATTTTATCAATACATGCTTCAGTTTCTGAGAAGACATTAGCAGCATTGTCTTTCATGGACATTATTTCAAATCACTCTTTTCTTCTGTAAAAGAGAACTATTTAATTACAACCCATATAAAGACAAAAGAAAGTGGCCTTGAACGCAGTGTTCCTATCTATTGCAAATACATATCCAGTAAGATCAGTTGACTTTCTTTTACAACACTGCAAGATTTTTGGATATTTACATACAATTTTAATGCATACAGTTGTGATGCAACTCACACTCATCATTATTTCTCACTGTTTTGACAATAGTTTAAAGAACATCACAATCATTTTCATAAGTTGGTAGATTTTAGAAACATCATCTCTTATCTTTTCACAACTTTCAAGAAACATGATTTTATATGTTTTTATTTTGTGTGTACATACAAGGTCTGAGTAGCTGGCATTCAAACCTAGGTTTAAGTCCTGTTGAAAAGCATGTGAAATGAATTAGACTTAGTCACCCAATGAAAAACAGCAGTTTACACTCTTACTTGTGCCAATTTCACTTTTGAAAATATTACAAAAAATCAGCACCAAAAATGAACTTTGAGGAACTCTGTGAGGCTAATGGTTCCTCAGTGTTACAATTCATTGTCCTTCCTGTTTTTCTGCTAATCTGTATCTCTGTGCTGACCCTAATAATTTCTTCCTTATTACTGTCTGAAGTCAGGCTTAGGCTCAGATCAGCATTTCCATTGGATAGAAAGTCATTTTTTACCTAGGATACTCATCAGCTCAGTCTGGTAAAACTGTAATGAATTTTATCTCCATTTTTCATTTATATCCATTTCCTTAAAGATCCTTTCATTTAAACTGTAGCCTGTATCTACTGAGTTTAGACTAATGGGTCTGTAGTGCCTTGATGGCTTCCTTACCTTACTTTGAACACAAATACTCTATTTGTCACTCCTCAGTCATATGGTACCAGTTTAAATAAATAGAGTTATTTGAGACCCTTGCAGCCTGACTTGCGGTTTCACATGCTAAATCTTTCAGTCTTCTAGGATGGTGACATCTGGTCACCACTTCCCTGCTTGAGTGCCTTTAGCTCTGAGCTTTGCTTCCTCCTCAAAATTTCCATTCCCCATCCCTCTATTTTCACCAGCCATTCTGCCTTTGTACCATTTTTATCATCATCTTTAATTTAAGGGAAAGTATTTATCCAGTCCTGGTGCTAGTGTTAAATTCTTTTCAGTCTTGGCTCTATCTTCACAGTTGAGTCACCCTACTTCTTTTCTTGTTCTGTTTTTACCTAAGTGGATAAAGGATCTCTTGATGCTCATTTTCATTTCCTTAAAAAGTCTAAATAAATTTTTGCTTGTTTGTTTGTTTGCATTTAACAGTTCTTGCTTTAGCTTAGTACTTCCTAATACAAAAGACATGATTTTTCCCTGCTAATCAATTCTATTCCCCTTTGTTCACTGGCTTGCTTTCATTAGAATTCTTTTAATGTCTAGCAATTATTCATTTGTCTTAGCTCTTCTTACTGGAACAGTAATGCAAGCAGCATTATTGAAGCTTCTGACCTGAAAATTAAACTTAAAACAATATAATGAGTTATCAAAAATGTTCTAAAAAAACTTTTGCAGTTAGGAAAAAAGCAATGGGATTTCAGTGGAAATTCTAACACAGCGTATCTCCTTGAAAAATAGCTAAAGGCAGAAGGGATGGACATGACTTCCAAATTCTGTGTCTAAATTTGGATTTGAAATTTCAGTGGGGTCTCCACATGGGTTTTTTCGCATGCTGTATTCATAACCACGACAAGTCAGGCTGCATAAACAGATATTTATGAGTGTTACTATGAAAAAAAAGTATATATTACTCATGTACTTTCTTTGGATCCATGATATGTTCTGGAGGTCTTTACATCAGTGCACAAATGAATACATTCAATATATTTTCTTCTGTGTTAGTCCTTAATAGGTTTGCTCTGCCAGAAAAACTATATTCTTCAATATCGTCAATATTGAAGAATCTTAGGTCTTATATTCTTAACCACAGCTGTTTATTGCAATTCAGAACCACAAAAGATTAATAATGTTTGAGTACTGAGGTCTTTTACATTGAATATTAACTATAAGTTTTCCTTACTCCATTTTACAAGAGTCAGGAAGGATTGGTTTACCTCCCACAAAAAGTGGTGGGAGAATATTGAACTAAACAGTGATTTTTTTGCAAATAAAGGTCAGTGCTAGAATAATTCTAGAGACATAGAGAAAGTTACTTTTTCTTTTTTCTTCTTTTTCATAAGAAACTTTTTACTTAAAGTAACAACATACCAACACAGAGAGCACAGACATGTATTCAATGTTATTGACCAGTCTGGGATCTTTTGAAAAACAATGATATGCAAGGATTTTATCAAATGTCAGTGAATAAATGGCATTCTTGTTCATTATTTATAATTTCAAAAATAAGCCAGATTATTCAGAATTAATAACTGCATTTACGATATAAAAGATGATAACTTGACAGTTCTGTGTCTCATTCTGCTATGATTCATGTAAACAGGCTTAATTTAATTTGGGATTAATAGCAGAAATAATTGTGCTAATGATGGGAATTACATTGCCAGGATACTTCATATACTGTGAAAAGTATTTAAAATGCCTGATATTTGTTATTTATTGTACACAGTTTATAAAGTCCATATCTTAATGCTGAGGTATATGCTTATTTTTATATGTACGAACATACTAGCTTCAGTAGCACTGTTATAAATTAATCATCTAAATAAGACTTTGCAGATTACATAATATAGAAAACTTTTTTTCTAATGAATGCAATTGTAGGAACAGAAGAAAAAATATATGATGTAGTTTAAATTTTTAAAAGGAAGTATTAGAAAGGACAATTTCTATTATTATACTCACATTGTCAGCACAAGACAATATTTTACAGCATTTTGGTTCCTTTCTTTAAAGTGTGTTTCACTTCATTTTAAAAGGTGGAGCCTCTAAAGATGAAAGATACTCAAAATATTTGTTACAAATTACAGCTGATATTCTGATCTTATTTTCCATCAACAGTTATGCTCTAAAAGAAATAAATATGCTCCTTTTTACAGTTTTAAAGCAGATTACAAAACAGACATTCTCTCACTGTTGGATTACAGAATACAAACTGGCAAGAAGTGTTTTGGGTATGTCAAGAAGCACTTTACTGGTTCTCTGAAACAGCAAGAAGTCAGTGCCATCTGTAGACAGAATTTAGTATTGAGGGGAAAAGTAGCTAAATGTTTGCATATAGGCTCAGCAGACTGATCATATCAAAGACAGCAAATGTCATTCTATAATATATAAATGAATAGAAAAATGCCTCTGATCTACTCATTCTTTCCCCATCTTTCTAAGAAAGCTGGAAACAATTTAGTACAAATGAAGAGTTCAACCTACAACAGAGCAGTTTAATATTCCTTTTAGTAATCCTGTGAACTCACTTTAGTACCCCCTTGTTTAAAGTAATCCAGCAGTGGTCATGGGATTTATATGCTGCATAATAAACATCATTACTAAGTCATTTCACTTTTTATTGTTTCACTTCTCAGCTGAGCTGTTTCTAATAATTATTATAATGACAATTACCCTCAGCAAATCTAATCTTGCAAAGCTTAAGCACCTCAGTTACTTTAATTATATGAATAAGCCAATTAACTTCGGAAGTTATTCACATGATTTGTCTTGCAGGAACATGCTCTTAGATTGTAAAATTGTCTGTCATATGCATCTTGTTTTCTTTAATTGCAAAGCTCTCAGATGGATTTACCATGAGACTTAAAAATCATAAATTTAATTTAAAAATAGTAAAGAAATGCATAAAAATTTTAGGTGCACTGGTAACTAAAAATCCACATAAGTACCTGATGAGAATTAGAAAAAACACTAGGTTCTTTGTAATCCCCCATTCTATACCCTATTCTGTATTTTAGGAGGTCTAAATGCATGTATAATCTGCCTTCTATTAGTTTTCAGCTCAGCAAAAATAGAATTGTGAGTCCAATCCAGCTTTACAAGAGACAACCTTTTAGCTTTTTAATTAAATTTGGGCTTCATATCATAAACAATGCCACACACTCCCAAGCTCAGAAATAAAACTGGAATACAATTTGTTGAAGTTATACAGAGGAAAAAACACTGCTATTATTGATCCAAAGGCTTATTGTCAAAGGACCATCCTCTCCAAGCAGCTTTTGGGCAACTTCCTTTCATTAAATCTCTATTTCTACCCTGAGAGAGAAGAGGAGCGTGGGACTGTAAACATCTTATATAGAATTCTGGGCTCGTAGGCGAGATGAGGAGAAGCAATAGGACAGCCAGGAATCCAGCAAACAAAGTGTCCAGCTGCTGTGTTTGGAAAGCAATAACCTCAAGCTCTCTGATTACATAAAATACATTGCATAAAATATCTAAATGGTTTGTTTAGGGTTGAAAGGCTAGCAAATTCAGTCAGAAAACTGCCTGGTTTAAGTGTTAAAAACAATCCCTTCTCCCCCCCTCTCCCCCCCCCCCCAAACTATACAGAAATAGGGACCTACTTTTTAAAAAGTTAGCATATAACTGATGTCATTATGCCAAAGCTGTACGTACTGCTGAATTAACTTTGGCACTTTTAAAGTGCGTTCCTGTATATTAGTGCATTGAATTCAACAGGTGGTCGCTTAGCAGCACTTCAGTACTGCATTGACTACACACATCCATATGCACACAGATGTAAATATATATAAAATGTCAAGAATAAAATTGCTTTGAAATGCATTTGTATTTTTTGCTGCTATAACAAAAATGAGTATGCTAGTAAAATATGAGACATTACAGCACACACATTCAAATTCTTCAGTAGAGGCAAAATTGTTTTTACAAAGTGATTTCTTTCTGTCCAGTTCAGCACAATTGCAATTTGTAGTAAAGGGTTTCTAAAAGGAATTAGGTTGCTTGAATTTTTTTGAATAACAAGCTTATACATTCTCTCTCTCCCCTTCCATGTCTCCCAGGTGTCCAGAAAGATTTCATTCTTACTAAACTACCCAAAAGGCAGATTTTTCTATAAAAGTACTAGGCTGTGAATTTTATTAATCTTCTCCAAGTCAAAGGAAATGTCCGACTGCCTACCTGGGTGTTAGCAAAGGCATATGCTGCAGTGCCATGCAGGTACTGTGACAAAGCTCGGCACGATGGAGAGTAGCAAAGGATGAATAAGGAAGTAATTAAAGGAGAAGCAGAAGGAAAAACAGGTAGTGTCAGAAAGAAACAGAATTTCCCGAGAATCTGTTGATTTTGTTTAATATTTTCATCCAAAGTTTCCGTGGTGTTCATGTATAGCTGCATGTTCCCTTTGGTAAACTCATGAGCAACCTTTATTTTCCAGCTGGTTCAGAAAATCAGCTTAAAGAAGACAGTGTACTTGAAATGAAGAGGCCTAAATGGAATTTGGGTCTACTTGATGAGCGAATTAAAACAATGGAGATTTTAAGAAATATAAATTAAAATAAGCAAAAGATACGAGATGGCACTTGATACACTTGTTGCTTCCAGACAAGGAAATGCCTGTTTTACCCCTCACTCAGCAGCTCTGTTTAAGGAAAGTTTAGAAAGAATAACAGAAGTCCTGGGGCTTTTACAGCCCTTCTGCCTCAGAATAATAAATCAAAAGATAAACCAAATACTACCTGGATGATTTAGACAACTGGTTCTATAAATTTCATTTGCCTCTCCCTTATTCAAGGCTGGGAGATTCACACATAAAGAACATTTGTCAAAGGATTTTTACATATTTTCTTCAGTGTTCACATATATGAAAATCTGGAACTGGTACAAATAACTTCCACCACTTTATTTTTCAATATACCATTGATTTCTATTAAGAGTCTGCTCTCTAATGTTGAATTTCACTTTATTTTGAATTAAAAACTAGAAATTATAAATAGATAACTTCTCAGTATAATTTAATTCAAAGAAATTATCATTATGTTCAACTTTTTATTTAGAAAGAAACAAATTATTAAATTACATACATGTAGGATCGGGAAGAAAGGGGACAATGTGGGGCTTATCAGTTTTTAAAGGGCTCAGTTAAGCAAAATTACAGCTTCACTCTGGGCTGCTTTATGAAATCTAAAATCACAGAACTGAAGAGCACGATCCAATGCTTGTTGAGGCTAATAAGATTCTTTTCATCACCACACTGGGCATGGGATCAGGCCACAAAATATCACGTGTTTCTTATGTACAGTCCTAAAGTGATTCAATAAAAAAAAAAAATCTAGTTCTCTCATGCTTAGAAGACTTTTCCTAAGATTACAGTCGCTTAGAACACAGTAAACAGCCACATAGCCAAGATGAACACAAAAGAGAATAAATCTGAAATGAACCAGCTTTTCGCTTCTGGATGAAGGTTATACAAAAACACTCAGAAAAACAAAGCAATAAAATTTTTTTCAACCACAGTCAAGTATATTAAAAACAATAATGGAATTTGTCTTTTTTTAAACAGAAACTGTAACAACCAGATCACCCAACACCCTATTGGCAAGTGAGCCATCACAGATAAACATTAAGGTAATTCAGTAATGTATACCTATAATAGATATGATTGTAGGACAAAAATTTTCTCTCAGCACCACTTGAATTACATTAATTAGGTTTGAACATTTCTCCATAAATTATTTTCAGACCAATATAGCCAAAGCTTGTACCCCCCCTAAGTAATACGTTTTATAGCGTATCTTTTGCCCTATAAAACCAATTTCAGATCTATTTGGATATGTATATGTATAAGTAATAATGTTAAATGAGGGGAAAAAATAATATGACCAAGACAGCAAGTAAGAAGCTAGGGAACCCATTCAGTGAAGTAATTGAATATACCCACATTTCAGTGTTTTAGGGGAGTTAGAGGGAAGGGTGTTCTTTTTTTTTTTTAGGAAAAAATGAACCAATTTTGAAAGGCTCAGATATTTCCCTGCTGCGGTCTGGAGTTCTTCCAATATAAGTTTATTGACTCTTGTGCTGTTTTGAATTTGTATGAGACCATTTATATCATTTATGAAATCTCATATATTACTGTGAAGCACATAATGTGGTTATATAAAATGTATTTTGGTTGCCAAGGAAAACAGAGGGGAAAAAAAACAAAAAACCTTGGTGTCTTTGGGAGATTTTAGTATGCACTGAGCTTTAGAGGATGAATATGAAGCCAAATCCAACCTGAATGCTTTGGGTTTGCCCTGAGGCCTAGAAAGAAGTTTATTCTTTATGTACTCTGCCTCCACTTGGAGATAGATGCTTACAGAATATTGAGAAGCTATATTAAAAAAATAGTCATCAACCACAGTCTTGTCCTACTCGAGAAACACAGACTAGTTATTTTTACTGTCAATCTATGAAAATGTTGGTTCCTTCTCCCTGGAAAATAAGGGAATTGATTGAAAGAACTGTATAATGTGAAATAATATACTACGGGATACATCCTTTCCCATGGAAATGGTTGCAGTCAGTCTTCTTTTACTGCAAATACAGTAGACTTTACTCAAGATGAAAGTATCCTACTTTCAGAAGCTGTAAGTTTATGTAAAAGGAAGGATGAGAGGATATGAAAAGGCAAAAAGATGGGGGGAGGACTAAGGCTTATTCTGTGACCCAGATGTGAAACAGCTTTGCTGGAGTTGCAGGAAGGAAAGTGAATCTGTCTGAAGGTATTATATTAGCTAGAGGTAAATTGGATGTTAACTAGGTCAAACTCCACAAAGCTGTAATTCTGCCGTAGGGGAATTCAGGCCAGTGTGTGAGCACAGCAGTGACTCTAGAAATGACTGATTCTGTTGCCCATCCTATGAACAGTGGCTTACCTGTGGGCACAAGCAACTAGACTCTACAAAGAAATTTCCTAAAAGAAAAAAATGGGATGGCTAATTAGTTTCCAATGCAAAAAATTAAAATACTATTCGGTGTTGTAGATCTCTGTGAGAGGGAAACCATCTATAAGAACACTAATAATTACTGGTACTTTTCATAATAGTACAGTTAGAATAATAATTCTTTTCTCAGTTTAAATACAAAGAAAATATTCTATGTGATGACTGATAGTAGGAGTGGACATTTTTCCTCCTTATATCAGACAGAAGATAAAACATCAATACTTAATAAGACAATGTATTATGCCCTGGGGCCTACTGAAGTGAGTGGAAATAACTATTTTTCTGCTTTTATTATATAAATGTATTGTATTTTTTTAATACAATTATTTGGAAGCACATTTCTCAACACTGGGCCTCCCGAAGATTGACTCCTGTTTGCTCTATGCTCTTTGCACTGTGTTTTAAAGGACCGGGCACGCTGTGGACAATATGTCCCAGGATCCTTCAGAAGGGCACAGTCTGCCACACTGGCTGGGCCAAGCACAGGACCGATGGGAGTGCCTGAAAGTCCTTAGCCAAGTTTAGTACTGCCAAATACTCCACTGGGCTTGTCCGCTGAACTCGGTTCTGCTGCTGGAAATTAAGAGTAATCCTGCCCAAGATAATCTCTTGTAATGCAATGTTATCAAACCATAGTGGATTTATAATTGCTTTGGAGAAGCCATCTCATGAGGAAAAAAGATGAGGGGAATTCAATTAGCTGTAATGTCTTTTGTTATCACGAGACAGTAATTTTTTCCCCTGACAGGGAAGACTGCTTAGGAAAATGGAACATGATAAACAAGTGAGCGCCAAGTCAAAGGATGAATAATCTATTTGCAAGTCATGCAATTATTGTTTTGAAGTTATCATTAAGTTCAAGACTGAATTGAACAGAGAAAGAAGGATGCCCTTTAAATGATTAATTACATATCTAGTTGAGATGACCCAGTATCTGTACCAAATGATTCATCAAATTTCTAGTGCATTGAAGATGAACTGAAAACAAAACCCATAGCCTTATGCACACACAGTTCTTTAACATCAGAGGAGAGCTGGGTCTACCTGATTAGTATCAGTTAACTAAAGACAAATCTCAACATACAGAAAAGGTTGCATCTTTTTTCTCCAGCACTTTGCAAGAATAATGATACTGTTCTCTGAATGATTTTGATTCTGCAATGAGTATTACAATGAAAATGTTAAAACTTAGCTCTCTACTCACTGATACCTAAACCCATATTTCTTTATTCTAGCAGGGTTGATTATTAAAAAGACTGAACATTTGTAGGGTTGCTCACTATTTCTGAAAATAAGTTTTATTAAGGGGGTCTATGGTGATCATGTAAGGTTCTGTTTGGGCACTCAAATATAAACACTTAGCCATTATCCTCTCTTGAGTGCATCATTGCTGATGCACAAAGGGAATTTCCAAGGAATTCGCCATGTATTCCAACAGACCTAACCTACATATGCCTGAGTGAAGGTGGGGGACACTCCCATCAACGTCTCAGATAATGGATGTATTCTTGACGCAACAGCATCATGAAATTTCCCCCTCCTCTCTTCTCAGCAGAATTTCTGTTATTTTGCTCCTCCCTGTTCTTCAGCTCCAGGCACTTAGCTATGTTGTTTATGACTACAGAAATCCCTGGCTGTATTGCTCTACACTCAGAAGTGCCTTGTCTGGTTTATATATTTTTTCAATGCTCCTAAAAAACTTGATGAAGGACAGAGAGCAAAATAGAGGCCAGATCACCAGTCACTGTAAACTAGATAGCTCTGTGGATTTGAGTGAATTAAAACCAAACTGCATTGATTCACAAAATATGATTTTGTGCTGGGACACACTGCTTTGGAATGCTGTTGTGGCCACACAGACTCTCCATTTTATGGATTTCTATTTAAAAAACAGACATTTCTGTTTGCTGTGCATATTCATTTCAGCATGTATTTGAAGCCAAAGAGATCATCTGGATCCACAAATAAAATGCCTGCAGTCATTCATGCCTACTCACAAGCACTATTGGGGTTACCAGAGTTGGAACCTATAATTTTGCTGTCAGGTTTTGTTAATGGGTCCATAAAGTAAAAATTATAGGCTGACAGCATCCTCAGCTGAGAAACTTACCATTGAGATATTCTGAGGTCTCTAAAATAAAAATCTTCTGGGTGAGAAAAATGCTACTAGTAGGGCCTGGTGCTTTAGGGTAGCTAGATTTCTCCTATTTTCCAAATACTGTACATCTCTCTTGAAGTGCAAATGCACGTATTAATATCCTGTCTCTCAAGAAGATGTGTAAATTTTTCAGAGAAAGTCAGTAATTAAACAGTGGCATCATTTACATAGGGATCTTGTAGATTCTCTGTCACTAGGAGTCTTGAAATGAAATTTGATGTCTTCCTAGAAGACACACTGTCCTCCACCCCAGGCAGGAGGCACCTGGTAAATCACACAACAGTGCTAATCACGCAGAGCAATGCTATGACCTAAATCCTCACCAAAACCCTTCCTAGCCTTAAAATATCTACCAAAATGTTCTTTACACCAAATAACTGTTTTCTACCAAGTCTTGCCTGGGTTACAGTAATGACAGTAAAAACTGACCCCCACTCCTGGTCCAGCGAAAGGCACTGACGTTTTGCAGGAATAGTTGAGCACTGCCACCCAGTGGGAACGGGAGAGGAGATGCTGTCCCAGGGATCTCTCACTGCTGTTTCAGGGCAGCAAACAAGTTTTGTTCTGTAATAGAACAGTTCCTGGGCTTCCTCCCTTCTGCTCTCTAATAAAAAAAAAAAAGAGAGAGAGAGAGTGAGAGAGACAAAAGCTGCCTACATAAAAATAGTAGTTTATTTGCACAGACATCTACATTTACAGCTACCCATGACTCTGCTTAAAAATTGCCCTTCATGTGTCATTAGGAATATTTTATTGTGTTTGGGAGGGGAAAAGTTGGAAATGATCAAAAGTGATGAAGTGAGACCATTTTTTTTACTTAAATGAAGAAGCTGGGGGCAGGGGGATGGGAATCAACAGCACGAGGTTCAGTGCTGTGAAGTGATGAAGACTACAGTTAACAACTAAGATCCAAGTTAAATAGAGGGTCTTTGGCAATCAGCCCTTCCACACATGCTAAGGAGCCTAATAGCGGGTTCACAGGCCATGGCACTATTCTAACACAGACAGAAAATGGGCTCTATTATGTGGTAAATTCTTATACTCTAAAAAGCCTGTAGTTACAGGCTTACTTCTTTATTTAAGCTGAAGCTGAGGGCAAACATATTGTTCAGTCAATCCATTTTTATCTCTGCTGTCTTTCTTCTCAACAACCCTGGGCTGCTTCTAAATTTCAAAATCAAATAAAAGATCCCACACGAGATGCGTGGTATAACAACCTCTCTGCAGATGCGAATAACCTCCTCAAAGCTACAGCAATCAGAAGGACAGGCACTAATAAATGCCTTGCATTATTTCACCCTTCTTTCCTCATTTGTCTTCAGATGTTCTGCTTTTCCATTTTCCTCCTTTTATTTTGCATTCTTCAAATCCCAGTTCTCCTTTTTTTCTCCAGCCATCTGGCCTTTCTCTATAGCACTTAAGTACATGAGAATCTGTATTACTGTTCACAGTAAACTAGGGAAAACTAGGAGTTATGAGCAAAGTACCCATCTGAATCATGCTCACCTGGGGCTACTGAGGGATATATAAGCTTCATAGATTACTTAGAGATATTTAAGTATCTAAATATCACAACAAAATCTACAGGGGTTTTTCATACATTAGATTTTTCTAGGCGGCTCACTCTAACTAGCATCCAAACCACCCACAAATATGCAGCAAAACTCCACATCATTGTATAAACAAGTGTTCCATGAAAAGCAATTTCTCCATGATTCCTCAGGGTTTTGTGGGTTTTTTGCTATTTGTTTATTTAAATCGCTTAACAAATGTACTCAGATGCCACAGCAATAGGCAAGATATAAGAAGCAAAGTAGAACATAGATTGCAGAAAATAGAATAGTTTAAGATCAGATTAATCCGTTACGGATTGTTCTCTTCAGTCCATTTTATCCAGACTGGAATATATGTGATCAAACAGAAGCAGTTACTTGGAAGAAAATTCTCTCCGGACTACAGGATGAAGGATAGCAAACCGTTTACTCTATTTACTTTTTGGGGTTTGACAGTACTTTACATATATTCCTTTAAGCCTTCGTCTGGAACGTCTATAAGTTGGCCACTTTTTCCTGATGTCTGGGGGGATCTTTCAAGAGCAAAGCAGGACAGAAAACACTTTTAATGCGATCCCAAGAGCTTAGCAAAAGGTAGGAACGTCATACTATACTGCTTTTTAAGTATTTCATTTTTAAATTTGCAAGATTTCAGGTTGATATTATTTCTCTTTAAGACAAGAAGGGATGCCTTTCCCTAAATCTTCGTAAACAAAATTCCTAGAAAGATTCCTGGGGTTGTTTATCCAAATTGGAAAGTGAAACAGAATACAGCTTCTGAGCTATGAAAGCTGCACTTTTACTTGTAGAAAGTACAAGTTTTGCAATTAGAAAAATTAGTGGAGACAAATAAGCAAATTATATATAAGTTGAGGGCAGCCCTTTAAGAAACATAATGATAGTGACTTTCCGATTCTTAAAATCTTATCTAACTTCATATCCTTTAAATGCCAGCTTTGTAGCCAATGGGAGTATTTTATATCTGCTCCTCTTTCTGTGTAGGACTGCTCAGGTCTCAGCAACTGAGAAAGCTCTGCTTTTAATTCACTGCACAGCATATCCTGAGTATCTTAATGTGACTGATCACACCCAGCTTCAAAGGAAACACAGCTAAGCAAGGGTGAGCTGCATCCCATTTAACCAATAGCCCTCGTATTTAAAGCACTCACCTGCTCTATGGAAATCAGTTGCAATTGCTATGCAGCACACGGGCTTTGAACCTGTAGTTCATAACACAGAGAGTTCCCCTGAATCACAAGTCCCAAATTACCCATATAAATAGAGAAGGAGAAGTTTAGGAGGGGACAATTATGGAGCTAAGTCTTGTTCTGAGCTTAATTCTACCTCTAACCCACACACCTAAATCCAACAGTCCATATCGAGATGCACAGATGTGCCTTTACTCTGCTCAAAGTTCATCCCGCTGCTAACAGTGCTGTCTAACGCTTGCCTGAGAGATAGTCATCTGTCTCTTGCTAGCTGTAGGAAACCTGCACATGCAAGGAAGCAAGCTTTTATTGTAGTCATGCCTAAAACCAAGGCTTACCCAGTCAGAACCAAAAAGTTCTTATATGAGAACATCAAGGTTCTTTCACAGCTATGGAAGCACCAAGGCATTTCACTTACCCTGGCCTGGCAGTTGGTGAAATGTGTGAGCAAAGAGACTGAAGAATGAACAAGGGAGGTTGGTTTGACTGCCAAGGGCCATTTAGATTAGACTGGAGTAGGTATCAGGAGAAACTAGACAGAGACAGGTTGGAAGAGCATGTCATTTAAAGAAGTCATGAGGAAGTATGGGGACTAGGCATGCTAATTCAGACAAGCAAGGGTTGTGTTGCAGAATGGATGGGGAGACAGTGCATGAATGAAAATGATGGCGCAGGAATGAAACAGGCTCCTACAGCAAGTATCCTGCACACTCTGGAGGAGCTGACATCTAGGATATCTACAGCCCCAAAGTCTTAGGGAAAATAATGGATATTCTCAGGAAGTATTTAAAACAGCCTGTCTAGTACAAAACAGCCAGGAAGCTCAAAAGCGAACCTTTTAATTGGGTGCTGGAGGCCAGAGAATATGGATGCTATATGAATATTAGAAAGCTCCTTCCTCCTGCAGTGACTCTACTGGCTTCACCAGTGGATGCACATAAAGAACACAACATGCCTCTGTGATGCCAGACTGCTGTTCACTGAGAGTTGGGCCAGCCTCCACTTATGTTTCAGTGTAGGTGAGACTGGTAGCTCTCTAATCCCTGCTCACTTTGTAAGGCTGCCCTTCTCATCTGTTTGTAGGCAGGGAGGACACTGCCGGCAGTGGCACAGCCTGAGTGGTGGTCTTGCTCCTCTTCCATGCCCTGCCTGCTCTTGGCAGAGCAAAGAACAGGGCAGTGTCCTCCCTGCTGCCCAGTGCACGGGTCACCAGCATGGGGGATGAAGATGGCTGAGATGCTGCCTTTGAACCTGCAGTTCAGTGCTTCTCAGGAATGCATGTTTGCTCTCTCCTCAAGCAGGCATTGGAGTTATGGAGATTCCTGCACCTATTCACAGAATCAGGACAGCTGGAGTTGGAAGGGATTTCTGGAGATCCTGCTAAAGCAGAATCAGTTACAGCAGGTTGTCCAGGACCATGTCCAGTCAGATTTTAAATATCTCCAAGGATGGAGACTCCAGAACCTCTCTGGGCAATCTGTTCCAGTGTTCAACCACCCTCACAGTAAAGAAGTGTTTTCTTGTGTTCAAGTCATTCTCCATAGGAAACCATTGGAAATACACACTTCCTCAGGAGAGAGACAAGGAGGGAGCTGGGATAGTGGAGGAAGAGGAATACCTTAAATAGATAAAGATGATTTCTATCATATGCCATCATCCAGGAGTTTAGGATGTTTTCCAGGATAGGATGTGAGATCTTGGCCAATGAGGCCACAAAGGAGAATCGTCTAGCTCTCTTACATTTCAGGAAACTGTTTTGACCACCTTGCTCTCAATCCCTGGGTGAGCTAAGTCCTGCAATGTGGGGTTGTGAATGCCATTAACTGGCAGAAAGAGAACCTGAAGACAGGTTTTACCACTTTGAAACTAAATCTTATGAATTGGTGGCAAAGTTTGAAACAAAGTACGAGCTGATCCCATTCTTATTCCTGTGCTTAAATCAAAACTCTTGCCATCCCATCTTCTTATTTCCTACAGTGGACAATCAATCAGGAAGAATTATTTACTGAGCAGAGATAGAAAATAATAGTCAGGAATCTCATTTCTATTCCTAATCCTGTCACTGACTTACATCTGTGACTAAATCACAAATTCCTACTGCCTCAGCTTTATCCGTCTCTGAAATGGGAATAACACTAGTTAAAAGCACTTCCAAAAACAGTGGACAAAATATGCAAAATAAGCCTAAATTTTTCTTTCTTAGCATTTACAGCCAAGAGAATAAGTTATAATGAATAATTTATGCAGTGACATGAACTCCTTTTCCTTTGAACGTTATTCACACACAAGGTATTATTTTTTTTCCTGAGTTACTTGTTATTCAACACTGGTTAAACAATTCCTATAAATATTTATTGGTTTATGGGTTGTTCATGAAAAGTTACTCAAAATATTTATTGCATGAAATTTAACAAATTGGTTATTTTTGGTGTATTCAGTCTCTGTTGTTCTGACTAGATTAATGTAATTCATTGAATCAAGACTTTTATGAAAATTATTTTGCTTATACATAAATTATATATTTGGTATATATTCCTGCCTATAATGTATGTTTCTGAACATCCCTAACCACCAAATCATTCATTGGAAAACAAATTTAGTTTTTAAGTCACAAATCCAGATAAAGAGAATTCAATATTTCAGTTAAGGTAGAAATATCCATTCACATCTGATCTTACAGTATCTTATTCTTCGTGTATGGAAAATGAATACAATGTTAAAATTATTCTGGTCTATTCTTTTTTTAATTTAAATTAAATTACCTTTAACATCCCTCACGTACAAGTAATTTAACATGATTAAAGAGAATACTCTGTGGATTTATATTTTCCAAATGGATTAGCAATAGATCTCTTGGAATTCATCAGGTATAAGAGTGAAACTGTAAAACAGTAATTTAAGTAAATGCAAAGAATACCAAGAGGATTAAAATGAGATCTCTAAGGCCAATAACATTGCAGTGTAGATTTTATTGTAACATTAAATCTTTTGAAATATTTACAGAGAAGAAATATTCTTTAGCTCTGAGACAAATTAGAGAGCACAGAAGTCTGAGCAAGCTATGATTTACATTTTCACTTACCTGAGGGAATCATTAATTGCTAGAACTGGTTCATTATTTAAGAGGTCTTCAAGTAAAATTATGAGAAAAGGAGAAATTTCTGGGTGACAAGCAAAGCCTGTTGTAAATATAGCTTTATACTTTGGTTGTTGTTTTTTTAAAAAAATTTTAATCATATTTAAAGGATAAATTAAATGCATTAAAATATTTTTAGGTTGCAACTTAATCTTAGTGTAAAACTATTGAATAACTGACAAATTAATTAACGATAAGGGCATTTGTATGTTTAATGTTCTTAGGGTTCTGTAAGATTGTTTATTTTCTTTAAAAAAATTTTTAAGCAAATCAAGAGAATAACAATGTCTCATGGGTCATAGTCTCCAGAGCCTTGTCTTTATGCTTAGCTGCTTTTCCCACATCAACACAGTCATTTGGGGATAAATTTTATTCCTAGTCTGGGGAAAAATCGAAGTTAGCATCATTCAGGGTAATGGACAAATGCTCTTTGGGGTCTTATTCTGTTACCTGAGCAAAAGGGATGGAAGAGGAGCCAACTGCAGGGAAAGAGGAGCCGCGGGGCAAGGTGAGCACAAGGGAGTCTGTAGGCAGCGAGACGGGGGCCCTGCTCCTGCCTGCCTGCCCCCGGGGCCTCCCGCTGCACCCCACTACTTCCCTTGCTCAACAGAGAGTTTAACAGAAAAATAGAGAATTAAGAAGCAGATAGGGTATTTGTGAAGTGTGCACACATTTGTGTGTCTGTCAGCATAAGCGACTTTCCATTCCCTCCCTGCAAACAAGCCTGTTTCCCTTGTAATTGCTACATGCATACAAACACACACAATTTCATAAACATGCACAGAATTTCTGCTATGGGAAAATACTGCCCATCAGGGGATCAAACCCATGACAGTCCAATAGCTATTACCCTTGAGAATATTTGACTGAATATCTGAATTTCTGAATTTGAATAACTGAATTACTGCAAGAAAATAACTTTTCCTTGAAAAGTTTTAGACTCAGCTATGTCTGGATTAGTCCTTACAACAATTATACTGTCAAGGAATATTGGATGCTAATTTAATATGTAATTTAATATATAAAGAAAACTCCAAACAGAACCTTCTCATTTCAGTGTTTATAACTTTTTTATCTAATATATTATCTCACAGTAAAATTAGTTTTCTCATCTCTCCAATTAAATCTTAAATGAATCTGCATTCTTAGGCTTATTTTTTAAATGAAAAAAAGATAAAAGACTACTAACAAAAAGTATGGTTATGGATAAAGATCCAAATCTAACCCGTTCCACTAATTCTAAAATATACCAGACTTGAAAGGTATATTCTCTTGACTATGTTCTGCTGCTTTATATTCAGTGACACAAGGGTACTTTTTAGCGAGACAGTGTTTCCTGAGGCATAATAAGTGTTGGCAAGCTCAAAAGAAGCAATGACTACAGAAAATACATATACTGATTGTTTCAGACAATAACATGATCATGCAATGTCTAATCTTCTGCACGCTGGTCTTCCTACACAAAGCAATGTGGACTAAAAAATCCCTACAAAATACACAAACAAATTCTGCCACACATAACAATAGCTATGCATTTACCAACCATTTCAACTACAGAAACACAAAGAGCAGGTTTTGCAGAAAGTTCTTTTAAACTAATATTGGCTTAACTCTGAGCATACTGAAATAGTGTGTAAAGGCCACTGACTTTGAAATTTTTCCCCCTGCTGCTTTCAGTGGCTATGCCTAGGTGTCATCCCTATATATGTAAATTAGAAAATCATGTTTTAGCACCACGCAATGTCTTCTTTTTATTTGAGACAAGCTATGGCTTGTAAGTACCAAACATTTAGGAAGACAGGATGACATTATGTTATGACCAGGTTATGAAAGATTTGAATCAAGGTTGCAAAAAGCATTTTTCCTGAGTTCAGTTGCCTCTATATTTAAAAGCAGAGCTAGTAAATCCATCTGTATCTGGCAGTTCCCAGAGCAGTTGCAACACAGTAGTTGTAACTAGAGCATGAGACAGTGATGGATAAATAGCCTGCTGTGGATGATTTTGAAAAAAATAAAATAAACCTTTCAGAGGGTTTACAGTGCTCAGAAGGTCTGGGATTTTAGAAGCACAAAATCTTCCCAGACGCACGGAGTGGAATTCCACAGCTCCGCCTGCTGCTCAGAGTTATACATTATTTAATACATGCAGGAAGGAAGCAGCTTGAGAAAAATGGGCTTTTACACACCAGATGCACAGTTTCCTCACCCGTATTCTTCCTTACATTACTTAAGAGAGCTTCTTACAATAGGTAATGAATGACAGGGTTGCCAAATTGAAAAGAATTAGCAAAGAGGTTATTTGGCTGTTCTTGGATTTCTCCACCAATAGAAATTCCCCAGCACATTCAGATTTTTTTATCTTTAGTTTCAGGGTGTCTATGTGGGGGTACTCTTTCCATCCTTAATTTCCATGCCCTTCCATATTTTCTGTGCGCCCTTAGTCTCTCCTTTTTCAGGACACCGATTTTAACTCCCTTCTTCCTCCCAGTGCCTTTGGGACTTACTGTGGCTGAGTAGCAGGTCTGATTTATGCTTCTGGCTTGTTTGCTTTTGCAAACCCTCCCAAAGTTGTTTTTCTTACTAGTCAACTGCTTTCCTCCCTCATCTTATTTAATGTGCAATTATTTCTTTATTCATCTTTCAACTGGTTATTAGTAGGTAATAAGAGAACTGAAATGTTTAAAAAACAAAAATATGAATAATAAAAACCACAGATAAGTTTGGCTGTAATAGTATGTTGAGTGTATTTTCATAAAATGTTGCAAACAGACTTCTGTAGAGAGCTCCTTTAAACAGCACCAGGAGCCTGGCATGTGACATGCTCCCCTTCAAGCTCGCCACAGCACAGTGTTGTGGCAGGAAAACTCAGGAATGGTGATGTCTGCTCAATTCACAGCCTGGATTATCCACCCAAAGATGTAAGGGATTAGACTGTGAACTGCTCAGGGCATGGAACTTATAAGTTATTATTTTTTTAAATGTACTGGACACAAAGAATTAAGGCATTAATAAGCAGTCATAAAGAAACAAAAAGGTTGGACTCTTGGAAAGCTGATGGTGGTGGGCAAATTAGTGACACGTCTGATTTGGTTCTGGAAAGGGAAAGACATAAAGAAAGTCCATTTATCAGCAATGCAGATTTCATTAATTTCAAAAAACCAACAGTACTTTATAACAATGGACTGAATCAACATATATATTTAAAGCATTGCATTACTGTAATGTTTTAGCCAATAACAACTAGAACTGGACAAATAGCAGGGTAAGTCTGAATTACATTTCAGTGCAGTCACATTTGTACCACCTCTGTAAGAATGCCAATTTTAGGCATAGGCAGAGTGATCCCCGAGTTTTTTTGGTCTGGACCTGCTCTGTCATCCTCTACCACCACTGCAAATATGAGCCAGCTGGGGAGAGGAAAAGACAGAGGAAGAAAAACATAGCCCGCATCCAATGCCCTCCCCACAGCTGCTGGCCCAAAACAGGCCACATCTTCATGAAGAGGGTGACTTAGGCATAGGGTCCATAGGCTGGAGATGAGGGAGGATAAGGACTGGAGGAGAAGGGATGAGGATCCTCTAGGCCCCACTTAACTGGTAGAGCAGAGCTGCGTACACTCTGACAGCTTGGTAAGCGACGGACGTATGTCAGCACCGTCATGTCCTTCTACCATCACGAGGAGAAGGTAAGGTTGGATTCACTGGTGGAGGAGAGGATTGGCCAAAGAGGAAGGAAGAAAAGGGATGATTCCAACAAAAGTTGTAACTCCCCCACCCCAAAAAGCCCAGGACCATCTTCTAACTTCAACCCTGCTAACTCTTTTCAGACAGAGCCTCCATCAAGCCTTTCTGTTCCCCTCTACCATCTTCTGCTTGGATCTCAGTCTGCAGAGGAAAACTCTGAGTTTTCCTTTCATGTGACTTTTTCCTCATCTTGGCCACAAAATTTGCTTTTGTTTACAGCACTGAAAAGACTTGATCCAACTTTTATCTAGCCTTAGAAAAGAACCACCAACTTCTGTTAGGTCGCAGATATAACAACAGTGAGTACTGTAAGAAATCCGAGGGAGATCAGACACAGACGGATTATGCAGTACAAACCACATAATTCCTGAACAATATGGGGAGCTGGGCAAGCAGCATCCCTGTTCAGGACCATCTCATTACTAAGCTGAAAAGCTACATGTGGGAAGTAGCCATTCCTTTTGTTTAATTCTTGGCTTTTATCTTAAGCCCAAGCTTTCATCGCCTTTTCCCAGCCACAGTCTCTGGATTTCCAACTCTGTGGCTGTGAAACTGATATGAAACAGAATATTGGAGACAAGCTACAAAAATGGCAGTCCTGGATACTCAACATTCCCCGGAGTTGTTACAGAAGCTATATGCACTGCTAAATTTTTAGTAAGGATTTTTTAATATACTTACATAAAAGGAAACTCAGGAGAGAGAGAGGGAGGGAAAAGCCAGACTGACTGGTGTCTTTGCAGTTTCTTATTGCTGGTAAGCTAGGCAAATCCTAAAATCTAACATGTTAATCAGAGAAATGGTACAGTCATTGGTATGTTTTGAAATTGTTAGGGGTGAACATGATTAATGGTGGATCTTGTATCTAAATAAATGGCAGATAAAATTTTACAGATTCATAGGCAGCTTCTTGAATCAAGCATCAGGATAACATTCATGACCATCACTGCAGGTCATACTGCACATTATTACACTCCTAGATTAAAGGCAAAAAATTATAGAAAACCTTGAGGGAAACAAGCACAGTGCTCCTCCAGCTCTATCATTTTAAATTTTTCAGAGGAGGCCAAAGTGGTTTGCATCTCCTACAAGAATTACAAAATGCCTGTGTAATTTTACCCAGGTGCAAACATACTAGTCCTAAGAGAGCAAACTGCAAGTACGCTACTAAGTGTCTCTCGCATGTCAAATGAGGCATGTAAATCTTGGGGAACCATCAAAAAGGAGGGTAGAACCTCAGAGACTGGCAAGTGATATTTTGTTAGTGCAGAATAATGCCTCTGGGATTTTTTCTGCCCCACAATGTCTTCAGTGGAGATTGCACTGGTGTAAACGATGGCAGACCTGTGTCCTATGTAGGTACCTTGGATCTTGACATATCATATGGATCTCAAGCAATTCCTGCAATGAAGCTAAATGTGAAGTACAGTATATCGAAGCCTAGCTGGTGGAATCTGTGGAAAATTCTTCAGAGTCAATAGTTGAAGGAAGAAAACAGATACACTGAAACATTCACTCAAACAGACCTTTCCAGCTCATTTCAGCTGCAACGTTTCTTTTTTCCTTCCACAAGTCAAAATTTTCCCTTCTTATAAGAAATTTATGTTACTTCACTTGCCTTAAAACATAACTAGTGTGACCTGAGAGATGTCACAACATAGTGTTGCGGAATACTCATGGGTTGGGCTTTTTTCCTCTTCCATGAACATGAGACAGGCAGCTCATTCCAGCATGAAACCAGCTGACTCAGACCACAGCCGGGAGCTGGACCACACAGACACACAAACTCCACAGAATTTTTTTGTTCTGTACATCGTCCTGTAAAATAATAAGGCCAAAGCCACACTGGAATCCCTGAGTCCCCATTTTCTTTATTTTGCTTTTTTTTTTAGGTGCAGGCAGAAATCAGTTGTTTTCTATACATTCTTCAATGCCAATGCTCTCCATTTACTGTAGCCTTGCAACCCACTGCATAGTCAAGAGGTGCTTTGCCAGCTTTCCCATTAATGAAGCACATGCAAAATAAAAAAATGTTTTGTAAACCAAAAATAAATGATTGCTTTAAGGATTTTTTGAGGTGTTTTGCTATTTTACAGTTTGTTTGATTTTAAACTAAGCCTCATTATTCACAGGAATATTTACTAGACTTGTCTGTTTGGAATACGCATAGTTTTTGTTTTAAAAGACCTTCGGTCACACAACTTTCACTATTCCTTATATGTAAAGAAAACTTCAAGGACATCATTTCCCTAAAAAGTCAGTGGAAGTTATTTTAATTCAGCCCAGGCAACAATAACTGAAATAATAATAGACATTTATCTAATTCATTGCATTAACTTTTTGTCATGTGCCTATAAGAAATTTGGGGCATGAAGGTTTCTATGTAATTGTAAAAAGTAACAATAAGGCTATAATAAATAGCTTTAATATTCTTTTTTTCATTAGTTATGATAATTTAAAGTTCAAAATGCCAGAAGAAGAAGAAGAAAATCCATCACAACATGCAAAGTCTACATGATTGCAATTATCAGTTCAAATCCAATGTGAAGCAGGAATCTTTTCTCAATATTTGCACCAAAGGTCTTTTTAGTGAGGAAGATGATCTGGTTTTATTCTTACCTATTTTTACACATTTAATTTTTCAGTCATTTTGATTATAGTAGTTCTTCTTCATCTGCAGATAGCCTATTTGACTGGGTAACATTTCTGAGTATTAGCAAGCTTTTTCTACAGTAGAGCTTGATCCAAAAATATATTATGTCAAAGGAAATAATTCTAAGATACTCTGTTCTGATGGATTTGGGTTTATAGTGATGACATAGCTATGGGCCCAGCTCAGTAAGAGTCTGTATGGAAAAACAGGCAGAAAAGAAAAGCAATGCATGAAGTTGCTCCTTCTCAAAATACTCTTCTGGCATTGTCTTGTAAAAACCCTGAGCTACCCATTTTAAGAGTCACGCCATAGTCTCCAGGGAACCTAAAAAAAAATGACTTTAACCAGAACAGTAAAAGTTTTGAGCAGAATAAGTGCAGTAGGATTAAGAAAAAGGGGACACTCTCTTGTTAAGAGTCACCAGTTCCCTGGGAGAAGTAGATGTGGCATCCTGCTGGCATCCTGAATTTTGTTCCTCATGCTAAACAGACAACATGGGAAAAACATGTATTACCGTATCTCAAGGGCAATATTGTGAGAAACCAGAAAATGAGGCAGATTTGAAGTTGTCTCCTTAACAAAGCTGCTTTCTAATGTCAAAGAGAAATCAGAAATGTCAAGATTAAATTCAGTTGTTCCACATATGTCTATCCAAGCAAGATTTCATTAGTGGTGTCTAGACTTCTCCGCAGCCACTCTAAGAAATCCTGACAATTTTAGCAGGTCTGCACACCATTTACATCTTGCCAGATATACTGGATCAATACAGTATTCCACTGTCATTTGAAAAAATCAATAGAGCACAGCGTGTGAAGCGGAGAGTCAACAGAAGCAGAATTAACCATATGTACTTTATTGGTTGAAAAGCAAGGTCAGACTAAATGGAGGAAGAAAAAATTTTATTCTCTTTCATAAGTGAAAGACTTCAAAAATATGATCTGGGGCACCTTGCATGGAATGTAGAAATGTTTCACACACAAACAGTACAACTTTTGTTTGGCTTCTGTAAAAAAAAAAAGAAGACCTACATTGCATCAGTAGTTTTTTTGGAAACATTTATAAAAATGGCAAGTAATCAAAGCAAAGCAAAAGCATCAAAGCAAAAGCAAAACTATCTGTGGTATTTTATGATAAAAAAAGGAGCTACATATTTTGCAGGTGATACTGAATTTATAAAATTTGAGGGGAAAAGTGAAATATTTCATTATCATAAATGGCAGACTGTCTAAAAAGAAAAAATGTCTCTGCAGCAGTAAACTGACAAGGATAACAGGCAGCTTATAAGGGGCAATAAAGTACCACTGGACCAACCTAAGAAGTAACAAGAACCCAAAAGGTGCCTGAAGGGGGCCAGAACAGCCTCCAACTCGATGTCTGAATAACTTAGTGTTATATCATCTGTACTTACTTTAATGGCAACTGCCATTAAACACTAAAGCTGAAAGTGATACTTTTCCTCTTTTCCCACACTTTCCTTCAGCTATTGTTTTCTTGTTCTCCTTTCCAACATGCCACAGGGAAGCATTTTTCTGGGCCAATCTTTAGTGCCAGTTCAAATTAAGGATTTTTCAGTCTCTAATGATTAATCTAGAAATCTGCACTGTCATGCTTGTTCTGATTGGATGTAGACCAGGAGTTAAAAGACAATGGATCTTGATACAGATAAACAAGCTGCAAAAAAATTATGCATATTTGGGTTTTTTTACTTCAATTTGTCTTGGATCAGGACAGGGTGTTTTAATTGGCAGGGCATATTTTGATTGTCCTGTTTCCTTTGACTGGATGTTTTTTTTCATGTCCCTTCTTCATCAGTTCCAAACCCCCTGATTTTAGATCAGCTTGGCTTGCATTTTTAAGAGTAGTTCACTTGGGTTGGGTTACTCTGAACATATAATTGCTTATATTTCACTGTGAAATAATACAAGTAATTTACTCCTTCTGGGTTATCATTTAATAAAGAGAAGCTAAGTCTGGAAGTGTTTTAACATGCAGAAATTGTAAAGAGATGTGGAACTGACAGTACTATCTTTCCAAATGATGGTTGGTTGTGGGTTTTTTTTCACTGTTGTGTGCTAGCTATGCATATTAGTAACATTTCCATCTAGGAAAGGTCATTACTGTCTGTGAGTACTTTTACTGGAATGGAGGAATATGAATCACATGAGAGTTTGTGCAGTGTCTGTGAGCAAATAGGAACAAGAATATTTTTTGGAAGTGGAACCAAATGTTGTTCTCCTATAATGTAATAAATTTAAAAGCTTTCAGGATACAATTTGCCTTGGTATTGCCTTGACCTTATTTACAATAAAGTTTGTATAGCACCCACACAGCAGAAAGGCACTCAACATGTAGTTTCCAGAATTCCCCTGAGCTCTGTTTTTAAATTTTCTCATCTTGTTATCTTTCCAGAGAACAGACACAGTTTCTACTTTTAATTATATATTGCAAATTATCACCACTATTTCTTTTCTTTGGCATTGTATTTCCTCCAAAGCCCTCAAATGAGTGTTATTGGGTCCTGGCAACCGATGCAATTTGACTTTCTGAAGTTATTCTATTCCTTCCTCCTCCTTCAAAAAAAAAAGAAAAAAAGAAAAAAAGAAAAAAATCAAATTCTGTCAATCTGATACTCTGATTAATTGTGTGAATGACCTTGAAACATAGGGTTGCACACAGCTGTGTTGTGGCATGCGTGTAACTGCAACTGTGACTAGGGTCTTAGGGTGTATGCCCCACAATGGACAGTGCCAATTTAATGAGGGGAACCAGGGGAATGAGAGAAGAGAAAAGGGCAAGAGCTTTAAGGTTTCCTAGCACCTCCTGGTAAATCCATGCCTGACAACACAAATATTTCTCATTCTGTTGATGGTTAAGAGCTATGGCAAAACTCTCTGACTTCTCCATTACCCTGTCTTTTTGCTCTCATTTCCTTATGAGGGCTGCAAACAAAACACAGCCTTCTTCTCTTTAATATATTTGAGCAATTTCTTATTCTTTTATATATTGGAACTGTGGTCTTTCACTAGGATCTATGCAAACACAGGCCTTTTAGTTTAATACCTCTTTTAGTCTAATAACTTTTCCTCAGTTTAAAAACTCCTTTTTGGTATAACGCGACATAGTCATAGCAGGTTTGGGCATTAAGTAATGATATTAAATGGCAACCATCTTGCATCACGGACAGGACCAACTAATAAGGGCTAACTTAAGCAGCTAGTTTGGCTGTAGTTGCTCTAAGTTTTAGGGAGGGTTCCTGAAAGCATAACTGGCCTTTGAATTGCCACCTGGAGGTATGTGTTTCTTTGAATTATGTGGGCAGCCTTGGAAAAGTAGAGTCATCATCAGGTAAAGGATCAAAAATGGATGCAATAAGTACAAGCCACAGGCAAACACTATGAACATGAGTCCAAAAACCCTGATCTCTCTGGATCATTTGATCATGAACCACCAAGTTCTGCTAAAATGCTTGTGTGAAGCCAGGGAGTGACTGATGGAAAAGGCCCAGCCCTGCACTGAATCCAGACTTTCCTTCCTCCAGCAGAGCTGAGAACGGAGGTGAATTACAAGTCATCCCTTACAAATGTCCTTGTCTGTCGAGTTCCCACAGAGATCCTCATTGCACCTTTTCTTTTTAATATCTAATGATACTAGTGGGAAAGGGAGTGAGATGCTATGGACTTGGTTGCCAAAAATATACTTTCTGCACTCAATTACATATCTTATTCTCAGTTTATGAAGCTGTTACTCTTTAAATATCAGATCATCTACATACCCTTGGATGACAAACTGACAACAGCTGAAACAAAGGAAAATGAAGTGGTACTTATCAGGATGAAAAAGTACTTCACCTCTAGACTGCTAAGAAATGTTGACCTTCATTTCCAAGTGAAGACCAGTCAATGTAATCCCTATATTTATGATTGCCAGGCTGGATTACAGTAATTTATAGTGTCTGAAGTTGAACATGAAGAGCAGCTGCAGGTACTAGCTAATCTGAAGTGCATCCACCTGCCTTTGCCATGGCTTAAACAACCATGAATGGGAACCACGGAAACATTTGCATTAGGCTTTGGTCCTAAATTTCAAGGCCATTAATGAATCAAGCACCATTGACACTAAAAGCTGAACATTGACTTATGAACCACCAACTCAGTTAGGTTCATCTAGAATAACGCAGATAGTGAAACTCATACTCAAAAACAGTCTCCAAAAGGTTAGTTGAGAATTTAAACCTCTTTGGGAAATGTTTCAATACCTTCTTCTCTTGAAAAGACTTTCCATCATAACAGATGTGCACAGTATGAATAGGCATGATAAGAACATTGTTGGACCTCTTTCCCCTGCTCCCCTTAAATTTGACCTCAGTTCTAGCTCCTGGTTAAGGAAACATGCCATAGCATTTCCTTAGAAATCAACAGAGATTTTATATTTCCATTGATTTTTACCTAGAAGGTTCTTGGATAGAGGGGTGATAAGTAGCATAATAAAAATGCAAACTGTGTGTATTTTTGCTCTTTCCACTATTATATTTGCAAACAACACTACAGGGAACAGCCACCTTAGTGACAGCAATAACTGGGAATTTTCAGAGTTGGTTTCAAGATGAGCTTCAGTACAGCATCGTTGTTCACTGAGATACTAGATTTATCCTCCATGGACAGAGTCAGTAACATATTCCTACTGCTCTGTACCTCAACAATATTTCCAAGACTTGACCTGGTTAGCCTTGTGTTCAACATTTTAGCATGGAAACACATTCAAGACTTGTCAATTCTTTCTGCCAGCGAATTATGATGGTCAGCTGAGGAAACCCCTACCTCATATCCTTCCTCTAGTCTTTATTTAGTGCAATGAAAGGTCCTTACCAGATGACGTGATCTTTAGTGGATTTCCATCCTGACAAAAGACTATGTGCAGCATCCACCTCAACACCTTTTCATGGCTACTGTGGAGACAACTATCTTGTTGGTACTTTGATTCCAACATCATTTTAGGTCTATAATGTGAAACAAGCAAAAGCAAAAAATATGTGGCAAAGTAGTAGTAATGGGCAATTGCTAAAATATTTGTTGTGTGACAATATTAGCTAAACACTATTTGTCAGATCTCCAGATTCACCAGTGAAAGTGCTGACACAATTAACAAAATCAACCAAATTGCAGGGCAAACAGTGCAAATAGAGCCTCCTTAGAGCACTCTACTACTTAAATACATTAGCCAGAGGACAGGCTTTACAGATACAGATAAGGCAGAACAAAGAATGGGTGAATTCTTGACTTTGCTGCTCACAGACACCGTACAGACAATGACATACTGAGGAATAAACTGCCCTTTTGTGCAAGAGTGGCTTAATCAAGATGTAAAGAAGAGGAAGTAAGCAGGATATATTTCCCTGTTTGGCATCATCCAGTTCAACCCATTCTGGTACTTGCATGATGCCTTGTGGCATCATTCTCCTACTCTCCATCCGTACTACCTTGTCCTTCAGAGTCTGCATGGCACACAGGTCACTCCCTCCTTGAGAAGCTCCAGTGAACTCAGCTCAAGAAAGAGCCATAAAGAGATCAAAAGTCTGTGTTTAACACCCTAAGGCACAGTTATGAGCAGCACTGAGAACAAAGGTGGCTAAAACACTCATTCACTTGCATATTCACAATAATGAAACAAATGTATTAGCATTCAGTTGCATTATGCAAAGGGAGCCATCTTCACGATGCATTCATTTTCAGGTGTTAATTAAAAATGGTAATTTAAAAAAAAAAATCCATTTTCCAGTCTCACATCAAATACAAACTATTTGGGGAATGGTTGGTTCACAGCAGAAACTTTCTCATCATTAAACACATTTATGTTTTTAAATAATAGCAGTAAAACTCATATATGTCTCACAACATGTTTATTTTTATAGCTAAAGCACTTGCTAATTCTTCATCAAAAATCCCACCAATGTTAGAAAAATAATAGAAATTTTTCAAATTAATTAATAGTCAAAACAGTGGCTACATTTTCAGCTTGTGTCTAACAATACAGTAATTCTCAGCAGCTATCCTCCATCACACCAGTTAACTGGTAGAGACCTTGCTCCTGTTGAGGTTAATAGCAAATCCTCCATTATTTTTAGTTAGTATAAAGCCACACATTAGATATGTTTGGTGTAGATAGAAACAGAAACTATCTGTAGTCTACAGCTTCTTAAAAATAAAAACTAGAAAGATGATCTAAACAGTAGATTAAATCTCTTGAGCACCATCTAATGACCAAATTGTAAAATCACAATGACCAATAAGCACACTGGCAGCTGTGTGAAAAGGCTGAACTTTTTGACTCAAGCTGGTCAAGAATTTCCATCAAAGTTTTTAATGGAAAGGAACTTTTTGTTGAAATGGAAAACTTCATGAATAGTATCCATTTTGAAAAAATTATCGAGGAAGTTCTCTATAAAAACAACACCTGTAAATGCTAACATGTTGTTTTGAAGAGGCTTTGATTTTTTTCAGCATAACCAAAAAAGTACTTAGATGATTAAAAAGCCTTATTGTTCTCATCTCTCCTGAAAGAGGAAAAAATATTTCCTGACCAAAAGTAACCAAGCATCTTCATTCAATATTTCCAAATGTTTTCCTGAACTAGACTTGCAAATACAAACTTACAGGTTCACACAGATGACTGTTAGCATAGTATTTTGCGCATACTTATCAGTCCAAGCATGTACAAACAGTAAAATGAAATGATGAGCCTGCCCAAAAGTCAAATGATTTAAAAATAGGTTAAAAGAAAAGAAGAGAACACCTCCAAAAACTAATTATCAGGAATAGTAGAAAATATTAAAGCTACATCTATCAGGGAAGTATGAACCCTTTAGGTATCTTGAAAGGTCAGTCCTGAACTAAAGATTATATAGCAGAGCAGGAAGGACAACGACAGAAGTGAAAAAGAGAATGGAAAGGGAGAAATGAGGAATGGAAGAGAAGGAAAAGATGTAGATTGGAGAAATATATAAAGAAAGGTGGATAGAGCAGCAAAATCATCTCAGTGAAGGAGGGAGGAATGAAGGCACACTTGGCACTGAAGGCTGGATAAAGGGCACGTGTATATAAAAATTTTGGACTAAAATGAAAAGTTAGGTTGTTCAAAACATCAAGAGGTCAAACTGAGTCATGGATGGGGTACTCACACGGTCTAAATATAGGAAGCTAATCTTCCCAACAGCCTTAGAGGTACTCCGAGGGTGCATCTACACGAGTGGTTTCGTTCAGGTCAGGAGTACGCTTTGCAACTGAATCTTTTGACGGTGCCCACTGGCAGCACCTTGGTTCGCATCATGGCACAGTCTCAGAGCATGTGAACTGAATTTTCTTCAGATAGACTAATTAAACATATGTTGTTGTGCTTTGAAGTTAATGGCATAGGAGCCTTTGGGTCTGATCCTGCAAGGACTAAACCAGCTTGGACTCAAACTCAGCCAAGCGGTGCCAAAAATGCCTGGCTTTTTGGCAAACCAATGCAGGCTTAGGCCACCCTGCAGACCCGGGTTTAGGCCACCCTGCAGACCCAGGCTCTCCATCTGCCATCGCTACAAAGCAGTGCTCCAAGCCCAGCTGTGCCTGGGGACTCCCTGTCACAGCAAAGGAGAGACCTAATTCCAGGAAAAATCCTCACCCTCCAAATGTGTGGAGGTTTTCCAGACTGCATCAGTGACATCTCTTTAGAAAGACACTTGTCACCACATCTAAACAATGCGTTTCAAGAGGAAATAGTTGCTGGAGCAGCTCTAGATTTCAGCTCTCATTTTCAGCCCAAAATATTCTGGCAGGCAAGACGGCATTTCCCTCCCAGCAGCCTTTCCCAGCCGGTAGCTAGGCCCTTATGAATGCCACTTTCACTCCAAATATTGGTGGCCACCAACTCAGCCTTCTTGCCAATACGAAAATTGTTTTTCAGTGAGAGTGGGATGAAACCAGCTAAAAGAAGGGCCTGATTTACCACTAACTTTCAACCCAGCTTCACCTATTGCCTGTGTGTGGCATTTTAGGGCTTGCATTAGCAGGTGTGAGTGGCCCAGAAGTGCTTGCATAGGTATGTCTGGGCAAAAGGAGAAGCCGGGCTCTGAAAAGCAGGTGCTAATTGATTGGGGTTAGTGTGGACGGCCGGGGCAGAATGGCTCAGTGTTCCTGTCTCTCGCCTTCTGGTGTCCAGCAAATGGGAGCAAGTCATAGTCAGTGTTTGCGCACTTCGTAAAAACACCACTCTGTCCATCGTGCGAGCCCCGAGACTGCAAGCAGCCCGGACTGAGGGGCATTGACTGAGCTGCAGTGGGAAGTTTGCACAGCACCTGCCTCTGTTATGCCTGGCACACCTTGCTGCTATTGGGCCCCATCTTGCATAAGCATAAATTTGCGTACAGTTTATATTTTTAAATATATATATAGCTTGTGTAAAAGGGGAAGCAAGTGTTTGGGCTAATTCCGATTTCCCACTTCTGCCTGCCTGAGAGCACCTCCTAACTCTTGCGGGGCAGCAGGCTCAGTCCTGCAGCTTCCCCAGCAAATAAGCCTGCGCTAGAGAGGTAGCAAGAACAGCAGCAGATGCTCCAAGCCACCTTTTCAGAGATTTCAAACTGAAAATGTATGTTCACTGGACGTAAATAAAAAAAGGGAGCCCACGTTTTTCACAGCATACGTACTATAAGTTCTCAGTGTCACCAGTGCCCAGAAGGGGGCAGGGCAGGCTGGGGAAAGGGCCCGCGGGCGCCCGCGAGTGCTGTGCGCGCTTTTCCCGACAGACGCTCTCTCGAGAAAGCAAACTGTACCTGCAGCACCCCCAGGCAGCTGAGATACGGCTGCACTAACCAGGGTCTCTGCAAATCTGACTTCAGAGACAGCGGTTCCCGCAGGCAAAATTAGGGTGTCAGAGCAAACAAGGACTGCGAATGAGAGGCCCTTTCAGTCCGAGATGAAACATAAATACTTTGTGTGAAATGGCTCTTTTCCTTCCCCTCCTCACAATACCATCCCTTTCACAAATATCTGTGGAAAGGTATGGAAAGGGTTTGGGGAGAGCTGCATAACCCACAGTGTTTGCATTTTTTCCTGGAAACAGTGACATCCTCCAGTTCAGAAGTGAGATGACCTACTGAGAAACCTTCTCCTCCTCCTCCTCCAAATTTTCCTGGCACTGGGACTCCTGGCTCCAAACACAGCCAGTTCCCTATAGTCCAGGCCAATGTGGGTTTGGGATAACACAGACAAAGAAAAACCTCAGAGAACCCCGCCACCCGGCTCCCGGCTGAGCCCTCGCACGCAGCAGGGCTGGGCATGCCGAGGAGGCTCCCGCCGCACGCAGCACCCGCGAGCGGCTGGGCCGAAGTGCGTGGGGTAGCAAGTCCCGCCGGGCTCAAGGTGGCCTGTGCCGAGATGTCCTAATGCTCGCGATGCGGTCCAGCACCTGTTTGTAACGGAGAAGTGACCCCTCGTGAGGCTCCCAGAACCCACCATAGTTAATGCTTGAAAAAGTTTCTGTGCAACTGAATTTCACTGAAAAACCACACATGGCAGTTGATCTACCTTTAAATTGCATTTAGGCCTGTTTAGACCTGACCGTACTCTCTTAAGACATGAAAATAGAGGGAGACTAAGTGAATAAGAAAAGGAGAAGGGAGAAGATAGTCTCTGGCTGTCAAAGGTTGCATTGTGGGAACAGGAAGTTTAGTATGTCTGTCAAGTCTGTCTTTTAACGTACTATTTCTGTGCAGAAGAACACAACTGAAAACATATTACCATGTGCACCATCTCTGCCATTTCTGTGGTATCTAATAACCAGAAATCCAGTCAGTTTGTCCCTCAGGCAACTCTTCAAAGGAGTAAATGAGGGTAAAAAATCTTTCGGTTACATTGCTAACTTATTTAAAGCCATTGCGTGAAGCGTATAATGGAGTAATGCCTCACATCATAGGTATTATTTAATGCAGCCCTCAGATTTACCAAGCCATTACTCCTAAAAGCGCGGAATATCTGAGGGAGAGCAGAAGTAAGATTTACAGCATGATGCACATTTGCCATTGAGGAGGACAGTTGTGCTCCTGACTGTCCAGGGGTCTTTTTTCTCCATGTTTCAGTTATGCCATACACAATGGCAGGGTGGCAATACAAAAACGACATAGCAAGATGACCACAAGCCCATTGAAGGTCTACAACTTATTTCATTAACTATTAAAGGGATGCCTAGAAATGTTTCTAAAGATTTGACACTATTTGGCATGTTGTTGCTTTTTTTCCCCTGTATTGCAATATGAATTTCACAGCAATAAAGTTAAGTTGTCCCTCATGGCTGCAACGAGCAGTTGCATGTAAAATCTGACCTGTCTGCTCTGAATCTGACATCAAAAAAATGAAGTCCACAGGACAACGCAGGGAGCAAAGGCAGCTTTTAGCTGTTAAACAGCAGACTTGCACAAAAGGCCAGTGTGAAAACCAAGACTAATCTCACCATGTAACATACACTGTATTTTCAAAAGTCAAGTGCTCAGGTCTCTTCACTGCCATATGCATTAGAACAAGTATTTGTAATGTGTTGTAAAGCTAACAAGCTTGGTTAAGCAGAGGTGTGTGGTCTTTCAAAGTGTATTCCCAGGGTATAACCTCCCTCCTCAAGAAACTCATTTATCACTGTGATGGTTTCACCTCATTTGAAGCCAAGTTATTGTCACCCTTAAAATAATGTACCTTGACAGGAAAAATGAAATTCATGTGAAAAGTTATACAGTCATCACGCTCTGGAGTCAAAATATAGACTATCATATCAAAACATAAAGCAGATGTAAACTTTTCTGTGTATATACTGTAGGTGGTATTTTCTTGTACCACAAGCTTCTTAAAAAAAAAAAAAAAAGGGAAAAAACTTGATGCAAGTATTTAGATCATGTACATATGGAATAATACATGGCCTGTGGTGCACTGTCTTTAAAGGGGAGGTGTACATGCTTCATAGCTATCTTGGTATGACAGCCATGGCTTTTAAAATGTTAAGCTAAACTGAGACACATGCATCCTTTGCACATATATTTAATAGGGGGTAACTGCTTACACGCTTGGTCATCCCTAGTGCATGGTTACATTTCAGGTATTGTGAGAGTATGCTAAATCCTGCCCTGTCCTATTTCACTAGTAGCAACTGATGTTTTCGCTTGGGAGTTTCTTAAATCTTTCTCATTAACCCTCTCTTCTCAAAAGGTATTAAGGATCCAGGATGGATTAAACTAAACGAAGTACTGAGTGAAAATGGTACAAGTGAAACCACACTCAGTCGAAGAAGCTGGGTGCTCAGACAGGTATTTTCAAACCCCTTTGACAGAGACACGCACTCTGAAGGAGCTGTGCTGGCGTGCTCTGCACAAAGCGCTGTCACTGCAGGGCTCTCCAAGCCTGGCCTTTGCGCAAGTCACAGCGTCCTTCTGCGCTTCTGCTCATGTGCTTTGCTGTCAACTCTTGTCCCCAGGATTTGGAGATTTTATTTTGAAGACATTTAATGTTGTTGGTGTTTTCCTATCTGGCTGTGAACTCTTGCATTAATTATTATTTGCTAAATAACTGAATCAACTTCTGAAACAAATTATTACGTCTTTATGACCTTTACTAATTTTCAAAATATTCTTCAGGGTCATCTGACTTTTTGTGAATATGCCATAAAGTGTTCTCTGCATGGCTATACTTGTCAGGGTCAGCAGGTGCTTCCTAAAGCCTACATGACTTCTGTATTTCCTTTCAGTGAAGTCTGCATTTGCAACTTTAAGAGAATCCTTTAAACATGACTTCCAGTTAAGCAGTCAGAATATTACAGCTCTGTAGATCTTAATGAAGTCAGAAGAAAAATCTGGCCACATTTTAAGGGACTGCAAATGAAGTTTGGAGTTGCTATGAAAGATGTCCGGTGACATCAATTATGAGAGGTGAGATGTGTGTAAGTAAAAAGGGGAAGGCTTAAAGGGGGGGAAAAGTAAGCAAGCAAATGATCTTTAACATAAGAATGTTTCTTCTGCCTTCCCTTACCAGTTTATTTCTGGTTTGCATGTCTATCATTATTTTACTGCCTGTTTTACCAAGTTGTCAAGCATATGAGAAAAGCAACTTGATCATCTTTTTTTCATTCAGATACTGACAGAAATAATTATGCCTGGGATGCAGTTTGGGGCATTGTGATAGGAGGCTCTCTTAAAAGTCAGCTTGCACTTCTTGCAAAATGGTCAGAATTTGAGGATGAAAGAATGTTATTTAAAACCTGCAAAGCTTATTAGTAAAAATTCTGATACATATCCTTTTCGTGAGAATATGCAGTTTTGACAGAAATGGTTTGTGAGGTTTCATTTTACCGGAATTTCATTTTGAAGAAAACAGGGGGGGGAAAATACTTCCAACAATTTAAAAATACTCCATGAGTATATTTACACAATTAAATATTTCAATTTTTATTCTGAAACAACTTTTTGTTTACTTTTTCTTAGTTTGCCTTATACTTATATAACATATGATCAAAATCCATCCCACATAAACCATAAGAAAATTAAATGTTTCCATTTTGTCAGATGAAGAACCATCAATCCAAAGCAATAAAACATTTGGGAAGTCTGGTTTCTGGAAAATGTTAAATGTTCCAGGTTTTGTGCCAGTTTAGTGCACAGTTAGATGTTATCCCCCTTTGCAAAACAGAATGCTGTTGCTTTACAACAAAATCAAGTAACTGGAGGTTACAAAAACATCTTGAGGACTGGTTCAGTAGACAGAACCACATTGCTCTAAATGCTGAGCTTAATACTGATAAAGGAGTCAGTTTTCAAAGCTAGGTCCTACTCACTTCAAAAGTCCATCCTGAACTGAATATCTGCATTTATCTTCCTCTACCATTCAAACTGTTACTCCAGCAGCTTCTCAAACATGCACTAAATTTCTGATGTCATTAAGGAAAAAGTGCAACAGAGAAAATTTTAAGGTAGCTTATGTACAGCGTGATCAATTCTGATGTATTCACTTCCATATAACAAGGAGTGCAATGATCAAGAGATATACATACCATGCTAATGCTGATGATAAACTTCTGTTATAAATTTCCCACATACAGTTTTCCCTCATTGCAGTGTTGCATAGAAAAAGTATTGATGTTCATTTGCAATTGATAGTGGCAGACTCACATGTGACCTGAACTGTTAATCCATGCAAAATGTAATTACTAGAAGAACTTCACAGCAGCTGGATTTCTGTTTGCGCAAACATCTGAAACCTTAGGCGTGTTTCAAAACCTCCTAACGCTACAGAGGTTCTCACCATACCTTGTGTTTCCCCAGCACCACACAAATTAAATCCTTTTCCAGATGCATCACCTCTTCTCCATCTCAAAGTCCTATAGCTCACCTGGAGCTATTTTCCTTTGCTAATCCCATTACTTAAGAGCAAGGGATAATTTAAAGTACTAAATATGCCAAGGGTGATTTCAAGTGTTTCACTGGCTAGCAAAAATAGTTCTAGCAGAAACAGAAACATCAAACTATCAGGGATGATGAGAACATAAAATAACCTGGAAAATGGTACTTGATAAGACCAAGCTGATTTGTATAATAGTGACTGCTATTAAATTTTAATGCAAAGCCTACTCTGTGTGTTCTAGAAGAACAAACATACAAGCTGGTGGGCATACAGGAAAGCTATCAATCTGGGAGGGCTGCTTCTGCCCTTGGGAAGGAGATGAATCAAACCTGGAATGAAAGGGGGGGGGGGGCGTGGATAGGGAAACAGATTAACCAGGCTATTAAATAAACAGAAAATAACAAGAGATGTGTTGACAAAAACAGTAGAAAGTATGTTCTTCAGCCACAAAGTGCAAAACACTGATCAGGGAAAGGATTTGGTGATGACTGTTGACAGACACTTAAAAACAGCAACCTGATGTCTGGTAGTAGTTAGGAAAGCAAACAAAACAGGGAAGTGTAAATAGAGGAACAGAGCACAGATCTGAACAGATAAGTGTGTTCTGGTACAAAGGGCCGATGTGGCCACACCTGGAGAACTGCATGCCACTTTGGGCACCACTAACAAGAACTGAAGAGTAGGCGCAAAGGAGGGGGGAACAAAAACATGCGCTTAGGAGCAGGCTCTTACTACTGGAATCATCGCTGTGATACAGGAAAATTAACAGTAAAAAGAAGCTGGCTGCTATAAAAAATGTTTAAGGGAAAACTCCAACTCAAAGAGCTTTAAACTGAAGGAAATTCAAGGGAAGCAATACAGTGGCATACAGTGATAACATATATAACATACTGACAAATCCTGCAACTGTATTTCTACAGGGCTACTGCTGCTATTGCAGCTGGGAGCACAGTATAATCCTTCACTGAGAGCATTTTGGCATTACTGCATGATTCATGGGCATGAAATTGTACAGCAAGCACACGGGCCCCAGCATGTCCTGCTGCTCAGAGATATGGTCCTCTGCTGTCACTTAGCAGGTCCACACTTGCCGAGCCAATGAGGATGCGCTGCAGAGATCCTGCCGCCCCTCAAACTGGCATCCTGCACCTGCGCTTCTCAAGGCTGACGTGCTCGTCCTCTCCCACCCCTCGAAGCCACAGAATGGATATTTTTTAAAGTTATGAATGTAATATTGAAATTGAAAAAGCATTATTTCCATTCTGTTACATGGGGACTGCATCTATATTAGTGCCGTAGTTTAGACCAGGAGAATATTTTTGAAGAGAATCATCTAAGCGCCCCCACTTACCACACGGGGGTTGCACTGTGGAGCAACCTCAGCACACACAAACTCGATTCCTTTCAGATGAAATTAAACCACAAGACCGAAGCTAAACCTCCAGCTGCTCCTGGGCATTCGGTCCAGCAATCAGAGTCTCTACTGAAGCTGAAGTAAATCCTCTGAAATAAGGACACTATGGATGTCAGGTCCTGAGCATCAACTCTTCTGCCCTTCAGATCTCTTCCTGTTGGGGTACAGTAGTTGCTAATGTAGACATAGCCTACCTCTAGTTCTTAAAAATAGCTCCTCACTGCAATTTCTGAGTACAAACGCTTTGCTGTTTTGCCCAGCAGTATTTCTCTCTTGGAGAGGCAGTAACTATGAAGTAGATGTCAAGTAGAACTATGAATGGCAGATCCGTTCCACTGAAAGGGAACATTATGGGAGAAAGACCACTACTTTTTGACTTTTGAAGAAAAAATAAAAAGCACCAAATGTGGACTTAAAAAAAAAAAATCTGCCTAAGTACTAGGCATACAGGTCAAAGGAAACTGATAAGCCACAGAGCTTCTTTCTCTCCCAAAATATTATTACTGTGTGAATATGAACCTTGCACATGATTTGGCCATTTGCCAGTTCCACTTGGGTGTGAAAAGCAGCCTTCATGGTTGAAAAGCTATATTTCTGAACTGCAAATGGCCATGGCCATGTGAGAGAATCTATTTAAGCCCTGGTCCAAGTAGAACCAGACATAAAAGAACAAATAGCTGGTGGAGCTTTATGTCACCCCTGAACCCACTCTCATTTTCTTAATAGTTCTTCAGCTCCTTCTTCATAGACTCGCTGGGGGACCATTTGACAGAAGCTCATCGTTTCAGCTGACAGCTACTTTCTGCCTACAAAATATGTTTACTCAAAGGTACATCTTATTATGACACACTTTCAAAACTTCCTGTGCTTAAAACAGTTCGTTAGCAGTGGATTTTTAGAGAGGTCCCATCCATTAATCAGAACACAGAAATGCCACAGGCTGTACTGTATTCCTCTAAAGAACCTGTAAGAGCGGGTTATTCAAGAACTCATTTGCCAGTTATAAATACTGTGAAGAGTGGGAGTATCGGCAGTGGAGAACACATTAGGAGCTGATGGTGCAGCTGTGTGGATATATTTCCCTTGACTTGTGTGGCATGGGGCTTAGAAAGTATAAAGGGTAGGAAGTGAGGTGGAACTGGAATTCAGAATGATCAGGGTCTCTCTGCACTGAGAGCACAGCAAAGAAACAGCTGAGTACATAAAACCTCATAAAGAAAACCAAAACAATGATATTCCCTATTGTGACTGTTTAGTCTTTCTGTAGAGACTCATGAGGTCTGGGCTATTATCTATTTTTAATATCACTTGACCTGAAAATTTATGCTACCATCTGGAGAATGTGAGGATTTCTGTATTACAGACTTAATACTGTCAGGGAAAGAAGGAGGGGGGGGCAGTGAGGGAGGTACGTTACAAAAATGTTTAAACATTATTCAGCAAATGCCACTCATTTCTTTGCATTTTTTTTCTACAGAGAACTTAAACAAAAATATATATCTTCAATTGCAAAATGTAAAAATATAGGTTGAGATGTGAATTCATGTATATTATCTCAGATAATATTTGCTTTACATTTCTTTCTCTTTCAAGACTTTTTTATATTAGGAAATTAAGGTAGCCTTTCAGACATCTGCTGCTAATTTGTCTTTTACATTATAAATTGGAAGTACTAAATGCAAGAGCAAAATCTAAAGGGTATTTTAAAACCTCCTTCTTTTTATTACATTTATCATGTTTTGTTTCTGGAGTCATCTCCAAATAGGGAGATTGTTTCAAAAAATTAAATATGAAAATAAATATTTCACTTTTTTTTTTTATCTATAAGCATTTAGTTCATACTTTGAAACTTCTTTGAAACCCTAACAGCTAGAAACCCTTTATTACAATTGCTGCAGTATTAACTAAACAAGCTATGTCATTAGACTTGAGATAAAGTCACAGCTCTGTGAGTATGTAAAGCAGTATCCATTTCAGCATATGCTCAGAGCAGGAGGGGAAGACACAGTGTGACCTTGCCTGCTCTAAGGGCCATTCATTCCTGCTCCCACTGCCACTCGCAGTGGTCACTGGCCCATAAAGCAACATAAAGCCTCTACATGTAGCGTATCTGAGTAATCATCAGCCAGCTGGCACCCCGAGGTCCATGGGCTTACACTGCTTAGTGCTAGATCCCTCTAGAGCACACTGGCCACATCCCTATTGCATATTACTTGTCCACATGGCCTCAGAGGAACCCAAGGGCCCTTTACAGACCTTTTTTTTTTTTTTTTTGGGGGGGGGGGGTGAGGGAAGGAGGTCACAGTTCAGTGCACCTGAAATAACCTGTGGGCTTTGCTGCAGCCCACCAACGTGGTGCTTTTATGACATAAAACTGAAGGTATGTGCCATATGCCCTGAAGCGTGAGGCTGTTTGGGGTACATGGCCTGCTGGCATAGCGTTGAAAACTGTGTCAGATGGAGGAAACTAATCCCAATGCAGTCTTGTCCATACTGTTCATTGGGAGTGAACTATCCCCCGAACCTTGCTCAGGATTTTCCCTGGGGAAAGCTCACTGGAGCACTCCAAAACAGATCCAGTCAAGAAACAAGTAATTTTCAGGATGGACTATCAGGGGTGCAGTGATTGCTCCTCTCTCATCTTATTTCACAGCCTAGACAGACCCCGAGAGAGTCCAAACCAATGAAGAAGTGGCATAACAATGCTGCCGTGCCCCCTTCATTGCCTTCACTCCAAAATAAGTGAGCCTCCTACTCTGAAGTAAAGTGGTAGCTAGTACAAGGCCCTTTCACATTTCAGGTTGTGCACAAATAATTCTAGCCAATCTACCTGATACTGATGAAAGACTGAGCTGAGCTTCCAGTCAGGGAAAACTGTACAATCTAAAAGGCGCATTTTTGCATGTTGGCTTTCATGAAACTGAAGAAAGGGTTGGAGACAGGATCACCTCCAGAATCAAGTCTAAAACAAAATTAATTCAGCCTTTCTTGATGGAAATTAGAACAGCTGCATGAAGATCACGGCAAGGAGTCAGAGATGTTCATATGACTTTCTACAGTCAAGGTCTTCAAATCTTCCTCCAAACCCACACACACCAGTGAAAATCAGCTTGATTTTTAGAGGTTGTCATGGCACCATGCAGAGTTTACTGAAGTAACTGGAAGAGGTGTATTTCAAGACTTCTGAAAGTCAGGAAGTATATTTAGAGGTCTAGCATTTGGAGCTAACCAGTAGAAGTCTGAGTCACATTACATTCTTTGAGACCAAACCTTAAACCATTCATGAAAATATCCTGTTTACAGAGAATATTGTACAGCCTTGAAAAGCCAATTTAAGACATGAGTAAATTATGGAAAGTGCTTATGGATCTTCTTTGAAAAATCTCAGCTGGAATTCAGCCCAGCACCCACACTTCAAATTTCCTGCCTAACTGACTATAAACAGGCAGGTTTAGAAGTCCAGTTTTCTCTTTATATCAGTTTTAATCTGTTCCCAAACTAATCAGAAGCTATACTGTTATTAGTGGAGCACGACAGGGTAATAGTGGGGCATTTTGAAACCCAGTGATCTCTTCCTCAGATCTTTCTCAGATTCCTTCCAACTGCGGCTGTTTCCTGCCTGTCTACTCCTGTTAACCTTCAGCCCCTCTTTCTTCACAGCAGCTGGTAGGGCTTAGGGATATTTTCTCCCTTTTGTCATGCCCCTTTCACCCTGCCTTTGCTGCAGCTCTAACTCTTATACCCAGATTAAAGGGCGAGAGTGTGGTGGCAAAGTACTGTAATTGAACAAGAGGCCGTACATTAAGAAAATTCTCTGCTGACACAATCTAACCATTCAAGTTAAACAGCTGATCTTCCTTATCTAAATACATTTTCTAGCTGAGAGAATAAGATCTTATCTATTTGCAGACATACAGCACTCTCTAAAATACTTAGAAGTACAATACTGAAACAGTCCTGACACTTGAATTGTATATTAAATTTTTGTTCTATTCTTAAATCTGGTGGAAAAATCATATTTTGCTCAGAATGTTCATCCAGCTGCAGACTCCAAAAACACCGCATCTGTTACCTTCCTATGAGTCCTAAAATCACGATTTTGTACAAGGTAATTTTTAATATCATGAATTTGATTACACATCTGACTCATAACCTGCTGAGGATCTGGAAATATCTTGGATTTGTAGCCAGATATCCCCAGAGTATTCAACAGACCAGCAACAGTGAAAGTCCCTCCTGCTCTATGAAATAGAGCTGTTGGGTTTTTTTTAGACCAGGATAGAATTTAACATTCCTGCTTCCCATATTCCCTATATCTTATGTTTCCTATTGCAAAATAAAGACACAGGACAATATTGTCTTATTATTCCACAAGACAGTGGACATGAAGACAGTTTGGAGCAGAGCTCCAATATACACAACTGTATACCAAGACTAAGACTGTAGGTTTACTTATTTCTTTTTAAGTATACTCCTACGAAATATTGCAGTGGAAGAGTTACCGGTAAAGTACAAACAGAATCAGGTCTATGCCAATTGTCTGTTGTCTATGCCAAGGCAGCGCAGCATCCATCAGAAGCACTATTTCTTACTGCCACTCATATAAAGTGAGAAGAAAATAATAACTGCACGATCGGTAGACTGCGCACATCATATTCTGCTCTGAATTTTGAGACGCATTCCCAAGAGCTCTTATTGGGAGTTATTAATGTGATTAATGTGTTCCTGTATCAGATATTTGTTTAACTGAGTATTACTGTTGCATTTTGCACCGACTGTTCACTTCATACATAGATGTTCATTGTTCGGGCTCGAGGCTTTGTTCCCTTCTTTCACACATTGAGAAAGTTTTCCACAAACTGAGTGTTTATGTGTTGAGTGCAGTACTCCATGGACTTTAGGGTCTAATGGAGTGTGAGAGGGGGCCTGTGGTTTTTCATCTTGTTTTCAGCTGTACAAACATCACGTACTTTTCCCTTCCTTTTGGAGGCCAGTCTGCGGCCTACTAAAACACCGGTGCACAGCAACAGAGTTGCTGAGACTTTGCAAGTCAAACTGGGAGGACCTGATGCCATTCACCTTAACACCAAACATATTGACAGTGTTTATTTTCTCTGCCCCAGCCTCAGCTCTCAAATAAACATATCAGTGGCTGATTTTCAGTGCTCCTCTGAAGAAAAGCCCTGAAGAGTATCTATCTTATTGTCAATAGCAAGTATAACCTGCTCTCAGAATAAAAGGGCTGGGGGGAAGAAAAGGGTATAAACACAGCAAAAGATGAATTTCTCTCCTTTAAGCCTTTTTAAAAACTGGTAGTTATGTCAAGACACTTTTGCTACAAGTAGCGTCCTTGTTTTGCTATTACACTTTACACTTTGTAAAGTCCCAAAGGGACCTGAGCTAGGTTTGTTGGTACTTTGTATATTTTTTAGCGTGCGCACCTTGCCTCTGGGGAAAGTCATTCATTAAATTGCTATTCTGGGTTGATGACATACAGATTTACTTTTCTCTTCATCAAGAAAATCCTGTAGCGGTCTAGGAAAAAATAAATAAATAAATAAATAAATAAATCTCTCTTTAATACAACTTCTCCTAGATTTGTTTGAGCCTTTAAATTAGTGGGGGAAAATGACTACCAGAAGTCAGCATAGATACAGTAATGCAAAAATCTGACTAGGAAAAGAAAAATCAAATCACAAATCTGTGCTCTTGCCACAAAAAACACCTCGAGAAAGATTTAGTACATGGTCAGAATTCATTCGCCTATGCTTTGCAACATGAGCAGCAGGTAATTTAAAGTCCTTTTAATGGAGGTTTTTATATAAGTGTTTTGAGATAGCTTAGTGAATGCTAAGGGAGCTTATGCTGTTAATTGTTGGGGGGGGGGGGGAAGCACCCTTTCTAATGAATGCTAACTTTGATACTTGTCCACACTGTTTCATATCTCCAGATTCCTTCAGCAGGATCTTGCTGTCCTTTCAAACATGTCCATATAGCTAAAATGAATAGTTAATAAGAACTATTTACAGAAACCTTTTGATTCATTATGGTGTAATTACATGACTGCATGTATAGATTGCAAAAGACAAAATGAAAAAAGTGTCTCAAGTTCACCATTAAATCATAGTTTCTATATTCATGATTTTCTTTTATGTCTTTTCTTGGAACCCTTGATGAAGAAGCTGCTCTGAGTATTGAGGGACTGTAACAACCACATCTTAAGTCTTAAAAGATATTTTCCCAAGTCCCACTAGATATATGTTATAGTTCTGTAAGCCCATTTGGAATCAGTCAATTCTAAAATCAATTAATTTATTTAAAAATATAGACCACAATGCTACTGGTAATTTGTTTTATGAACTGGAAAAAAGTTTTCTAGAACCACGATCCTGCAATACTAGATACCTGCATTAGGATGAGATTTCCTTTTTTCATAGAGTTAAGGACTTGGAAGACAATGCTGCCCACCATGAAGACAGATTTCATAGCAATATAGCACCCTATAAAGGCAGAGTTAGAGTAACTCAAAGATCCTGGTTTACAATTCAGAAGTTTTAAAAATAAATACAGTGAAGTAAAAAAAAGTTAACTCCCTAAAACTTGGGTCAAATATGATGCATTTAGCTTGTATGCTGATACAGTACTGAACAGTTAGTTTAACCCTTGCTTGTGGTATCTTGTGTAACAGACTCCTAACCTCACTAATCATGAAAAACACATTTTTAGGAATGTATTTGTGACAGATAGTTTTCAAACACCTCAGGAAGCCTGGCCTTCCTATGCAGGGAGCACAACCTAAGAACAGATAAATAGTCACTAGAAGGAAAATAAATGAAAACATGAAAAGCATAGGTGACTTTAATACAAGTTAACAGGACTTATCACAGACACAACAGGTCTTTAATGGGGACCCTGAACACACGCATGGCATATTCATAGCTAAGCTCAGCAAGGAATAAAGGATAGAAAAGCACTAAGTTACTTGTTTAGCATGGCTGAAAAAAAATCAAGAGAGTAAGACAAGTCTGTGATACAAAGTTGAGCAAGGGAGGCTAAACTAGAAGTGACCACTTTTGAAAGACTTAATAAGTCTGTCTCAGGAGGACATGTTCCTCACCAGGCATTTATTACAAAAAGCATGCATAAAAACATAAACATACATATTATAATTAATTCCATTCTATTCCTTTTCCCACAATCTCTGCTTTTCTTCTTTAATCTCTTTCCATTCCTTTTTTTGTTTAAAATTTAAAAATAGGAAAGCCAATATTTTCATATTCAGACCAAAATCTTTCAAACTCACTGTGCATTGGCATACCAGCAATTAAGATCTCCTGTTGTGACTTTTATTAAAGTCAATTTATATCTGTCAGATCCTGGCAGTCTATAAGAATCCCCAGTGGGGATATTTGAAGCAGCTTTCTTCCATCATCATTAATTGTGAATCGTTAATTTGATAATGTGTCACAGGCATTTGATAGCCCTACAGTCTGGTACTTTCAATTCAAGGCTTCTGTGATTGACAAGAGCTATTTAAGAGCAAACACATTCAGCTAGACCCAAGATACACACGTATAGGCCCACTGAGATATATCCTAGGTTGAACATTTACTCTGACACCAGGTGCACTTTTTTACTGTGACTGTAGTCAGGTATTTTTGGAGGATTACCACTAAATTTGACTGGAATTTCAAATGCCATTTGAATATTTTAGAGAATTTTGGCTAAGATTTCCAAAATGGCAGATGTATTGAAAACAGTGTAGCTGTAATATTAACACATTTCAAAACAGTATTAAAATCCTAAGCTTTTCACATACAAGTAAGGTAGCATTTTCCAAAAGCTCCCCTCACTTCTACTGCATAGCTGATCAAGGCTGCAGCCTCTGTAATGTCCAACATTAGCAGGAGCACTATGAATAATCATGAAATCATTGTAAAGCTATACTGTTTTAACCTTTCACAGATTTGCTCATCCCTCATTTTCAAAGCTGAATGACCATAATACCTGCACGCAGCAGAAGTTATTTGAAAGCCCATTAAGAGCACAACAAGGGGCTCTTAATTTCAAAAGGCATGTACTCTGTCCTCTTCCCAGTGAGCCCTGTCATGTGGGGGATTTTGATTTCATAGTCAGGCACAAACTGGAGCAGCTGTCAGCAGGACAAGTGAGACGTGACCAGCTAACATCTTCTGCTGCTACTGCTGGTTTAGAAATGCCAGTTAGTTACGTGATTACAGTATAATAAGAGATTAATGTATAATGAAAATTTCATGTCCAGAAAGGAAGATGAAACAGGAAATTACCGCTTACCAAAGCTAAGGAGGAGGCAGAGAGCTGCACTTTTCATGCGCCCTTTAAATTCTTACAAGTGGTGTCCTTTTGGATATATTCTAATACATACTCATTTCCCTAACTGGGAGAGGTCAGGAGAGAAGAGACAGTATTTCCCAGCATTTCTTGCTCTGGTGCCTGCTGGGCCCAATGACAGTTCTTCGAGCTCAGGTTTAGCCTCAGCCTGAGAGCATGAAAGAGCTGAGCCTACAGCAGACTGTAAAGGGCTGCTACGCTCATTGTAGGCAGAAATCAGACTTTATACACACTTATTCCCGGGAAGTACATAATAATTCCCATCAACAAATGAAAGGTGTGCCTGATGTAAAAACTCCCTGAAGCACAATATCTGTGCCTCCCTTAAATTTTCTATGTCCTAACCAAATCAATGGCAAGTACCTGACAAAGTGTTTGGATCATTCATTTTCTTAGAAGGAAACTGACGCTTGCAGGGATATTTGCTCTAAAGTTAATTAGGGATTTTGAGTGTCCTTTTGATTCTTGAAAAGCTCCACTTACCAACTTCCCACTGTTTTCCCCAAGGCCACTCAGAAAACAACTTACTGGTTTTCTTCCCACTAGTTCTACAGTTTCCCACTGTGGACGTAATTAATTTCCAACTCCTCTGATGCCAATATGAATCAGTTTAGCTGCAAATTTTCTAGCCTGGTTGCAAATGAAGGGACTGATCCTACCCAAAGCAAAATAAATTCTAGTAAGTAATTCTCCTTTGGCTTCCAATGCTGCCTTGAGGCACCAATCTAGAATCACAGATGTCTACTTTTCTTCCGAAAAATGGCCCAATCCGTCGGTCTTGGGTCAGTGAGGAGTGGGTAAGGAGACCTACAACTTGTGAGCTGTTTCATAGGAGTCATCGCCCTTTCCAGGGACATCTACAGCCGTACTCACACCTCCTCTGTATCAGCAACAAAATCCTTTCATTGCCGCTACCTGAGGAGCTATGCAACCTCAGGACTGAGGCGGGATTGGCTTTCCGGTATATATATGCCACACTCTGCTAGAAGAAGACCCAAGGGCCATTTGGTGGCTTTCACCCTTTTTGTGTCTCCATGTGACATTTTATGAGATTTCATTCATGGCTGCCTGTCTGTGACGGGTGTTAGATTGCACCCTCCAGCACAAAACTGATGGTTGTGGGAGCAGCCTGCAGTCCTTATACAGCAGCAGTTTTCTGTCTCATCAAAAATAAGGCCTTATTCCTTTTCATATTTATCTTTTACTGGAACTCAGGAACATGCAACACCAACTTTTATAGAAATTCAGCCGTATTCCTAGTATTGTTAAGGCTCAGTCAGAGTTTCTATTATAGCTACCTAACTTCAGAGATTTAAAATCATTCATTAAAAAAAAAACAAAAAACACACCCTCCAGTGTGAGATTTGGCATTCAGGGACTTGAGCAGAATAAATTTGTTTTTAATTGATGTAACACCATAACTGGGAAAGGTTTCAGTGCAGGCAGGAAAAACAAAATAGTCATTTACTGATTTCAAGTGTTTTTTCTGCTCCTGCAGTAAGTAGATGTATTTGTTTAATAAAGGACAAGACTACAACATGATCTAATTGTTTGAAAGGAAACTGGTTTGTAATGTATGCTGGAGCTATAAAACCAACTACTGACTAAATGAACCAGATACTTTTTCATGGAAGGGTTTAACACTCATTCGTTATTAAGGATCAATAGTAAGACTTTCTATGGAAATGCTGACAGATTCTTAAATACACAGATTCTGGCATCTTTTTTATATCTTGGCTTAAAATATAATGGATTATAGTTCTTAAACATTGAAAGCTGATTCTTATTCTTTTTAGAGGATTTGTTTTGGCCAGCTTATGGGCTTTTATGAGTACTTCAAAATCACACTGTGCATATTACTTTCACTGTGACAAAAGTAGGCCTTAGTTTTGAGGGTGCAGATCTGGAGTTATTCTGCTATACCCAGCTGAGTAGCCATAGTTGAGGGCACTGCATATTGTTTACATTTTGAGACTGGATATTGTCTAAAATTTGAGAGGACACTAAATTAATTTCTCATTCGTTAGTCCCCTAAGTTGACTGTTGTTTTTAAAAAGAAGTAATGTGGGACATTATTATGAACAATGTATTATACTGCATATAAGTTACAGTATATACGTGTTATATTTTGCACTCCATGTGAGACTATGGAAAATAGTAAGAAGTGTAAGAATGAGAAATGAGGTTAAAATAAACTTATCCCATGTTCAGACCTGTTTGACCAACATACTCCTATAAAGACCCTCAGTGATTTAGTTATAACCACTTCAAATAATTCCATACTACATAATATCTCTCCACCTCTGGTTCTCACAAATGTATACATCCTAAATGTATACTTTAAAAAAGTAAACTATGTAGGTTTTGTCTTTTATTTTGTGTACTGTGCACAGTTGAACATACCACTGGATCTAAAATGAATAGTCATAATAATAATCAAACAGTGGGGAAAATACTAACTGTTCAGTGGGATAAACAGACTCACCTTCATCTCTTGCAGGGTCATGTAGGGACTTCTTTATTGCTTTTCTCTAACTCATAACATCAGAGGAAGTCTATAAGTCTAAGAAAATTGTTTCATATTTCTAGATTACAATCCTCTTCACTCCTTTGTGATTTGCACAGAGTTCTCAAGAGAAGTCCATAGGAAAGCATGACTATTTTTTAAAGCTTTTAATTGTGGTATCCCACATATGTCTTGTACATAGTCCCTTCTCATTTCTCATCATCAGGATGCGGGAGTTGTGCTGTGCATCCATCATCTCAATCTTGTGTATTCTTCTCAAGCAAGTAGCTTGCAGGAGAAGAATTCAAGTCAGTGATTATTATAGGGGAGCTAATAGCAACCTCACCTTTTAGCTTGACTGATACTTTTCATTAAGACAGATACTTGCCAATGTTTTTCAAGAGGTCCCATCACCTTTCTTTATTAATATTTGTCAGAGAGAAACACCTTAGATAAAAGACGTATCTTTTCTTTGCCAGATAAAATTCAGCTCAGTCCTGACAGTAATGAAAGATTGTTACTAAAAAGAAATACCATTTTCCTTCTTTTAATCGGGATCTTCAGGAAAATAAGCATAACTAACCCTTTTTCGGATACTCTGAACCTGTTCACACCCCAACAAATCATTTTCACTCTAATGAAAATGACCATCTGTTGTATGCTGATGTAGTCATATGCTTTGTAGCTCAAATAGCAGAAATCTGTAGTGTAGGTCAAGGTCATCTTATAGTTGCAGCTTTATGTTTTTTCTAAAAAAAACCCAAAAAACTCTTCCTCCCCCCAAACCTCGGAAATTCAAAAAAGAAAACAAACCCACAAAAACCCAAGCAAGCAAAAACCTATGTTAAAAAGTATTATTTCAGTTGGAAAAAACAGTACTTGAAAGTCAGGAAATGCCAGATTACAATTGTCCTGTGGTATATCAATACGTGATCACACACTTTTTTTTTTGTGGGAACCCTCCACATTCGGTAGAAGGGATTGACATGCAACAGAGCAGAATCAAAGCTTCTTCCACAATTATATTTAAGTGCTTGATTTTACAAATAAAATAGCATCTATATCTGGAACGGTATATTATTTGGTTTTGTAGTTAGGAACCACAAAGAGAAGAAAACAAACAAACATTGTTCAAGGGTATGTGGCTGGTGGCTTGTGCCACAGGACAAAATCTGAGGGGCACAGATTACATGTGCAGGTTAGATGCCAAGGTACCATCCTGTTCAGGATCGGGGTGTGACCACCCCATGACAGCAGAGGAATGGGAATGGTGTCACTGATGAGCATCCAGGGTCAATAGAGATGAATAAAAATAGGGCTGCATGTGTGTTGAAGATGTTACTGGAGTCCTGGGTTCCTGATCCCTTTGTTTGTTTGCTTTTAAAATATCTATGACTTTTGTAGTCCATGATTTTTAATCTGTGTATCCATGATTTTGCAGGGTGTGTGAGGGCACAAGCAAGGTGATGGTGGTGGAGATACTCATACCAGTTTCACCAGGACACAGTGAAATCCTGAGATTGCATTTCAGATTAACAACAAAGTTTACCAAGTGTGAAGATAAAACAGCTTTAAGAGGCATAGAGATTTCTTGCTCCCCATATAACTTCTCTAAGAAAACAGTGGGCAGCCTTATGCCTTAGCAGCTAAGTTTCAGCAGTAGAATACTGCATAGCCTCATAGAATATGGATACAGGGAGTAATATTTTAATTGTAGTTGCTGTAAATTTGGACATTTTTGGAGTCTTTACTTATACATGTTGAGAGGAAATTAGATGGTAACATTAAGAATTTGGTTTCTCATCTAGAAAAAGAGTTCTTTTGGATAAGAGCAGGATTATAGTCATATCAAAACACACTTTGCAGTACACTAATTCTAGCTGTGGCCAGCAACAGAGACATAAGGAAAGATTATAAGAAATGTGATAGAGTATTGCTTCCCCTCTCTGTCCTTCAAATTCAGCATATTGGCAGCTTATGTACACCCAGACCATGGTGTTTAATAGCCTAAGGCAAAACCCAAACCACTGCTGACAAAGCCAAAGTGAAAATACACCTTAGAAGACTTTCTCCATTCCTTCTATTTACACTCATCTTAAGTCTGAAATACTGGTAGATTCTGTTATTTACCTTGAAAGATTATTCCATGATTTTATAGCAGTATCTGTAAGAAATTGTTCTTGATAGCAAATTTAAATCTATTAGTATCATTTGTTTCTTTTTCATAGTTATAATGTCATGTAGAACACACGTATTTGATGGTGTGTGGTGGCAAAGTATCTCTTAGCTTTCCCTTAAACTTGAGATGATTCAGAATAACAAAGCGATAAGTTTGGGGGAAATAATTTCTCAGGACAATTCTGGATTTGCTCTTATTTATATAAGGTCCCCTTGGTCTCCAGGAAGGTTATAGTATTCTTATGCAATCTAATTTCTCAGAAGTATCCACCAATGAGATTTTCTGAGACTAGCAGGTCAGATATGGTTAAGGAGTCTAGAAAAGCTGTCCTCTGAAAGTCATGCAGCCTGCTCATGTGGTCATCTACAGATAAGTTCACTACATATTCTGTACCACAGGTGCATATTACCATGAGTTGCCTAGCACTCCCTTTGTTGAATTATTTTTTCTAAATAATGAATTTAGCCTATATGCCCATAAAACAAAGCTCACTCTATCTCCCACTGGAATTTCTTAGCAACGTCTAACCCCAAGGGCTTAACTCATTCTTTTCCATCAGAGACCAACACTGCTGAGTTCAGAGGCCTTCTGAACAAGATGCCTTGAAACTCAGCAAGCTGCTTGTTTGCCTGTTTCTCAGGCAAAACCAGCACCCACATTAATTTTGCATCTATAGCTATTTTGGGAGCCATCCTCTGTATTATTGTCATATGACTAGTTTTCCAGTGCTATTACGCTGCACGGCAGTCGCTCTTGCTTTACACTGACATTATCTGAGATCCGAATGAGGACCTCTTGGAAAGGATTGCCTTGGAGTTAAAACACTGGAACAGGACTTATGGTGCCAGTGCTGACATTTTAGCTGTGCAGTACCCTCTGACAAGGTACATCAGCTCTCCATGACTCACTTCCTCGCAGCTCGCTTCTATGTGGCACCTCCTTCCCTGGCCACTATTTCTCAAATGGCAGCAGACTTTTTAGGACACCTCTCACCTGTAACTGTGGGACCTACCCTGTCTGGTACATGCCTCTGCCTGGTTGTACTGTAGTCAGTAATGGTCAAAACAAGTCATTATAAATTTCCTTTTGAAGAGTCTCTGGTGAGAGACATCTAATGTTAAGGCTGAGCTCGAGGATTGACTCTGCTCTCTCCTGCTCCAGATAAGCACCTCTTGTGCACCGGAGTAAATTTGAGTGAGGAAGTCTGACAGATGCTTTGCTCATCTGACAGTGTTTCATGAAACCCTTTGACACGGTGAGCTGGTCTGGTGAGCTCAGTTAACCTGAGCACAGAGTTTTCCAGAAGGTGACATCAGCCTGGGACCACAATGCAGGAAAACACTTAAGCATGTTTTTAAATCCATTCCAGTTCAGCAAAACATTGAGGCCATTCCTTGAATGGAATTTAAGCATATTCCTGAAGTCCATGGGCTTTTTTTAAATTTGCTAAATATAGATATTTTCTATAAGTTAGGATAATCTGAACTTCAGAATTACTTTTTTAAACCCCCCAAATAAAAGAAAAAAAATAAACAAAGTTCTGACTACTCTTGTTTGGTGGCTTGGTTCAGGTAGATAAGCACCACCATCTCAGAATAATCTTCCTCAGGTCATTCCACAAGAAATCTGCTTAAATTAGTCATTACTGAGTTTTCAGAACACAATGAAAAGAGAAATTATAGAGAAGATAAGAAAAGCAATAGTATTCTAGCTGACGCTTCTGCTTAATTCAAAAAAACTTTCTCAAGACAAGTTTTAGGGATTTTATTAGCTTGTCCAGCTGACAGACAAAGGTGCAGCACTGCAGCAATTCCTATGTATTTCCTTCTTTTTGATTTATAATATAAATTGCATAAATAATGCTTTGCCAGATATCAAACATCATGTCACACAGACAGCCCTTAGCTGAGGAAAACTGGCATCCGCTTGTCCAACTCCACAAGTAAGAGAAAGTGTAAATAAAGCATAAATGATTAATTTAACCTTCCCTCCCTGCCTCCCGTTAACAGCTCAAGGACCCACAGCACACTGTGCTCCTGTGATGTACCGGTGCGGTAGAGCCTTCAAGACTGTGGCTAACCCCTTTCCAAGTACAAACACCTGTAAAAACAAAATTAGCCCTGCCAATATGTCTAAGAAGAAATGCTTTCCAGTAGGTTATAGATATAATATTCACCCCATTCAGGGGAATCCAAACAAAACACGAATGTCTTATTGGGGCAAGAGGATATTAAGAATAATAGACAGATTATATGATAGTTTATTGAAGGCAAAGGAAGAGACATTAGTCATAGTTTTGTTATAAAATGAGACTTAATCAAAGAGGAATGGGTTAGAGGTCATGTGTTCTATTTGTGCTATTATTATTTTTAAATCATTGAGACTTCCATGAGTGGCAAAAGAAATGATCCTGAACAGTGCAAAACAAGCCAGACCTCACTGGAGCACTTCAAGATGAGCCAAGAGAATCCACTGCACGAGCCCTGCTGGCTTTATGCTAATCTTCTTTTTATGCCGTTTTAACAAGAGATGATTGGGATCTAAAAGATCACCTATGTCAGAAGAGAAGAGTCAACAAATCTCTAGGCTGGTTCAAATATGGTTAGTAAAGCACAGCAATCTAACAGAATGTAACTTATCACAGAAGCAGCATTGTTCCGATCTGCTGCTTCTTGTATTTCCTTTATCCATTTTTTAAAAATCAGACAAGCAAACTTTGGTACATTTGTTCAATTTTTCCTCTAAGTTACTATGCATATTAACTTCAAGATAGCTATATTGATACTAACTGCTGAGGACCAGGTAGAGAGGCTTCAGTTGCTTTGTAATACAGAATGTATGTGATTTACCATAATAACTATGCAATTACATGGATACTAAATTTTAAAAAGTGCAACATAACAGCACCTACATGTAGAACTAATGGCTTGCACACTTAGGCCTTAGTGGTATAGTTCGGAATAAAATTAGTAACGCTTGAAATATTGTATTATGTTTGTTATAGGTGAAAAGTGGTTTCCAAAAATTAAAACAGTTTAATTATATTTTAAATCTAAGCCCAAACATAAGTTTGCACCAGAAAACTGGCATTTTAGAGCATTCAGATGAATTTAGTATATGATACTATTAAAAACAGGTTACCTTTATTAAATGGCATTAGCACTTAAGCAGAAGAAAAAAAGCTCTCCCATTTGTTTTGGCACTAATGGAAGCCTCAATGATTTAAAAATAAGAGTGGTACAAAGAGCTTAAAATTTGTGGTGGATAGCACCTTTCATACTAAAACTAATTTTAAATAGGGGGTGCCTCTTATATTAATAAGAAAAATTACAGAATGAAAAAATCTTCAAATTAGTTTACCTTAGCTCCTTGTCAGTGTACCTTTTCCCCATTTACATTTTAAGGAACAGCTGCAGAATTTGCAATGTTACATTGTATTTAACTTCCACACCTTCCACAGCTAAGTACGTCTTGAAGCAAGGCGGCTTCTACCACTATGCAGTCTATATTTTTCCTTTCCTATTTTCATACAGTGACTCCAGACTACCTCTTTGTTGCATCCCCTTTATCTACTGATTGATAATTACATCATGAAAAATAAGGCTATTGAGTCTACCTGGGTTAGTTCATTCATTTTAAATTCAGTCTTTGCGCCTTGAATTTTTTAATATTCTAGATCAAGGGCATTCAATCTGCCTGACCTTATGAGCCAAAATCATCACATAGGTGAGTGCCACAAGACACAAATCACCTACCCTGCACAACTGAGGAGCAAGAAAGTTCCTGGTGAGGAGGTGACTGGGCTCCTCCAGGCCAGCCAGGCTGCTGTGCAGCCCCACTGGGCTCAGCAGGATTTCCAGGTCATCCTAGCCCACTCATCAGCTCAGCAGCACTTACATCTTTATTTCCTCTGAGACTCACTTTACCCAGCACCTCTTCTTTGTGCCAGCACTGTCCCCTTACCAAAAAAGTAGCACAGAGTTACCTGGCAGTTGCTTTTGCACTATTCATAATCTGCATTTCACCATCATTGCTCTAGACATTTACGGTACATCCCTGAAAGGGACTTAGGCTAGTGTTGCAGAGCTCAGTCTGTAGCTGGCCAGCTGCCTGGCTCAGTCCAGCCTGCCACCCTGTGCAAAGCATGATTACAGTTAGGCACCTAAAAATATACAAAACCAATATACCAAGTCAGTCATTTAATCTAGAAACACGGAGGACTAGGGTGTTCTTTACCTTTGACTTCTCTCTAGAGTACTGCTGCTTTATTCAGCTTCAGAGAGCATGTTCCTCCAATGAACCTACATGAAACTTTGAACCTGTATTAATGTCATTGTCAAATCCTTCTCAAAAGACTCAGTAGAAGATGAGATATTACTGTGGGTTTTCTCTTTTGCCCAACATTGCAAAATTTCTGCGGGGCAGTTAAGGAGATAAGAAACAAGTTCAAAATCCTGTTGTTTGAGAGGATTTGACCTAACATTGTCCTTTCCTCTAATGATCCCAGGTCATATTCATGCTTAAAAATTATAAGAATTATACATGTAAAATGTTTCTGCTTCAAGAACTTGCAATTAAATGCAATCTCATAGAGTAACAAAAATTAAAACAAAAACAAAAAAACTTAAATTCTTGAAAGCAGGAGAGACCATTGCATTTTGGTTTGTGTCCTGGAAAAAAATGAGAAAGTTCCCTCCACTCAGCACTTTCTTCCACAGTTGACAGTTGTGAGGTGAACAAGCAATGCAGGGTCTAGATATTAATATCTTCCTGATTTGGGGGTATGTGTCATCATGCTCATGAAGTTCATGACGAATAATATATCAGCAAATGACATTTTAGTCTATAGCATCCCCCATTCTCACCAACAGCTCCTTATTTCTATAATTGCTTGCCTGGCACACAACTCTGCTCCCAGAAAGGGAGCTGAAACAATTGTGTAGTTTCAATTTCTTCATCTCTGCCCTCCAGATTATTCTCTTGTCCTTAGTTTGGGCCTAGCAGTCTTTGGGAACAGGTTTTCTAGGTAGGAGGGTAAGGTTCGTTAACACACCCCTGTAGCTCTCACAACCACAAGCAGGCATGATGGTGGTCCACATCAAGTGTGAGGTTTGCAACTGCATCGTTGCAGTGTCTCTTTTCTTCCACCATCCCCTTGAGTCAGATTGTCCCTGCTCTGCCAACATTTTTCATACTCTTTGTTCCACTGTGGCTTCAACACTTTTAACCGGTTATTCCCCCACGTGATGCTCTAACTTGCCTTTTACACTAACAGGGACTTGAGGCAGGAAGAAAGCCTCTGAGAGATATTTATTTCCCCAAGCCACAGATTATCAGGAAGGGATAGGAACCATTCAGGGTATTACCAAGGAGAAGAGCATTTTGAAATGGCTAGAAGTTTCTTTTGGTTTGTCACCAGCTACAGCGTTTGAAGATGTAACACACCTCTGAGTGCATTTGTCTGTATACTGTGGGGACTAGATAAAGTGTTTCCTGTCAGAGTCTGGTATCAATAGCACTCTGAGGGGTCTCAGTGACCCTTATAGCCTGTGCTAAAGTGGACAAGCAGCCAGATGGTCACACATTTCTACATTCTTTCACTTTGTTTTTCCAGCAGTAGATATACATGGTATCTCGTCTTTTGTCTTGCAGCTCTAAAGGGAAGAGAGCCCCTGAAAAATAACAAGAGAGCTTACTGTAGGTAACAGGAATCAACATAGAGAATTTGTAAAAAAGTAAATCAGTTATCAGCTGAACACTGTGAACAACAAATAGACAACATAAGAAGTTTAAAGACACTACATTCACAGGGAAAGAAACATTCCAATTTAAGGAGTATCCACTCCTAATAGGCATCTCTAAGCAAGCAATAGTGGTTGCAATTCCAATAATGTGAAAAAATCCGGGCTGTATTCTGGAGATTTTTGGTATACCAGTCTTCGTTGAACAGGCTTTAATTCTCAGGACAAACTGTAAAACCCATTTAATGACACAAGGGTCGTGAAAAGATTCAAGTCCCAAAAGGAAAGCATAAGTAGAAGAAAACAAAACACCAGGAATCCCAGCACTTCTAGCAAAGACTGATGCATAAATCTGAGAATTAACAAAACAGACCATAGACACTGTCTGTCTACAGGCCAAATCCTTGTTTTACTAGTGGCAGCACTACCAAGATCACACCCTGAAAAAACATGGTAGATTTCCCAGTCCTTACAGTAAGCCAGCCAGGTCTGTGTCAGTGCTTTGCAATATGATGATCAGTTAATCTCATAACCTCAACATCATCATAGTGCTGTTCAGAAATATGGGAAAGTGCATGCAGCTTTAAGTGCAACAAATTCATTGACTACATTAAAGAAGACAGATTTATGGGGTTTTATATTTGAGTGAGAGGAACAGATTGAGAAATAACAGTTTAGGAGCCTGAGACTAGCCAACGGTCTATGAAACAAGTGTATAGCAGCATTTAACAGAAGGTAGCTTTTAATTATGGTGCCTAAGAGAAAGTATATAAAAATGTCAGCATGCATCACTAAGTCACAAAATCATATGGCTATCTGCTCTCTCCCAGGAGAGATTGCATATACATATACTGGCATATATGTTTATGTCCTGACTTAAAACCTTTGATCAAAATCTACCCAAACTCCAGTAAAGAGTGCATCCAGTTCAGTGAACTTCACAGAGGCCCCACCTGGCTTAGTTCTGGATTGGCAAAACCAACTCCCCTGGAACCAGCTATTGAGGCTTGGACCTGTCTCTCTGAGAACTGGAGATATTTAAGAAGTACTTCATCATGTTTAATTTTCAGTTTTTCAAGCAATGTAACTTACATTTCTTCCCTGGGAGGATTCGGTTTAATGAGATATTGTCTAACTTCTCCAGCCTCATGACCAGACATGGTATTTCCAGTGCCAAGGCCTACAACAAGGAGATGGAGAGCATTCCAATTTGTTCCTTTTAATTCATAAATATACAAAAGCTTGAAAAAATATTTGTGAAACTATGTCTGATAAAATATATTTGAGATTTTGCTTTTCATCATGTCTTGTTACATATGCCCAGCCTTCACTCACTTCTGCTGAATATATCCTATTAGCTGAAGGGGTGTCTGCATATCAGTCTTGGAAGGGCTGAAAAGCTCTTAAATTCTTTACTAAAACCCTGGTATAGTACATTTGCCAAATATTGTGGATTCATTATAAAGTTGAACAAATACAAGCTTCACACATTTTTCTCCTTTTTTCACCATCATCTATAGGCTCCTTTCATCTCCTTCCTCCTCCTCCTATATACTCCTCTACTCCTTTAATCTCATCCCTGATCTTCCTCTCTTCCATCAAAAAAGGAATGTGTGAACATTTATCTGCGTCTTTACAAACATGAACTTTTTTCCACTCTCTCTCCAACCATTTCCTACCCTTTCAGGAATAAAAATCTCAGAAATGATCACCTCTCATTTCCACTCAATATCCTCTGAGCATAAAATTCTGAGCTGAAGTCAAAGTTGTGAATAAAGTGAATAAAACTCACCATCCTGAATGCTATGCAAGATTTGAGATTTGGGAGTGCAACAGTTATCTAAATGAAATGGATGACAGGAGGGTAAGTATGAACTTAAAAGTACACACAAAACCTTCTTACTTTGGCACAACCCCTCCTTGACATGGCTGTCTGGTATTTGTAAATGTTTTCAATCAGCTCTACTTTTCATCATGACCGCCTGCATTAGCTAGCTTCAATTTTCTTCTGAACAGCTATACATCTGTGCACCACAGTGCACTGAAGACTGAATATCTCTAATTAGGAACTTAACACCTCTAAAATGTTCCATATGGAATCATCTCAATTAGAATTTACTGCTATTTCCATCTTGGCCGTGTTAGGCTAAGATGGCTCATTGGCTTCATTGCATGACCTGTGACTTCATGGTGCCTATCTTGTTTTTCAGCTTCTTCTCTCTCCTTAACACTTCTTATAGTATAATTACATCCTCTCTGTCCCCGTCCAGTTGGGTGCACACTGGATATTTCCACTTATAGGTGTTCCAAAGCAGTCCAGTTTTTCCTCAATAACTTGACCAACATTTCATCCCTTAAACAAAAAAAAGGAGTACTGTGATATGAATTTTTTTTGATTTCTTGAATTAAAAATGGAGAATGGATACATGTGGAAATTATGGAGGAAGGTTCATTAACAAACAAGTACTGTACACCTCTGTGGAGTAATGCAGCAGTTACACCGCTTCCCACTTCTGCAGCAAGCACAGTGGATGTTGTGGGTGCTCACTGGGCAGCTTGTCCTCCCTGGCCATGGAGTGAAGTTGACTGTTTGCAGGCAAGGTTATGAGATGTTGTGGCTTGAGCTGGGGGCCATAACAAATGGGGCAGCACGGAGAGCAACCTGCAGGTTACACTAAACCATTGCAGAGCTGACGATAGAGGGGTATTTTGTCAAATCTGATAAGGCCCCCTTCCTGACGCAGGAGAAGAGCGATGAGTTTTACCCAGCTGTCCTGCTCCCACAGTCACCACGTGTGTGGCTCACTGGAGGCGGCAGGGTGGCCAAGGAGGGCGACAGCTGGCAGGTGCTCGCTCAGGACACGCGTCTTTGCCACTGAGGAGCATGCAGAACCAGCTAAGCACGACTAGTTGTACGCAGATAGGGAAATCTGACTCAATACTTTATTAAAATGTAATCTGAGCCCAGCTCTTCAATGTAGAATACAGTGGTGTGAATTGGTAACGTTGTAGCTACTGCTTTTGGATGACCACTAGAGGGAAATGTTGTTCTGTTAACAAGACAGTTTTGGAAAGACCTTACTGCATTTCTATTCATTTATTTTATTTTATTTTTAGAGGAAATATATAAATTGTATGTTCTACACTTCAATCATTTGTTCTGTGACTTTTACAGAAGAAAAAATCAGACTTAAAAATACATATTTTTTTTTCTTGAACAGAGAGATATATTTAACCTAGTGCATATGAGAGCAAAACAAGAATTAAGCTTACTTTTCAAAGTGCATGCATCTGCTTTTTTCCTCTAGATAATGACTGGAGATTAAACACCTCTTGTAATCCAATTTGTTTTCTTCCTGAAAGTTTACAAGAGGAATATATCCATTAACCCCCTCTCAGTTGAGCACAAAGGTTGGAACCAATGAAATACTTCTCTCTTTTCTGTTTTCACAGGTAAAAATGCTATGGTCTCTGGCTAAGCAAGACTTCCATTAATTAAATTACTGTTTTTTTGATTAAGGACTGCAGCCCCTGTCTCTAAGTCATTAAGTTACTCATTGAATCATACCACAATAATAAATCATACCATGATGTTCCAGTGTATACAGTCATTAAGCACTTTGGAGTGCATGACTTCATGATATGATGTGTCTACATTTTAAAATAAACACAAGCCTATATTCTCCTGTTGCTTGTGTACTGCACGCACCTCCTGTTTGAGTGCCCAAAGTAGTCTGAGATGGATTGGCTAAACTCTAACAAAAAGTATGGTCAGCATTAACGTGTCCAGAGAAGAGCAATAATACTGGGCATCCCAGAAACAAGCTTAAGATGTTAACAAAAGAATTCCTTCAAATGAAGCATGAAATACAATAAGATTGTATGACAATGTCCATATAAATATTTTTTATAATGGGTAGGTGCTAAGAAAAGCATGAGCTAGTATTTGAGGTGTTTTAAAAATATCTTCTGAGAACTATTTAAGGTATTCCATAATGAGGAGAAGCAGCAGCTTTTAAAAAATATATATTGTTCTTAAAATTTGCACATACAGTATTGAAGCATCACTTTTTTCAGGGCATAAAAAACAAGTAAATATAACAAAAAAGCGGATACCTTAGGAGAAGTACCTTAGTTTGTTTTTTTTAATACTTATCATGCATGCTGTTTTTAAATTTCGATCTTAAAGTAAGATCAGTGTTTCTTATTTTCTGTTCTGCCCACCCCTTTAAGGGATGCATACATTTTCTGATCTCGCTTGGTCAACAGTTCTAAGTCATCCTGCCACAAACTGTTTCTAAATTGCTTAATGCTACACTAAAGCCTTCCTAGATTATGTTATGCCAAGTTACTGCCAGGTATAATGAAAAGTTTTGGAGGCAACACCCACAACTTATGAAAGTCCAATTTTTATTTGTTGCAGTATTTTGTGCCAGAATCATCCAAGATGCAACTGAATGAAATTTATGAAACTTAATGTTTACCGACACTGACTAAGTATCCTTACAACAGACAGTAGTAAGTACTGATCACTCAGTAATGACTAATGCTAAATGATGCAAATTTTTAATTATTGGTAGTAATGAAAGACAGTGGGGAAGTTGTATTAAATTCATTTTACATGATAAATATTTCATATTTATTATTAGCTCAATATGCATGCAAAATAAGACAACTGCACGAGATTTCCGTTGCTTCTCACGCTGAAAATATTACTGCTGTTGTCTTTGATAAACATTTCAGTTTCAAGAATATACAGGATTAGTCAATCTTCTAGGAGAAATTGAGTGAAAAGCTAAGTGCTAGCCCTGGAATTCACCCCATCAATCAAAACTGCTTTCTGGATGGTGCCTCCTCTCATATCCTCTGCAAGCACCTACATTGCTTCTATAGGGTTGCCAGGTCCAGCGGACAGTCAGACCACATTGGCCCTTTTAAAAAGATGAAATAAATCTCTTCTGTAGCATATTTGAAAGTGTCAATACCTTGATTTTCATAGGCTTATTATTCACATTGCAGGTAGTTTCTGGAGAAAATCATACTGAAATAAGCGACTCCATCACAGTGGGGGGGTTGGTCTTTCATTTCCTGAGTTTGGATCTTAAATGCTTTTAGGCACTTGTATACCCTGGAGAGGCTTTTTACGCTGTTCTGATAGGCAAAGTACAAACACTAAAATCGACAAATAGATTGAAAAGCAGTACTCCCTGTATGCATTATTTAAACAGTTATAACAATAACAACTTCAATTTGTTCCAGAATAAAACTATATTGTTACTAAACTTTTCTCCTTATTGGTGTGATTTATTATTTGCATTGGTTTCGTGTATTAACATCACCATTAAGAAAAAAGAATGCATCATTTTAACTACAAATTCAGTAACGACTGTTTCTGATCTAAAGCTCAGCTACAGACAGTGTACTTTTTGTAGCAAGAAATCTAAACATAGTAATTAATACTCACCAATTTATATGTATAAAATCATGTAACAGCTGGGAGCTCCAGATTACAGGAGGCATTTACTTTCTTCTTGGGAAAGAAAGAAGTCAACAAAGTATGGGTGCACAAGTAATACCTGATAGACAACTCATGAAATAGCAATATTTGCTGAAAAAAGTGAATCTACAATTCATAGAGGTAGCATGACACAAAAGGCATTATAGGAATCTTACCTGTTCAAACATGTTCAAACATTTAGCCAGACTGTTCCTTCCTAGACTTAATTCAGATTAACACTTCAAAATATTTGTGTTAACACCACAATTTAAAATGACCTTTCTATGCTATGTTGACCCAGACAGTCACTCAAACCACTTATGGGCTGGTTTCTATTATGTCCATATCTGCAAAAACAGAAGTTCTCATATTTTAATTATTGTTGCAAACTAAGTTAAACTATTGAGAAAATATTGTAAAATAAATCTGATTAATATAAATATGTATCAAATTATTATTAATGCTATTATTTATGTTATTAAATAGTATTATTGATATTAGCAGTAGTAGTAGTAAATTATGCTACCTGATTTCCTACTGAAAATGTTAAATTTAAGTTTCATCCATCCACCAAGATACCCATAAGATAGACGTAATTATCTAAATGCCTGGCATTAGGCAATGGGAAAAAAACTAAAATGTAATGTTGTGAAAGGGAATATTTGATCATGTTTTCAGTGGGCTGTTCATATTAAAAAAAAAAAAAACACACATTTTTCAGTTTGACTGGAAAATGAACTACTCCCAGTTCTTTTCCCTGGACATTGCAAAGCAGCCATCTAGAACATGCACTGAGACTGACAACTTTCTTCCATATATGGGTAACATTTTGATTTTCCCTAGACCATATTTGAAGTGTGTTTTAAAATGTGTAGGGATCAAAATCCCTCCTTCTGAGCCAAAACTTTAAAAGCCAAGTGTTTTAAAACATAAGATGACCGAATGCCAGGCAGATTACGCACCTAAAGTTCCATGCAGATGTACTGCACAGGCAAAATTTAAACTCTGTTTGGGTATGACTGAGAGGTCAGAAGGAAATCTTTTGCCTGGAAGGAGAAACATGCAGAGTGCACCTACCTTCTGTATATCCATTCATAAGCTCTGTCTGGATATGAAGAAATAGGAATATATAAATCAATTATAGAGTCTAGTGGAAAAAAAAGAACTGCCTTAAGTTCACAAACCAAGGAGAAAACCTAACTTCTCATGTTTTTTCCATCTTCTCAATGAAAACCACTGTAGTAGGGATTACATATATACTAAAGCATACTATAGTTCATATGTAGGAATAGCTGACAACTTCAGCAATTCAGAAAAGCTACCTTCCTTTCATAATGACACTGAATAGTGTTAATTCACTTCAAGTTAGAGAACTCACATTCAAGTTAAGCCAGTGTGAGTGGCAGATCAATCTGGCCATGGTGTATTCATGATTTTGGAGGTAAAGACATGCCTGATCCAAAATGAACTGTAATGATCTATGATGGCTAGACATTTGTCAAACATTTTTTAGACATCTCCTATGCAAGTGTAAAGTACAGCAGTCTCCAGAAGAGCTGTCTTAAAGGTACTGAATTGGTACTCTTAATGAGACTAGACTTCTAACCTCAACCATTCTGTGATTCCGAAATAAAATATATGCCCATTAAGGAACTTGAGGTTGGCATAATGTGGTCCTAGTGCTTCAAAGGAGGTGCAATCATGCCTCTGCAGCCCGTACAAGCTGCCAGAATGGAGCAACTCATCTAAGATCTCTGAAAAAAATGGAATTAAGATCAGCAAATTTCACAGTCCTTTGACTGTTGCCAACTCATCTAAAAAGTGTTGAAAATGATGTCAACTTTCTTCACTTAAAAACTTTCTTCACTTCACTTGGATGGAAAGAATGAATTTCCTTCTATAGTTAGTTCCTACCCAATAGCAAGGAAATTTTTTTCCTGGAGTTAAGAACAGAATCACAGTGATGACTCTTGTATCCAAGCTATTGAGGACATATAGCAGTATGGATCCTCCCTGTTTTTCTCAAGATCACAACAGAATCCTGTAGAGGCCTCCAAGATGTCCTCAAAGAAAGCTTTTGACCAGCGTTGATGAACTACTTCGAACCTTGTTTTGCCTTTATTTTACATATCCAGCACTTAATAAATATTAAATAAGCTTCTCCACAAGCCTGAGAGATGAAGAAGAAGGAGTTATAACTGCACAAATGAGAAATAAAATTGAGGAATCTGTAGTCCTAATTTCAACAACTAAGCACTATTCTTTAACAAGTCGTGTTAATTGAAAATGCCATGTATTTCAATGAAGTTTGTTAGGTAAAAGAAATAAGATGAGAGGTCTACTACATTTGCTTCAGAAGTGTCAGAATATAGGGCCTATTCTGATCTGTCTTTTCCTGGCTGTGTACTGCTCTGCTGCCTAGAAGTGATTTCAGGTGAATGTGAGATTTATTCACTTGTCCTGGGTTTTTGAAAGGCTAACTGGTTAGCACAATAGCTATCTGACAATTTAAATTCCCCGGCAGATGGCAGTTGCAGATGCTCAGCTCAACTCTCTGTATGCAGAAGCAATGAGTTCAGTGCATCCCAGGTAGGGTGAGCTTACTGTATATGTGCAGCAAAATCATTCTGCACCTGTGATGCATCAGGAACACGTTTGATGTATCTTGTATGAGCTTAGCCTCTATTCAGCTCAAGGACAGTAGGTCCAATATAGCCAGAGGTTTTGGACTCACTGCATGCTTACTCACAGCAAATGTATATGTGTTCCTGTCCAAAACTGACATATGGGAATCCAAACTGAGTGAGGATTCCTAAGGATCTTGTCTTAAAATGACGTAAATGAGGCTTTATCATATGTACTGGATTGGAAATATAATTTCTTTTCCTTGGAACCCAAAATGTTGCATAATAAACGCTGACTGAAATGCCATTAATGTAACAAAAGATGGCTCTCCCACAAACAGGAACAGGCACCTTGTCAAGTAACACAGCTGTTTGGAAAGACTGGTTACAAAGTCCACAAAATAGAAGCCTGTAAACTTCAGGAAATGCTTTCTTTTTCCGAAGGCATGTGTTTTATGGAAGGCTATCAGGTTGTCAACCAAAGAAATTCAACTTTAAAACACAGCCTGACAAACTGAAGAGGAAGTTTCCTCTGAATCATTGTCCTCATGTATGAGTTCCACTAACCTGTTATATAACTAACAAGCCCTAAATAGTTTGTGATGAGACAGTTATAGTACAGTGAACCTTATGAACATACTTTACTTTTTATAGCGTAACTCAAAATACCTCTTCATGTTCACATGGATCAAGAACTCCCAAAGAAGACATAGTGCTGATATTTCCGCTCTTGCACAGCTTTATTACATCAATAAGATTAGATTCCTAAATAGCCTTTACCTTTGTCATTATTGATGAATCAGAACTGTGTGGAAACAGCTTGAACTTCTTCACTGATGTTACACGTTAGTATCTATGCAACAATAAATAATATTCACTTAAGAAGTGCCTTACTGGGTCTAATCCTCTCTCCACTGTGGCCATTAGTAGGAGTATAGTGAGAGAAGTATTAAAAAAAGTCTTTTATAGGTCAGCCCTTTCCACCAGTTATTTTCCTACCTTCCTGCAATCCAAAGTTCTGGATCTTAATGGGCATGAGATTCTAGTTGGTTCACTGTGTGTAACAGTTGTCAATGAACCTATCTTCCATTCATTCTCTAATCCCTTCTTGACCACCTTAATGTGGCATTGAGTCTGATAGCTAATTATATTAATGTGAGAAAAGACACTTTTATTTGTTTTAAGACTTTGGCCTCATGAATAATTCCTCCCTTAAAATTTTCACCCCATTTACAATTCTACTGACCTCCATCCTATCTCTCCACTACTGTATCTCTCCCAAACACACTGTCCCTTGTCTATTATTGCCTAAGCCATTCCATCTCTCTGTTGTCTTTTTCTGTACCTTTTCTATTTAAATGGCTCTACATAAATAGCAAGGGATAATTATTTTAATTGTCACTTTCTAAGATGGGAGGCCTTAAGATATGTGCACAAGTTGCACAAAATTTGTTGAAACTGTTTCTAAAACTTTGATTTACAAGCAAAAGTTGTGTACTATCAATGCAGAAACGTAATGGCCCATTCAATGAAGTTTTAAACGGGTTGCATCTTCTGTACATCAAGGAGGAAATAACATACTTGATCATTCAGGAAGTTCAAAAATTAGTAGACCCCTGAGGTCAAGACCTTTTAAAATGACAACTCTCAGCTGGACTAATTACACAATTCCCAGACTTGCTCAAGGCTCTAATTAAAATGTTTCAACATAGGAACCCAAAAGAAAAGGATCCATATCACTCTTGAAATCTTAGTTTCAACCTAAGTATGCAAGGAATTCTGAATCATCTCAATAGGTTTGGTTATATAGAGACTGAATGAGTAAGTTTTTCCTATATCTGAAGGATGATTCCTAAAAATGACACCTCAAATAAGATACTTGTTGTTGGACATAGTCATATCTGCCTGTTTTCAAAGATCTTAGCTGTTCACACTGTTGTTCTAAGAGGGACACCAGGGTGCTAGGTAGAGTCTACCATTTTATGTGTGCATCAACAAAACCATTAAGTTCTGATATATGCGCTTTTTAGTGGTGACTGAGCCAGAACAAACCCTTCATGATTTTCAGAATTCTGCATGAGTTTCAAGATCAGCAATTAAAAAAGGCACCTTTAAACACGTTTACTAAGTAGATTTCAAGAGAAAACAAATGTGGAAACTGTAGTCTCATTTTTGCAAAGTATACATTACAGCTTAATTTTAAACATAGAATTAGGGAGTTATAGCAGGATTTTGAAAAGTGCTCAAGCATTTTAGGTGCAAAAATCCCAGTTACTTTCAATGTACTATATGTATGTACTATATGTACTATGTACTATAATCCAAAATCACTCGGACACTTTTGAATAACTCACGCTTAGGCTGTCAAACTTGTATTGTAAAAACTTCAGGTCTTTTTCAGCTACAGGAAATTCTTCAACTGCTCTACTAAAAATAGACCTGAATTTGTACTGGAGGAGCTTTGCTCCTATAGACCCTCAAAAACATATTTGAATCTTAACATACATTCACAAGCATGTTCAGAGAATCAAGAGATCTACTATTAATGTGTTCCATTAGTTGCATATTAGTGATAACTGTTAATGAACATTATATTACTCTCTCTCTCTGCATGTATATATATATGTATGTGTTATATATATTTCATATTTATTCCATGAAATCTGCAATGTTTCCATTGTATCAGCATATTCTTCTCAGGGATTTATGGCCATTGGGAATATAAGCAGAGCCCTAACATTGTACATCTGTCCCTGTTAAACAGTATAGGCAAAATGCCAAATACTGCTTTTGGAGGAAAGAGTTGTTCTTCTCAAAATGTTTCTGAAGAGCCATTGTAACCACAAACATCCCAAAAGAAAAGAGCCCTCAAAGCCCTGGGGAATAACACAACTGCTGACACACTTCAGACCATCTGAGAACCTTCACCAAAATGTGGTCCAGCAATTTGCTAAGTTGCCCTAGTGAGGAGAGACATATGGAAATAAATGGTGCTAATAGAGAATTTACTTTAGGGTTGGTCAGCCACCATACTTCCTGATTACCAAAAAGGGCGTGACTGTGATTTCTGTTAGTTATACTGACTGCCAGGATGCTTGTAGCAACTAAAAACAGGAAATCCCGTGATCCACATAAATGATTTAAAAATATTAATATGTCGAATATGTAAAGAACACAAGGACTCCCATAATGTGTCATTGGATAGCTTGTATGGGTCCTCAACAGAAAAGTCACACCAAAAAATTACCACATATTGCTGTACAAACTTGGACTGACCAAGCTTGAGATGACCCCGAAAAGTGGAGTTGCCATGTTGCTTGTTTTCAAAAGGCACCTCTGGGCTTTCATGAGCTGACCTTTAAACTCCCTTGCCATCATAGTGAAAGTGCCCAAATTAATTTTTACAACATGCGCAATGACATCAAGAATTCTGGTGATCACTCGCTGCTTTGTGCTCCCACAATATTTTGCACTCTCCTAAGGTGACTATGTAGTACAAGGAGGAAAGGGCAATGTGCTGTGTCTCAGAGGTAGGAATGCTAAGGACCTCACATTGTAGTCTGAGCTCAGGGAATGCATACTCCAGGAAAGCAGATTATGAGCGCTCCATGAAATGGTACTACTATTGGCAAAGATGCTGGTTAGCTCTAAAACAAAGTACTCTTGTATCACTGCATTAGTATTATCTCTTAAAAACAGCCATACCCTGTCAGCAGTAAGATCTGCTGTATGTTTCAAATCATAGCATTTTACTCTCATGAAACGGTCAGTTAGCTGTAGACCAGATTATCAGCTCAGACAAACAAAACAGTACTTCAGTGATTTACTGAGCTGTGCTGCTTAATTGCAACACTTATGTTTCTAATATTTTGAATCTTTCTTCCACAAACTACTCTGAGCAACTTTCTCTCAAATCATGCACTCAGTGCATCATTATAATGGGATTCACCCACATGAATAAAAAGATCTTCATTGCAATAACTGAAAATATTAAGGAAAGAGAGGAAAATACAAGAATTAGGCAGATACCTATGTAACAAAAAACTCTTACCTACAGAGCTTTCCAGTAAGAAACTGGAAACATCCTAAAAGTATGAATTCTTATTTTCATCAGAGAATCTGAACTAGTTCTCAACTTTCCTGTACAGTACCTCTGAACCTTGAACGGGCATGATCCACATACTTGTAGCTCATACGTTCTATTTAAGGCTGCAGTTCTGCAAGTTACTTAAACAAGTCTGCAATTCAAGCATGTCAGTGGCTCTATGCAAGTCAATGGGCTACACAGTACCCTGAATTAGATGCATCTTGCTGAACCAGGCTGCTGAGTAGTCTGAAGACATGAATAATAATCAGTATTACAGTGGCATTTCAGTGAAACAATCAGCTAGGACACCAGCAAGGGCCCCTGGCTCTACAGGAACATAAGCCAACACAGCAGACAAGAAATCAGTCCCAGACATTTGTGCCAGCAGTGAATCATGAATTTCACATACTCTAAATGGAACCTTCACTTTCATATTATTGTCATTTTTCTGTGAATTTAAATTATTCTTTAGTTTATTTTCCTAAAGAAATGAGGCATATGGGCTACTGCTGCCATTGGTTTCTTCCTAACAGCATTTGAATCCACTAGCCACACAAATTCATGAGAAGGGTTTTCTTCTCCAAGCTTTCAAGTCCCTGAAAGTTTTATCTTCTGGGTAGAAGAGAGACATCCCACACAATGCAATGTTATCCTCAGCATTTGCTAGACAGCCATGAATCCACACAGGAGCCCAACCTTGAGAATTATCTACAGGAAATCAAGCTTCATTGCTCCTGCCACTCACAGAACTATTTATACTTCAGCTCTTTCGTTCACACATTGCAATAAACAGTTTTGCCATGACTCCTTCTTACACATGGCTGTACTCGACCATGTTCCCACACATGCACATATACACACACAGAGTTTGTATGTAGAGTCCAGATCCCCTTTTCAATAAATAAATAGATAGATGGATAGATGGATATATAAAAATTAAAAAATAAAAATCAGCAATTCAGGACACCAGCTGAAGAACTGCATCACTAATGGGTGTTTCTGTACACACATTGAAGTGAACCATGGCAAAAAACTGACCTTTTGGGAGCTCTTACCACACAAATTGCAGAGATTTTAAATTCAGCAGCCTGATAGAGCTTACTGCACTTGTGTTTACTTGTGCCGTAAGAAGTCTGAAGAGTAGTATAAAGCATTGTCAGCTTCACAGAATGTTTTAAGTTGTAACCCTCTTAAAAAGCACATTCCTACCTGCACCTTAGCTCCGTGGAGAGTATCCCTGGAGGCCTCTTTTATTGTTGCAGTGTTAGTGTCATCACTCCATTAGTAGCCTGACTGGGACTGTGTGTCTAATTCAGAAAGTGCACCTGTACAAGCATAAAAAGAATGATAATTCCTGGCTGTGCTTTGGTGTGAAGTGCTTTTTTTGTAAAACAAAACAAACCATTCATGCCACGATGAAAAATAACTTCTGCTGTACCTGTCAAAGGATCAGCAGGTCTTTTATGGTCAATGAATGAGCAGAAGCTGGTCTTTTTTAAGTCACTGAAAAAATAAAACAGTTCATGCAGGTAAATACGTTTAACAGAGGACTAGAGTTTGCTGTCCTTATGCCAGCTGAACAGCACTTTACATAAGATGGTGCTTCTGTGGGATATCCATAGAAAACTTGCTGAGGACACCATTAAATAGTTTGTGTCTGCACAGATGAACAAATCAGCTTATGCACCCTTTCCATCTCTGTGACTGAGCTTCCCATAGCTGCTCAGTGCTGATAACTTTTGCACCAGCCTTTCAACTTCCCAACCAACACGGCTTACCTGAGACACAGAGATGACCCACTGCTGATATCTTCCACCTTCTCAGGGGAAAAAGCATCCTGATCATGACTGTCAGATTTACAGTTTGGTCCTGTTTGTCGCACAGGGCAGTGCAGCTACACACGGTCCCTTACTGAAGCTAAACAGGAAGGTGATGCTATCAAGAGCAGGGTTCAGGCTAGTCAGCCTGATGGGGTTCAGCAGGACTTGGATCTCTATCAGTTTGGCTGTCAACATTTCTAAACCTAGTGCTCAGCCAAATATACAAGAGCATTCAGGTTATCTCCAGTTAGAAGAAGAAATAGGTAACAGAGACAGGTGTCTCTTTAATGCAATCTTACTTATTTACAGAGATTTAAAATCTTGTCGCTCTAAACCAAGGATAAATCAAACAGCAGAGGAGGTGTCTCCACTGCTTATTCCAAGGTCCTTTCGGCTGTGCTCTATCTAAAACACTTCTTCTCCAGGGTTTTCTCCATGCTCTGTGCACCTGTGCTGGATATACATGGTAGTCTCTTGAAGCCCTCTTCAGCTTCTCCCACAGTTTTGTTTCTCATAGGTTCACAAAACAGCCAACAAAATGCCTCCACCTGGATACGAGTTGAATGAGCCTTTCTTCTGGTGTTTTGAATGGGGATTACAACCTCAGTAATGTTAGAGTTCTCTCATACATGAAAGAAAGCATAGCTTTTTCAAGCTCTCTTCAGGTATGCTCTTCGCCATAGCTTCAAAGAGATTTTGCCCACCAGATAACATTTTATAGCCTTGAGTTATCATTGAATAGATACTAAATTCTAGGAGTTTCCTTTAGTTACCAGTTCTTCATGTCTAGAGTGTTATTTCTTTTATTGTGACATATCTCTTGAGAAAAAAGATACGGTTTGCAAAAGCCCTCCTCTAGTAATTGGGATAGCTTGTTTGACACTATTTTGGATGAAGAACTGTACAGTCTGCCTATTTCCATACAGTAGGAAACTGAAATAAAATGTCTGAATCATAACTGAAGATTGAAGATCTTACAGCAGCTTCTCAAACGGTGCAAATATTTGCCTCAATTATTGTATTTACAATTCCAAAAATATTTCTTCTATTGAAGGTCTGTGTACAAGACACTACTCCAAACCATTTTTAAGGGAGTTTTGACATAAATGAAACTTTATGCTGGAATGGCAAGTGAAGTACTTGATTAATAAAGAGTTTCACTGTTTTCAAACACATATTCCATGCAGGCTCATTTGAAGAAAACCACAAGTGGAGAATGCTTTACTGCTTCCAGTCACAAGGGGGTTGTGTATTTCAATCCTGCTTACACAGTTAGCTTACTTTGGAGCTCTGGTAGGAAAGAAACATGACCAGCAGAAATAATGCTACATTCAGTGACCCTGCCCTTAGAATCAATTGGCCTGATGGGAGAACTTTTTTTTCTCTCTCTTTTGCTACTGTTTTCTTAGTTTTTAACCTTTTAATATTTCTGAAACACCATCTTTAGAGAAATGTCTATTATCCAAGGACTTTAAGTACTGACTGAAATGGCATTCTGACACTGTGAATGGGAAATGAAAGACTTACATTGACAATTGACATATAAAATATTGTACATGTCCACAATTCTTCTTTAGACATGTTTTGGAGCAAGTTAATATTTTCTGATTTTAATATTGGGTTCTAAGTATACAACTCAGATTGTCATATGTTACAAAGGAGCTGAGCTTCTATCACAGTGAAAAGTGACAGAAGGGGACAATTAGGTCTAATGAGGTCCACAGAGAATTCTAAAAGAATATCTTGAATATCTAGAAAAAAAAATTATAGCAAGGTCTAATAGGCTGTGGAATAGCCACCCACTAGGCTTGGCTTTTTGGTTGTAGCCCTATCTCTGGTGTATTTTAAAATTGGATTAAACAAAGCACTAGAAAACGTTCTGTGGTTAGAATGAAATGCAAAGTAAAGATCATTACTTATTTTCTTTCCATCCCATAAGCCCTTACAGCTGGGCAAGGAAGGAATAAAACTGCTTCAGTCATGGATGCTGCTTATGGGCTGGCTGACTGGCTGGCATGTAAAAGAGATGAATTAGCCAGTGATGATCACTGACCCTTTGTGAGGCTGCCACTGGTATATTTAAGACAACAATTTGGGTCCAGTATTTTAATAAACAGCTTCTAGCTTTGTATACACACAGTAGCACTCATAACCATTTGTCCAAATACAGGCATGTGAACATAGTTTGTTATGGCAAGGTAAGCAACTAGCTGTCTGCCCAAGCTTCGTGTACAAACTAGTCTGCCCTTATAAATGCCATTGCTTCTGCTTCAGACTCCCAGCCACACGCCGAGAGTCTGGATGCCTGTGCCCTTCTCTCACAGGCACAAAAACAGGATAGATGAACTTGATAGTGTCTTATCCTCTCATGCAGCTACTTCATGCCATTCTTCTTTCAGCAAATGCTAAATCTCTAAGTCAAAATTCAAAAGTGCAGAGCCCACCTCTTTTAAACTAAGCACCCAATAAGCATGTCTAAATCACAGTATGTGAACTGAAGCAAACTGGCCTATAGGTAATGACTAATTTTCTCTGCTTCCTCCCTTTCTCAGTGTTCTTAAGTATTTACTGCCTCCCACAGTGATAACTTGTTTCTTTAGAAATGAATCATTAGGACTGAATTTTTCTCAAAAGGCCGTAAGTATAATGTGCATCCTTTTACCTTCAGGTGCTATTCAGAATATCTTATGTTCAGTGTTCCACAGTGCTCCAGAGAGAGCTCCATAAAGAAAAAGACTTACTGTTGCTGGGTTTTATCTCTGAACAGGTGTGTGGTATTTTCATTCTTTCTGGGACTGCTATCTTCTAAGATAAAAATGGCTGCCTGAGTATATATTGAATTTTTGCTATTTTAGTTTTGAGAGATTAACTTACCAGAGCTTTACCTGACTGGCTCCTGGGAATGGTTAAAGGACTTCTTTAAAGTTCTTTATTTCTTCAGCACATATCCTCACTGTGTCAGGTCAGTGATGGCTGCTTTATTTTAGTCACAAAATAATCTTTCTTTCTGCTTTATCTTCCTTTTACCAGTACTGGTTCACTCTGCTGGAAGTGTGAGAATTGGGCTCAGGCCTTGTTATACATCATAAGCACAATTCATTACCAAATTTTAAGAAATTACAACTGTTAGATTGTGACTATAGGTTGCATAAGTGTGGCAAAGGACATAATTTAGCATGCAAAATTAGGCTTTATTCCTTTTGATGATGTGTAAGATCAATAGTACAACAGGATTAAGTCAGGGATACTGGGCTGTACACAGGAACATAGCCAGTAGATTGAGGACAGTGATTATCCCCTTGCGCTCAGCGCTCATTAGGACGTATTTGGATGCTGCAGCCACTCTGGGGCTCCCCAGTATAAGGAAGGTGTTAATAGCCTGGGCCACGTCCAGCAGATGACAGCCACGATGGTCAGGGACTGGAGCATTTGCCCTGTGAGGGAGAGGCTGAGGGAGCTGGGCTAGTTCAGCCTGGAGCAGAGATGGCCCCGGGGGGGACTCAACCGCACTCCCCCTGCCAAACCTACAAGGAAGTTATTGAGAAGATGGAGCCAGGCTCTTAATGGAGGTGCACAGCTGGGGAACAAGAGACAGTGGTCATAATTGGAACAGGGCAGGTTCAGCCTGGATATAAGGGAAAAAAATCCCCATGAAGATGATGGAGCAGCAGGGCAGGCTGCCCAGAGAGGCTGTGCAGTCTTCATCCTCGGAGGTTTTCAGGACCCATCTGATAAAGCCCTGAGCAACGTGGTCTGATCTCACAGCTGACCCTGCTTTGAGCAGGAGGTTGGACTGGAGACCTCAAAAGTAGAGTCCTTGAGAGGTCTCTTCCAATCTGAATTATCCTGTAATTCTGTGACTGTCACTCAGCCCCACCAATTTAACCCTCTGATTCCAGCCCGAGTTCCCAGAGTTATCTGCCAAGGTAAATAGCACACATTAGATAGAGAAAGCATGAGGATACAATAAACATAGACCCTCATAATGCTCTTTTTACTGAGACACTTTTCAGACTACTGTCATTCTTGAAATGTGGACTTTGGAAGATCTGAAGAGTTCTGAAATAATATGCATGAAGTCATATGTATTCATATTTAAGGGACAGTTCTTTCTTGGAATTTTTCCTGTGAAAATAGTTTTCCATTCCAGTGTTTTACATCACTGAAATTCCCCTCTTCTAAGAAACAATATTCCTGAGAGAACAGGAAAATGCCTATCTTCTATTTTTTTGATGTCACTGAAATACTTCTCAACTTCACTAGCCTCTGAACATTGGGAAGATCAGTCAAACTAAATGTGCTCCAAAATACAGGACTCTTTGGGTCACAGTCTGTTTGTGTGACTTTGCATGCTGTTAAGACAGATCATTACGTGCCCATTTTGTTTTGCATTAGCACATTAGAACCAGATGTGAGTTGCTGAGTCAGCTTTGATACAGTAGCAGAGTTATGCTTTCCAGGAAACAAATGATCACCGTCTATAACTATTATATTTTCTAAAACATAAGATAAGTAGTTGAAACCAGAAAAGGAAAACAGTGGACTTGTGTAGTTTCTGCTAGACACAAGAGATTAGTCTCACATCTCATTAGAGAACACAGCTCTCAGTTCAAGGAAGTATTGACTCTTATAAAAACTAGAATATCAGCAGAGGCCATATAGCAAATATGAGCTATATCATCTGAAACCATGTAAAACAGGCCTGGAAGAGACTTCAGGAGGTGCATCAACTATGCCTCTGCCATTTTATACAGATGCTTGTCTGCCTCTTCAGGAAAACCTCTATTATGAATGGATATCACATCATCTCCTCAGGCAATCTTTCCCAGTGTTTCACTATCTTTACTGTCGTAAAGTTTCTCCTGATATTTCTCCTAAGCTTTCTGTACTATAAGTCCATTGTGTTTTGTCCTATCCACACCAAATATGCAGTAGAGTTTAATCACTTCCTCTTTATAGTTTCCATTTACTTATTGAAATACTATTAGAGTTACCCTTAGCCTTACCTTCCTGAAGTTAAGCAATCCTAATTCCTTCAATCTTTCCTAGTACTAAGGTTGTGTTTGTTGCTCTTTGGATTTTCCTAATGGGTCCACATCACTCTTGAATTATAGTGCCAAAACCAAGCCACCATACTCCAGCTGACAACATACCAACACCAGTTGCACAAAATTTACATAACAGATCTTGCATACAACACTCCTGTTCATAAATCCCAATGTGGATTTGCCTTCTCCATAATTGTATGATACTGCTAATTTGTTTTCTGCTTCTGATCTCCTTTAAAGCCTACATCTTTTTTTGCAGTATCCCTGTCAATCCAGTCCTTTCCTATCCTATATTTCTCCAGCTAGTTTTCCCTGCATTTTTTATTACCTTCACTGAATTTACATTTCCAGACCATTATTCCAATTTATCAAAGTACTTTTTAATGCTAATCCTTTGATTGTCTGTTTCTTCCTCCACTCAGTAAGGAAAATACTGAACACCCTGGACCTGAAATAGGCATGTGCAGAAATCCACCTGATGACTATGGATAACCACCTACCACAGAACAGTTTTTATATTAGATATGTGTTACCTTGTATCCCACGTACTTGAAGAACATATGAGGACACTGTCTCAAAAATACACTTTACTGATCACTTCTGCTGATTATTTGTTCAAACAGAATAGGGCCTGTGAGGCCTTTTAATGAGGGATGACTGTGGAAGGGTTTAAGTGAAAAGACATCTTGTTTGCAAACTCATTGAAAGCTACAATGGAAAGGGTAAATAGAGTCATCCAACAGAAAAAGAAAAATTACAGAGGTTCTTTTCTGACCTTACAGGAATATTTACTTGATTCTACTTTTCCTCTGAATTCAAAAGAAGTTAGTAGTACTTGCTGAGGAATATCATCTGGGGACAAAATGGGGCTTTCAATGCCATGATGTAGTAATAACTGGTGGAAGGATTACAGTATTGCATTTTTCTCGTTGCAGAGAATAAGACATAATAACGTTCCAAGCAGTGATACGGTTTGTTATAGCTGGTTCTTATTTAGTCTCTGAATTTTCATCCATGGCAGAATGAAGCAAGAGATGGCAAATTACTCTTCATGTTCAATACAAAATAAAAATATACATATGTAGATACACATATGAAAGAATGAATAAAAAACTGTTGAGAAATGCCTGGAGGAAGGACAGAAATGAAGGCTAAAGAGAACTAAATGGGCAAAGTGCGAAGAAGGTGGATCAAAAGTCTATGAAATAGATTCAGTCACTTAGGATGCCATTGTTTCACAGATCAGATATCAGCGCAGTCCAGGATTTAGTCAAAAAATAATAATTTCAAAGCATAAAGCTGTCTCTTTAGAAGTGGGGCCATGAAAATAACTATCAGCTAACATGTGCCGTTTCAGCTTTTGTAATTCAAACAAATTTAGTGCATTGAGTTAATAAAGGAAAAACTACATCAATTTCTAAATGGATATATGACGTTTTTATATCCTCCTCCAGGCCACCCAGGAATAGCTAGAATGATGAGTAAAGCATGCATGGTTCATAGCTGGACAAAAGAAAACCCCTCAGAGTAACTACTACCACACAGAAATGTGTGAAATCAGAAACTTAGAGGCTGAAATCAGAGAGGAACTCTACTTTTAAAATGCAGCATTTTAACTGAGTGCAGAGACTTGTTTCTAAGGCATCATTCAAAGCAGCCATGACCTCTGAGAAGGCAACGCTTTGCTGACCAACCTTGTGGAGTCATCAGAGGCTGACATTCCTCAGGTACAAAAACAGTCACTGCTTGTGAAGATATATTTTCCAATGGAGATTATTCAGTTTCTGCAGCCTGAGAAGAGCCACCAAATGCCATTTTCTTGAACCTGGAAGACATTAAGAAGAAGGGTAAGTATGACTGCATAAAATAAATCATTTATTTCTCAATCTATGGAAACATTTAGCCTCCAGTCATGAAGTGGCAGGCCAGTTGCTAGAATGATCACAAGATTTATTTCATCTTGTAAAAAGATTTATTTTTAGAAGACCTAATATCTCCTCCAAGCAAACTGTATTTCCTCATTTCTCTTTCTGATTCTTGACTTTTAATTGTTGTCTGTAAAAAGAAGATGATTGGAATCAGGGTTTCTGGATGACTGCAGCTGCACAGCTGGAGAACAAACAGATGTTCTCGATCAAACAGAACATCCTTCTCAAACAACTTGAAAACTACCACTACTGCTTAAACTATGCCACATAGAATAAAAATCTCAAACCATATATATCTCAAGTATTCAATAAATATTAAGTTGAAAAAATAAAAACAAGAGAAGGTCTACCATGTATGGATTGTTTGGAATTTACTAGTACAGAAACTTACAGCAGGATTTTAAAGTAATTTACAAAAGCAGGAGCAAAAGTAAAATGTTACATTGAGAAAAGAGATTTAGACAGAGGGTTACTGAGTTTTGTAGCAAAGTTTCAGGCACCCAGCCACCTAATAATCTCATTCAGACTCCCTTGTACAATGCGTGTAGAGAATGAAGTGCCTCAGCAGCCACCAAGCTGAAAGGAGCTATTCAATATATCTATTAAATTGGGCCCCATGGCAAGAAAGGTGAGAAAAAATACTACTAATCATAGCAGAGCATATTCTTAAGATGGACACCGAGCAGCTTTCCACTTTCAAGATGTAGGTGATTCTGCACAAGTCCTTCAGAAATGCAGGAATCGGGGCTCTTTACTAACAGAAATTTCAGCTTCTGAAAAGTAAGGGCAGCTGACTGGGGTTTCGTCATGGCAATGATACCTGAAAGTTGGATGTTAATATTTAAAGAAACAGTTGGTCTCCTATATATGTTGTCTACAATCTTTGCCTGTAATTTTACTCCTTAATTTATAAATTCTGTGTTCAAGTGGTAGTTTTCCACATCTTATTTGAGCTATGGATTGTTATTTTTATCATTTTACATGAGACATTTGCTTTTTGTGTTTTGTGACTAGTGTTTTGAATCACAAGACACAGTTCTGTTCCTTGATTGGACATGGCTAACCTTTATAAACTTGTCCAACATAAATGCAATTGCTGCCAAAATCAAATCCATTCTATAGTTCTGCATAATTTTAAATGGTATTTATGCTTTCCTCTCATTCTCAATGCACAGAGAATTTCACCTAACCTGACTTCTGCAGTTGCCTGAAATCTGAATAATGGGTACAAACAATCTGAATCAAAATCAAGTTTCTGATTCAGCAAGTTAATTGTGAACAGATTTTTACATGTTCCCATTAGTTCAAATCTTGTTTTGATATTGGGCTTTAAAATGAGTAAGTCTCCTATAGGACTATGTAATATATAAAGTGAAACAAAAAAAAAAGCCTGCAACTGGGAAAAAGCCTGTTGAAAACTCCAGTAACATCATATACCCAGGAAGTAATTTTGAGCATTATTTAAAAGACAACACTGTAACTTAATCCAACAGAAAAAAATGGGGGAAAGAAAAAACATATTTCATTTGTTAGCACACCAAGATTAGTCCCAGAGCTGGCTGTCAAATTATCCAGAGTGAGAGTCAAGCACTGTAGCCTAATGTAACTTGAACTAATCTTATACAGTACTGTGAAATAACCATAAATTACTGACAGCCTGTGAATGGTCACCTCATGAACTGCAAAGAGGTTTTTTAATTTTGTTTTGGTTGTGTCTGAACTTCATTCACATCCTGTTTTTCTAATCTAAGCAAAAGGGAAAAAAAAAGAGTTATACCCTGTGTACTTCACAAAGCCTATTATTCCATCATATCTGGCTTGCAAAATGATAACCCAGCGTCATCTGAGAGGGGCTGCCAGATATAGCAACACTTGTAGCTGTTTGAAAAAGATAGTTTATGACAGACCTAATAGATTTAGGTGAATACTGTATATTTAAAGTGAGTAGAATGTCTCAAAATTATTTTTATCTCAGAAGAAAATTAATTTCCAGTTTATTGTAATCCGTGCGAGATGAAATGGACATGGTTTGCCTTGGAGGTTTTCAGGACCCATCTGATAAAGCCCTGAGCAACCTGGTCTGATCTCACAGCCAACCCTGCTTTGAGCACGAGGTTGCACTAGTGATCTCTCAAGGCTCCTTCCCACCCAGACGGTTCTGTTTCTATGACTAATGCCTTGCTACCATCTCTGTTTGACACACCATCTGTCTCCTTCAGAAGTGGCCTGGTGACACAGGGTACAAAATGGTCCCTTACTCCTCGTCTCATGTTCCTGGGACTCTTTCAATGTTCATGTGTCTTCCCAGAGTCTGGCTGACAAAAGACTCCAGCTTTCAACTGCACTGCTGAGTTGTGCCAGTTATATGGTCTTTTCCACTGTCTTCAACAGGCACTTGAGCATTTGTACTCCTGTTATTGATGGTCATCTCTCACTTCATGCAGCTACAATCGCTCAGCATAAATGTGAGCATCTCACATCCTCTTGAACTCTCTCTTTTTAGATCATTTGCTATTTTTGGTTGATTTCTAGTAATGGTGGTTTTAGTCTCTCCTTCCATACACTTTTTGTGACCTACAATCAGGCTATTCATATCTAATCCAACTCTCTTTTGTCTTGCTAAGCCTGTCCGAGCTCCTAACGTTTTCCTAGTTCGCATGTTCCTTTGATCAGATACTAGCTCTTTCTAACTGTGAGCCTTCAGCAGTTATCCTACCTTCCTTTGGCTCAGTTCCCTTTGGCTAATGCCCAAGGTAAATTTCCAGATCACTCTTTGCATCTCATTGGCCGCTGCTAATTGCTGGTTAAAGATGTATTTCTGTTCTACAACACGTGCTAATGTTGCACGTGCTACTGTATTTGAATGTCTTGCTTTCCTTAAACCTTGCCTCTTTAGGGACACAGCCGTCAATAGATATCCATATAGAAGATAATAAAAAGTCATTCAACTTTTAAAGTAAACCTTTTTTCCTCCAAAGACAAATTCTGTATTTATGTTTTGCTTCTTAGTTACTTACCCTGCACTCAGATGAGTTTGTTTACCACTCTTACAGCTTTTCCTGTTTATTCCTCAGGTTCTTAGCATTTAAGAAAAAGCTTCCTAGGGATTTTGTTCGCCTTCTACTTGAGTTAGATTTGATGTTTTGTCGATTTCACATTGTGCCTTGACACCATTTGGAAACAAGTTGGAACAAAACACAGAAACCCAGATTCAAAAAATAAACAAATTGCTTATTCTTTTGAACAAAATCTTGCATGCCCATTTTTCTCATCTAAGAGGTGTGGATTTAACCCTAGGTTAATAATAAAATTACCACCACAACCAAATCAACAATGGTCGTGTCTAGCTGTGAAGACCCACAAAATATTCCTTCAGTATGCTGATCTCCCCATCACTCAGAGATCTCATAGGATGACTCTCTTCCTCTGCACATATTCAGCTTTCCTTCCTGGGTAAACTAGGACTTCCATTGGTATGGATTTTGTGAACCCAGCTCTCATCCTAAGGATACACCCAAAATGCACCAATATCCAAGGAATGATGAGCACTACACCTTCCCACAATTTTGACTCAGTCAAGAACTACCAGACATGAAGAACTATCTAAAGTCCATATGGTATAACATACTGTTTGTTATTGGCACAGATATGTCATTGGACAATAGTCCAAGTACTAATAAAACTAAAAGTGTGATGTGAAACTCGAATGCATTAGTGGGTCCTAAACCATAAAATTTACATCTAATTTTATCTCAGTTTTGAGGAAAACCACCAAAAGCTTTAGATACAAGTGAAAAAGGAAAACCAGTGCTACAGCTCCTTCTATTTGCATTTAAATCTAAACCTTTAATAGCAGTAGTTGTAAGGGAGGGGGTTAAGCCATTACAAAATACACATTTTGGGATTAAACTGCCCATTAAAATCCCCATACCAATTATAGAAATAGCTTAATATAACTTCTTTTGGTAAAGTGCATTCAATGCTCCAGAGGTGCATTATGCACTATAGGCATTATTACAGCAAGCTTTATAAACATTGTAATGTAATGAAGCTTGAACCCTTCTTAAGGCATGAAATTGTCTGGATGATTTACAGATAAATTGTGATATCTGTGTGGTTATGCCACCAAAATAGACACTCAAGGAGTAAGAAAAATAATATCACTTCTTGCCCCTTGCTAATTTTGCAACTTCCTTTTAAGCTGTTGTATTGAAACCTCATAGCACCATGTGCTCCCTTTTTTAATCTAGTTCAACTTTCTCTTCTGGTTGTGAGATCTTGGCTGAGTAGAAGAAAGGTGGCCACTTGTGCATGAAAACGAGTGGGTTTCACTGATCACTAAAATGTCTACTTTGCTCAGGAACATGAGAGTTTATATTTCCTAGGTAATGGGCACCAAAATCCCTGAAAACTGGGATAAAATTATATGCAACTTTTATGGTGCAGGCCTATGGAGCCATTTATAAAAATAAGCTGGGTTTTATATGATTGGTAACAAAAATACATAAAAATGTTGTTTGCCCCATATATTGGGAAATATCCTGTCTTGGCACTCTGCAGCTGGTGAGTCATAATTTTACAGTTTTTGCTAAAATAAAAATGAAATTAAAATGTCCACATTTTCAAAGAAGTACAGAAACATAATATTTATAGAAGATCATAAACAAGTACTCTGTTAATAGCCGTTGAACTTTGTTTAAAGAATAACAGACTAACATTTCCAAAGTACTCTTTGCTGAGATTGAACAGGATTTTATTCAAACTGTTGCGGTAACTAATGAAAAACAAATGAGATTTCCAAACAGTTTTGACTGTTAGGGGTGTGATGGCAATATCATTGCTTTCTGCACTTGCAGCTGCTGCTTACACTGAAACTACCCATTTAAAACATAGTGTCATTTTATACTTGAACTCTTGATCTGTAACACAGAAGGGCCAGGCATATTTAACCCAGATTGGAACCACACAAACACGTCTGATGCAACTCCAGTTTGACCTAGTGCATCAACGTTCTTCAACTTTCAAACTTATTTAAATCTCTGAGAGGGATCACAGACTACTGCCCACCATGTAGCTGTTTCTTGTGAAAAATTAATGGACGAATCCAAGATCCTCCTGAGAGGCTGATGTTCACAGTAATTATGATTTGAGTGCTTCTTGTGCCAGTCCTGCTCTGCTGGTTGGCTTTCCCTGTCAGCTGCATGAGCAGTGGAGGGACAGGGTAGAGAGTACAGAAAGGTGCAGCTTGGCAAGAATAAAAAGTCATGGTGTATTGTGGGAGTTGTAGTTCAGTTGGAGAGCCCTGATTTTTTTCAGGTGGAACAAGACAGGAGCAGCTGAACTAAAACTCTTGTAAGACATGTTATTAATACATCTCAACAGAAATTGAAATGGAAAGGAAATTTTTTTGGAGGGGGGCAACATTTTTCTATTTTCATTTTGCTACTGAAAAGTCAGAAATTTCCACAAAATCCCCATCTTCTAACGCATGTATTCACACAAACATTAGCATTTCCTACATATAAGTATTTTTTAGATAATTCAATATTAAAAAAAAAACACTGAATAACTTTGGAAAGATTTTAAAAAATCAGGCAGATGGGCACCAGCTTACTAACAGATGATGTAATTTCATGTACATTGTAAAAAGTGGACAGAGCAATACATATATATTGTTGGGTTCTATATTGAATAGCCTGATCGCATCTTGTCATCTCTGTATTACCAGACTCCCAGGTAGTTTGATACTGTATAGAGATAAGCCTGTTAAGAGTTCAGACTTCAACAGTGGAACTCACCTAAATGGAAAACGACCCCTCATAAATCACCAACTCTTATAATTATTCCCCTCCATTTTACAGTTGAGACAGCATCAAGAAGCCAACTGCTTCTAAGTCCTGAATTACAGACACTTTAGGTCTACTTCTCAAAAGGGCTAAGGAACAGCAACTGCTTTAGAAGAATTAAGTTCTTTGTTATTGAAGTCAGTAGAAGTTTATCACTTAATTAATGGAGACAAATTTCACCTATGACTTTGTTTCCTTTTCAAAAACTCCAAATTGAGATGATCTCAGTTACTTTGAAGATTTTAGCTAAAAGTTCAGAAGCCAAACATCAAAGGCTGTCAGGACAAGTGAGCCCTGATCCCTTACAAATCTGGGTTAGTTACAGCAGAGATAAGCAGGGCCTATTTGTTGTGACAGCATCAGTAAAAGTTACAGTAGGAAATTACCAGGCTCATACAACATATTTCACAAATTGTTTTGCAAATCAGGACACATTTAGTTTCCATTTGTTCCAGTGAAAATGCCACTTGATCCTTCCAGATTCTCAAGTGAATCCCTGTCTTGATTTATATCTGCCATAAATATTTTGAAGGAGGGTAGAGGTGGCCAGAGTGTCACACAGACCCCCACTACTATTTAGATGGGGACTGCATCTACTTCTGGAGACAGATGTACTCAACAGGAAAATAATCTCAGTCATGTTACAGTATTAAACCTTGACATATGCCAAAGCTTTTTAAAACACCTGTTCTGCAAGCTCTGAGCAAAGCAATGTTTAAGAACAACACAAGTCACATAGAGGAAGAGCTAAAAAACATAGCAACTTTACTCTTCCTTGGCCAGTAACAGTGAGGAGAATGTTCAGCAGAACATGAAGTGGATTCATACCTCAAGTTTTTAAGTATGTTTTAACTGCTAGTGTTGCAGTGTTGTATCTGGTTTTTCCTTTAACCATTCAGAATAAAGAAATTATGCTAATGTAATAGAATCAGAGGATGCAATTAGCCTGTCCTGCTTCAGCCTACTGAATATTTTGATGATACAGTGTTAATACCAATTGAATGGTGTATTTGTACGTTAGGGAGCTAAACTCAAAGTCTAATCCAAATTATAGCTGGGCTTACTACTTGAGTTATTCTGCTGGGTATGCTGCATACAGAAACGACTCTGTGAAACACCCAACGCAAAGAAATCCTGCTTTATAGAGCATATAATCGGAAAAGTAAGGAAAGAAAATTTAAACTGTTATTTAAACAAGTCTCATTCCAATTACTACTTTCCTTTCTGTCACAGCCAATTATTCTTACTTTAGACATGACTAGCATTTCTAGAACCTTTTTTTTTGTTGTTGTTTTTACAATGTATAGAGTGCCGCACAGTCATTTTGAAATGACTGAAAAATAAATTAAAGTACACAGGAAAGGAGACTTACTAAATGTAAAGATATCCTCTTATTTTGTCATACTGAGGGAAGTTAAAATGCAGAAGGACTTTACAGGCAGTAAAGTGTTTTGGACATGCATTTACTTTTGCCCCTTAAGTAACAGTGAGAAAAATTTGAAAACCAGAACATTTCTTTATGTATGCCAGATGAGAAAGCAAGTCCAGGAATGTTTCCTTTTTGTTAGGAAAAAAAACCAGTAAAGAGGTATTGCTTATGAAATGTGTATGACATGATAATTATAATGTCAGACTGCTGATACTCTAGTTTAGAAGCCTCCATTACACTTGCCATGAATAGATAAAACCAAACAAGCAAAAAAAAAGTGAGTTGTCAAAACCTGCGAGTGCATTTTTGCCCTGATTAAAATGAGAGCAGGTTAACTGTTTCTTAACAGTTAACTGTTTCTTAACATAATATAATCAAAAATCTGTATTGATTCCAGACTTACCAACTAGGGAACAAGTTTTTTGCTTTTTGGATAGCAGATCAGTAACTGCTCACAGGTTGTCCGTAGTTTTCTCATTTGCAGCAGACACAGTTGCTTGGTAGTGATTTTAGCCAACTAGAATAGAAAGTTTCCAAAAACATTGGTACCTGGAGATCTTGCTTTGCTGTAAGTGTTTCTCTCACTTGTCTGACTCAGGCAAAGCAGACAGACATAAACGAACCTGTGTTCCAAACGACTCCTTCATTGCACTCCATCCTGCAGGCAAGAAACACAGCAGGAAAGGAGTTTTACTGTATTCTATTTTCGTGAATAAAAAGCACAGACTTCATACTTGTTGCTGCAGGTTTTTAACATGAAGGCCCTCCAAATCTTTTGATCATATTTCATAATATTTCATATTATTTACAGAAGCACTGCCAATCAAGAATTTCATATCTCTGTTTTTGCCTCTACCCAGTTGTTGTGGATATAGGAAAGTTGTGTGATGGATAAATTTCATGCAAAATACAGATTTCCCTTCTTGAATTGTCTTCTAGATATATCCACCTCCTCTATTACCTTCTTCAACATGCCATGTCAAGGTCAAGGTGCCTGCAATGTTGATTAGTTAGTGCAGGCAAAATCCTTCTGTGGGTCTCAGAAAAACTTTGGCTATAGAAAGCCAACAACATGTAGGTGACACGCTCTCTGCAAGATGCACTTGCATTAATACACTCTATCCATACTATTTTTATTGTATTAGCTCAAGAAAATTCTCAAACTTCCACATTTAGTTATAGCTATACATTTTCATAGTCAGTTTACTGTGCACAGCTCAGAGAACTGATTGAATAGTACTCTACATAATTGTTCCATACATTCATTGTCTCAGTTTAGCTGCAAGCCTGTTTCCTAAATTTTTCATGCATGACACCAAAATTGATTGCATGACCTGCATCCATAGCTTCAGTCAGAAATATGAAGCTAGACAAAGAAGTGCAACCACAAAAAAAGAAAAAAAGTCTCATTGCTTTACTTTTGAAATTCATGCTGGGCTGAAGTAAAAAAAGTAAAAAAACAAACAATGTGCAAATGTGGGGTGAGCTGAGGGAATGAAATGTTAATCTTATGCATGGACACGAAAATTGGCTCTTTTAGGAAACCCAACTGCCCCATGAGAAAAATGAGTTGTAAGAATATGTCACAATCTCTTGAAGAGAAGGAAATGTGGGCTAATTCTGCAATCTTTTATATAGGGCTAATATATTCAATCTCATAGTAATGCAGTTACTTCCTGAGATGACTGCTTGCTTGTGCACAATTGATCTGAAGGGATAAATTCTTGATTTTGTATTAAGTTCCTTTCCTCAGCTAATTTCACCAGTGTATCCACACTTTCCTGTAACAGATTCTCACTCATGGCATGTGATTCTTTTCTTTCTTCATCTGATTTCCCAACCCAGTTAATATATTTTCTGTTACCTTTCTCTCCAGTTCAGATCTAAACGTGTTAGTGATTTTCCTCCTCACATTTCCAATCTACACAACTCTAAACACCTCTCAGATGGCACACATAAGGGGAAGAATTTTGTCAGTTCCTAAGAAATGCTCACATCTCTCAGTGTGTCCTGGCTACCCCAGGTCCCAACAAAATCCTTGATTTGGTATTCTTTCCATTTCCTTAGTCTGCCAGATGCTGGGAGTACAGAGCATCTAACACCAACTATATGAAAACTTTATTTCCTCAATTGAGGCAAGGGCAGCAGAGTTTAATACTGCTGAGCTTGATTTCTAGAAATAATCATATCAAGATAGCAATAAACATTATTCTGATCATCTACACAGTCATCTAAATATAATGCAGAAGTCCTTTGTCCTTTGCCCTTTGTTGTCTCACATCTATTTTTCTGGGGTGAGGATATATGTGTAGAGAAGAACGTGGCCACTCTGGATCTCCTAGCATGGCCAGCACTCACTGGAAACAGGCCACCTGGTTTCTGACAATGGCTTGTCAGTTTGTGAAATGGAGCAAACAAACATGAGTGTGTCTTCTTCACACTATTCAAACAGCATGAATCAGTAGAAAAAATATCCCTTGGGACACTGTGGGATCAATTATCAGTCAAAACTCTGTCCATGGAGATAGACAAGTGTTTAGTTCTCAGTTTGCTGCTATTGTGCCACATATATTACAGTTCTTTTCTCATTCTTCTATCCTTGCCTTCATTGTGGCTTTTTCTCAATAGAAACTAAAATTTAAATAAATATGAAACCAGAATGAAAATATTTTCATTTTTTTTTTATAAATTGCAGCAACATGGTCACAAAACTGGGACAAAATAACCAGGAGTCATTAAAAAAATCTGTCTGCAACCCCAAACAGTAGTGACAGGGTAAACTCCAGGTCACATCCCTCAAGAGAGCCAGCCCATGGTGTGACGATTTGGTCTGCAATGCATGTGCATGTACATGTACACACATATACACACACACACAAAAACACTCCAAGCAGCCAGATATAATTTTGATTTACACAGAACATTGAAGAAAAGATGAAAAATTAAGGGAGAGACAGGATTTTTTTTTTTTTTGAAAGAAGAAATATTCAGAGTTGAAACACAAGACTGTCTACCAAGAGTTTCCTTAAACAATAAGAACTTTATTGACAGTTTAACAAGGGGAAGCATTTCTCTGAATTACAGCCTTATTTAAACATTACACAACAGACATAGTTTAAAGTGGGTAAGGGAATTTCTGTTAGTCCTTATAGGACTATCAAGGTCAAAAGTCAATTAGAGTACTTCTTCTAATTGAAGAGATGAAATTATTTCCTTGCTGCCTTACATAGTGTGTCCTGCTTTTACAACAAATATTTATAAATTAAATCATTCTGTTAGGAAAAGACATGATTCATTCTATCCTAGGCAGACATTAGTGTAATTGTAAATGTGAAATTCATAGTTTCTAGCATTGGTAAATATTTGCACAGAACCATTTCCTGTTCCATGACTACAAAAGTCTAGTTTTGCTGCAGACCCATTTAATGTTGAAACCAAAGTTTGCTCACAATAATCATGCTAATAGACTGAGCTACTGAACTTAATGGAGAGATTTGAATGAATGAGATGCATAGAAATGGACTGGTGGTCAGAAAAACAAAGCTGTTGCACAACATGTTCTCAATATCCTGTATTAAAAATGAGTACTTTGGCTTTGAAAACCAACAAACCCAGGACATTCAGAGGAAAGACTAGACATCATATGCTCAGTTTAATGGATATGCACACATACCCATTTCATGGATCTACCATTTCATGGTTCTATTCTGATCCACTGTCTTCAAGGGGGGGTTGCCAGTTTTATGCTAATGTGGTTGCTGACCCTCTATTTTTAACAATGTTTTATGGCATTCTGATAAAATGCTGATGTCTACATTTGTCTTTCTGTTGCCTCTGTAAGCTGAAGTCAAACATAACATCTGCAGAGTTATATGATTCAAAATCAAAGTGAGAAATACAAAAAAATTCAGAGGGAATTCTTTTTTCTATTTTAAGTACTAACTGGTTTGTTCATTCATATTTTTTGTTAGCTATGCAACTAACAACAATGGATTTGTCCTGTGATTGCTACTTCTGATTGCTGAGAGAATGGATTAATTGTGCCTTGAGTTCTACCGCAGCTCCATTTCCATTTTCTTGTTTCCTGGTAGTTTCTCTGACTTAAGAAACTGGAGGCAGTGGGACTAGGCCCAAAAGTTCTCCACATTTTCTGTTGATTTAAGTGGTTTTCTGGTACTGCTGAGTATAATTGTTTAGGGATGGATTCTCAGTGCAAACTGGCAAAGAGCCTCTGACTGCAGCGTAGCCATGCCAATTTACACAGCAGAGAATTTGATACGATCTCGGTGAAGTGAGCATAATGCTACATGCAAAAGAAATTCAAAAATAGGAACGAGACAGACTGGCAGAAGGCTCAAGAGAGTGAGAGGGGGGAAAAAACATATCAGAAAATCTGTTTTAATAGCTCTGCAAGGGGCCAGCTGCAGGTAGTGGGGAAAAGGACACTGAACCGTAGCAGGCTGAGCTAATCTGTCTGCCTCTTTGGCTGCATACAAGCAGAGACTGTGCATATGATTCAGCTTTGTTGCCAGTGCTGCGAGATTATTAAACAAGATATCAGTCATTGTCTTATGTACCGTGAGTATAACAGCATTCCTGCCAAGCATATATGTTATGCCAAGTGTGAGTTTGTTTTACACTACAACTAAGAAAATAGTGTAATGAAAGGACCGTTGCACCATGACTACACTTAAATTCAGAGGCACCATGCACCACATGTAATAATACTTAGATTAGATTAGACAGACTGTCACCAACCTGGAGATCACTTGAGTCTGGTTTATACCTGCCATGTGTCCACACAGTCTATACTTAAATATTTACAGAGTAAAGCCAGTGTGGCCTTTTCTGTCTTGGAATATTTCTATAACCAAAGCTAATAAAAATGTGGCACCAGGAAAAAAAAATAGGAAACCCTCCTGCAGTAGCTGGTCCAGATCACACAAATGTTTGTGAATAAGGGAATATCATCATTAATGAACCATGAATCTCCATCCTCAGCATTAAATTCCTCCTAGTCTAAAACATCACTGTCTAATTCTAGCAGTTCTCATTTGGAGTTGTCTGACAAGCCAAGTTATAAGCACAAAACCCAGCAGTCTTCAGCGAGAAGCTGAGGTGGAGGACATGGAAGAGACACAGAAGTTAGACCAGAAGCAGAGGGAAGCACGTTACTCAGGAGAATCTGAGCACCAGTAATAATGAAACAATTCCTGCTCTTGTTAATTTGCAGAATGGAGTCAGGGTCTGCAGGAAAAGAATATAAACTATTCCAGGTATTTTTAAAACACAATCTATTACAAGCTTCACTGAAAAGCAACATTCAAGCCCTCAGTTTTTGGCTGGATTTGCTAAACAAAGAGCATCCAGTCAGTCTGTATTCACTGGAGATGTTGTTACACTTGGGGGCAGATAGCAATAGCCCCTTCCTGTGCCCAGACTTCTGCCTTGGCCAAAAGTGAGCTATCTATGAAATTTCCAGCAATTGTTACTGTACAAAAGTTACTGGTAATGGCTACTCATTATATTGTGCAGGGCTACAGTAAGTTGCCCTGCTCATCCCTATCATCCTTTGGTCTGACTGTTGTGTCCACATCATGAATAAACTGCATGTATTTGGCACATGGGTCTCACGTTCCTTAGAAATGCAGTACAGATGGATTGATTAATTAGATAACAAGATGGACAGAAAGCTGTATTAAGCAAATTTATGTGCTATGGAGAATAAAACATACAAAATAAACCTTCAGACAGAGATGTAACATAGCATTTCTACAGGAAATGTCATCTACATTATCTGGGCCAGAGTCCATTATCAGCATATATACTAACGTATGCATAGAGTAATTCTTATGTCTGAATGGACAATTTCGACTCCTGTGATGGCTGAGCTATTTACAAAACGAGGATTCACTGTTAAAGGCCACTGAAGTATTTCTTTAACTTCTCTAGCAAAGAGAGGAGCTAATTTTCCTTATTTTTCCAGTGTAGAAAACCACACAAAATGTTGATTTGTACCAAAAGACTTCTCTTCTATGTTTTTACAGTATTTCATATGAAAGGGACTTTTGGGCCTTAGATGGAACTACCAGGGATAAATGACGAGCTATATATATATATATAAAAAAAAAAACCTATGTTTCCTTTCATGATTCTTTGATGATGTGTTCATCATTAGGGCATTTATATAGAACAAAATGACATTTGAAAAGCTCCCCAATTTTATTTGAAAAATCAGTGGGAAAAAGGCTTTGGAATTATGTAAGAAAATACCAAAAAATCAATCCTACAGTACATGAAGCACTGTGACCGGTATTATGCAGTCTTATCCAATTATTTTGTCATAACAGTCCCGTTTATTTTGTAAATCCAGGAAAATATATTTAAAACAGGATAGAGTGCTGGAGTTAGTGTTCAGTATTTTCTCTCATAATTAGTAGCTTTCTAGAACTCAACCAGCAAAGTAGCCAAATAACACTCTAATTGTGACCCTAAATAGTGAAGGAGTACATCTCGACCCGGAGAAATCAGGTTAGTTCCCTTGTATTCCCCTTTGCTGTCAATCAGCCACCTTTCTACTGACAACAATTCGACAGACAATGGACATTGGAGGTCAGAGGGATTATGCCAGACAAGCACTGGCAGACATACAGTTCCTGTGCCATTGAAAACTGGTAAGGAATTAATAGCTGCATTGCCTTGACAGAGTCTGTGTAATCTTGTATTAGGGAACATGCTAAAGGCTTTCAAATTCTTCCTTTTAATGGGAAAACTCTACCCCAGTATTTCCCCAATTTCTTGCAGCCATTCTGCAAGGATTCCTCTGCACTCACCATCTTAAGCCCTGGGCTGACTAGACTCGCCATGGCAAGTTGATGGGAGTGGGGAAGTGATGAACAACACAACAAATCTGTGTGAAAAGGACATGTAACCTGGAGTTCTGCATATTTTCATAGAATAAACTCAAGATTCATTGAATGTCTTGTAGATGATGGCATAGTTTTAGAGTGAGAGCTCTCCTATAGGTCCCGTGCTTATGATCAACATGGAGCAGCAGAACTTTGTGAGTAATATCTAAAGTTTAACAAAGTATTAGGTTAAACCCCTTTAATACTGTGTCTATCACTGTAGTGGAAAAGGCAGATGCTCAAAGCAAGGTCAAAGTTTTCCTTAAGTAGAAAACAAATCAATTTTTATATCCACAACATTTTTGCTATTGTTTTTTGTTTCTTTTAAACACTAATTAAAAACTAATGGCATTTAATTATGTTCAGTTTATAGTACTTAAGAACATTTTATTGAATATATGTATATGGGCAGAATTTTGGTAGAATGTGCTCATTTTGATAAAATAGTTTTTTTCATTAGAAATTAAAATCACCTTTCCTAAATAAGCAACTCTTGCACAGGCAGAATCCATGCCTTTAAGAAACTTCTATCAAGTGAAAAACAAATGTCATTGATCTATCTTTATTTCATGTAGAAAAACACTACTGTATTTATTTTAGCATTTCTAGTGTATAATGAAACATTTAAAAATGAACAGTAGCTTTCTCTTTTGAGCAAGACTTGAAATCAATGGAAGGGCAGAATTTTTGTATTAATAAGTGTCAATGAAGAGTTACTGCTGTAAAACAAAACAAAAAATATATATTTTAAATTATCACCAGTGCTGGAATATCAAACATAGTTAAAATGCAGCCTTTATTGGTCTTTAAATTTGCCTAAATAAAAAAACAAATTCCATCCCAAAGATATTCAAGGATTAACTAGAGCTTTCCTGCAAGAAATAGTTTTGTGGGTTTATCTGAAATTATGATGGTTAAAATGCAGGACCTTTATGACCTGCTCAATGGCAGGTTTACATTGAAACTGTTATAAATTATTACAGAGGTGAAGCCAATCTAAACAGTCCAACATAAATATATCTGCAGACATACTGGCTACTACATATTCTAAACACTGTCTGTATATGAATAAACAGAGCTTTCTAAATCATTTAAGAAAATGTATTTATTCATAAAATCAATAATATTTATTTTTGTGTTTGACAAAAAAGGCCTATTATATCTAACTTATTGGAGCTTGAAAACTTTTTTATGGATTCTTATGTGGTTTTCCTACATCTGATAATGGTTGAGAATTTTATTTTGAATTATGTGAATGTTTCTAATAGTTTTTGTATTTGACTAATCTTTACCTGTTTAAATTGTTATTTTATTAAATTTCACAAGTTAAATATTTGAATAAACATACTGTATAGGGCCACTTTTTTCAGCACTGTGTCAACTAAAACTTTTATCAGTCTATAAAACAGACAGGTAATATTGAAAAACAAATTCATATTTGTGTGTTTCTACTTTCTTATTCATTTGGATCAGCAATAAAAATACATATTTCAGTTCATACTATTATAATAAGCAGCATTTGTGGCAGGAAAGGAAATGTGAGATGTTAACACATGGCCAGACCATGGGTATTCCATTTATATGCATGAAACCATACAGGAAAAATTGCAGACTCAAATAAAATTATGTATAATGACACTGTTTGTGTTGCTTCCTAATTTCATACAATATTAAAAATATTATATCACATTAAAATTCCTCCTGTTAGTTTCAAGATTTCCAGAGTGCTTTGCAAAAGTGGCAAACTGTGAGCTACATTGAAGAATAATAAAAATGCACATAAGTTACATATGCAAAATACAGCTATGAATAAAGAGCCTTAAAACTACAGAAAATGGGAAGTGAGAAAGGTAAAATCTTAATATCAGTTGTACTGGACCTTTCTGTTGGGTTAGAGGAACCTGCCAGAACAGCAAAGGCAGCTGTGAAATAATCTAAATATCATTTTTTCCTAATTTCTGTCATTGACGAGTTATGCTCAGAGTCATCAAGTTCTGGGTGTCCTTCAAAACTCCTGGTGTTTTTTTTTTTATAATTATTATTACAGTGTTTTCTTTTCTTATTTACTATATAAATACCTGGCAAGGCTCTTAATTATTCACAGTTGCTGCATTTGCACATCACTTGGTTACTTACCTCCAGCACTTCCCTTAGAAAGTTTCCCCTTGTACCTGCTGTACAATACAAAACAAATGGATAAAAAGAAACTAAAGCACCCTTTTTATTTCAAAAATTATACCACTGTAGATTTCAATCCTTCATGTCCCTAGTCCTTCCAGGTTCTCAGTTAGAGCCATTTATTGTCACCATGTGGAGCACGTAGTAGACGTGCAGTTAGAGATCGTTAGCACTGCATGCGACTGACATTCCTATTCTTACTGGTTTTATATATTGTCAGCTTTCCCTGCTTTGATTGTTCCCACTGGGGATCTCCTCTCTGATGCTGCTGAATGCTTGTGGGGAAAAGAGTCTGCTTTGGTCTTGGAAACACTAACTAGGGCTTTTGGAAATTTTTCTAAATAGTTCGGAAGGGGCTGAGGAGGGGAACAGTTTTTCTGAGTCAGGACTGCAATCCTGAAATAATTGTAGGATGGAGGATGAAGTATGTTTGGGGTCCGATTTTTCTTGGTAATGGGGAGAAGTTACAGGCAAGCTATAGGCTTTAGGCAGCTGAGGACAGGGGAAAAGAGAAATGTTTTAAATAGGAAGGAGGCTACATTGCTCCAGCTCCCCACCCCAGCTCCCAGGGAATATCACATGCGCAGAGGGTTGCTCCCCTTCCGCCACGTGCTCTTTGCCTCCTTTGCATTTATCTTTTTCTAGCCACATCTTATTTCTGATCTCTGTACATTAGCAGGTCCTGCACCTAATTTGCTCTTACTTTTTACCCCCTTACCTCTCTCCCTTGAGTTTCCCACGCCTCTTTCCCCTGTCTGTCACTCAGGCCTAAGTGGCCCCCACTCCCGTTGGGGACTGTGCCCCCCTTACCAGACACTCCTGTTTCGGGATGGCCCGGAGCAGTGGGATGGGACAGGAGGTGCTCTCAGACAGCCGCATCCCTGATGGCCCCCCAGCACAGCAGCTGCAGCAGCGGCCAGGCTGGGCGAGATGTGCCGCTGCCGCGGAGGCTGAGCGCACTGCGGCTTGCAGAGCTCCCTGCCTGCGCTCCCTCGTCCCCCACCAACGACGCTTCGAAAACGAGGTGGGGATTCGAGCCTCCTTCCCAAAGATCTGTGCATACCCATTTTTCTTGTCTTTTAAGCCAAGCTCAAAGTTGGGATCTGGAATCACAGCAAACTCCAAGCTCTGGGTGGCTTAATTTCAGGGTTCCAGTTCATTCCAGTCCACAGCCAGACCCACACAGCAAAGTCTGGATCCCAATCTGAACGTCCTCCCTTCAGATATCTCATGTTTCAGTTCAGGGCCTTCAGTTAGCGGTGGTAAATCTGAAGGAGCACTGAGACATTCACGCAGCAGAGGAGCTGGCACCATTATTTCCAAAACTTCCTGCTTTACCTGGAACTGCAACACGCAGTCCTTGGATTTGATAAAATGATTAAATAAAGAAATGATTATAGTGGGTTTTTGCCAGCCCACAATCTCTGAAAGTACCAGCAAGCCATGACAGTCAGCTATTTAACATCATTAACAGGAGGCAGCTCGTGTTGGTTCCAAACAAAATCTCTGCTGCAAAGTGAACGGGCTGTTTTACCTCCCGTCCAGCAGCTGGGAAATGAATGGCTGGGCTTTCAGCAGGTATGATAAGTAGGGTGCTGAGCAGTGAGTCATCACTGCTTTTCCTTGCTACTGTAAGCAAGGCTTCTTCAGGAGGCTCACTTGCAAGATAGCATTGGACATAGAATAAACAACTGACAGTGTTTCTGTAATTCTCACTCACTACTTCATTCCTACTGAACGGAGAAGAAATTGCTACCAGCACTGACAGGGAGGTAAAGATGATTCATTTTAATGAATCTAAGCTAACAGCACAAAAAAGTATAGAAGGTGGAAGACATTAACAAAAAGATAAAACCAACGAGGAGCTGCTTATAATGAAGACATTAAATGAAGAAGATGGATTGATATTTAATTCGAAGAATGAAAAATAAGCAAAATAAAATAAAAATGATAAAGTAATCTAATAGATATTGCATTTCCAAGAAAAAAATATTCTCTAATTGTTTAATGAGTTCATGTTGTGGATGGAAAATATAAAGAAATCACATCAAGAGAGAAAAAATTCTTGCACAGTAGATAAGTAGTAAGGAAAGCAAACAAAAAGCAGCAAAATAAAGAAAAGAAAGATCAGAGGGAATACAAAACCTTCATAAAGAAAGAAGAGGTAAACAAAGGAAGAAACTTTAAGCAAAAATAAAAATCTGACATTACTTATACTTCAAGACTTATAAAAATTACATGAAAGAGTGCACTCCAAATTGTCTTAGTTCTAAAGTTTCCTTGATGCTTATTTCAGCGATTAGCTCCCTGCTCCTGGGTCACATGTACCATGTGAGTTTACTCTCCGTACCTTGGCAAAAGCTGTGGTATTTCCCCAACTCTAGAATCAGATGACAACTGTAATTCTAACAATCAGAAATTCAAGAAGCTAATTATATAAAATATCCACACCCTGTCAGTGTTGAATTATGCAAAATATAAGATACATAGGAAGCTATATGTATCTATTTTAAATGGTAAGGACACTTTGAAATTTATCATTTATCCCTCTTAAGTTCATCCTTTGTAAATCTTAAAAGCTTTCTCCATAAGCAATGAAATTGATAAAAATTCGGTGATGAAAACATTCAGGGAAATATTTGTACCAGCCTTTTGTTCATATTTTTGCAGCTGCTGTGGTGGTTGTTATTTTTCCCTTCCACTGTCTTTAAACCTCTATTCAGATTTCAATAGTCAACTACAACAGCAGGTCAGCCACCTTCAAGCCTGTGTCTACAATGGCAGTGACTTGAGCAGGATTTAAACAAGCCGGCACTTTTCACTTACTGAGAAAGAAGAAATTGCCCACAGAGTAAGTGTTATATATTTTAAACATTCTCTTATAGGAAAAAAAAAATGTCCAAAAAGTAAATCTGAATGTGAACCAAATGCAAGGCAAATATAGACTGGCACGGAACCATCTGACAGTGTAAATGCTCATTTGTCATCTCAGGGGAGTGTTAACTCCAGCACCTGGTTACAGCAATTTAAATGTCATCATGGTAATTCTATCATGGCTGATTTAAGGCTAATTAAAAACAATAGTTAATTATTTTAAGTTTTATTTTGCAATGGAAATTTCCCAAAATATATATTTTCTGTAAGATTCAGTTGCCATGGGATTTCTGGTTGAATGTTTTTATTAAATAAAATGCTTCCAAGTTTTGGTTGCCATTTTTTCACTTCTATCTTTTCCTGCCTTTCTTTTCATTTTCTCTTATATAGTCTATAGAATGACCAGTGCGGGTTTTTTTCCCCACCTTCAGTTTCAGTTCTCTGAAACTTTGCAAGAGTTGAGGAAGTTTTGAAAGGTTACAGTTATAAATGTAAAAGGAAAATATTACTTTCAAAAAAAGGAAAAAGCATTCCCAGTTGAGTGTAATTCAATCAATCACATACCAAAAAGAAAAGCAAACAACTCAAAACAAATAAAAAATTAAAAAAGTGTGAAAGGAACAAAAAAAATCCACTAAAGGAATTCTAAAATGTTCTGCCAATTAAAAAAGTGGTTTTGTTCTATAATGAGCATTATTTCAAAATAACTTATGAAACTTTTTTTGTTTTTTTAATGAGTCCTCCAACTAACCATTTCAGTAGAGTATTTTGCACAAATCTCAAAAATATAAGTGTAAATTATGAAATAAATTCTAAATATACTGGCAAACAATATACATGAATAACAGTGTAAAAAGAGAATAACATAAAAAGTAACATACATAACATAGTAGAATATTTTAACTAGTCTAGATCACCAATATGGAGATCACCACTATATCACTGTAGGTCACAGTGATTTGACTTTGATTTGACAGGCATGTAAAGAAGAGAAAACTAAAACACTATTTCTTCACGTGTTTTTTTTCTTAATGTGGTCCAGGACTGGAGAAAAATAAAAATTAAATGGAGGGAAATCCAAGGGACAAATAACCAGTGATAATCATTTTATTTTTGTAATAATACCCCTTTTGATATTGCACCAACATCAGTGGAAGGTGAAAGGTATGGTATTTCTTGAGACCTTGAATATCAGCAAATATGACCTATTTAAATAGATCACAGCTGTATTTCAGTCACCTATTGGTGTTGAATACATTTCCTTTTCTCCTCCACACATCAGACACAATAATATTTAATGACTCTGCACAGACAGGAGTTGGAAAGATTATTTATAAACGATGACTCTACCAGCTCCATCAGGGTACAAACTTCGTCCCTCCAACACTTTATCAGGTTCTTTTAGAAGCAGCTCCTTTAAGGCTATATTTCCATATAAAACGTAAATAATGACATAGCAAATCATCAGCATTAGCTAATGTTATCGATTCTTCCTAGCAACAAATCATCTTTGTATCAAATGATACTTACAGGTGATGCTTGGGTGACTCCAGACCAGCCTTCCTGATTGGAGTTCTAGTTGTACCATGAAAAACCTGAAAGCAGAAGAAAAGAAACACCCATGAACTATCACAATGCAACTAATTGTTCAGCCTTCACTTTCTTTTTTGGGAGGAGGATCAAAGTAGGTGGCCGCAGCACCCCAGCAGTAAAGGACAGATCTCTGCTTTCCTTGGCTAGAGAATTTGGCACTTTAGGGTCTACAATATCTAATTTGCTTTATGGGAAAACAAAGTTTTAGCTCTTCTGGAATGAGTGAGATTATACTGGCTCTGGGCTTTCCCATTTTATTTTTTGCTTTTGTATCCAGGAGCAACAGACGTCAGTGCACCTGCTGTCCACATGCACATTCCCAGTGAGGGCCAATAATATCTTATATTCATTATAGTTAATCTGTGGACCTGATTTTTCCAAATCAGAACAATTCAATTTATCTAATTTGTTCCCCTATGCAGACAAAAGTATAAATGAAAGATGGGAGAGAAATATCAACCATTTCTACAACTTATCCTGTGATAGCATTCCTACTATGCCAAGTGAAGTACAAACGCTTTACCCTTTGTTTTCAAAATAATATTCCTATCTGAACTTTTAGCCTGTAGGTGAAGTCAGAACTAATCATGCTGAAAAAACACCCAACAATCAAGGTTTCTATCTTTCCAAAATGACATGAAAACCAGCAGAATTTTCAGTCATTTTTGATCCTGTCCATATGTTAGTTAAAGGCGAATTTTAAAAATCATGGAAGTTTGAAGGGTTGAGATGTTCATCTAATTGAGAAAACTGAATAACGTTTGAATCTTTGTGCATTCATCCAAACATTAGCCAACTTCTAGTTTTACAAAGCTCCTCCCTTAACTGAATTGGTCAAAAAATGCTTCAGATTTCTCATAAACTGTGATTACCCCATGAAATAAATCTGATATCATAAAATACATATAGTTAGTCACTGAATGGATTTGATTATGTAACAGATCCCAGGAAGAGCCCTCTCCTTACTTTCCCTCCAAAATTGACAATATTGTGTGCATATACTTAACACAAGAATGATTCCAGATTTTTCCTGAGCTCAGGTAATGTGAATCATGATCCTTTTATTGTATCCACAGAATAGGCATCAGCTTTCAACAAGAACTGCAGGTTAAGTCAACCTGAATCCATGAGTTCATCCATTGTGATTCAGTTATAGAGTTAAACACATTTGGTAAAATCTTTGTCCCTCTTAAATCAATGACAGTATTTCAACAGTTTAAGAGCAAAATCCAAAATCTATGAGAAAGAGAGGTGTGACTGACTAAAATATAAAAATAAAACATTTTACTGTAGGTCTTTTTGCTTCTCCACTCCCCTTTCTCTCATACAGTGTTACAGACCAAGAGTTCTTTAGAAGCAACTTTCTGTTTCATCACATACAAATAACGTGTCTTGCCAAATTCAATATGAATTTTACCATTAAATTAACAAGGAAGTAAATATGCTGGATATATCAGCATACACCACTATTTTTGCTTTAATTTCACAGAATCACAGAATGGCTGAGGTTGGAAGGGACCTCTGGAGATCATCCAGTCCAACCCCCCTGCTCAAGCAGGGTCACCTAGAGCACATTGCACAGGTTCATGTCCAGACAGCTTTTGAACATCTCCGAGGAAGGAGACTCCACAACCTCTCTGGGCAACCTGTGCCAGTGCCCTGTCACCCTCGCAGTGAAGAAGTTTTTCCTCATGTTCAGATGGAATTGTCTGTGTTTCAGTTTGTGCCCATTGCCTCGCGTCCTGTCACTGGGCACCACTGAAAAGAGTCTGGTCCCATCCTCTTGACAGCACTCCTTCAGATGTTTATCAACATTGATAAGATCCTCCCTCAGCCTTCTCTTCTCTAGGCTAAACAGGCCCAGCTCTCTCAGCCTTTCCTCATAAGAGAGATGCTCCAGTCCCTTAATCATCTGAGTAGTCCTCTGCTGGACTCGCTCCAGTAGCTCCATGTCTTTCTTGTACTGGGGAGCCCAGAACTGGACGCAGTACTCCAGATGTGGCCTCAGCAGGGCTGAGTAGAGGGGGAGGATCACCTCCCTCCACCTCTTGGCAACACTCTTCCTGATGCACCCCAGGATACCATTGGCCTTCTTGGCCACAAGGGCACACTGCTGCCTCATGCTTAACTTGCTGCCCACCCAGACCTCCAGGTCTTTCTCCGCAGAGCTGCTTTCCAGCAGGTCAACCCCCAACCTGTACTGGTGCAGGGGGTTATTCCTCCCCAGGTGCAGGACCCTGCACTTGCCTTTGTTGAGCTTCAGGAGGTTCCTCTCCGCCCACCTCTCCAGCCTGTCCAAGTCTCTCTGAATGGCAGCACAACCCTCTCGTGTGTCAGCCACTCCTCCCAGTTCTGTATCGCCGGCAAACTTGCTGAGGAGGCACTCTGTCCCTTCATCCAGGTCATTGATGAAGAAGTTGAACAAGACTGGACCCAGTACTGACCCCTGGGGGACACCGCTAGCTACAGGCCTCCAAGTGCCACTGATCACAACCCTCTGAGCTCTGCCTTTCATCCTATTCTCAATCCACCTCTCTGTCCACTCATCTAGCCCACACTTCCTGAGCTTGTCTATGAGGATGTTATGGGAGACAGTGTCAAAAGCCTTGCTGAAGTCAAGGTAGACAACATCCACTGCTCTCCCCTCATCTACCCAGCCAGTCATTCCATCGTAGAAGGCTATCAGATTGGTTAGGCATGATTTCCCCTTTGCGAATCTATGCTGACTACTCCTGATCACCTTCTTGTCCTCCACATGCTTGGAGATGGCCTCCAGGATAAGCTGTTTCATCATTTTTCCAGGGATGGAGGTGAGGCTGACTGGCCTGTAGTTCTCTGGGTCCTCCTTCTTGCCCTTTTTGAAGACTGGAGTGACATTAGCCTTCCTCCAGTCCTCAGGCACCTCTCCTCTTCTCCATGTCCTTTCAAAGATGATTGAGAGTGTCAGTCAAGAGATTAAAATAGATTTCTGCATACACTAACACAAAAGTAATATTGTTATTTAATGAAAAGATGGCAAAGAAAATAGGTGGAAAGAATTTAGAAAGCTCATCTGTAATCAAACCATATGACACTCAAAAGCAATCTTTAAACCACCAGTATGAATGTTTGCACACAGTGCCATGAAGTCAGTTGCTGATGTGGAAAATACTATATTTTTCCACAACTGGGCATCTGGAGACTATAATTACCATCCAAAGGAGCAGTCTGGTTCTGAGAAGTAAATGACACCCAGCTAGACAACCCTGTCTAGCATTTTTGATTAATTAATGAAAAAATATATTCAAAAACTGAGCCTATTCACACACACACACAGACTAGCACTGAATTACAGGTTAGACAGGATTTTCAAAAAAAAAAAAAGCATATAAACAAACTTTGCAGTTGAAATCTAGATAAATATGCAAAAATTATTTTATTCTTGTGGAAAACTGTCAAGAAGTAATAATCACTAGAGAGGATAATAATACTAATCAGTAATAAGCTAGCCTAGAAAACAGTAAAAGAACCTACATTTTCATGTATATATATATATATACCACTTATACGTCTAAATATACCACCACTGCAGCATCTAAGATGCACAGACTACACCACTATTTTCATTGTCCCCTTTTGTTAATCTCATAGACAGCTGTAGAAAAATCCCAAATTCAAAAAAATTCAGTATTTGAAACAAAGGAAGTTTCTTTCCTATCAATCAAATGTTTTCATGATAACTATATGTAATACACATTATTAACAAGGTAGATAAGGTGTCAGAAATAGTCTAAGTATGTAATATTGCACAGTGATAAGGATAGTCTTTAACAGAGAAAAATACATGGAATGCCTGGGACTTTAAGTTGTGTTTAAATAACTATAGCAGGCTTAATCCTGTATTTTCATTGGAGTGTAGAATGATGCTTAGCTAACTACTTTTTATATTTTCGCTTTGATAAAGCAGGTAGTATTTACATCGACATTGCTTCATCTCATCTGGATATTATAAAATTTTCTCTGCACATACATATGAGGAGGAAGTGTCTAATGCTGGTGTAGCAAGCATCAGATATTCAAAATTATTAGTATATTTTTAGTCTTGGTATTCTAATGGTGCTTTCATAGACCTCTAATGAAAACCCCATAGATCTGCTGGAGAATTTCATTCACATCTTCTAGGTAATTCTGAACCTCATCCAGCAGCTCTCAGTGATGTGGCCAGCTCTTTAATTCAGTGGAATTATTTAGAAGAGCAAAAATAAAGCCCCATTTAAGACGGCTCATATTTGATCCTCTAAAAATTCCTACAGGACCCAATTCAAATTGAACAGATTATAAAGAGTTCTGGAGTGGGTTCCTCTCATTCTCCCCTAATGGAGAGGTTCTAATTTTTAGGGACTAATGACTTTGTTGTGGAAGGGAGAGAACAGAGAAAAAATGACTACAACGGTCAGTGATCTCTTGATCACTGAAGAGTAGAAATAAGTTTTAGCTCTATTTCAACAGAGGTTTAAGTACTTGATATTAGATCAATTTTATAGGTATTTATACATACACATAGGCACATGTAAATAAGTATGTGTGCATATACAGATACACTAAATATCAAATATTCATTATAAATGTATGTATGTGTGGTATATATCATAGAAAGAACAACTAGACTGAAGTTTCCTTTTTCTAGTGGATACCCTAAGCACCGCTTCAGAAAGACTCATTCTCTCTGAATCTAATGAATATTTAGGGATCAGGATTATGAATTTCTAAAGCAAGAGGCCTGTCTGTGGGGGCATGGTGGGCACGAGTAGCTCTGAGCTCGGCATTTCACCTTCGGCTGCTTGGGCAGCCGCTGCCTCACCTGCTGCTTCTCAGGAAGCTCCTGTAAGGAGCCTACGTTCCCCACTGCTGCCTATTCCACTGGGCAGGCTGGGACCGAAAATACAGGCATCGCAAAGGTGAATCAAACATTTGTTGAGGATTCTAGCTCTAAATGCCTGAGGCTGCACTGCAGCAGCCTGTAATGTCTATCGGCAGGAGCAAGACTGAGTCATAAATGCCAACCAAATGAATAAGAAACTATCTTTATAATTATACTGCAGTACAACAAACAGGAAAACACGTACATAGAGAAAGAAAATGATCCTTAACTCAGACATGCATTTCTTGTGTAATGGACATTTTCAGGGAGGACTGGGGATTCCCTCATATGCTGAAACCACTGCTTTGCTCATCTTCCTTAGAGACCATACCCTGAATGACCCTTTGACTTCAGCATCAGTTCAACCAGCATTTTAGAAAGGCCTGCTCTGGCAGACTTCCTTCTCCATCATGGCATTACAACAAGGGGCTTAAATTTGTTCCACTATTGTAGGCATTTTATTGAATCTCTGCCAAAGGAAGGTGGCAAACTTAGCAGAGCTTTTTTTTCAGCAAGTCTTGTTCAACCCTGCTATGAGGGATGAACTAAGATCTGAAATCCAGAAGACCCAGAAGTACCACCTAAGGGTTCCCGTAGGCCAGAAGAACTATCTGATCTGCAATTATGGAGCTGTAAAAGAGTTTGCATTAAGAATCTGCCCCAGCTTCAGCTAATGGAGTAAATGCCGCATGTCTTATAAAACTGTTCCAGTAGTTAACTCAGCACACTCTAAAATCTACCTTTAATTTCCAGAATTTTTTCTTTCCAGGAGAAGGTCATTTCACTGTATAATTTGTAACCCTTAGCTCTGTAAATGGATGTGCAATTACTACTGAGATGTGTTTCTACATGGTCTGCAGCTCAAGACTGACTGTGGTTCTGCCTTTTGAAAAGCTGATCTCAATCACTGTTATCACAAAGCATATTGTAAATTTTTTCTGAAGCTCTAACCAAATTATTGTACTAGCATAATAATTTTTTCATTTTATTCCAAAATCCATTTTATTACATAATTCCTTAATATTGGAATTCCACAATTCCAATATTAATTCCCATTAAGGCAATAATTTAGAATAGTATAATATTTACCTTTATCAATGTTTTCTGGGTGTTATATAGTTAGGTCAGCAAACAATACAGTTTATGTATACAGACCATGATAGCTAATAGTGGTTTCCAAAGATAACTCTTTTATTTAAGACACCATGCTGTTTTCCAGGCTACCTTCAAAAATTCATTTTTCTACCAAACTTACAAAGCCTTTGGGATGGTCAAAATATGTGCACAGTTGGAGCGGGAACAATTGTCAGGTTCATACTGATGGTTAAAAGTCTGACCAATACTCCAAAGTGACATTCTGGGAAATATGCAAATGATTTTTCAAGTTATTTTAGAAATAATGGTATTCAACTCAGGAAGTTTATATTAAATACAATCTACAGTGGAGTTACAGTGAGAACTTCGCTTTGGCTGATGGATGATAAGAATAAAGTCCTCCCCAGATGAATTGAGCCTTGTGTACATATCCACAAGCTATGCTCAGGCAGCTTATTTCACATAAAATTCCTACATAATGGATGGTTTCATCTAACATTGATCCCAGTCCAGTTGGATCCTAGATTATCAGGTTGGATTTTTCAGCTGAAAAAATACAGTGGTAATATTTACAAATATTGACTTCAGTTCAGGCTCTTGGAAGTTAAACATGTGACATGATTCCCAGAGATAACTCAGGAATTAGAGCTTCTTTCTGGACGGTTCGGAGTTTGGTATTTATACAGAGTATTTGATATTTTTTAAAACCTAGTTTGTGGTAGAATGAGCAAATGCTGTTCATAAAATGAACATTAATGTTTATGAAACAGAGAACTTCTACAGAGATATCCTCCAGAGTAGGAAAAAAACAAATGTGGTGCTGTCAAAGTTAAGGTATTTTACTTGAGGTCTCAAAGAACTCCTGAATGAGAGACTTTGCACAAAAATATGGTTTCAAAATGTCAAAAGTCTTCTTTTATAGGTTTTTTATCATTTCAAGCAAAAATAATGACAGGCTATTGTGAAATGTGACCCCAAGACATACAAAGTTATAATAGAAAAAGTAGTAAAAGAATATTTTCAACATTTCTGAATGGCGTGCTTGCTTTGAGCTTGTGCATCGCAAGATGATGTCCAGCTTTCTTAAGCTCCACTGTAATATAAGCAATAAAAATACCAATATAGGAAGTTAAACTATCCTTTTCCTGTGCTTTGACTCCATGTATACTCTTCCACTGAATTCCGTATATTCTATCATTGAATTCTCATTCACAATTGTAGCAAAGAAAATTTATGTGTCTTCACTTTCAGAGACTTTCACAGCTTTTCCTCCCTCTATGTCATTTTTCATAGATACCTATTTGTTAAATTTTCCAGCAAATACCTTCACACTCTCTCCTATGGTAGACCACATTTTTGGAAGGAGTTTTCTGTAAGCATACATACAGTTATTACAGTATTCTTCTTCAAACTCTTCTTTCAAACTATTTCACTTTATGATGCTGCAAGTAACTTGGCAATGATTTGACTTGCATACACTGAAACCGCTGTGATGCTAACCAGTGCTGTCTCATTGTTTCCCTGCACATCTTCCTCCATCTGCCGGTCTCCATCGTGTCTTTTGTCTTGGATAGAAATTAACACATTTTCTTATGTCTGAGTGGTGTAGTCCTGACCCGTGATTCTAGGCATTAAGATAAAATAATACATGAATGCTAGCAATAATTTGAAGACTTATAACCCAAGCTATTAAAATTAATTTTCCTGGATTTTTCCAGGCTATTTTATTCTGTTTTCTGATTAATCTATCCATTTTATCAATTTCCCAAGCTATATTTCTGATGTACAATAGAAATTATTTGTAAAGTTTTCTGTAGGAGAAATGTTGCTATCCCATAAGATTCAGACAGTCTTCTCTCAATTGAGATAAATTTAAAAATGAAATATTTATATGGTTTTAGTTCTAACAACCTTCTTATTCATTGCATGTTTATATTTTTTTAACAATAAAAAGGTGCACATTGATATTCAGCAACTCTGCAGGGATATTTTTGCTTCTTTGGTCATTTTATCCTGTACCAACAAAAATTAATCCTGGCCCTTTGTGAAAAACAGTTGGAAGGCAATGGCTGCTTTCAAGAACCTGTAGGACCTGTGTTTCTCTAGTACCATGGGGCTTCCTGCTGGCAGGAAAAGGCAGACAGAAGAATCAGCATGAAGGATTGGAAGAGCAACTGCAGACCATTTCTTATTCTTCTCAAAATTTGAAATTGCTAAAATTCAAATTATGATTCCCCCAAAATAGGTTGGCTCCCGAAAAATATCATTTACATTTATGTGAATACCTGCAGTCTTTTGTCATTTTTTCAGTTTTGAGGACAACCAAAAAAGGGGCTGGCAGGGTCAAGGGAGAAACAAAATCAATTATCAAATCTTTCAGGGATGAAAACACTAGCTCTTAAGACTTCCATGAGAAGTTATTTTCAGCTTTCCTCCAAAACACCCTGCTGATATAAACACATCCCCTACAGCCACAGTTTCACAAATGTACTTTTCTGGGGCAATACCTGTTTGAACAAGTCCTCCTCCCTATGCCTTATTTCCCTCCACTACCTCATTTGAGCCAGTATAATTGTTTGTATGGCCCTGCAGTGAACATAACTGGAAGACTGAGCTGGGTAGTAAGTAATCTGTCCCCAAAATAAAATTAGCGCAAGCCAATTACCCAGTCAGGATGGCCGCACAGACCATCTCTACCAGCACAATGAGAAGAGTGATGTGGGGACTGAGTACTAGCCACTTTCAACTTCAGTGGGATCCATTTTTTGATTGTTAGGTAATTTCTGAACTTGGGGCATTTATGTAGACACAGAAATAAGGAGTTAGATCATTTAATTTGACACACGCTTTTAAAACCATGGCCATAATGCAGATTCGGTGGAATCAATGGAAGAGTTTAGAGTAATACTGAACCACTAATTTTATAGAACAATTTAATTAAACAATAGACTAAATAGGGAACCCAAGAGTATTTCTTGTAGGATACCTTCTATTTGAATTAATTCTGTGTGTGGGACACTGCTTAATATATTCATTTATTATAACTGTTAGCAGCTATGTGTTGTCTTAAAAAACAAACTGTGGCATAGGATTTCAAAAGCACTGGCTGTAGTTGGAATTTCTATGTAGTGGCCCTGAGTTGTTGAGTGTAATTTTAAAAGGATTAGTTATAGCAAAATATTTTCTTAAAGGGAACATTATGTAAAAAGTTTTACCTGTGAAAGAGCCCTAGGAAGACAGCTACCAGGCTTGCTGCTCAACTGGTCAGCTTTATAACTTGGCCATGAGAGAATGGATGAGTATATGAGTCATCTGTGCATGCTTCACAAAAAATTTTTTTTATTAGTGATTGCCTTTCTGACTAACACATCTGGGCCTGAAGTTGACTGATGTTTGCCACTACTGGAACAGAGCTTAAAATTGTTTTTTCCCAGTTCAGTTTAGAAGGTCAGCTTAACTGGACTCTGTAAGATGCGCGTTTCCTTTTGCTGTCAAGCATGAGGGCTGTGATCAAGTTGGATTTGTTCAATTTCTTTTGTGTATACAGTGAAATTTGTTTGCGAAAACAAACATAAGGACCTCTTGCTATGATTTATGAACACGTAATGGAAGTTATGAATGACTGTCTTGCATCTTAGAAAACAGAACATGTGGCACAAACACGGCCTTTGTTCCTCCATCTCTGTGATGTTTACTTACAGTTGGCTGAGAACAGGAAAAGTAACTCAGAAATCAATTTCTATTCCCTTTGACAAAATATTCCTTACTTAATACTCAATGAGTGCAATACTGTGATTCTTCTAACAGAAAAAAGAAATTAGCTCTTATGTCTGTAGGTACCTCAGTACAGAGCAGCTGTTTTTGAGGTTCTGTAGGAGGGCTGTTAAATTGTCAGAACTACTGAGACCTGATATGGTGACATTATATGGAAGGATGAGTTATTCCTTTTTACTGCTTTTGCATAACAGTGAGTTGCAGGTAGCGTTTTCAGGCAATAATACACTGCATACAGCTATTACATGCGCGTGAACATTTCATTGTCCTATCCTTGCCCTTTTCACAAATTCTTTTAGCAGTTGAACAGTGAAACAGAGCGGTTTCTCTAAACCCTAGATGCTACTTTTCATCACCTCCCATGCCTTCTATCTTGTTTCATCACCTTCCCTTACCTTCAGTGACACTCACAACCTGTATAGGTCTTCCACGAACATGTGTGGCATTGGAAAAGTCAGGCATGGTCTGAATCCAGAAACAGTCCCTCCAGAGTGTTGGCTGTAAATACAGTGTGATGTTTCAAGAAAAGTTCAGAACAGAGAAACAAGAAAGCTTAAAGGTTTGGGAACACTACCATTTCAAGAGATGAACAGAGACCTGGGGATGAAAAGAGGGAGTCTGAAAACAAAACAGAATGCTGAATGGGCACAGAAAAAGTATGGGCAGCTGCTGCTCAAATGCAAGGCGGCAGCTGAAGAAAATGGAACAAACCACAAAGAATAAGAGAAATACTTTTTCAAGAAATCCACAATTGTATAAATTGATTGCCAGTAAATATCATTGGCTTCACAGGGTTAAATATATATGAACTATAAGAACAATAAATCACAGTGTTCAACTGAAAACAAGAACAAATATCCACTGAAACTTGCACAGAAATTTCCTATAGAAAAAGTTGCATAAAATATGCCTTCTTCTTTCCAAAGTTTTCTAATTTTCACAAGAAAATTTAAAACTTCACAATTGAAAAGGGGATTAATAGATATTTTCAGTAACAAAAATTTTTATTTTTATAGAAGTGAAAATTCTCTTTCTAAAAAACATATTCCACCTGTATAATATCAATTTTCTCCTTGCAAAGCAGAAGTCAGCCAGTCTGTGACTGGGTTAAGAATAAGCAGGACAGATTTTTTTTTATCTCCGTCTGTTACAATCTTCTCCCTAGCAGCTGAACACTATCAGAAATAAGACTATGTAGACCACTGAGCTGATTCAGTATCATAATTCCAAGGCTCTGTATTTAGTAAATCTCCTATGATTTAAGCATGCTCTCATTTCATGCAAAAAGTACAATATATTGCCCATATTGTTCTAACATATATATTTTGTTTTACAATCAAATTTTAGCTCTCTACCTAAATATCTGCCTTTCGTTACCATTCACAGGAATAAAAGTTCACTTTCACCAATACATACATAAATGAAGTTGAAAAAAAAACATGCAGAGTTTGTGAAATGTTTAGAAATATTTTCTCCATTGCTCATCCATCCCTTTATATATTTCCAAAAGTGTGTACAAGAATAAGATTTGCTTTTCTTAGTTTAGGAAACAAAATAGTTCACACATTTAAAGCAATAATTTATTAGAAAAAGTTAGTTATTTTTTCTGTAAAAATATAAATTTATAAGGTTTTACAGCTGAGCTTACTATGCTCATGAGGGTTAGAACATATTTTTATACAAGAGAAAACTACCTATGGTTTGGGGAGAGCAACATTTTCCATATTATTGGGTACAGTGGGACTAGCAAAATGAGGAAATTCATGTTTTATGAGTTTAAACAAAAATCAAAGTTACATAGTCATGTTAAACATCATCCTCTGTTCTTCTGGTAAAAGGGTCTAGAAGGCTTAACAACTATAACTTTGAACTTTGGGTTTCTTCTAAATTTGTTATAAACTATTCAGGGAGAATAACTAGCTACAGCTTTCTGCAGACCTCTTTAAATTGCTTTTGCTTGGCACTTTATGTAGCCTTTATACAGTGAAAAAATTGTATGTCCTGTGTACTGATTGATTATTTTGCAAATTAAAATCTCAAGGGACTGTAAAAATCATAATACATATTTCAGTGAACTAGGGAAATAAATTATTAAGACTCTTTACTGAATAAAACTTAACTGTATCTTTAATCCATGAAACTTTTAAATTACTTCTTATAATCACAGAATTTTGAAAATGTTAAGTGACTTGCACAGCTTTCATTTACATAAATTCATTTCATTTACATAAATTTACTGGAGGATTTCTCAAGCGAAGCATGACCCAAAGCTTCTAGAGTTGTCAAAGGACTTCTTTCCATTGAAGTCTTGAATTCCAATATCTCAGATTCCTTAGAAAAAGAAATGCTTGATCTGTTCTCAAAATCTTTGACCTAATATATGTATTTACTCCCAAAGGAATGTGTTTTGTACTGGATATAACTCCTTGGACGATTTACAGTTCAGAATGCACAGGATGTGTAATTTATCATGTTTTGGTGGCAATGAATTTTGTCACTGGTTGAATTATAGTGAACTTTTAATACTAAGTAGTGTACCTTTGGAGAAGTCAAAATAATAACTTAAACTAGTAATGGCTTGAGAGGATATAACAGAATTTAAGAAGTAATTCTTGTATAATTGAAATATAGTTCTGATCGTTTTTTAAACTGCTAAGAATCAGAACTGTCAATGTGTAGCCTGTATAGTCCTTTCTTGTGTATGATATTGATGAAAGGTTTAGAAAAAAAAATCACTACTTAATCTTGTTTATTTTCTATTTAGAAGTTACATTTGGATGTTAAGAAACCTCTGTTAACTGAAAAGCAACTGTTTTAATAAACAAATGAATGAACCAGAAGCCACAAACAGCACTGGCAGAATTTTAGCGAATATTTTGATGTCACTTAAAATAGGAAAGGAGAGAAATACTTAGAAAAATAAAAGTGATGTATAGCAATAAAAGTGTTAAAATATAATAATAATGCAAAGTTTCTGTGGGGAAATGTGTATTACAAACTGACATATAACTCCACTGAAGTTAGTAGAAACAGGTTTGTTTAGTGATTTCAATCTATACATATTAGGGCCATTTTTATTAGAGCTAAAAAAATATTAAGTATACATGTCCTTGTATTCCTTTAAATCCTTTAGAACAGCTGCTCACAAGATGAGCTAATACTACCTAACCATTTAGAAACAAAATATTGTGACACTTAGACATAAATGGAAAAATAGCACAATCTGGGGGTGGGGAGCAGGCTCAGAATTTATATGAACATCCTCATTCAAATAGGCCCAAAGTGATTATCAATTTTAAGTCCAGAGCAAAACTCCAAAGATAGAGGCATATGTATTCTCCCCCTTCTATTGATCAACTACTACATACACATAACCGAAGCATCATGAAAAGCCATTAAGATAAAAGTTTCAATTTATTCTGTCTGTATTTCTCTAGCTGCTTGACCTAAAGTTTTCTGTTATGACATACCACATGCCAGAGGGCACAAGAGACCTTTTTGATTGTGCAGTTAAAGGAACTATTAGAAACATGAAATCATTATTTCTGGAGGATTCGGGACATTTTTTTTTCCTGTGGACAGCTGCTGGCTATAGAACTGAGACAAATTTAATTCAGGAAAATATCCTAAGTCATGGAGCCAGAGAGGCTAAATCGGAGTGGTAAATATTGCTAAGCCATCATTACTTGCTAAATAGCTATTAGTCATCTCTATTTTTTTACTGCATGCTTAAAAGTTCTAAAGAGCCATTGCTTGTGATACATTCTTAAACAAAACAGAAAAATCTATCCTCTAAAACGACAGAACTCCGCCAAGGTAGCCTTGAGGGTCTAGTTTAAACCCCTGAAGTAAAGAATTCCACATTTCAAGGATTTAAGTGGAAATAAGATAAAATCCAGACTCACATTTTCCCCCAGAAGAACAGTGGTGAAGAAACAGATAAATATGAAAAGAGAGGGAAAAGTTAACTGTAGAAGAGAGAGCATGAGGAGAAGAATTATAAGCAGTGTGTGAAAATAAAAATAAAACAAAAATCTAAACATCCAGTCATAAATACAGCATGTACTTGAGGACTTTCTACATCTTGCAGAGTTTATGTCTATGCAGGGTTTAGGCCAAGGTATGTCTGTCTGTATGTACATGCCTTGCTGCAGCTGGGAATATTTTAACTTATATACTTTATACTGAAGCTCTTTTTTTTTCCTGGAAGAGAAAGAGAGAACATAGTCTTATAAGAACTATATGTGTCTAGAGAAGTGCAACACAGCTAAAATGACCAGGAATGGATAGAAAATCATGGTAATTAGCCTCATGAAAACAATAAAAGCTAAAAATATGATTACAGGCAAACTAGCTTGTTTCTCTCACATTTATAGTTTGAGAGAGGAACCAATCACAGCCCAGGAGCAAAAAGGGTTATTTAGAAAGAAACAAGTTGGCTGTGAATTGTCTGGAAGACTGAGACAGAAGACTAAGAATGGCATTTTCTGTCAAAAGGGGTCTCAGAGCTGCAGTGTTTGGAGATAGACTACAGAGCACTTGTCCAGTACAAGCTAAAGAAAAAAAATGTCCTATTACCAAAATACTGATTTCTGGCACGCAACAAGGAGCACATTAAGTTCAGATGTGGTTTTACCCATTGCTTATAAGCATGGTGCATGCCTCTTTCCGTTTAATTATGGTAGCCACTGGTGTAAATCAGTAAAAACTGAGTGGTGAAACCATGAAACTACAACAGTAGCAAGCATAAGCTTCAAATGCAAAATAGCCTCAAATACAAGTCAGCTAACAGCAATAATTGGACAGGTGAGATTTCTGCTCAATCCAAGGCCACCTCAAATGGGACAGATGGCCTTTAATTAGGAGTCCAAACCGGGGGTACAGTCCAGGGATTCAGAAAAGAACCTGACTAAACAAAGCCTATCATTCAAGCTGAGGGGTAAGAAACTTATCCAGTCTCTTAAAAAGCTTATCTGGGTAGAATAAAAGGCAAACAAAACACAGTTCTCCCTATACTTATGACAAGTAACAATCAGACATTTGTCTGCTCTGAGTTCTGAAAAAATCCAGATGATACATACAGCATGCTGCAGACTATGAAATGACTTCTGAAAAAAAAAAAAGAGTAGGGGAAAAATGTGATTTAAGTGTATGTGCTAAAGTATGAGCTAGAGTATAATGAGCACACTGAAGAGGTGTTAAAAACATGTTTTCTTTCATACATGCGTTTAGTAATAATAGCAGAAGTTCTGTAAATCTGATAGATTTATTTATGCATACTGATGAGTTTTAAAACTGTTTAATATTTCAGATCCAGTTCACAATTCCTATATGTATTAAAAATATATTTGTTACAGAGCACTTGTATGGTTTTCTCAATGTGAAGCTGAATGATGTTAATAAATCTACCAACTTTCAAGTACTAGAGTTCAGGGGATTAACTCAGTACCACATTTTCTAGGGGCAAGTTGTCTCATCTTAAAATAAATGTCTAAATACATGCTAATGTATGCATTACCATACCCGATAAGGAAGTGTTCATAAAAGAGCACTAGTGTGACCTTGCTGGCTCAGATGTGGACTCCTCTATTATCTAAAGTTAGGTTAGGCAAATCCTATAAGTTCTCTGAGTAAGAGACAGTTTTTGAAGTCAAGTTAACCGCTTACAGAGATGAGAATCCAGGATGCAAACTCATAAGTAAACCAATGACCATAGCGGAAATCCAGTAACACTGAAACAACGTGTTGTAATGACCTATTTCCTTAGAATTCATTATCCAGCTGCCAGACCTCCCTGCACTGTCCTGATGGAGCTCCAGATGGAATATAAATCCAGGCCAAGAAGCAAACTGAGCTGTGACTTCAGCTGTTAACAGGCCTTTTTGTTTGTGGAACAATTGTTATTTTCTGTCATTGAAAGGCACCTAAACAAGAGGCTGTGATTCCATAAGTGGTGAAGTAATGTGGTGTGAGAAATACTTCTGGGACATAATGACTTTCCTGATTATAATGATGAGCTCAATTGCTACTCCAGCATCTTCTGTCTTCAACCAACCCACAACTGCATTGCAAAGAATTATTATTATTATTATTTTTTTTTTTAACAGCATGTTCAGAAGAGAAAGGTGCAATCAGAAAAACTTCCCTCCTTAGTGCTAGGAGTAAAGATGAAGAACTTGCCTTAGTTACCAAAGACAGAAGAATGACTTTGAGAGTCAAGAAATGAGATCATTGTTTTGTGCTTTGATATATTTTTAAGAATGGAAGTGCTTGTTTTAGTCAGTGTGGCTTGAAATCAGTTCACTCAATAGCAGCTCAGACAAGTTCAAATTCTGTCATCATTCTGGGATCAGTATGAGAGCACTCTGAAGCTACAATTGCTAAGGGCATCTGTAAGAAGGAAGTGCAGAATGTACATTTCAAATTATATCTGATCATAGAGAATACAGTCAGGGTGACACAACACTCAGAGACAATTAAAACCCAAATGAACAAGCAAGAGCCTTCAATAGCATTTGAAAGAGCCATAAAAATTACAACCCATGAAAGAAATAAGCAGAACAAAGCAATGGAAACACCAGAGCAAACTGGCAGGTGTTCATCCATGGACGAATGTCTAGACACAAACACAAATGGTGGAAAATGTAACAAAGTCAGTCATTTTGCAGCAATCTGGCCAAACACAGGTGGATGCCTCCTTTGTGCAGTTAACAAGAAAAAGAAAGAGTCTTTCTACAATGTATGTGCTTCCTAACTGTATCTGAAAAGACATCCTCCTCTCATTTTTCTCTGAACACAGTCTGAACACACAAAGTAAGCCCTGCCTGCCTATGTCCTTCAAGTACACCAATACATCGTGACCAACTAATATTCCCTAGTCCATGATATGCAATCACAGAATCACAGAATGGTTGAGGTTGGAAGGGACCTCTGGAGATCATCTAGTCCAACCCCCCTGCTCAAGCAGGGTCACCTAGAGCACTCTGCACAGGATCACGTCCAGGTGGGTTTTGAATATCTCCAGAGAAGGAGACTCCACAACCTCTCTGGGCAACCTGTTCCAGTGCTCTGTCACCCTCACAGTGAAAAAGTTTTTCCTCATGTTCAGATGGAACTGTCTGTGTTTCAGTTTGTGCCCGTTGCCTCGCGTCCTGTCGCTGGGCACCACTGAAAAGAGTCTGGCCCCATCCTCTCGACACCCTCCCTTCAGATATTTGTATCTGTTAATCTTTGTATTTGTTAATCCTTACCCATAAGCTCTTGAGTCACTCTTCATCCACCCCTAGGCAGAGTTCAATAACATTCCAGTTGCAATCATCAAAGCAGATGAAGAAATCTTCAAACTAAATATCGACCCAAGAGAAAAAGAGTTATTAACTGGTTCATTTAGTCTGGGAATTAAAAGAAGGCCTCTATGAATCAGAGGGGGATCTGGACCAGCCTTGCAATACAGACAGCATGTGCAGTAAAACCTTCTCTTTTTTAAGATGTTTAATCAGTTCAGGAGTGGGGGTTTTATGGTTACCCAGTATACACAGGGCTGGATGCTTGATGTCCATGCCAGTCTGGTGGTATGTATATCTATGTTCCTGTGCTGCATTTAAAAATGTATCTCAAGCTTGGAATTATTTGAATTGCTTGCCTCTTTAAAAAGGGAAATATCCAGCAGAACTCTCACAACATATATAATGATCTGCTACATATCAAAAGGTCTGGAAATTCTAAATGGATCTGAATTGTAAATCTAACTTTAAATAAAATGCAGACCAGATTTATTACCAAGGTATTAATTTACTCATCTGAAGTAATGTATGATTCTCAACCAAGCAAAGTTTGGGAATCTCTCTTTTATAGGTCAGAAGAAGGTTATATGGTCTCTCCAAACCTCCCTTATTAACACGGACAGATTGACATTGAGGAAAACCATGTACTCTATGTATTTGTCTTCTTTATTTATCTATTTAGACTTTTTTCCTACTGGTGCCTTTCAGATTCTCTAGGCATATTCAACCCATTAAGAGTACACATTTTAAACAAAACACATCAAAAAGATCATAAAAAAGACAGGCTTCTTAAAAAAATCTCCTAAAATACATGAGACATTGTAAAAAGCGTGTAAGAAAATGATGCCAGGCCAGGAAAAATATTTTATTTCCCTGGGAAAGCGAAATCTTGGATTACCTGTTGCTTACATTGCTAAAGCACTGAATACTAGCTTGAATTTTAATTATGATAATTAATATTATTATGTACTCACATTGATTTTGCCTTCCTTACTGGGGGTCTAATACTACTGATTATGCCTATGTCAAATTTCCAGTAAATTCAACAGGACCAGGTAGCTACCCATTGTAGCTACCACCTTCTTGGTTTGAAAAAGAACATCTGGAAGATTCTGATTTCCTAATGAGAGTCCCAAGTGAAAGTGTACAACCCCACATCTAATAACCAACTTCAGTTGTTCGGTATCATGAACAGGAGTGAGTGAGTGAGTGAGTGAGTGTGTGTGTCTGTGTCTGCGGAGAGTGGGGGAGCCCTTAACTATTGTAATGCTCAAAGCAAATTAAAACAGCTTTATTTAAACCCAGAAATTTCAGCCAAGTCCCTCATCTCTAATCATACCTTTTTGACAGATTAATATTAGTGGAAAGTCAGGCAAGAATTAGTTCCAGCAATCTAAAAACAGAGTAAGAAGCACACAAGAAGAGTATGTTAAGTAAGGCCCAAGTGGAAAATGAGTTTGGACTTTAGAGCCACAAATGTGAAGACATACCTAATATAATATGAAAGTCATGTTTTAATATCATGTTTAAAAATCCCAGACTGGACCGTCTTTCAGTTACCAACCCTTTGGGGAAATATACAGTTACATTTCATTACAATGCTATTTAGTAGGGCTGTGTCTCCAAAAAAGAATAAAGTTCCCTCTCTCTCTCACACACACATTCATGGTGATGAATGCACAGACTGAGCCCTCAGAAGATCTTGCCCTTATCCTGTGAAACATACTACAATAGCCTGGCTATCTGAAGACCTTCCTTTTGCTTTGCAAACCCAGATAATAGGGGGAATTCTTCACCCACTAAAATGCACAGAAATTTTTTCTTCACTGAGACCATGTTTCACCCAGAGAGCCTGATACTTGCAATGTTTTCACAGACATCTCTGACCAACTCATTCCTTTCCCCAAGGCAAAATAAATGCAGACCTTGCAGGCTTTGCAGCAAAATGTAAAACATTCCTCTTGACAAAAGCCTTCCAATCTGAGAAATAATTCAGGAATATTCTTGGGAGAAAAAAAAGAAGAGATTTTGGGAAATTTTGATGTGGAAACCACCATAGTGAAGGAAGTAGAAAGCAGCAATGTGAATACAGCTATAGGATACATACTGATGTTTATGCTTGGGAGAAATCCCATGCAATGATGAAAAAAATTACTCAATAAATTTGATCAAACATACCTATATCACTAGAAGTTGAAGGGCCTATGGTTCTTTGTGATTAACATTCAATTTTAAAGTACATAAATTAAGCCAGAGGCTCCAGACTATAGTTTAAAAATAGGTCAGATTAAATCCCTTGGTGTGAGTCAGGATGGACTGCAAAAAGAGGAGGTTGACTTGTTTTTGTTGAAATAGAAAATCCACCCTTTCTCCCCACTATCCTTGTCTGTTTTCCTTGTATATTACAATCTCAAAAATCCTTAAGGTTAAGCTAAAGCAAAATACTTCCACTAGATGCAGCAAATATGCAGCTACTGTATAATTAAATCTTTCTCCTCCTCTCTTTGATGCTCTGACTTCCTTGTAAATGATAGTTTGCTTTTCTTACTTAAGCAATCAAGGAATTCTGCATACTTAATGCATTCTGTGAAACCTCCCATGTGGATCTGTGTTTTTATGTGTACATGATGAAAAGGTAGCCTAGAACATATTATGAATTTATCAGAAACCTAGAGGGGTAGTATGAAAACAAAAGGGTGGAATCCAAGGCAGGTGCAAGTACAATGCACACTGGTTTGGTTTTAGGATCATTATTTGTTCTTTGCTTAAAACTATAGAACTTGGAAAGGAGTCAAACAAACTTGAGAGCTCTATCAAGGGAAGCTGAACACAGTCTTTCAGTTTGTGCTTTCATCACTATCATTCAGAGAGTGGAGAGGGAAATGAGATCTTCTTTTTTTTTAGTTTTCTCCTTATTTGTAATAATTTCTTCTTAAAACTAAACTCAGTGTTTCTCCAGAACATAGTGTACCCAGTCTATAACCATGGACAACTACAAATGTTTCCATAAAGCAAATGAGCACTGAAAACTGAAAAAGCATGAATAGGACCCCTGGCAATAAGCACTCAGCTGAGAGACAGAATAGATACTTTTAGAACATCATTTGATTTTGTTCGACCTGTGATTCTGGCTGTGATCACAAGGGCAAAAGCTGCCTTTCTAGCAGCGCAGGATGATTTAGGAGAGACTTGTTCACAGCAGAATCACCTCTGGATCCATCCGCAACTTAGCACCTAAGCAGAACCAACCCTGCTTATAAACCTGCTTGTTCCCTGATCACCAAAAAAACCCATTTCACTTACAGTTTGTCATTTTGTCTGCTTCTAGCCATGCCCACCCTCTCTCAGGCACGTTGGAGAGGTGTTCAGCACACTAATTGGAGGCATACGTTTCAAATTCCCATGTTTGTCAGGAGCAGCTACATGCAAGAGCCTGAACAATAACATACAGACACAAAGCAAAACCATCAACAGGACCATTTGCTGTCAACTGTAGTAATATATGAACAAGCTCAGTAGGTAACACCCAAATCCAGTTAGTAGTATGATCAATAGCATCTTCCTAAGGGAGCTTATACAGTGAGACTTCTCTGGTATATTCTCCTGGCATCCAGCAATCAGCAGCTCAGGAACATCCCAAGATAAAGGTCACATCTTTCTGATTTTAAGTCATTAATAGCTTTTCTTATGCTAATTCATTTCATTGTTTTCCACCACACCTACGCAGGGGCAATGAATTCTACAGTTAAATTATATTTTAAAAATGTAATTTAGATGTATTAAAAATTCCTCACTGGCTTTATTTGAACCTGACACATGAGACTATTACATGATAACGTCCACCTCTTGTATTGTGAGAGACCTCTGGATCAACCTTGTTTTCGTCAACAATCATTGCATCATACCTCCTTCAGTCACTTCTTTGCTAGGTTGAGGGGTCCTAATCTACTTAATTATTCTTATAATTATACTTAATTATGTTGCCATTCTTAGTATTTTTAACATTTTTTCTATATCCTCATTGAGAAGGGGAGACCAGGGTTGCACATAGGTGTAAGGATTGTTTCTCTTTGTTTCTCTACCTTTTTCTTACTAATTCCTAATATTTGATTTACTTTTCTTATTACTACTGAATATGAAGCTGACTTTATCATACTGCTTATAGCACCAAAATCTTTTTCCTTTTTTCAGCCCTTAGTTCAGATTCCTCCACTGTGAATGCATAATCGAGGCTGTTTCCTCACATGTAACTCTTCACACTTATCAGGGTTAAATTTCCTTTCTGAGTTTATTACCATGGTACTCAGTATCAAGAGAGCTTCCCTCACTCCAAGGTCAACTTTTGTTTTTACTTCTTACTTTTAGCCCCATCAGCAAACTTTGCCATGTCCCTACTCACTCTCTGTTCACTATCTCTTTAATTCACCATTACCTCTGAAGACTACAGCCGGAGTCTCTGTTTCAGCCATATATCCTGAAAATATAACTGTATCCTGAGGGGAAAAAAACCTGAACAGGAGGACCCTAAGAACTCGCATGCATAAGAGTGAAAGAATATGTCTGGGCTGAGAAAGGAAGGAGATGGGGAAGTAGCCAAAGCATTTGGGAAAGAGTAACACCTGGTCACTGACCGTAACTAGGAACTAACAAGCTGCTAGATGCATCAAGATTTTAACTTCAGACTCATTGTATAAATATATATATATATATATGTTTGTAAATGGAGCCAATGGATTCTCAGAGGAATTTTCCTTCCAGCTATCAAATGGTGACAATTTATTTTAAGTTTACAATTACCTTAAAATTCTTCTCTTACAACACTGATTTTGTCACTATTAAAAATGTAGCACTGAAGTTTAATTGCTTTTCTTATGCAAACAGCTTTTGAAATAGAGGCAGAGATGTAAAACTTAAATGCTTTCTTGTAAAAGTGTTGAAATGTATTTTAAATTTGCCTTCTGATACTAGATTAATGTAAGCACTATGAAAGAAAAAAATAGACTGTTACTTTGGAAACCAACACAGACTTATCGCTGGGTGTTCAAATTCAATACCTATTAATGCTTATACATATGGTATTAATTCTGCATTAATTCTGTCAAAAGTGATATCATACTCTGAACGTCCAAATTATGACATCACTAAAACAACTTTGCTCTTCATGGGTTTGGAGCATGACTGTGCCAGAATTGACTAGAATTTATTCATGCAGCCTATTCTGACAAGTTAGGTTTAATTAGTTCATGCCCTCATAATGAACAAGAGGCTGTGTTTTTGAAGATTTGCCAGAATAGTTTCTATTCTTTTCAACTTAAGTGCCAAATGTGTGCACTTCTTTATACTATTTATACCTTTGCCTATAATTACTGTTCCCTAAGGTGTGATTGTCCTATTTCATAAGAGTTTGTGCAGCTGCCAACATGAAGATGTAAATAAATTGTAATACCGTTGCTATGAGGTGTAAAAATCCCACAGCTCATATCCAGACCCTTGTATAATAAACTCAAGTAAACATTCCATTTCCTGTAAGCGATTGTGGTTTGTGACTAGATTTTAAAAAAAAGCAGTGCAGTAAGCCATCACTTATTTAATGATTTGCTGAAAACAAAGCCATATAAGCATGGAACAAAAAAAACTATGTACAAACATTTATTTTTATGAAGAAGAAATATCTGTATGCAAAGTTGTATGGTTCACTGTTATCTGAAAATGTTTGGTCACATTTCCATTTACTGGGGAAAATCTCAAGATGCAGCTGATATGCCAAAAGCAGAGGCCAAAGATTCTGCATAAAGGTAGTTTAAAGGTCACCTCGGCACTATTTTGAACTTACTGCAACCTTTGCAAAGATGGTCTCAACTCCCTATAATGTTTTTTTAGAGGTTGCTGTAGCTTACTGTATTATGAGTTGAACACCACAGCCAGAGTCGAACACAGTGGAAATTCATTCAGATCTATTCTTCCAAAGCAGTGAAGGGGTGGGGAGCAGGAGACCTTCCTTTCAGCACCAATCACACTTCCCTCATAAGCCAGGCAAACTGCTGTCTGTCTTGTTTTATGAAGAAAATAGCCATGCTTTACTGAAGAATATGGTTTGTTCAGTTTTTCTGAACTGACACAGATAAACAGTCATTTCACTATTCTTTTCTGGTCATGGCATATATTCTACTGTCTGCTCTCTCACTCAGTTGCAGCTACAGTGTAGTCATATCACTTGGTATAAGAATAATTTAAATCAAAGGCAGGCACATTTCAGGAGGAGACACTAGTTCAATATCAGTAACAAACACACTGTGAAGTTTAAGTGTAAAAAAAATCAGTTGTTATCACATTTTTTCAATGGAGATGTTTTGCAAATGTTAAGAGGGCAGATAAATGAAGTATTGGGTGCTGGTGGGAATAAGATGAACACGAGTCATGTATGTCTGGGATCGCCACCTTAAATTCATGAGTTAAGCTGATCCAACCATGGAACTGCAATAAAATCTTCAGGACACTTTACATCAGCAGGTGTTTTATGTCATGACACAAATAAGCTAGTTTACACATGTTGCAGGATTTTTAAGCTTTTCGCAGAAGTCATTTTACTCAGTTCCTGTAAAGCCATATTGCCCAAAGACCACAAATTCATATGCTCCAAATTCAACTGGAGAATACAAAGTTTTAACTAAGACTTTTAGTTGGGGAGGTGGTGCTTTTGCAAGGCCGAGACAGTAGACCAAGAATCAAGAGACACTGCATTTAATCACGGCTCTGTCACTAACATCCTGCATGACTATAGTCAACTCATTTCGACAGCCTGAGTCTTTGTTCTCCCTTCTACTGTTTCCCTCTTTTGACTGTAAGCTGCCTGTGGTAAGGGCTGTCTTTGACCACACGTTTCTGCAGCACCTTTTCAGTGGGGCCTCGGCCGCAGTTGCAGCTGTAGGCAGCAGTGCAATAGAAAATATGTTAAAATATTAACCATCACTTACATATTGATTTTTAAACTCTGGTATTTTATATTCTACCAAACCTAACAAAAAGTAAAAGGCCATATCCTGTTGAAAAAGGGGGAATCCCATCTCTACAGTGGATAATCTATTTCTGGTCCTAACGAACTGTGGGTTATTGAAATTTAAAACAGTCATTAGCCCAGGGCTGAATATTACATGGCATGGAAATCAGTCCAATGTAATTTGGGGGTGGGAGGGTGGCTCAGAATTCCACATTTGTGAGGAAAGCAAGAAATATTTTCCTGGCAGGTTTGTTTAAAAAAATGGCAGCTGTTTTTAATTGCTGGGAGGGTCAGATTGTTAAAAACAGTCCCTGTGGAAATGGATTAGTGCATGGGAGGACGTCAAGGTGCAAGATAAATGGAATTTAGTCCTCAGTCTTACAGCTTATTATCTGGATAGGAACTCCACATACTGCATGTGTGTACCTGCAAAACACACGATGGCAAGGATTGGTATAAAGGCATTATTGTTGACATGGCTTTGGAATGACAGCATTATTCATGAAAAGCAAAGCTGTGAGTGAGTTATGCAAGTTACACAAACTCAGTGCAAGTAAACCCTTTCCATCAACACCACAGATTGCATGTTTCCTTTAGGACATTACATTTTTCAGGAAAATGATTCTAGAAATGTGCGAGTCATTTAAAACAGCCATGTGGGTTCTCTGGTTTTATTCCTCTTTCTATAAAGTCAAGTTGTCTCTGAAAGTGTAGCATGAGTCTAAATCCTTCAGAAGGGAGAATGAATAATGATCATTCTTGTAGATGAGATATCTCAAAAATCAATGTATAAAATAAAGGGTTTGATTTTTATTCACACTACAACACCATTATATTCTTCCAGAGCACACAGTTCAATTACCATTCCTTTCATCATCAGACTTGTTTAATAAGGCCTTAGTGTAAATCAGATCCAGGCCTTTAAGTGTGAATTTAGATCCCACTATCAACTCTACTGACACAGATCAGGCTACCCCAGTGCAGAAGTCTGACTGAGGGACAGTGCTCTATTTATTTAGACACATTAGTTATGTAATGTAACCAAGGCCTTGGACTAAATCAGCATGAGAAAATATTGTTATGTCACTCTCTTTTTTTTTTCTACCTATGCATAAGGAGCTTCTGATAGCAATAGAAGAAGAGTCTTGATCAGTAACTTTCTTAAGAGACATTAATTGTTCTACTTAAAAGGCTATCAGGAGGTCAACAGCTGTGACCAGAGTAATGTCTGGGTTTGGAGCCAAAATCAGAGCCTGCAGGTAAGATCATGCATTCAAGTCAATGCTAAGTCACTCACATACTCAGCCGGGGTGAGAGGAAAGGGCAGGTCTTCAGTCTGACTCTGTTGGACCTATTCTTCATCCACCAGTCAACAGCTCTTGCCTCTTTGCCACTTTCTGTTCCATGCCAATTCTTAGCTTCTCACCAGGACTTCATTTTCTCAACAGCCTCTTGTGAAGGGCTTTGTCTCAGCTTTTAGGAAAGTAAAAATTAGTTATCTCAACCAACTTTCTGTTATTATTTTTTCCTAATAATTATTCTAATTATTTTGCTTATAGGCACCTGTAATTTCCAGTGACTCATGTGCTTTTTAAGCATTTGCTACTGTTCTAAATTTCAGGTTAAAATCATAGTTTACAGTTAAATCATACATTCTTACTAGCAGTTCAGCCACCTCTTTTTTTCTGAATTCTTACAAGGTCTTGTGAACTGATGCTTTCCAATTTATAAGCTTATTCTATTGACAGTGAAGTCCTTTTATAAAAATCTTTTTATAGATACCTCAGCCACCTCTGAGGAGATTCTTAATACAAACATTGTTTTAATTTTTTCTCTAATAACCACATTCTCCTCAGTTTCTCAAGGATGAATAAATGGATTGGCCAATTTTCTCTTACAATTCCCACTTTGGGTTCGTATAAATAATTTGTTAGTATTTTTGTTTGTTTTTATCCATGTCTCCCCACCTTATACTTTATCTTTTACCCCTGTAATTCCCATTTTCCATAAGATCTGCTCCTTTCCTTTACTTGGACTAGATTACTGTTTTCTGAAGGTTACCATTTTGTCTCAAATAACATCTTGAACCTTGCAATCCAACTAGACTAGCTTTTAATTGGCTTTATATTTTTTTGTTAAGGTGCATTCATTCCTCTGTGACTCCTGGGATGCCTAAGAAGCCTCCATGCTGAGTGTAAGGATTTTAATTTCCTCACTTTTGACTTTAGGGTTTTCTAACTAACTTCCTCCCTGAAAAAAATTTCATTATCAAAAGTTTAGTGTCTTGCATTTGGTTCAATCACTCCCTTGAGAATGCTGAACTTAATTATGCTGTGGTCACCATTAATTAGTGGCTCAGCAATAGTTACTTCTTGAACCAACACTTGTATATTACACAGGATAAAGTAACTTTCCCTCGTGTGTGTTGTAGAACTAACTGCTATAAAAAATAGTGTAAGAGGTCAAGGAGTTCTTTCTCTAAATCTCCCATTCCAAAGGATGAATTTCTATGCAGATAGTTGAAATATCCCATTATGACCATTTTTAGCCTTGGTTGCCCTATTTGTGTCTGCTGACACGTCACACTTCAATATTAATTTTTGCAAATAAGAAATTTTGTCAAAGGTTATTAAAACCTATATAGAATGTGTATACTGAATTGACTTGTAATATCAAAACTTTCTGCAGAACAGAATGTTGAAAACATTGGAAAAAAGAATTAATGTTGATGTGAAGTTCTTGAGTTATTGGCCATCAAATCATTAAAATAATATTGAGTATGGCTGTTTATGAGATACAGCAGTATTCTTATCAACAGGAAAAATTTTCTGTATATATTCTATTCAATCTCTCTGTGCTGACTTCTGCATACACTGAATTCCTTTGCATCATTATGATAGTGTTATTACCTCTCTGTTACTTTCTCTAACTCTTATTTACCATTAATGTGTTAGCATGCAGAAAAGCCCAAATTAGTTATTTACTGTACACTTGGAACGCAACTGTAATTACATTTTAATTGCTTTCCTGGATTTCAAGAATTTAAATTATTTAGAATTATTTCTGGAGTATCTGATTTTAATGTGATTAGACTCTTGCATGCCTCTGAGAATCTGGCCGTCGTCCCATCTGAGAGCATCCAGATGTTCACAAACAACAGCAAAGATACCATTTTTAAAACAGCTGACTGAAAGATCAAAAGGAGCTGTACTTCAACCAGATACATCCAATATGCTGATACGCAGTCATTCATAATTTACAGAGCTCCTATGATTCCAGCATATGATGACTTTCCTGCAGAATTTAGTTCTGTGACTTCACATGGCTCGGCAGGTGTGCTAAATCAGGATGTCTCATCCCTCAGACATAATCAACATATTCTACAGACTGGCACAACCTATTTAAAATAGAATAAATTAGGGCAACTTGAAGGCAATGGCTCATTGATGTCAAGAGAAATAGTCTGATTTATACAAGCTAAAAATTTGGTCTATAATGCTTTGCATAGTCTTTCTTGGCTTCAAAACTTCTCTAAAATTCTCCACATTTGAAAATTCATATATATTAAATAATTAGCTTAAAGCATATATATTATATACATTTTAATATACTTTTATATAAGCTTTTTTATATATGCTATAATACACTATATTATAGTGGGATTAAAATGCAGGAGTTTGTCTCTCTTTACTGCTACTGTTAGATGCTTAGTTAGTGAGAAAGTACAGTGCTGCATTCTAGATTCTGATAACAAATGCCCTGTTTTGGGAATGTTTACATCCAAAAGGCTCATTCAGCCCAGAATATAGGTAGCTGTGATTTAAACTTCAGACTGTGAAATTCCTCCCCAGACTAAAATACACACAGACACATACACACATACACACATACACACACACACACACAAAAGAGAGAGGGAAGAATATGGGTTGGATATTAACTTTTGATTTTTGCAAGATAACTTCCAAAGACAGAAAAGGGAAGTGAGGCCAATGATGGTGGAAATTCCAATGTCTCAGGTGAAAAAACGCTAATACAGCTTTTGGATATGGTTTTAAGCTTTGCCAAGAAGGAAATGGAAAATTAAGAGGTTCTTGGAAAACGAAGAGGTTTTGACTGAAGATCAAGACACTGACTCAGGAGAGCCTGAAATTCTACAAAGGCGATTGCCAGCTTGCATCAGTGAGAACAAGTGGAAACAAACCAAAGAAATTTATCAAGTTACATTGGCAACTGAATCTAAAAGAGAAAGAAAAATGCGTTTATTCTTAAATTTTGTAATTACAAGGCCTAAGCAGCTTTTCTCCCTCACTGTTACTGTGGCCCTGATTCTCAGTTCCCGTAGACATTTTTATTCTCTTCTTATTTTCTTCCTCATAGTTTTTGCATTATCCAGGGGGTCCAAAAATTTCTTTGCTTTAATTTACGCCACAAAGGGGTTAATATTTCTCATGTTTTCTCTGCTGAGATGCCAAACAGGGTCACCAGATGTGATTCATAAGTTGTTCTTGCATGCTGCTTAGCAAAAGCACAGCTGTGGTTACACACTGGGGGTGGAGGGAAAGGGGAAGAGATCCTGACCCCATTGGAGTCAATGGGAGTTTTACTATTTACTTCCACAAGGCCAGAATTTCAACCCAAGTATCTATGTGGTTCACGTTGTTTGTTTTCCGTTGTTGAAAAGGATCCTTACTGTCACCACTGCAAAATTTCACAGAGATTAGATGTGAATCAATAATGTATTTAATTTTTATTATAACCAACAATCTACAATATTGGATGACAAGCAAAACATGACTAAAAGCTTTGACTCCTGATGAAACCTTGTTTTGCTAAAGAAAATTGGGTTTTCATCCTTTTTTCCTCAAAGTATTTACTTTCCTGAAAAAACACCAGCATTTAAAAGTTAGCATTTTGGAATAAATGTTTTATTCTGGTCTAAGTCTATCGCCTCCCTCAACCCCACTGTTTTCCACTTCAGAATTTTACAATATTTTGAAACAAGAAACTAATTTTTTGACAGGCGAGGAAAAAGATTTAGTTGGCTCTATCACTGTCTACAGAATTTCATTGAACCTTGTTCTTAGTATCATTTCTGTTTCTGAAATATGAAAAGCAGTATATTGGACACAATTCATCACAGATTTAGCAGCCTACTGTTTTATCAGTGTATTTCCTAAAGTTCATTCTCCCTTTAGTCTTACTAGCCCTTCAAGCAAAAATTGAATTTATCTAGAATTATAGCAAAAGACACATCAATTATTTCGGAAAATGTTATTATAACAACATAGACATAAGAAGAACAAAATTTCATATGACAAAAGTCATAGTTAAGGTTCTGTCAATACGGATCTTAAATTTTGCTCAGAAAAGGATCTTTCTCACACTACTTTCCACCAACTTCTACATAATTTCCAGTTATGTGGAAATCAATGTATGATGATCATTTTCAATGGTTTCAGCTCCTCTTGTTCTTCTGTCCACAAAAGGTAAATCTTTGTTATTAGATTATCTAATTGCTCAATGGGAATGGTTGCTCCATGATATCTGCAAATACTGGACAGGCACATATGTGAGACTGGAAATGTGGTTGCATAAGGACATACTCAGTTTAGCTTACTAATGTTCTCCTTGAATTCAGCTATAAGACGGTTGACCATACTATAGCTAGAAGTGTTTACCTTTTCTACAGAGCTTGTATAAACTAGAATGGCCTTTCTTCTGCTTCTGTTATCTTGACTTTGATTTACCAGGACCAAATAGGACTTCTTAATAGCAAAGACAATTATGTCTTGAAAAATCAATATTTCCTGTTCAAAACTGGTGCTGATTATAGCAAAAACCAGAGTCCAGCTTGGAATATTCCCATAAAACAAATATTAGTACCTGTCAATATAATTTATATATTTACTAATAATGCTAATAGTGGTGTCAGGATATGTGCTATGACACCTGTCATAGAAACACCTTCATGAATTTAAGTACTTATTTAAAAGGTATAGAAATTCTGCTTAACATCAGGATTAAGATTGGTTAAATACCTAGAAGATATAAAGGTAAGTTTGCATTTTTCATTAAGGAAAATAATTAAAATCTTACTGAAACCTTTTGTTTGTCCCCAGCAGATATTCTGACACTACATGCAATCACCAATAGAATGTATAATACAATTCAGAATAATATTTTCACCTCAGAACTTCAGGTAGCCTTTCTTTCAAACACATGCACAAATGCCATCAATCCTCATTAGATAAATACTGCAGTAAGAACAGTCATTCTCTGTTTCTCACCCATAACCCAAGTGTAGTGAGTTGAACGCAGCACATGGGTTATCTCATTAAAGTGTACAAAGAATGTAATACTTGCTTAGTTTCTAAATGGCAAAGAAGCAAATATGCAAGTATATATTAAGATTATACAGGGATTATCTCTACACTTGTATATTAAACATGCATGTGGCTGTTCTGAGGTCCATACTTCTAAACTCTTTAGCTTTGGAAAAAAAGGTGACCAAATGCAAACTCCCTACTGGTCATGGACCTTTGCTAAATCCTAGATTGAGCCCAGGAATTATCTGTGAAAGTGCTTGTTGGCCAGAGCCAAAACCATCCAGCCACTGTTCTAGCAGTTTAGTAGTCTAGATGTCTGAGTTCCAGTATCCATGTTTAATTTAACTTAATAAGATAGGTGTAACCTACATTTTCTTATGTACACACACCTTTTATGTGACATAATAGTGTATCAGTTTCAACATTTCAGCAATACTCTGCAGCATATTCAGCACCAAACCCAATCCAAACAGCCCTTCTCCCTAAACTACATAAAAATTACTTAGCAATGACACCAAATCAAGCCACTACTTAACCAGACAGGACATTTTCAATGCTCTGAAGTTCAGGGAATAAAATAATCATTGGCACTTACATAGGACCATTCATCCAAGCATCTCAAAGAACTCTAGAAGCACTAAATAAGGAAAAAGTTGCCTGTGGAACCATCTGGAGGACTGTAAAAAGAAGGTGGTTCAAATCATTATACAAATTATTAAAAGCATGAGGAAAACCTGCTTTACACAGAACTGTTAGGTTCTGATATGCTGTATTTTTGTTACTACACTACTTTTGTTTGGAAATAGCACAACTTGCACTTCCTTCCTTATAAAATGTATTTTGCCACCATACAGGCAAATGCAATGTCTTAGTAGTTACTTTGCACTCTGAAAGCTTATTGTACAATTATGGAGCTCAAAATCATTTTGCTGAAATACTTATAGAAGGGTACTGTGTAAAAGATTTTGAGACACTGTCCATCAGTCTGGTATCTGAGCTCAGCATGGAGACTTGGGGTGTAGAATGAGGAAATACTGCACTGTCCATTCGTCTGGGGTAGATGAATCTGTTATGGTGCCCAGAGGAGTCATTTTGAATAGTATTCATATATGTTCTGAAGAAAGATTTTATTGCTAAAGTGTTTTATACCAGCTCTGGACATTATCAGCCTTCAGCTCAGCCTGATCTTTTGTGGCAGGAAGGACCTTGCTAAGATCCTGCTCTGGGAAGCTCAGTTTCCAATGCCTAGTCATTGGCATTGGAGACTCCCTACCTGCGTCATCCCTGCTGCACATTATTGCCCTGGTTTGGGCAGAGGGTCAGGTAATCTCTGAGGAAGGGATGGAAGGCAGGCAAGTAAGCAGCAGCCACACATTTCATCGACCCAAGAAGAGTCTTTAAGTCTGCTCCCAGTGAGGTCATACAAGTGAGGATAAGTATCAGCCCCGCAGCAGAAGCCAGGTTTTATTTTCCCTTAAAACTTTTGCCTCACAAGTCCATAGAAAGTCATCTCTTCATCAAGACTTTTGCACAGGGGAGGACTAGAGGGCTGGTTCTCAGTTTACAAATACATATGTCTGGACAATTACAGGCACATTTATTTCTGTTTGATTAGTTTATTTTCATTTTTGTCTCTCCTGCTGTTCTATAGCAATGTCACTGTTATTATCTCAACAGCTGTGTGTGCACATGTCCATATTATGTATTAAACCTCTATTTTGCAGGTAGTGTCTGGCTCTTAAGCAGTTGCCCAAAGACAGAAGCACACAGGCACTCTACTAATGCAGGGTATATCTGCACAGTACAATGAGATACTCAAATTCAGCTTTGGACAAGGCAGCTCAGACTCTGGAAGCAGCATATGCATTCTGGCCTGAGGATCAGACAGAAAGATTAAATAAATTCCAAATGGGTAATTACACACCACCTACCTAAAATTCTTCAGTTATTTCATTTCAGGGAATTATGTTTTACTGGCTTCCTACATAGTATTTTCTCTTTCCATCCTGAAAGGCTGTGTAATGCTGTTTTACACTACTCATAAAGCAGCTGGTTTCTACCTTTCAGAATTCAGTAAGATGAAGCAAGCTCTGCCAGTGTAGCTTATAATCAGCTCTTAAGGATTTTGCTGGTTTGGACATTTTCTTTGAAAAGAAGTTCTATAAAAGGTTCTTTATGACTAACACTAGATTATTAATGATAAATTCAAAAGGAAAAGACATAATTAAAATATAGTCTATAATTTCAAGCTTCATTCAGCTTTTACTAAAAAGCGTATTTCCCTGTTCTGATTCTCCTTTTGTCTTATTTTTGTCACCTATTATTTCTTCAAATACATGACATTTTTAATAACTGTTGAAGTAAAGATTGCATAATGATTTCCATTTTGATCTCCTGGTTTCATTTGTTCATACAAATCTAGAAACTACTTATTATAGCATGAGTTTCCCAGGCTTATTTTCTGCCTGAATTTTACAATTATTGTAGCAGAGACTGTCCAGACATTTTTAGTAAGATAAGAATAAAATAAATGAACATTACAATAAATATTGCAATATACAAAGTAGAGCACCACAAGAAACTCATCTGCTAAGTTTCACATAGTAAATAACTAAACTGTGAAAGTCATAGTCACAGGGCACTGTGAGGACTAAAGATTAAAAAGGAGATAAAGGAATAAGACAAATTCCCAGAGGATCATTTCCTTAGGTAATCACCAGTTGATATAATCTAGAATGGATCAATTCATATTCACTTTCTTTCCCCAAAGATTTGCTAGAGTGAACAGTCAGGGACAGTGTACTTTTGGTTTACAAGATTCTTCACAGACTGAAGTGTTAAATTTGGCAAAAAAATAATCATTTGGTAACAAGCCTATATAAGATAACTTCCATGGCTAAATATAGATGCTCCTGTGAGAGCAATTATGAAGTATGATGAATAAAGACAGTAATGGAAGATAGAAATTTTAGAACTAGACTTCATAAATGAAGGATAAGGTTTAAAAGGATAAAATTGTATAGTAACCAATAAGCCTTAAATAGCTGTGGCCAAGCATTAGAGTTCATTTTTAGGTTCCAAAACTTCTCTGCCAGTAATTTTATATGAAATTTCCTATTCTATAATCACAGTAGCTGATGCCAGCAGGTATGGTGTCAGTACTCTTTTTTCCATTATACACGACAGAAGCCCTGCTTATATTAATCCAGATGGCTTACAAACTAAACTGAACACACCTAAATTAAAGAAAGATTATTTAGTGAGCCTATCAAGCTGTTTAATTATTTTAAGTCGGTGTGACAAACCACAGCGCAGGCATAGGATTAACAAGGATACCCCTTAGATTTCCTGTGACACGGGGGAGACCTCATGGGGGGTTTGCACCACCAAACTCCCCAGTGGCAGCAGGAGATATGAATGTTCCCTGGGCATGGTTGAGATAGAAGCATGCATGGTTGTCGTTCTGAGGGCTCAGAAACGTTGCAATTGGATAGAACAGATGTTTGTACTGCTGCACTTCACCTTCCAGAGTATCCTGCCACTTTATTCAATGTGGCTAGCCTAGCTTTTCACTAAAGGATTCGCAAATCTAGTCTGTGATTGTGACTCCCTAAAACAGACGTGGTTACTTAAGGAATCCTGTCATCTTTACAGATTTTCTTATTATGAAGGATATAAAAAGGACAGAAAGTTTCCATAAAATACTGAGGTCAGCCTCCAATTAGTGTAGTGACCAAGCAAAATCTAGGATTTAAATTAGGAGGTAAAGAGAAAGAAATCTACCAATAGCCAGCAAGAGAAAACACCCATCTTTTCTAAAATACTTTATTTTTTGAGTACTGGAAGCAGCATATTCTGCCCTGGTGCTCAGACAGAAGGTTTAGGTGGTCTATATAAAATTCAGATGAGTAATCATACACCGTCTAGCTAAAATACTGCCAGTTAACAGAGAGTTATAACTGAGAGTGATATCTCAGAGGCACAGAGTAAGATTAGCCTTAGACTTCATTCGTCTTTTTTTACTTCACTTGTTTGGTAGCCATTCATCTTTCTTCTCATCTTGTGGAAATTTTACTTCTTATTAGACCGATCAGTCACAGAAGTGATACAAAAGCAGAGCAATCCATGACTACTCAAGTTATGTAAATACTCTGCAAAAAAGAGCAGCAGAGAGTAGGACTAAAAATGTTAATTCTGCTTCATTCAAAGTTTTACCATCCATATGTAGCCTTTATCATATTAATGCATGCAGTAAACACACAGCAACTGATTCTAGTATAGAAATGCAGTTTAAACATGAATGGAAAAAGTTCTGCAACCCCAAAAGCCTTTGAAGAATCCAAAAATATTCCTATTCTATCTTGGGACAAAATCAAAATCATTAAATGTATTAAAAACATTAAAATCATTTTTTTTCAGTGAAAGCATAAAGAGACTTGCCCAGTCAGATAGCAATATGTAATTTAAGGCACCTACCTGAACATAAGAATCTTGCTTTGACTAAAAGTCTCTACTTTCAGCTAGTTTTTCATGGGTTGCTCTCCATGGGTTGCTCTCAATGTCTCTTGATGGAGCTATTTCCACTTTAAAAAAATTAAATAACCCCTGCCTCAGGAAACCAAATCTTGCTTTGTACCTTCCTATGTGAGTACAATTTGATTATTTTTCTACAGCTGGTGAGTTGTCTCTCCGATCCTGACAAAAACATAATCAAAACTGTAAACATTTCATTTTTCCTCTCTTTTTTTGAGAGAGAGAATTTTATTAGAAGAGTATTTTTAAAATAGTTTCAGCAAATTCTAAGAAACATGGCTCTCAAAGTGAAGAAATATATTTTAATGTCACTAAACCACAGTCACTGAAGGAAAAGGCAACGTCAATAAATTAACTGGTCTTGCAAATGATGCAACTGTTAAATGAAATAATCTTCCAAGAATCTTGGGCAAGTTGGAAAAAATACAAAAAAGTAAGAAATAGCCAGTGGGGAGGTGAGGATAGTGACCTGCATGACACCAAGTAAACATTTGCTATGTTGTGTGTTATGCTGTATGAAATAAGGTGAGAAAAAATGTAGGGAGTTTCCTACTTATGTCTTAAGCGAATGCAATAGTATAATATTGCAGTAGTGAGGCTGAGAACTGCATTTTCACTTCAGATATAGAAGAGAGCTACATTGGAGAGTTATTGTTCTCAAATCTCTCAGGAGAACTATGGCAGACATGACTGGTTCCATAATCTTGAATGCCATTATTTGAGTCTTTTCTGTCACACTAGTTTGAGCATATATAGTATATTACCTTTAATTAATTGAGTGTTTATGTGTTAAAAAGTTATTCACTTGTGCACAGAGTGATTTGCCAGGATTTATGATGGGAACATTTTATAATAGCAGCATGTGTTTCCCTACAATTTGTATAGGTTCATTCATTATAATTTTTCCTGATGTTTTGCCTACCATATTATTAACTTCCCCAAAGCAATGAAATACCAGCTTGTCTTCTCACAGCAGAGAAACGAGAGGAATAATTATGAATGTGGAAACCCCAGTGAAAACATGCTTCTATTGAAAGGACCTAGTGGTCCAAATAGAAGCTTGCTGGATTTATGAAGTCTATAAAAAAAGCAAACATAAAAAAAGCATCTGTTTTTCTGTCTTTCAAAAAACTTGGAAGTCCTACACTTAGGAAAAAGAAGGGGGGGGAGGAGGAGGAGAGAATGTTACATTTATGCCACTATTAACAAAAATTTATATTTTACTATAGGTTATAGAGTTTGAATAAATCATGAAAGTTTAAAGTCCTTGCCATGCATAACTATTTAATCATTTGGAAGTGTTCTTTTCAAAATGTAAGAGTTTGTGAGCATAGTGTTTGATTTGTTACTCCTTCAGTAGCAAAATCACCTTTGGTTCAAAGGGATAGCTCTTTAGGACTCTTTGCTTGTATGAATTCACAATAATGGGAAAACGAATAGCATTCACCAGCGGTGGTGGGGCAATTTTTTTTCCAGCCTGCCAGTGAGTAGGTGGGGGAAAGCCTGTGAAATCAATTCCAGAAAGTGTTGTGGATCACTGGTTATTTTACAAAGATCCAAAGCTGACAGGACCACCATAGTCATTTGTGTTTATTGTTCAAGAGGGTGCTTTTTGGGACCATCCCTAGCAATACCAACCTTGTTTAAGAAAAAAAAAGGGGGGGGGGTGAAGGGGGGCGCACAGGAACAACACCAAAAAGGAAGTGGGAGGGAGTATAAGCAACTAGCCTGCTCCAAGCCCTGCTCAAAGATAGCCTTCCCTATGGCTCCCCCAGCCCTATCGCTGTGTTAGGCAGTTTGTATTATTACATGTGCACTCTTCATTGTTATTTCTCACAACAATCTGGTCTGCTTCTGCACTCTGTCGTCCGGGTGGCCACTCATAAAAAATGTGATTTACATTCTTGTTTCAGTCTCTCCACCTTTTCACTTCCTGTTGCTTCTGCACTCTGTGTTTTCCTTGCCTTTTCTGTTCTTTTAGTTTGAAAACTGAATTAATATACTTATATACATTTTTCCTGTAGACCTGTTTATGCAGGTAGCAGAGGAAAAAATCGAATACTATTATCAGAAGAGTTTCAAGTTTCTTTTATAAGGAATGTATATACAATAAATTCTTCAAAATAACCATAAAATTCCTGCATTAGCTTGAGGTGGCAAAGTAATCCCAAAATACAAATGAAGAATTTTATCTCAGTTGTGATTTTGCCTCCCAAAAATTTTTACATCTAAAAATGACTACATCAAAGAGACCATTACATTTAGACTGCAGTAACATCCATTTAGACTCCAATAACATCCATTATAATGGGTTGGAATTATTTTCCATGTCATCTAAAAGCTGAATAAAACACCACAAACAAGTTAAAAATTGGAAAGATCACATGATGACAGTGGCTTTCCTAGATGAAGTCATGGTGTTCGTAGGCATGCACTTACCTTTTGTCATGATCAAACCTCAAACAGCAGAACTTAAGTCCTAGAAAGAGTTAAGACAATTTACCTCTACTGAGGAGCTGCCCCAATGAATATAAATTTATGCTATGGCAGAAAGAGGGGTCATTTCATGCTTATTCACTGCCACTGAGTAGCAAAGACTGAGCAGAAAGATCTGTCATCAAAAAGAACCTCTCTGACGGCAGTACATTTTTTTGCTGTAAATCTTATGGATTCTCATAAAAAGGGGCCCATCCTGAGTTCTAGTTATGGTGAGAGATTAGAAGTAGCCCTTAGCTTTTGTAGAAACAAGCAGCAGCTATGGCTGTTTGTTCTTTATTCCCTTGTCTGCCTTAAATTCAGATCATGTTTTCTCTACTGGGGCTAAGGAGAGAAAAGTGATTGACTGGAAGAAAACAGGAACAAGGAAATAGATTCAGAGTTCAAGTATGCATCCAAGATTGGGCTGCTCCCCTGAAATTTATCTGAATTTTTCCAGAGCTAAAGAATGATATAACACACCCACAATCTTCCAACAGGTAGAGCAATCCTCCTCTATTCCCCACTCTTCTCAGAGATGATCTTCTCTCTTATCTTAACATTTCTTTTGAAGGGGTAAAGAAATCCACTAGGCTTATACTCATGTGTAGTATGTAGGGTGGTTGAAAACAATACCTGGGATTTCTGATCATGTATGACTGAAATGTCTTTTCTAAATCACTTTGTGTGCTTCCAGCATCATCATCTGTTCATGCACATGACTTAACTGCACTGTGCTTTTGATCTAACCTCAGTACCAACAGAAAGTGAGCGTGGCAGTTGCAGTCTAAGGTATCTAAGAAGATTCTGAAAGGTACTAATGCAAGACCTGCTCCATATGCACTGTATGAAAGTTTCAATATTCTCATCTCAGCATTACTTCTCTGTACTAGGATGAAAACGCATATGTTAATGGTTCCCTATTTTAGTTCACAACATTTACTAACTTTACCATAAGAGCAATGCCATGAGCTCAGGGCTGGTAGCCAACAACTTCTGGTTTCTAATCCCCATTCTACCGCTTATATACAGAATGACACTGGAGCAGTAACTTAAACCCCTCTGCCTCATTTTCCCCTGTTGTACAATAGAGTTCCTTATTCTCACAGGTGTTTTGAGAATTAATTACTTTTAGGGGAGAGAAGGGGATAATTATACAGGTGATAACGCTTATTTCTCTCTAGTAGGAAAAAAATGGAGAAAAGTATTACCAATCCAGAAACAAGAAGCTTTAAAATATTTTGTTATATAAATAATAACAGTAATAACATCTGTGCAACATAAAAAAACATCAAAGCACATTAAAAGACATTTTTGAATTTGGTTTCATGTATACCTTGTAAAGTAGGGACTATAAAGATTTTTGCTTAAACCTATGTCATAAACAACTAAAATGAAGTCATTAAATTCACTCCTGTGCAGCAAGGGCTAATATAATTATTATGTTCCTTTGCATTATATCGGATGATCTGGTGGACATTAGCTTCTGCTGTATTTGAGATGCAGAGAAACTATAAAGAAATAGAGGTGAAAAGAAAAATCAGTATTCTAATCCCCTGGCTATGGAAACTAAGGCAAGGGAAGACTGAGTGATTTAAATTTGTCTAGACAGAGTATATGACAGAGCTTTAAATCAAACTCGGGTTTCCCCACTTCCCAGCCAACCTTCTTAGCCCCAAGACAACCTTGCTACAAAATGTTAGTACCACCAGACTGCTAGTTTGAAGCCTAAGCTAGTGCATTTGTGTTATGTTACACTTCTGCAAAACAGTGAGTGTCATTTAAAGGGCTCTATAAGTCAAAATACAGCAAGTACATTGCTCACATCTGTAGGTCAGGGAACAAGGGCTCTCACTCATGCTTAATGGCTCCAGTCATCGGGCTGCGAGACAGAGAAAAGGAAATAAAATCTTCACAAGGATACTTAAAGATTTATAAAATCATGTAGGAAAGAAAAGAAAACATTTAGAATCTCTCTGTAGAGAAAAGAAAAAAGAAAAATAAGCAGAAGCAGCAAGTTCAGTAGTTATCAGGACTAAAATGAACTTTTTCTTCTCTGCTTTGAAAAACCTTTAAATACAACAAATATTCCTCGGACTGACACCTCTTTGATTTTAAATGTTTCGCAGTGTCCTTCTTAAGTGTTTTGTTTTAAATGATGAAGTCTTAATAAATAGCGGACACATAATAAGCTTCTGTGGGATTTGGACTTTATCCCACAAGTGAGAGGAAGACCTCATAACTCAGAGTGATGAAGCCGCAAGAGAGTTATGAAGGTTTTTCCGCACTAGTGGGATTAATTCCATATTCCACAGATGCCCATTATATAGAGGTTCTCTGTTTATACTGCAAGGAGGTAAAAAGCTTTTTTTTTTTTAATTAGATTAAAATGTCAGGGTTGAATATAAATGTCTTAGTCAGAAGAGTAAAGAACAGCTGCTTTGTGGTGTCACAAAACATCCTGAAAACAGTGGCTGAGTTAGTGGAGAGACACGCAATTCTGTGTAGCAAGTAAGCATCACTGATGATTACTTGCTCCCTGTAATAATATTCACAATATGCACTTTCTGCAACTGGGAAAGAAAACCCTTATGTGTTGAAGAGGATTCTTAAATCTGTGAATTGGTTTTCTTCATCCCTTCTAGCATTAAAGGCATCCAACAGGTCCAGTTTCTACTTCTCTTGGGCTTTGTTGCTTCATGACAGTGAAGCAGGCCTCCCTAAGACACTGAGGCCACTGACACAGGAAGAAGTGAACTTACAACAAAATAAACTGTGCCAATTAGAAACAAAAAGAACCTCCAATACAACCTCCTGCAACCCAAGAGAAGCCCTGAAACTGAGCTAACCACGTCCCAGCAACAAGGAGCATATTTCCATATGAATCAGGGATACATTTGCTCAGCAAAACCCCAAAACACTGCTGTTTTTTATGTAGACTACTGCTTCGGTGTTATGTGCCATTATTTTTACCTATGATTCTCCTCTCTATCTCCACATTTTTCAAGACTGTATATAACCCTCAGCATAAGACAAAGTTAACCTCAGGTATTTATGTATTCTGAGTTCATGGTGGTATTTGGATTTTTAATGAAATACTCCTTATCTTCAGAATAGGAAGGGTCTAAAATACAAATTTAAAAAAAGGATTTGGGCTTTGATCTTAAGACTATAAGCTTTTTCCTTAAGAGAAAGAGTTCTCTACAGCACTAAGTTGCAAATTAAAACTGAAAACATATACTATTATTGAAGAGTCCTCTGTACTTATCATGATATTAGAGAAAGGACATTTCAGTTTACATGGGACATAAGCTTTCAGAGTATTTTCTGACTGTATATATGTTTACAGATATACACTGCAATAGGTAAGTCCAGCAGCAAGGGACCTCTGGGTTTCATTCAGCATGGAGCAAACTGCCTGCAAACACTGCGTCATTCTGCCTAGCTTTTAAATACCTGGGAAACTCTTTCCTCGTTTCTTAAATCCAAATGCTGTTTATGGGTTTGATTGAGACCCACAGCTTAAAATATCCAAATAAGTGGGCCATGCCTGAATTTCAAAAACCAAGCAGTTATTTCAGGATGATGTCCTGCCACAACCACAGGGCACAGACTTGCAATGAAGACTGGAGTATCAGAACGTTGCCATCTGGCACCGGGCAGTAGAAATCCAGATCATCCTTGTGGTTAGTGTTGATAGTGCTGGGCAACTGCAAGAACACACTCTTCTTTAATACTCTGTCTGATGCTCCTTTCAGAGGAGCAGCATGCACCTCTGTCTGCAGAGGTTCCCAAACTGTGGTCCAGTTCCTGTCACTCCATAGAGAACTGGTTTAGCCACATGGGGCTGGCTCCTTCCTTATTCCCAGCTGTGAAAAAATCAGCAGCTGAAACAGGGTAAATAAAGTCAAGAGCACAAGCTGACAGTATGATTAGTACTCTTAAAAGGGGGGAACATGCTTCTGTGCAGGTAAAATGGCACCCATTTTGCTAATGCTGTGTATAAACATAATTCCCGCCATGGCCACAGCTGTGAAAGAGGCAGGCAAGAGTCTTACCATTTCTACTAGTGCAAGCGAAAGCATGTCCTCTACACTAGCTATGACCCGTAAGACAGTCTTTGTGAAGCATACTATCAGATTAAGAAAAGACTGGAAATCCCTATGCTATGCAAAGACCTGCAACATCCATGTCAAGGGGACAAGAAACCTGAAAATATCTGGCCCTTACGGAGGCCTGTGATGGTGGGTGAGGTAACCCCTCAGTCTAGAACTCCCTTGACCACAAGTCTGTAAATCTGAGGTTCTGCTCTGGGTAGAATGCAGGGAAAAGATCCCTTTAAAGGTCCTTTAAACCTCTGCTGCTGACGGATTGGTTATTTTGAGGTCAAGTATTTTTAAATATTTATTTTTAGTTCTTTAGTATATCTCCTTGCCTACTTAAAATAGCTAAAGAAGTATTTTAGTTGCAAGAACACAAACATTCACATCTTTAATGAATCTCTGAGCTGCTTCCTCTTCAAAAAGCCTGTCTCGATAGCAGCAGTGTGGAAAGGTACTAGCATTAGAGTTTAATGGTGGGTTTCTTACAATGTTCTGGTACTGCCCATGACAGAACATAAGAAGAAAGGAAAAATTAGCAGAATTTGAAGGGAGACAAAGAGGGGAAAGAAAACAGGTACGATGAACAGGTATGATGGCTTACAGACTGGCACATTAGCAGATTCCTGCAATTTCTCTTTAAACATTCTATCTCTGTATTCAATACTAAGCTTTATTGTTCTGACTCAAGAAAGCTACCACTGAGGTTAGTCTAAGAGAGCATCCTTAACAGATACAGCAGCACTGCAGTGAGATGGAGAAAACAAATTAGAAATCAAATCACACAATATTTTAGAAATCAGACTGTGTGCATTATAAACCACCTCCTAGAATTACAGTCTGGACCCAGTCTTTCCTGGCATACACTTTTTACATAAGGGTAATTCCACAGACTTCCTTATGGAGTTGTTCTTTATTTATACTGACTCTGTGGAAGTTTCTGCTAATAATTCTGCATTTTCTCCTACTGGGTGGAGAGAGGGAGTGGAAAGTTAGGTGCAAAAAGAAAAGGTCCACCACAGTGAAATCATCCCTTCCTAGTATGGAAAGATTTCTCTGTCTAACTCATGCTGATCCCATTCATTTTATTCCACCCAGAATCACACTGTTTGCTATCTACCCAGGAGTACATGGTAGTCCAGATCTGGATGCCTGACTCATCACATTAGCCATGTGGCACACAAGGACTTGGGAGTAATGAACAGAGTGATCATCAGCAGTGTCATTTCCCAGGGGTGGAAGGAAGAAAGATTAGGAAGGCATGCCACCTTTTACTGGATGCAGGAAGTATCTTCCCGTTTCCAACAAGATGATTCAGAGAGGGTGCAATGTGGTTCTTTTGCTGTCTAAAACGCTCCTGTCAGTGCTGGAGAAAAGTCCATCACACCCCTTTTCTAAAATCTCCTTCACTTCAATGGCACTTTGCCTCCACAGGAGAGCAGGGAGGAGGCCATAGGAAGATGACATCCTGTAGGCTGCAGTATCCCCTCCTTGATTGATGTATGCACCCTGTTGGGGGTATGACTTCAATTCTTTCCTTGAAACATGAATCAAATGAGGCCACAAACAAATATATTTCCCTGTCAAACATTTCACTTCCTGGAGACAGTTAAGAGCTAATGTGACATACTGTGCGAGGTTTATTTTTGCTTTTCGGCCAGCAAGTTGCTGTACCATCTTCCAGGCCCTTAAACTAGGTTTGCATTTGCTGAAAGAAGCATTGCAGACATGCTGGCTCTGAGTCCATGATGGATTTCTAGCACACCGACTGATCCAAAGCTTTCAGCTGAGAAACTAAAAGGTCAGTAAACCAAATTCAGACCAGAGCTGCATAAGTTCCTCATTGCTTAACAGCTTGGAAGAGGAGGCAGATATGGTAGGATTTCTTTCACATCAGTACACTTGCTGTGTTATCCAATCTGCCTTTTAACAAAACTTACAATCAATGCAATTGGCTGGCTTATACATACAGAAATAAGAGACACACAGACTACTAGCACTCTGCCTTTTTGTTGAATTCTCTGGCCAAACTATTTCAAAACCTGCGCAAATGGAGGCCTCAGAACAATTCCTTACTGTCTTAACTGCATACGTGGGGAAACTGAGGCACAAAGTGATAGTACATCTGGCTCACAAAGACAACGGTAGTCAGTGGCAGAGCCAGGAGCAGCCCACGCTCTACCAAAAATTGATGGGACCTAACAGTTCTTTCACTGAAGTAAATGAAATCTAGACTTCATCAAATGCATTTTATCCTGTCTCCCTGGTGTATATAAGAGGAGAATCAGACTCTACAACCACCCTTGATTTTCCTACTTTTTGGGACATCTTGGAGCTTACCAACCACCCAGTAACATTTTAAAGCAGCTTTTCTTCTGCTAGCAGGCTTTAACTCTCCGTAGAACCCTTACAGCGAAGCAGTTGGACTGCATAACTGTGATGAAGGAGTTGAGTGACTACCAGGCACTCTGTCAGCGTTACCTCAATGTTGCAGCGAACAAAAGCAGGTCCTTGGTCTGTAAGAAGGAAGTGGAGCTTGTTAGCAGTTCCAGTCAATTAGCTCTGGAATATGTCTCCACAGGACTGCAGCCGACTGCCGTTCTGCTCCTGCAGAGTCGAACTCTGTGAGGTCTGAGCATCACTGTGCACCTCGGGGAACACCTCTGATACCCTATGAATAATAAGATAATGTTTTGCACAACACTGTTCATTTTACAAGCCCTGATTAGTTAAGCACCGTTACACTGCCGTACTGCAAGTGTTTCAGAGAATAGGAAACGCTGGCAAATAAGCCCTTTCTTTATTGCCTCACCTGCACACGTGCCAGCTGGATGGCATGAAGAAGAGGTCACAGAGAAGGCTAATTTGGGTGGTCTCTGAATATAGTGTGAAGCAGTTGCTCATGACTTGGCCTCATCTCTCAAGAAGCCTGGGGACATTTTAGGGCATACTGTTAGAAGGAGAGTGGTGAGATTTCATATTAATGCAACATTAATTGCTTTCTCTAGGAATAGGTATCATTTCCTCTTTTGAATTCTATGGTACTAATGTATATTAAAAATAGCAGAACACACAAGATTTGAATTAAAGATACAGGACAAACTCAATTTTTGAAAGGTACTGCTGCTGCTCAGTTTTGCAGCCTCCATTCCATATTTGAGCAACTCTATCAGTTGCATTTTGTACAAAGAGTATCACCTAAAACCCAAGTTATTGGTTCAGTTCTTGTTGGGATAACATCTTCCAGGTTTCACTGTGCCAAAACTATCATTTTACTGTGTAGAGGTACTATAGCACTAAAATAGAGGCCACAATATAGAGTTCAGAGGTACACTGAAAACTTGAGTATTCCACTCTTCTGTGACATCCAGGCATTGATGACAAAGACCAATGCAAACTGGTCTAAGAACCATTTGGTCTGGCTTTAATTCTTCAGCAGCATCCCCAGCTAGGCAATTCTTACACTCTGGTTAAGGACATTCCCTTGTATGCATGTAGATACATAAGCATAATTTGTGCCTTTAGTTATTTTTTTGTAAAAAATAATATTTAAATGTAGATCATTCAAAACAAACTGACATAAAGAATAAAGCTCCAAAGAAGGCCAAGAAAATACTGTTACTTGTATCAGCGCTGAGATGGTTCAGTGTCTCTGACGACCTTAACAGTGCAAACAGCTCCTTTCTCCTCCAGTCAATAGTTTGAATGAGTAACTAGGTCAGACACACTATAAGAAAGGAAATATCTTCTCAGCATAGGTAATGGCAATACAAATTTTCCAACACAAATATGCCAACAAGCTTCAGACTTCACCTGGAGGGAAGAAGAGGAAGTAATTTGATCTCCATGGTGATGCAGCCTTCGGCATCTTTGCAAAGACTACCTAGAGTGCCAGTTGTGGTAGCAGTGGTCTTTGTGATGTGGAAAGCTGCTTCCCACAAAAAACTATCTCATTGCTGGCATTTCCCCCCTCTCTATCTTCCCAAAGTGCAGAGAAGGAAAAATGTCAGATGTATTTTGGGAAAAGAAACTGCCTGTTTGGCTACCTCACTTCTTTGTGTTTGTCTTTTTTCCCCCCACACTTCACTTAGTGTTTCTTTCCACTAGCAAGTGTTGTTTTAATACAGATGTCCCTAGGTGTTCAGCTGCCTTCAGCTGGTAACTGTCTAGTTTAAGGAAAAAATAAACTAGCATACACTTTTCTGAATCAATGTTGTAACTGTCATACTGCTAATGTTGACTTCCTTGTTGTTTTTGGTGGTAGTACCATAGACTGGTTTAGAAAAATCTCTTTATTGCCTGAAAATACATAGTTTGGTCTCTTTCAAAGTGCCTCTTATAAGTTGTCCTGACTTCAGATTTTGCACTTTAGTTCTCTAGATTTTATGGTTTCTCACTCTATCAGGGTCCTTAAGCATTACTAGATTTTACTTCATTTATCTTGTTACAGTGGCTAAAGATGTCATTCACCACTGAAGCCACATTTGGCTAGGTACAGATAGATACTGACCCTGTCCTAAAGTGCATTATAATCTAAGGCCTTGAAAATGACTTTACACAGAGCTCTGCATGAACCATGAAAGTTCATTATTGAATTAGGCCTCTTTAAAAATAGAACTCAAAAGCTGAAAGAAACAGTAGTACAACTACAAGAATAGACATTTTTAACAATTATGGCTGTTCTCAGATTGTAACATAAGCTGTTGAAAGGAAGGGAAGAGGGAAGCTGATCATTCTATGTCATGTTTCTAAATAAATTACACCTAAAATTATTTTAAAGCATCTCCCCAGTTCTCAGCACCCTAAGAACATAGTCACACCTTCCATCAAACATAGGTTCAAACTCATTGAGCTCACTAATTTTATGCTAGCTGATTTTGTTGTCCAGCTCTTTGTGCCAGTATAACTCATCTGTAGGTGCTGACTTTTGCTATCTACCATCTTTAGCTTCTTAGTTACAAGTTCAGGTTCTCCCTACAGCTCCCTCCATTGTAATTCCCTCTTTATAGTCCATGCCTATATTTTGACATTCTTTGTTGTTTGAGACCTTCGGATAAGGCTGGAAAGCAAATGCAACAGTTTCAATCTCTCTGTTGCTACCTACACATAGGGCCCTGGAGTTTTTGGATCCAAGGGACAAGGAAGACTGCTGGTCAGTTTTCAGCGTTAATTCTGTGATGCTGTGATCTAGGATACAGACGCCTTATCCATACAGCTTTTTAACCATTCCTTCCCTTTCCCAACAGTCAATCCCAAAAGTAGTTCAAAATACAGGCTGGTATCATTTAGTTTGTATGAAAATCTGGCTACAGCTAACGTTTGCATCAGATTTATTACCTCATCACTGTGAAGGAACCTTCTTTCCAAAGTTAAGGATTCACAGTGCTCTGAAAATCTCTTCACGTGACTGTCTATATAATAATATACAAGTTTGTCTACTTCAGAAAAGCAGGGATATAATCTGGACTGAAATGCCTTCTGCTATAGCAATGACTTGTCTTTGAAGATGGTTCATATCTCTATGTTTTCATACCCCCCCCAAAAAAAAGAAGAAAAAAAAGAAAAAGAAAAGAAAATCCAGAACACTAACTCTGTATCTATGTAATTTATGTAGCACTTTCTCTGTGCTCCTCTAAGATGTAACCTGTCCAAAGATTATTACTTGATCTTAAATATTCCCTTGGAATGATGCAGAGATCAGATTCTATATTAATTTTAAAATTCTTAGCCCAATCAGAACAATATCACTACTTGCCCCACTGAAGTACATATCTTCTATTTGTGTGTTCTAACACACAAATAATGCATTTGGATGGTTTGTATGAATACAGTAAATCAATAGACAGACAGACAGACAGACAGAAACACACACACACACACACACATATATATATACAAAATCTCCAGTGTCTTCAAAATAGAATGTACCATAATGGCATTGACTTTTAATCCTAAACTCCAGTCTTCTGGTGAATAAATCTCAAAAATTTAATTTTTAGCAGTGTCTATTATAACATCAATGTGTTATTTACAAAGTACCCAGACAGAACTAACTTTTTTTGCATTCCCAAGTTATGATTCAGTTGCTACTGATGTAAGAGTAACAACTGAATGTGCAGAAAGTCTGTAAGGTATAAATTGCACCAGTAACTGAGCAGTGCTTCTGACATCTCTACAATAGAAAGAGGAAGTTCCCATAAAACCAAATTAACCTCTTAGTATTTTGATGAGGAGAAAAGGATTTAATTAAGGAAGTCAAGATTCCCTTCCAGTTCCTCCTTCTAATAAATACGTTCACACTTTGATCTTTGACCTTTATTCGTAAAATTAATTCTACATCATATTTCTGCATATAGCTCTCTAAGGAGAATCAAGTTTACACTTCCCTCCCAATCCAAATTGTAACAGCACTTAATTAGGTGATAATTTATGTAGTACTTAGCATGAACTTTTGACACTTGCTGAAGTAGGCAGCACGAGTGTACATATGTTATCACCTGACTTCATCAAGCAACAGAGCCTATGTACCGGTCAGGTATCTTGGGCTTTATAAGGTATCAAGTAACATTTATAACTCTGTTGTACCTAAATTTCTAATAGGTTAGACCTGTCTCCAGTGTACCTTAATATATATGTCTGTGTGTACTTAAAGCACTGATCATAAGGACTTCAAAACAACCAGCAAATAAGGGAAACAGATGTCAAGAGAACCCACAACTAGGCTCTCTGAAACTCTGTCACTCCACTCAGTTTAAAGAAAAGTGCACAGCTGACAAACATTTCACTTTTGCCCACCCAATACGATGAAAAGAGTTGAAGCAAATTCTGTGCCTACCAAAGTTAAACCTAAAATAATTATAACCACAGTAATTTGACTTGTTAATAAAAGCATAAAAAGAATGGTTTCTTTCCCTGCCCCATAGTCTTGCTGCTTTGTTAGGCTGAACAGATTTTGAAAGGCATTCTGATAGAACTGCTGGCTTTTCTGAATGGTCAGATGACTTAACACTCTTCATTCTGCAGTGTGCAAAGTCTGACTCTCCAATTGTTCAATACATGATAAAAGAATAGAAGTTAATTCATAAATTGTCTTTATTGAGCAGCTCCAGTAAACAACTAGATTTAGCATCCCTGGTTTGGAAACAAAGATGCTGAGGTATCTTGAACATGTGCGATAGGAAAGATTTGTTCACTCATTTTTGTGTGTGCTTATCAATCTTTCTCACAGTTACAAATAATGGAAATGGTACTAAGTCATGAATGTGTTTTCAGCCACCCTATCACCTAGATCTTCTCTGAATGCTTTATTTATCCAGAGTCATGCAGCAAGTCTATGAAAGAAATTAGGTCTTCTGATTCCCAGGGTAGAGATGTCTCGACCATCAGGAAAGCGGGAAAGGAAAGCATGCAAGGTATCTCAAAAAAATTATTTCTGAAGTCTTCTTTTCTCTTTGTATTCTGTACTTCTCTCTGTCTCATAGTGACTGGTGATATCTCACACAGTGTTAGTGCAATAAAAGTAAGATCATCTCTTACAGAACCTGTTCAGCATGTTATACAAGCATTTTTTCATAAGGAGTCAACATTAAAGGGACAAATGTTGAATAAATGTGTTCTACTTTGCATTACATTTATTTGACATATTTCCTACATCAAATGTAATATTCTTGCTTACATTTACTAATTGCACTCACAGTTATGGTTCTGATCAAGAGAAGGTCCCAGGGATCTTTCCATTAGTGTTAATAAACACAAAGGTAAGAGCTCACAAGTCAAAATATATTATGTTTAATCATATCAAATTCTGCTGCTCTCCATAAACAGCCTCACTGCCTGCTTGAGGAGTAAGAAAGACTTAAGGTGACTAAGTTTGCATCTGCTAATACTCTTGGAAGGACTACCATTGTTTTAACAGGGTACTGGTTAAACATATACCTAATCAAAATTCAACAATTTCCTTCAAGATTTCCCAATTAATAGAACCAATATTGCTTACAACAACAGGAGAGACATTGTCATCCATTGCCACATGTATTATGAATTCCATAAATTTCCTTAAAATATCAAGGAAATAAAATATCCATTCTATTTCCAGTGTTCTACTGATTTGTATGAGAACGGCTACAATCTGACTACCATTTTGTTGACATTGCTCATTTTACAGACATACAGATCAGCCTCTATAAAGCTACTGCCATCATGAAATAATCTGAAATGCTGTGAGAATAAATGAAATCAAGAAATTTAGAGAGTCTAATTAATATGAACATTTTTTCCTACAATAACTTTTAAGTGTGCCAGTGCTCATCTGGTAAAATATTAAATGTACTTAAGGTCAACATACTGCCTGTAGGTAATAAATAGTCACTCACTCCATTTTATAGCCAAAATTACTCATTAAAATTTACTATCAAAATTTTAAACAATCTTAGGTAGCTACCTATTTACAGATGAGTTGCTGCTTCTCCCTCTAGTGTTTTAAAGCATATGATATCAAGTGCTTGTATTTTTGGTAGCTTAAAACAAAATTGAATCCAAATAGCTCCATGTAAATTGAAATGCTGCACAGAAGTTTGTGAGCTGAGAAAGATTAACCAACACAGTTATTGGTTATGAAATAACTGAGTCATTTTAACAAAGGCAAAAACCACTTAACCAGCTGGCAATTTTTGCTTCATAATGTTTCATAATATGTCATCAGCTCTTGAAGAAGGAAAAGTATGAAGAACAAAAGTGAATTCTTATTTCCATGTATGGACTTCACCCATTTGCTTCTCACCAGCAAAAGGAGATAAGAGAAAAATGCATGGGAGATAACCTTGAAAAAGAAGAGGTCTTGTCTAATGGACACCTGATACTGAGACTCCTGCAAGTCTAAGTCTGATGCAGACTATTCCTAGCAGGGTCTGATTCTCCAATAACTTGCAGCCAGCACAATCTTTCACACCTCTACAGAATGACACCATACTGCTCTGACAGCAATTAGCCCCCTATTGCACAAGCATGAGTAATTTTAAAAGATGAAGGGCATTAGTTAATTAGTCCCAACATGTGTCCCTGGGCAGGTCACTAAGCTCTCTTATTGCATCCTCTTTACAACTCACAAAATATTGAGAGGACTAATAAGCTGGACTAATAAATTACAGCTGTAGCACACCACTGAGTCACCATCAAGCCTGAGAACTGAAATGACGCCACCCTACCCAGTTTGGTTCGCTCGGTCTGGTTACCTGCCAAAAGGCAAAAGGGGAACGCAGCTCTTGAAGCACTGCTAAATAGTGTAGACAGTTCCTGGCTCCTTTGAAGAGTTATTCTCACAACTGCTTCTAATTTTGTAGAGTACCTGTGAATAGACAAGACAGAGGCTCAACTTGTTTCATCAACTATCAGAGTTATCAAGATCTCTTCGCCAGACAGGCAAGACTAGTTACTGTTAATTCCTACAGAATGGGCTCTTTCCTGAGTCAAGACACAGACTAAACTAGAACCTACCATAAAGAAAAGGAATAATCACTCAGAAGAGTAGTGAGAAGAAATGGCTAGTTTATATTCTGTCTATGATTTAGCATATGACCACAAATCATATCATTCCAGAAGACCCAATTCAAAGCAAAATGTGTTTGAGCTTCTGCAGTGCAGAACTTCTTTCATGGCCAGGGAAAATACAGAACAACAAATTTCCACAGTGTTTAGCTGCTTTGCTTGTGCTTCCGTGATACAGAGGCCAAACATACAGTAATTTTAACTGAATCAAATCCAAGGCTTGTCTAAGTATACCCACTGAAAATGAAACCGACCTTGGGGAGAAAGAAGAAATGGCAGGGCAATGAAAACATCATATGCCTTAATGAAAAGGATAGGGGAAGTAGCAGCGACTCATGCTTGCTCTCAAAATAACAACTAGGGCTATTATTTAACAGAAAGAAAAGACCTTTTTGCTTGCATAGTAACTATTTGGTGCCAGAAAAGACAGACAAGGTAGCTGAATAAGTATACTGAGAGAAAACAGGAGCAAGTATTCAGGAAGGTACTGGTAGGACAGGAAGCAAGAGCAAGAGATTCTCTTGCTCCTCCTAAAATGGAAAGGATGATTAAGCACAAGCAACCAAAGGAGAAAAGTAGTGAATATCAGAGGAAAGCCAACTGCTGGACTTGTGGCAATAGAAGGAACTTATGAATTGATAATGATACTAATGACTTTATTTTAGCTTCTAAAATTATAGTCATTGACCTACAAATATTATCTATATAAAAATCATTAAATGATATTAAGGAGCTATGGCCAAAATGCCCCTCAAGCCTACTTGCTCCTTCCCAAACTTAAAAACAGCTAGAAGGCAATGTGTAAAGCAGACAATTCTGACATTTGTCTAAGGAGTGGATGGACCACATTACTCATCCAAAGCACCACTTCACAAGAGTTATGTCTCCCTCTAGTTCAGTCACTTCTTATTTAATGAGGAAGTGTGATCATTGCTTAATGGAGCTGGCCATTTTCTTTGTTTTCTCTCCTTCACCAACCCCTCTTGCTCTTTGCTGCCTCCTCTTTCCAGGAGGTTCACATTGCTTTCAGCTCACCTCTTCTGTCCCCTCTAGTTTGCTCATATTTAAAAGGAAAAAAAAAGAAAAAAAATATTTATTACCTCTTTTCCTACCACTGGTTTGGCTGGCAAAGGGGCAGGAGTGTGTGCCATGAGCTACTTCACTGTTCATACATCCCTATGCCAGTGCAGATGCAAGTTTCGGGTTCCACCACAGTACACCACAGGGGCTCAGCTCAGTGAAAGACAGGGGTTGCAATCTTCTGCAAAACTCTGAATACATGAGCAAATGCAAACACACTTAATTTACACAAGTTTTGCTTTAGTAATTAAGTTTTCCCTATGCATTTTCTCTTAATTATATTATTTTTAAGCACACCAAATAGTAATTCTACATGACATTTTTATCACCTGCTTAACATTTCAAATGAAACGTTTTATTGCATTTGATGTTATTTAAACACTTACCATGTACTCTTCAGTCTTACAATTTTCAATGTGTTCTGGCTATATTAAACAAATATTTAAGAAGCAGTTGGAGTATGTGCTGTTTTTTTCCATTTTTAAGTGTTTAATCTGTAATAAACATGCAGTACATTGGAAATACATTTCATATATATAGCCATTTATGAGTTAAGTGTTAAGAATATATTTTTGCATTGCCATAGTTGAGTTTGTCAGATTTTCCATTACAAACTTTTAATTTCAGGGGTTTATAACTTCTCCATAAAATGTGCCCTTCAGGAGGAAACTTGACATTTAATTCCTTGACTAAAAAGAGGACTTTTTTTCTTTTAAAACAGATTTATAAAATGATTGTTTAGGGAATATTTTGAGCATTCAGAAGTTATGTGGGGAAAAAACAGTTTGGGTTCCTCTTCTAACACTACTATAAAGGCTTCATCTAAAAACAAGAAAACTCTGACCTAGAAACTAAAGTCAGCATTTTTTAAAGTCTTAGAGAAAATAAAAACTTTCAGATATCAACCACTGCTGATTAAAGTTTGAAGCGTTTTTTTTAACTCCGGTGCAAAGCAAATGGAATAATTTCTGATCTAGATTTCAAGCTATGGTAATATAGTATATCTGCATTGTCTGTCTAGATCACTATCAATTTCAGCACAGTCAAATATAGCGAGAACTGGCCCAGATTGCTGAAAGCTTTATAACAGTTCTTTACTATCTGATTTAAATTCTATTTGATGATGTTCTTAATGTGCTACAAATCATGACAAAAAAAAAATATATACTCAACACACTTTCTCCCCCTCTAAAAATTTTATACCAAAAGCATAGTGCTTGCTACATTTTCTGTTCCCAGACAGGACAGGAAAATGCAGCATGATACAAATCATACATAATAAATGTGTAGTTGAAATGAATATTAAATTCAATGTATTTTCTGAAAATTATAGGACTAAATAATTAAGTAAATATTTACAAATAACTATACATTTTCATAAAACAAGGCTCATTTGTGAATGTGTCAAATACCAGAAGTCCAAAGTTACTGCAGCTTTCAGCCCTATACATGATTAGTGTTATTTTCATAAAATGAAATAACCATATTTTCAAATTCTCACATACTGACTGCTAGTAATTTTCCTCAACTATAGTACTTACTAAATTAATCTATTTCTATATTGCCAAATTTTATGACTTTTATTGCAAATCACCCAACAAGTGTTTTCTCAAAATTCTTTTTCCCTGAATGAAGCAAGTTTTCATTCTTTTCAAACATAATATTATGGCTCACATCTTGGTTAAAAAAAATGTGACTCAAAAGTGCCATGTGTTTCAAGCCTTTAAAAAACAAAAGAAGCCCTATATTTACTATGACATTCCAGATATGACTGATTTTTTCCAGGTTAACAATACTGTATTATATATTCCTAGGATTTCTGTCTGTCCACTACACCCATCAACAACTCAGTCTTTGATCTGTCTACCACAAATTTTGCCCAACATTTTTAGCCTTATTATTCAAATTTAATAGCTTTAATTTGATTCAGGACTTTTCTGTACCTATTTTCCAGCTAAACTTTAAAATGACTCCTGATATATATGGTTGCTCCACCTCACATTGATTGGTAGGTGGGAGTGGTGGTTTTTGTCAGTCTCATGCTTTCTCCTCTGACACCAGGCATAGCTATAAACAGAAAGAGACCATGTTCTTGCACCTGACTTTCTAATCCTTTTACCTGCTGTGTGTCATCCTTTCTATCTCTAGTAGACTCCTTAGTGGAGTCTTCTAGTCACAGAAGGATAGTTTTCAAAATAAATTTCCTTTAAGACTATCTTTTCTTCCATACCCATTAGCTTTTGCATCCCAGCAGAATTATGATGCTCCCTTCATCTTGATTTTACCTTCATGTTACAAATAAATAGTAGATATCCAAGAAGAGACAGAAGATCTGTTTTACTTATGCAGACTAGTCCATCTTTTGTGGTTTCGTTAAGATAATGTTTTTCTTTACTTTCGCCCTCTATGACACATCTCCTAATTCTCACAGTTTGCTTTCATTCAGTTTTGTTTTCAGATGAATCTCCCTTTAGCCTCTAACTCCAGACAATTCTTCATCACTAATAAAAGTACAGTTTTTAAAACATGCACTAAGAAAATGAGAAATCATCTAGAAAGCCAAGGATTGTCCCCAATTTAATTTTACACAACTGCAGATAATCCTCAGCAGGGATGTAGAATTCATAAAGAGACCTGACATACATGAAGGGGAACATCAGAATAGCTCCAGTACCTAAATCAGAAAGCCTTAATTTGGAGATTTTATCTCAGTGATACACTTTATCATGAAGATTGTTTTCTTCTGCAACTAAACATGGCAAGTGTGTATATATAAATATGTGTATACATACATACACACACACACACACACACACACACATATACATATATATCTCTCTATCTTCATTTAAAGGGTAACTTCTAAGTCAGCAAACTTGCCATTCCAACTAGCCATGCTGTCAATAAATAGCATCTTATTTTAGAATTCTGAAGATTCTTTAGGGAAGGAATTATGTAGAAATAAGAGCAACATCATACACTGGAAATGCACTGAAGCAGCATATCTGAGCTATGGGCAGAAATACTAAGAGAAAAACCACAACACTAACTGTTGACAATCCTTGTCTTTAATATATTCAGAACAAGATATGGATTAAAGCTTCCTGCTTTGAATACCTAATTTAGACATTCAAACAGCTAGATATTACACTTCCCTCCCTAGAAGAATAATTTACACTACATAAAGTTATATAACCAAGTTCCCTCTGTTGTAAACAGTGAACAGGCACTTCTTAGAGATGTGCATTCAAATCCCCCTCCATATGCTTGCGCTATACTATAACTATACTGCTATTAGGAGGAATATAGGAAAAGCGGGCAACAACAGCAACTTCTTTTTCCAGGTCTTCCAGGCACTTGAAAGATATATCTATGTTTGAATAGTAATCAAGGTCAAGTACCCAACCCTTCCCCATCGCTCTAAGCCATAACAGCTCTGACCATGTGTCAGAGTCTCTGCAGAGACATCTACAAAAAATATCTCTATTTTAGGTACCTTTGGGAGTTAGGCAGTGCTTGGGAGTTCAGGCCAAAATTGCTTTCTCCAGTTACACCTGTGCTGGTAAATACATTGGCGACAGGGTAGAGGCTCGATCCTGCCACACGGCCATCCGTTCTGTTAGCCAGGCCCTGGCACAGTGTTGGCACCTCTCCCAGACAATGCTCAGCGGGATGCAGGGGAGAGCTCTGACCAGCATTTTTTCCCTAGAGAAGCAATCTCATTTTCAAGAGAGAAAGAAGTTTAGCTTACAGCATTTTTTTTTAACTCCTTCCCTCTGCCATGCACACACAAGCTTTGAAATCAAGGGTGTGACATGCACTGAGAATCTGACTTTTTCATTTCAAAATACCACATCTTGAATCAACACCTTGTGCAAAAGGAGAAAATAAATAACTAAACTGAAACTAAACAAAAATCAACAACAATGGGACTACAGTGGTTTTCACCAAGTAAAAAGTAGTGGATCCCTGACCTAATCTTACACAGCCAGAATGGGAACACTTATTATTAAATGGCTTGCTACATTATACACATACAAGAGGTGTGAATTGCTTGAAAACACACCATGATGACACTTTTATGTCTTCAAATGATTCATTTACCATAATCCAAACTTCTAGGTGTTAAGGTTAATCTACCCCTAATTCTTTTCAAACCACATATGCAGCTTTGAATATTAGAAGACAATTCTGTCCCATTCCCCGCACAAAAATAATCATTTAATTTTTAAAGTTTGATGATATAAGGAAAAATTTCTTCTCTTCTTGTCTCTTTCTTCCCAGCCCAGCCACCTATTACAAATATGAAGAATATAAGTAAGGAAAGGCTAAATGAAATGAGGAAAAAGGTAGAACTTCATGAAATAAAAGCATTTTTAAATTCACTGGAAAAAGAGTGAATCCAATTTTTGTTTCCTATGCAAAGCATTAAAAGAACTTGTAGATATACAGTAGGATGTGAACTGTAATAAATCAGGCTCTTAACTACCCTATTTGTGTTCTTTAATTTTCCATCTAGTGAATAAATGATTCATTTTTCCCCTTCAGAGAGCTACAAATTACTGAATTTACAGCTATTTCAAAAAATAACATAAAAAATACCAGAGCTGTTCCACCTTCTAAAATAAAAGTTTTATCAAAATCTCAGAAGTATTTTCAGAACAAATCCTGAGGGGCTTTTGGGTGCTTCTGTAGTTTCTAGTCATGTAAATTCCCAGTGACTCAAGTGGAAGTTTGCCTGTATGAGCACTGGAGGAGAACTGAGTGAGGACTTCTCCATTTGATTGGAAAGAGAGACTTAAGACACACATTTTTCTCCAAAAATGTAATGTGCAATGCATTTATTTATATTAGTAACCGAGAAACAATATTTATTTTGGAAGACACCAAGTTTCATTACTGTGGGCAAAAGTGCAGTATTCACCCACAGTCCTGGGCTGGGGGCAGTGTGAAGGTAGTTTCAGGGTGTTCTCAACCAGAGCTTCCCCACCAAGCTAGCTATGATGCCACAATGTGGAGGGCATGGATCAACAGCTCTCCGTAGCTGTAATCCCCCTCTCAGCAAGCTTTGCCCCATGATATGAGATTATAAATCTGGGTGTTCTTTCAGGATGTAATTGCTTAATCAAAACCATTTTGGAAGGGCCTTGGATTGGGAGGGAACCCCTATTTCTGCCCCTTCCTTCACACCTTGTAGCAATTGACCAATTTCTTACCCTACACATTTCTAGGCAGTAAAAGTTATGCTTTTTTGAAATTGAATTTTGATACAAAACATATTAGTACAATACTGCCAGTCCCAAGCATTAGAAAATCATGAGTCAGACCCCAAAACCTATGAGACTGGCTTGCACTTCAGAATAAGAAAAAAGTGCCTCTTGTTATGTTATTCTTAGTCTGCAGTATAGTCATATTTTTAAGCTTCTGTCTAGAACCATGAAGGCAGACACTCAACCTGCATTGTTAATGCATTGTTTTATTTTTTTGAATGAAATGACATTTTTAATAGAATGCTTAATTTTAAAAGCTGAGTCATTAAGAATAATACCAGATATCACAAGACTAGTCATAAAATCACCAGACCTGGCAATGTTATCAGTTCTTAGTGGTGCCATCACAGTCTGGACATTCTGATATCCATGAACTGATATTACTGTCAAAATACATGTTAAGGTGATATGAATTATAAAGATACGATGCTATGCTTCTGTTTCTCAGTGATGTGAAAAGAGTTAATGGTATCCCAGAAATGACAGCCAATCACACGTTTTAGTCTTTGAAATGATCCAAAACCACATATCAAGCCAATATTCTTGCATATTTCTGAGTGGTTTCAACTGCAAGTCTTATGCCAAAAATACCCTTATGATTTGAATTCTAGATTGAGTAAAAATGCCTCATTCAGATCCAAACAAAATCTCAGAAAAACTTTTCCTTCAGACTTGTGATCTTGTGATTTGTGCAAGAATGCTGGGGTTTGGGGTCATAAACTTTAAAAAAGTAGTTTTATAGATTTCTGTCCTACAATCAAAATCCTAAACTGAAAATCTCAACTAGATTTAGCTGAAAATCTGCAGTCTATAATTTTTATAATATACACATAAATTATTGCTCTTCTACTGAAGCAATCACTATAGAGAAATGTTTCATGATTCAGGTCCTATCCTGAGAGTCAGAATAACTGGCTTCACTTCCTTACTATGTCTGAGATGGTTCACTTTTTTCAGTCTCAGAACATTCCTGTAAGGGCATAGGAGGCTGTCCAGCTGTGAGCAAACAGCCCGTGAGGATCTCTGAACATATGTTCAAAGCTCAGTAAGTGCTTGAGAATCCCAGCTGCATTGAGATTTTTCTGTCCCCATTGATAGGAGCAACATGGACTGTTGGATAATGAGCAACAAGACTCGACCCAGCTTTATTGCTTTATGTGTATCATATCACCAAACTCCACTAGAGCTCACACTGTGTTGGTTTGCAAAACTGGGCTCCATTATACACTGTTATTAAACAAGTACTGAGGTATTTTTTGTGAAATTAGTAAATTATCATAAGAAGTAAACATCTGACATCTGTAACATTTTCCATGGGACAGCCAGGGACTAATTCATAGAGCTAAGGGACAACCCATAGAGCTGAAGAAACAACTCTGGTGATGGTTGGAACTACCACACACTTAGTGCAAGTTGTTCTGTCAAACTGTCATTAGACAATATTCCTGCTACCTGGAAAAAAAAAAAAGTCATTTCTACTGTCTGGATAATGTAAATTTACTTAGGACTGTAAATTCAATTTGCTCATCTTTTATCAGCTTATAAAGACTATATTTGACAGTTAATCAGTCATTAAACAAGAGAGGCAGCACAGTTAAGTGGTTAGGACACTGTTCTTCAGTACTTTATTTCTATTCTTTATTTTTCCAGGACGTATTTACTGAACTCTTCTTTGGCCTCAAATCAGTCAGCAGCTCTCCTTCATTTGCACTCCTCTTATGCATACCTTCCCCCTCACTCCCACTGCATGACCTCTTTCCCCTGTTTGTAGCTTTAAAGTCCTATGTGCTCAAAAGCTGGGTTCGGTATGCATTTAGGATTTTTTTAAAGAAAACTAAAAATAGAACATGTCATCCTATGCAACTAAATCAGGTCCCACATTGTCCATGAGTAGAGCTGAACATCACTCCCAAAATCTCTGCCACTTGAGTACACAGAGGAATTAGCAGAAAAACGAAATTTTCCCTGTACCTGTCAGCTCAAGAGGGGAAATGTACTTCGGCCATAGATTTCATGGGTGAGAATGAGGCTTCAGGTCCATTACAGGCTCTACAAGAAAATGTGCTCTAATTTGCACCACTTTTGACCCTTTCTGCTCTCTCCCCTTTGGGATGTCCCAAGCCATTCCTCTCTATTTTTTGCCGTCACTGCTTGCTAGTTCCAGCCACCACTCTACCTCCTACTTCCAGTCCTTTTCCAGGTTTACAGAGCTAGTCTTGGTTTCTCCCATTACACTCCTATTCCCTCCCTCTTCCCACTGCACAAATTTCTGACCTTTCAATTAATTACACAACTCATATTAAGAGGTCTTTATCCTTTAGGTCAGACAGGTATGACAAACGAATAAGTAACATGCTTTATCTGTGAGTTTTGTGACTATTAAATAAAACCAGGGACAGATGAGGGCTCACATTGGTTTTGATGGGCAGACTAGGACTCTGTCTCCTCCCTTTCTCAAGTCTCATCCTTTATGTCCTTGAACTTGCCCTTCTTCACCATCTCATTCCCCCTTGTCCCCATCACAGTTCCAGTAATTTCTTCAACTCAAACCTCCTCAACCCTCTCCTCTACGGCCATTACCATACTATTTCTTTGACTTCTAATCACATCTTGGCCTGCCCATTTCCATCTGTTCTTTTTCCAGTCTCCCTTTGTAGTTCCAGAGTTTCTTCATCCCATTCTTCTCTCCTCCATCCCTTTTAATTAGTTCTCCCTTTACCACACACATCCAGATGCAGTCTGCCTCCCCTCTGCCCGCAATCCTTCTTCATTCTGAATGCTAGGCAGTAAGGAACTGAAAGAACAAGAGAGAGTTTCACAGATTACAGTTTCTAAACGTGTACCTCACAACAATCACAGCAGCAGCAGCTGCCCCTTGTCTGCCTGCAGATATGGCTTCCAAGAGGAAGAGTTTGCTCTCCACCTCCCCCAGAAGAGGACAGAACCAAGTGCCTGTTGGACCATGCTCATTCAGTGCATCAAGAGAAAATTATATTCTTAGACTTCTCTGTTTCAGTGCACTGCATGGTACTCTATTTAAAAGCCAATATTATTATTTTACATTTTATTTTAAATAGGATTTTGATATTTTGATCTGAATATAGCTTCCTTAGGGCCTTTCCAGTCAAGTAATTAGCAAGAGAACTCTCTCCACTTAAAGTCTTTGTAGCGGGCTCTTATTCCTTGCTATGAAAAATTACTTTTGGATCAGAATCTAGACAATCTTTTTTGATTATTTATCTAAAACTAAAAGCAGGAAATGATTCATTTGATTTCTGCCAGTACTGGAGTGTTGCCACTTTTAGCTCAGGAAGAGTAGGCTTCCTTTGGCAGCCTTTGCTTGCGTGATGATGAATGAAGTTCTATGTTTAGTGCTAGCTAAAATTTTATAGAGTCTAAAAAAGCAATCTAAACATGTTATAGGGAGTGGAGAAGTTTTTTTTAGATAACCATACCATAAGTTTTCATGCTGTGTCACAGCAATCCCTTCAATATATATAGTGAAGTGACCCTTTCCAAAAAAAGATCTTAAATACTTGAAAAGGCACTATTTGTCATAATAAGCACATAATTCCCCCAAAGTGAACATACACTCACAGTTACATTACATAGAAGAAAACATAAATGCAACTCCTTGTCTTAATGATGTAGCACCTAAATTACATGCAGCCATTTGTCATTGAAAAGCACAGACCACCATGGAATGGGCAGTTAAACAGCACAATAAAACCTACTGTAGCCCTAACCAGCAACTGCTATGAACTGATGAACAGAAAAGTCTTAGAAGTGTTGACAATATACATATTTGTCTGTGCTAAGAGTTGTAGTAATTCAATCAAGGTATCACAATTGTGGGGAGGGAACTGTGTAGAAATTATGCATTTATATCCGATGAAAGCATTCAAGTATACTTTCAAAAACAGGCATTCATTTCACATAAATTTGTCTCACTGGGTGACTGTTATCATTCAGACAAACTTATTTTCAAGGTCTGAAAGTAAACAGGAGAATCTGACTTTGTTAGAAACATTTCATACTCAACCTTAGTTTACTCAACTCTGTTCTCACCTACATTTGCCTATTAACTACCTTTGTGATTTGCTGGAGCATTTCTGCTGAGTGTTTCCTGTGATATCTCCCCTACAGTCTTCTGAAGTGGCTCTTTCTGTTGGGCAAGTTCTCACATTTAGTCTTTTCATTAATGCACCTTTTCTGCCTCTGAGACAGTTCCCACACCTGTCCCATGTGTTCTCAGAAGCATTCGACTTATGAAGACCATAGCCGAACCGAATGTTCATCACGCTTGACATCAGGCTTTAGTTAGGAAGATAGTCCAGGACTCATTTTTGAATAGTATTTTTATAGGTATTTAATTTTTATAGTACTAGTCATTTATAGAAACATGTAAAAATAATATTGGTTCAACACCCAGTCACAGTTAACTGCTTTGTTTGGAGGGCAATTTACATTATTAGTTACCCTCTTCCATTTCTGATAGGCAAATAACTTGCCTCAAGAATATAATGGTCTAGAATCTAAGCCAATGTTTTTCTTTCATGAAATTAACCCAAATGCTTTTGGCTAGTTTAAGACTCTCCTTTTCCTTAAATCCCCTGAATTTGCCTTTTTGTTTTCCACATGTGAAGAATTACTTCACACTTTGTTTTAATGGCATACATAAAACCTTTCAATACTAAGGATTCAATGAGACAAAGATTGTATGATGGATGTGACATTCATTCTGTAACTACATCTGACTTACGTTAAATCTCATGCAGAAAACCTGGTGGAAACAGAAAGATGCAGTATACAGAAAGGGCATGATAACAGCTACATATTGGCATCCATACCATACTTCCTTTAAAATTGACTGTGAAGCTTGATAGCCTATCTTCTGGGTAGTGTACATGCTTTGAATAAATGGTCCTGTCTGATAAGATATCTCAAAGGCACTTCGTGCCAAATGCCTCTGAGAGACCCTCAGTTCACAGAGGTTTTATTGTTCTATTTTCTTTTAAAACAACTCCAGAAGCATTTCCAAATTATTCCTATAATTGACAGCCATAGGTAAGATGAACTTTGAGCTGGGGGTTCTGAAGTAGTTCATAAAAAAAAGGGGGGGAGGGTGATGGATCCTAATGGAAGCTGTTGGGAGTAGTAAATAGGTCTGTTGAGGATGAGGATACAAACATTGGAAGACAGGGGAGTTCATCACGGCAGATACAAGGACTACATGGTCTGGTACCCTAGTTCTGACCACAGGCAGTACCAGGAGGAAATAATAAGGATGCCAGAAATAAGTAGACAGTGGATCATTTTCACTATCATTCCACTTCAGGTTTGATTCTGTTCCATAATATTCAGAGACTGAGAATCTCAAAAAATTCTGAGATTTATCTTTATATTCAAAAAGTGCATCATGTGTAATTCTATGTTCTTACAATTCATATAACACTGTATCTTTTTAAAATTTTGCCTACATAGTAGGAAGAACTAGGGTGATATGGAAAATAGTAGATAAGGTAAGAAAATGAGATCCTTCAGAGTTGTCTTTTAGACTCTAAAGTATATATAAATAAAATATTGATGGCCTAAAAAGTGATGATAACAATGAAAAATTTGAAGGATTAGGCTTTAAATGTGGGGGTAGTTAACCTAACAAGACACTTTAGCATTTAAGCATTACAACATCTTAGATGGTTTAATTCATTTTTTAGATTTAGAGATTAATGTGGAATCTCTCCAAATACATGTGAGCTTTATATGTGTCATAAAGCAAGCCATAAAAGGGTAAATACTTAATTTTTAAGAAATCTGTTGGAGTTCACCTTTATGACCCTCAGCCTCTTAGCTACCTGACCTCAATGGAGAATGCAAGCATTCTTTTCCTACATATACATAAGACATTTATTAGTGTACAGGATCCAAAAGACTTTCTCCTATTTTCTACCACATATGTTTTCAGATTCTATGGATGCTATCAGAATCCACATGGAATTCCCCTCCATTCTGTTGCTGAAAGTCAGAGCCACTACTCACCTCTGCAGTATGCAGACTGAAAGAGTCATGCAGAGTTGACCAAAACTGCAGGTGGACTTATGGCTATTCCCCACTGATGGAAAAACACAAACAAAATAAATGCAAGGAAATCAATTGCTCCCCTAAGACTCTGCTTTTCTCTCACCTCCTAACCCTTTTCTTCTCTTTGGCTGCCAGTCACTTTGAGTTTCCTCTATCCTAACCTGAACTGCCTTAAAAGGGAGTGTAAATGACTTATCCATACCTATTTCTTTCTTATATACAAGATTCTCAAATAGCACCTTCCTCAAGCTATGTACTATGCCATCATATGCATCTGCTGTTAAATCTGCTTTCTCAAAGGAAAAATCCTTCCTGTCCCTGATTCCAGCAGAGCAGTCCACAGACATTCTCCATCTTAAGATTCAAAACTCAGGTATGGTCTTATTTACTGGTTACCTCAGATTGGCTCCACCTCAGGTTATGGAAATGGTAAATGATCACCAAGGCTGCAGACCTTCGATTTTCTCTTCCAAACTCTCCCTGAGCACAACACCACAACTTGCTTTCTCAGAATTTCATATTTGCTCACACAAGCAATTCCTTCACCCACTCTCGCTTCTTCCTCCTAACTGCCCATCCTCACTGGGTGTCTGTAATAGATCCATTTGTTTCTGAAGAAGACAGACTGCAAGAAAGGAGGCATTTTCTTACCTGTTTTCCTCTCATATCACTCTCTGAGGGCATTACAAGAGACTAAATATTTCAATATCAGCCAGCTGTCAATCAAATCTCACAGTCAGTAAAGCACAGAGTAAATTCTTTGGAAGCATTGGAACAAACACTAGAAATGTTGTGTGCCAAGAAATACTTTAGATACTATATTAAAGAAAACAAATATTTAATACTTTAGATAAATAGATTATTAGATAGTTTTTCATGGATGTACACTAGTATGAATGACTAAGCACACTGGGAGAGCATAAGGAGAAAGACTCTTGGTGGAGAGAGTTTATCTGTAGATTCCACAGTTAAAGATAAAACCAAGGAAGTCAAATCCCTTTTGGGTCCTTCAGGAATATTTTCTTTGGGTACAAAATATTTTCCTGAAGAAAGCCTTAAACAGGGACTAGAGAAATAATGAAAATTTCAGTGTATCAGAAACCTCATTCAGCTGTATAGCTTTCTGAGAAGCAGCTTCCTTCTACAATGAGCAGCTTTAAAGAAAGCTTAACAGTAAATAAAAAGAGAGTTTTTATACTGATGACCTCGTCTGAGATTACATAATGTCTCAGTTCCTGTGAATGCTGGCTATGGCCTTGGTTTCTGTCACCAATACTTGGAGATACATTTCTGTTCTGTATCAGTAACATGCCATGTGTGTTTGTGCCTGAGATTTGCTTCTTACTTCCACACTTACTGTCAAAGCACTGAACCAGAGAACTCGGTTAAAAAGAAACTGTTCTCTTTGCTGATGGTTCCAGCACATAGAAACAACAGTTTTCTCAGCTTCCATGAACGTAAAGAATAGGGGTTAATTTTGTAGTGTAATAGACTCCCTATTGATTTATTTAAACATGCCTGATACACCACGAAAATATTACCCTAGCCATAAGGGCAAACCATGTGTATAATACACCATCCTTACACTGAAGTTACTAGTTACTCTTATAGAAGCAAATTTAGGCCTAATATTTAACTAATTTCAGGTTCAGCAGACAATAGTTAGAATAACTATCAAAGAAACAATGATGACCGCTTTTCTTTTTTGTCACGTACGCATGTACTCTACCATTGCAATTTAATTAGGAGTTAGGCAGGTATGCAAGGCAGACTGCTGAATTCTGGACTTCTTATATTTCCTATTAACTTGCTAATGTCTACATTTCCATCAGTTAGATGAAAGCACAGCATACTGGGAGAAAGAAACATTGTGCAACCTGTAAAAACTGTTTGGGGAAGACAGTGGCCATGACACCATATTCTTCTGCGATCAGCAGATGTTTCAGTCGTGTGAAAAATAGTTGCTCTAGCTGAGATCAGGGGGAATCCATCTACTGACCTCCTTAAATATTGACTGCATATGTGTCCCTTTAAATGCAAACAAGTTCTTCAAGGAATGAAACTGCAGCCTGCACTGTGAGTTAACACTTTAAACTTACCTGCTGGTGTACTTATGCTGCAGCTTAACTGACAAACTAAGACTAGCATGACCAAGAAAAACTTATGACTGGGAAGAAATAAACATTACCTCCATAACCAACATCTCACAGAGGTAAAGCCTTTCTGTGTTTTGGGAAAATGACAGGACTGATCAGTTAATACGGCTGTGGCCTAACCTCGGTGTCTTACTCAGAAGATTCAAGCTTCTCAAGGTCTGAAGCCCTCCTTATTCTTTCCTTATGTTTTAGTTTCTGAAATTTTCCTTTTCTGACCACAGAATTATTCAGACCAGAGCAGCACAGAAAGGCAAAGGAGGGTCAAACAGCTCTTTGTTGCACTATTCCTTAACCTAATTCACTAAAATTGGTTAAGACAGTCCAGGTGTATTCAAGCAAAGCTGCTCCTCTAGCTGAAGGCCTAAGGTCCCAGCTGAAGCTATGAAACCTCATCATGTGTATGGAAGATATTTATTCCCAGTAAGAGTGACGGATGAGGGGGGGGTGCCTATTTCTCTCTTTTAAACTTCATTTTTTCCTCCTTTCCAACAGAAAGAAAAATCTGATCATGGAATTTCTCCACTAAGTCTTTGTAGAATTCTTTATTATGAATTATTTGATTTTTGCCTTCTTCATACACGGACTGAAGTGTTTTCTCATGAATGGGATTTTTGCAAATTTATTTTTACAGTCTTTCTCCAGAAAAAATATTGCAGACTATTGGCACTGCAGCAGACTTAGTCATGATTCAATATCCCATTGTGCTAGGGTTTATTCCAGCACAGAAGAAAAAGACCATCTCTACCACAAAATAAATTTATTATCTTAAAATGAAGAAAGGGAAATTACATCTCTATCCACACTCAGATTCAGACATGAAGAAAGCTCAATTCTTTGGCCGAAATATTCAGCAGTGATCATTGAGCCATCATTTTTAATGGAGAACAAATGGTTTCCTACTGAGAAACCCTGATTGCAAGGCTAGCCTTTCACTTATTATGATTTAGAGAGGTTTACTTGCTTAGCCTGCATTAAAAGTAGGACAATTCCATTTCTCAGAAGGCTTCTGTCTCACTTTTTTCCAGGACACTGTTCTCCTCCCTATTCAGGGTTACATTCCTTTCAAGGAATCTTTTAATGACCGCTCAAAAGAGGTTAAAAAGAGGCACTTTTTAAACTCCCATACCCAGTATGTATAGATGAGATGAGCAGGCATTTTTCCATAAAAAAACAGCATGAAGGCTACTTAAGCCTTCAAAGTGGGTCTGAATAAGAGAACAGATCTTGTCCTGGCTTTCTGCACAGGTATGGACTTCCTATATTGTGAGAGAAGAGGTAAAATTGGACAAAGATTCTATAATCAAGCTCCAGCGTGATCTTTTAATGTTATAACTTTTGATGAGTGGGAACATATGGAACTGCTTTGTAGACCCTTCTGGGCTAGACATCTGTTTGCTGATTGTGATTGCAGTAGACTGGATGTTCATTTCAAGCACTAGATAACTAAAATAAAATACAGAAATAAAGTATGCTTTTTCAGTCAATATTGACTGTTACAATACCACAATCTGCAGGACTGCAGCCCACAACACTCCTCCTCCAATCTCAGCAAAGCTCTTACTGTGTCACAAGCTTGATTTCTCTTTCCAACTAAAATGTGAAACTACTTCGAATGCATGTTAAAATAGAATTCTTTTGCACTGGGGAAGTTCAGAGACTAGAATTGTATCATAAAGGCAACTCATCATTATAGGATTTACTGTTTTGAGTGTCTTCAAACATTTCCTTATTATGTAGCCTACTGGACCTAATTAAAAGCCTATATATTTGCACAAAGCCAGCAGCACTAAGCAGAAATGCCTGAAACTTTTGTAGGCAAAGTTCATCCTAAGAAAAACTGCTGTTTAATGGCAGAATACAAATTCACATAAATGTACTTTAAGTTCCATATTGGCCTTATCCTCCTAGTGCTGCTGGCACATAATTTTACTTCCTTTACCTCCTTCATCAAGTGTAATCAATGTTAAAGTTACTCTGGAGATATGGTTGGCAGCTCTAGGATCCTGATGTGAAGCTGCATTATATATTTTCCGGCAGCAACACCTAGGCTTGTGGGTTGGCTCCTAAAGTGAATGTGGTGGTGATAGTTGGTTGTTTCTGTTGATGGATGTCTCTGAGACTGCCCTGCTGTTTGATCATATTCCATACTAGATTTATTCTCAAGTCATTTGTTTTTTAAAAAATTTTCCTTCTAACTAAAACATGAAACTTCTTAAAATACATGTTAAAATAGCCTTTCTCATTTGGGAATTTCAGAGATTAGCATGATATCTTAGAGGCATTTGCTGATACTTTGATTTAGGCAGATAATGACCCTCAATTATTCTTAGAAAGATTAATGGTTGTATTAGAACTCTGAGAAGTTGACACATCCCACAGTCCAAATAACTAAGACAGAGGAATAAACAAATGCACAAGTAAAGTAAAATGTTGGAATTATTCCCTAGTATTTTTCCTGCTGAAAAGATCACTAGTTGTCTTTCTGGCAAGATGTTTAAAAGCATTAATATTTTTTCTAAAACACCAAAGTTTCACTATTATCAGATTTCCCCAACATGTAAATATATATCTGCATGACTATCCCCTGCTATGAAAATGTAATTTCCATTCTTGAATCATGACTGTCACCCAGCTTGTAAGAACACTCTTTAAACACAGCTTAAATCAAGCTATGTGATGTCCTTGTGAGGATAGTTCTTACACAAACAAAAATTGATTTGAAAGAATATTGAAAAGGCTGGAAAAGTGAACACTCTGCAGTTAGAAAATGCAGAATTAAATTGTCTATCAAATTTTTATTTTGCCTTCTCCTTATTTAATTGCATATTCCTTTTTCAGAGAGCATGAGCTCACTAAATACACATTTGGATGGTACTCATTCAATGAACAACTATTCAAAATCGTATTTAATCTTTGCTTTTTTGCTACTCACTTTTCAATCTTAGCTCTGAACATAGATTACTAGTTTCCTCAAGGGATTATCTAAGCAGTTTTTGCCTATGCTTTACAGGATTTTGCAAACCTAAATTTATCTTCACAATGTGTTCAGTATACAGGAGCAGCTCAGAACCAAGCAATCTGATACATCTGCCACATCTGGTACCTGAATTCTAGCTAAACTCATTGGATGACATGAGGGGTATTATAGGTCTAGTTTTCCACACCTGGTCACAGGAACCATAAGAATGTCTAACCTGTATAGTAAATATGTCCCACAGCATGTCCCACATTCCTGATCCTCTGCTTCACCACAGCAGGGACCCTTGGAGCAATCAGTGACCCCCTTTCAGCTCCTGTACTTGGGTTTACTTTCCATGAAGTCAAGGTATGGGGGAACAGGACAAAACTGATCTGGGTCTTGTCCTAAGAACTGGAAGCACTCCAGGTGTCACAATATCAATATCACAGTATCACAAATATCACAATATCAGATGGTCAGGGCTAGAAATCATGAGTGGATGCAAGCATGCTTTGTGAAAGTGGACTCTCCAGAGATTTTAGTTCCTAAAATCAAGGAATTTCACTAATGAAATACAAGCTGTGCTTGGAAACATATTAATGCAGCCTTATTGCTTGAAACTGTGGAGACAATACAGCCAATAGCTTTTAAATTAAAGATTAAAGCAGCCTACTAAAGCAAGATGTTGTAATAAGAAGTGGTGGATGTGAATAGAAAGTACTACCATCAAAAACAATACTTTTTTGATAGATGAGCTGCCTCCTTCAGTTTAATCAAATATTCAAAGGTGTAGAAAAAAAAGACATTTAATTTCTCGGGAGCAAAAAATGATTAGCCTGAACTTCAGAGGTAGGTTCTATGAGCTGAAGTCCTTAATGCTCTTAAGATCTGCAAACCCAGGTACAGCTATTTCACTCCATTAAATACTGGATTCTTAGACCCATAACAATCACCAAATCTGCCAATGCCAGTTTCTCTGCAGCACAAAGACACGGTGGTTAGAGGCGGACAGCTGAGCATTCTGTATGGCTAACATGCATCAAAAGTTTTCATTTGTTTTATTTTAAACAAAAGCATGAACTCCTTGTTGAGAAAAGCTGTAATTTTCTGCTAGTCTCTAGATCTGAGTGGAATCATCAGTCACTCTTTCCATATTTTCAATTTTTTGGTGAAAGTCAAAGCAGATTTTCAAAATACACACAATTCCAATCACTTGAGTCATATCCTAATAATCATGAAGGAGCCCAACTATTTTCATTGTTAAACTGTTTTAAAATCTAGACATCAACAGTCCATCACAGTGCTTTGCAATATATACGCTTACACAGACTGGGGACAAAACAATTACAAAACAAAGATGCCCTGTTCCTATCCTCGCAGCTGTAAAAGATACCATACTATAACAGTTCCTTCAGAATTTTCTTTCTCTGCCTAAAGATTAGGCTATACACTTGAAAAGAGAGATGCCCAGTATAGCATGACTGATGTGCCTCTAATCTACTCTTACAAGTGATCAAAATTATAAATAGTATAAACTACTGAAAGAAAATATATTAGCAGAAAGCAAGGTCAAATCTTTTAGGTATTTTTTCTTACTTACTAACTCTCCCAGGTTAATGCTGAATGAAAGATAATACTGTAAGTATAATACAGGTCTACTTTGTTCTTTTTACGAGGTAAACTTGTGCTCTAAACTTGTATCTCATTTATGGTGTTGCAAGTGGAACTGGAATCAAGAACACATAAAAGTGGTCTAATGAAAGTTTTTGTCTTCATGAGCCAAGAAAAAAGTAAGGCATGGGGAAGGTAACGTCTTATTATGCCAATTATTTCCTCTTTCTATGTGCCAAGGATCTGTAACTTCCTTAACTACCATAGCTACAATAGTGCTCACACAACAGAGAAGGGGTTTTGCTTATTGCATTGGTATCTAAAATATACTTACATTATTAAAGGATGCCAACATAACCCTCATTTCTAGGAGCAAAGTGCAGCAGAATATTGAAAATTCCCCACATCCAAAAGCGCCTTTCTCTGAGAGCTTAGAGATGTCACAGGCGGGAAAGTATACAGTTTCTTGGCATTTTGCATAGCATATTAATTAATCTTGTAAAGGAGGTGGGGGTTAGAAAGGCTTCCAGATCAGAAAATGATTTCAAAAGAAATAGTTGAAATTCCACAGTGCTGGCTTGGAGGACTTGGGAATTACTGTATTGCAATAGAACTGTTTTGGGTAAGTAAACCAGTTATGAAGGAGGAAAAAAAGAGAACTGAGAACTCAAGCTGATACTGAACAGCATGAGTGTGAAAGTTCGTTCAGTGCATACAGTGCTTCATATAAAGAAGAAACCAGCACATGGGGAAACTTTCCTCTTTGCCCATCAAAGCACTTCATATATTCACAGTGTGAATTTACACAAATATTTATGTAATGAAGTACAGCAGAGCAGTAGCAGTTAATATTTGTTACATTCCAACAGTAAAAAGAAAAGGTAGCAAAGATTAAAACTGACCTCTCATATAATTTGGCCCCCTATCTTTTTCATATTTCTTTTATTTTAATGTTCTTGATAAAGTCCCAGATACATTTAACTTTTTCCTCCTTCAGAATAATCAGTGAAGGCAGATGTCCAAAAAAGTAGGCAATCTATGATCAACAGTTAACTTGGGGGTTTTGGTTGGCTCTTTGATGTTGTGAATGTCACCAGTCCTTTAATTAAAGGAATAAGAGAAAATTTCTAAATGAAAAGTGAATGTTAGTGACACAAATAACTTTTCAGAATCACATTAGCTAATAAATTTCTTTAAAAGAAGTACTGTACCTTTTGTATCTGTTAAGAAAGTCACCATATATCAGTGATCTGTGGTTTCTTTTTCATTATCAGGGGATAACATAATTGATTTTGCATGAACCCTTAAGAATTACTATTTCCTGTCCATTGGTTTTTTTTTTCAATTTGATAATGAAACACCCATAAAATTTAAGGGTTTACTGGGGAGGGGGGGTTTAGTACTAGCACCTGGCAACTATATGAAATGCATACACAACTATGGATTAAAAATCAGCGTTCCTGAGATTCGTTTTTTCCACTTTGCCTTTTATACGTGGGGTTATGGAGATCAGCCTGTGAACAGAGGTGAAGGTGAGGGTGGGCAGGGAAAGGTTTCTGAGCAGCTGCTCTGGAAACCATCTTTCAGATGAAGGTAGCTGCAGCCAAGGACTGCCTATAAACTTCAGTAGCTTTGAGGTAATTGCATTCAGGCTTGTACCTACTGAATCCTATGAAGAAAAGGAAAACTAATAAGCAAAAAATAAGCATAAAACATACACACAAATGGATCAGACCTGATGAGATTTTGATCAAATCATCCAAAGCCATTTCAATAGCAACACGCATTTTTCTTGCTACCAGCAAAATGTACTCTGTGGCACTTTGAAAGGGAATGGGTTTTCAAAGAGCCAAGATCTGCAGTTTTCTGTGGGTCCAGAAATAAGTTTTTAAAATCTTGAGCTTTAAGTGTTGGGAAAACACTGAGCAATGAGGTTTACAGAGATTATCATTGTAGAAATATCAAAAAGTCCAACTGTGAAACCTCAGAAAAAAATATTTTTGCCAGACCATCCTTACAATAAACTTAGAAGCTATCCCATCACGAGAGTTGCAAAGTTGAAATAGCTGTTATTTGTAAAGCTCCAGGTCTTTGGACTAAAAGCATAGTTTATTAGTATGTATTATTAACATAACTAAAGAAAGAAAAACAAAGTCAGAACAGCGATTTCAAACAGTTTCAGAGGCCATTTTTAAACCAGATTTAGTGCTCTCCATCTCTCCTGTTATGTAGGGCTCAATATAATAATAAAGATTTTGACAGTTTAAGAGAATAAACATTGCAAAAAAGTGAGCTGTCCTCAGCTTAGCTGTAAACATTCAACATTTTCTCTGAGAAAGGATAACATAAATTAAAAATAATATGAAACAAACAGGAATGGAGAATTTTTAAGCTTTTTGATAATTGCAAATTTTTCTAACTTATTATTTCCAGAGATAATGTGTAACTCAATGTACTTATTCTCCAAGTCATCAAGAACTCAGATTTGTCTTAATCACTAATAGAAAACTGAGTTGTTTTAACAAACCAAGGTGTACACTGACTCTTTCATGCTATTCATCTTTCTGCTCCTGTGGTCAAGTACCTTGCAGTTATTATCGCTTATTTGTTCAAGTGGTGAGGAAATATTAAATATCACAAGTTCGCAGCAGAGACTGGACAATAATTATCAACAGATGGCTGGCAGTACGGTTCTGGGAGAGAGAAAGAAAGTGCCCTTCCTTCCAAAACATCCCCCAGTGAGAAGCCCTCAGCAACTCAATGGTCACAGTTTTGGTTCAAATCAGCTTTATGTTAACTACCCATTTTCTCCCCACACTTTTTGTTACTTTAATTCTGGCTTATTTAACCATGATGAGGAAGCACAAACCCTGTACATCCTGTCTATCTTATAATGATGATGTTTACATTTGAAAAAAGCAACAACTTCTGCTAATTTACACTCCTATTAAAATAATACCACTATCAGGTAATTAGGCACATACAATTTTGCGACACCATCTTAAGCTTCCATATGTGTGTGTCTTAAATGACTTACCAGAAGATGTGGAAATACACAGTGGGACAGATCCTCCATGAAGTAGTTTGTCATACTCCACTGAAGGCATTGATGGAGTTCGGAAAATTTATTCCAGGTAAGACTCCTTCCCTTTACATATGATAGGTTTTGTTTTCAAAAGAAACATGTAGATAATCAAACCATTAGACCTTGAGTTATTTGCCTCACAAATCAGTCCTTCCCTAAATATTTTTAAGGCCTGCCTGGTTTGCAAACACTTGGAAGAAGTAAAGACAGTAAAAATTGTATTACTACCCATCCCACTCCATTCTCCTTTGCCCTATGTACACAGAGAACTGAATCTGGGTATTGCACTCTAGGCACCTCTGTTACAAACTCTGTATAAGCCCCGGCAAACTAATTCATAAGACTAAATCCCAGGGATCTCCACTGGGTTTCTGCAATGAGAAAACAACAGATGTATTTCCTCATATTAAATCTGGTCTTCACTTGTGAGCGTCTACGGAGAAAAGTGCTTTAGAGACCATTATAGGGAGATGACTTCTTGTGTTCCTTATATCATTATATATTGTATGACAAGCCCACGTGACAACTCCCAAATCATTGTAGCAATTCAGTTGTAGATTGTAGTGTTTTCAGTCATTGAAATAAGTTCCTGAAGTGCATTCCTGCTGGTTCTCAACAGCTTTGCCACACAGTGTCTTGCAAAGACACACAGTCATACACCAAAGTTGCCTGGAAGGTGAAGGAATTTTGACTTCATCAGCACTAGGTACTCAAGCGCTATGCTTTACTCATACCTGCAAGTCCCTGCCTGTACCGACAGAAACCTCCACTGACTTCGGTGCCATTGCTCTCTGTATGAGAAGTCTGACTGGAACAAGTCATACTTGGTAGAACCAGGGTCCTAAACGCACGAGATATCCACACCACAAACCACAGCCAGAGCAGAACTCCCAATTCACCTTGAGACAAGGGTCAGTTGCATCCCACAGTTGTTACCAAATCATATCCATGATATGGATAGTCAAACAGGGGAAATAAGTGTTACACAGATCTTCTGCTGGCAGTCTATTTAAGGGTGACTATCACTTTAAGATACAATTTTAAACATAGCAACTAGACTATGTATTGGTTAAAATCCACATTGTATTAATGTCAATACGACAATAAATTAAAGCTCTTAAAGCCAAGGACAAGTGAATAAAACCTTTTTCAGTTGTTTCCTCTAAAAAATGTCTAACAAAAGGAGATTCCCTTCCCTCCCTTACTTTATGAGAAGCCACTGAAAATACAAAATCTCCTTGTTTTTCATATAAAAGCATTTTACACCCCTCTGCGAAACCATATAGATGAGGTATTACTACATATTGCTAGCTGAGGAGAAATGTACCAGTAAGTTCTAAGTATCTCTGAATTCTACAGTAGGAGTAATATGTTGTCACGATTTGATAAGCAGGTAGCATTCAACAAATTAAAACATTCAATCAGTTTATGTACAGGATCAAATATTTATCCTGAAATGTCTCAGCAATTAATGTGCTTGCATATAATGACTATCAAACCATGGTTTGGCCATTTCTGAAAAGGTCTCTTAATAAAATTTTCCGTTAAATTAAATTTTTTTAAAGTGTCACAGAAACATTTACTCTTGCTTTTTCTAAGTATCATAACCCCAAATGAAATGCTAACAAATTTTTAAAAAATTAGCACTTTTACCTTAGCTGATGTAATAAAAAGAATTTTCATATTTTCACATAAAAAACTCTTTCAGTTTTAAAATGTTCTTAATCACTTAGTTTGGTATTTTTACACGTGTTTCAATAAAAAGGTCTATCCAATGAATTCCCTTCTAAAAACACTAGTAAGTTTGGAATTTGAAGGTCAAATGATTAAATAAAAGGCTTGTTGCACTGACATGGGAGGGTGGAATAGGTAAGTGAGCAGTAGCAGATAAAGAGCTGTACATTCTGGACTCCATGCAAGCACCCCGCACGCACGCGCACACACACACACCCCTCAGACATGGATTTGGACTAGAACTTGCCAAAATCCCTGCCTGAGGCAAAACAGCCAGGCCTGGAAGGCTGTTCCTTTTCACATAAAAATAGTAATAATGAATACAAATATTTGGAAGGCCTCCAATGCCTCATACAGCATAATTGCTGTTTCTCTTCCCCACATATACCCACAGGCTTGCTCCTGCTCTATGGTCCCTGTTCTCCCTGGTTTCTCACCAAGGTAATATATTTGCACCACTGTGAATGAAAAGTAACATTCTGAATTATAAGTGCAAAGGAAATCTGTGTTCTTAACGTCGTCTTACTTTTCTCGGGGTGCTAAATTTCATCACTCAAACAAAGATCCCATTCAGGATAGCAACGTCATCCCACATATTGGACATGAGGCTTGGAGTTAGGTCTTTTTTTTTTTTTTTTTTTTCCTTTTTCCCCCATTGCCTCGTGTGACCTTGGACAAGTAATCAAGTAATTCAATATCTGGTACCTCAGTTTCTCCTTGTGGTAAAACCCAGAGGAAACATTTTGATGTTAACGGCTTTTGAGACCAAAGAGTAGTTTACACAAAGCAGAAATCCAGTACCTAAATGCTAAATTGCAACCAAACAGGTTTACATATCTTCTAATCTTGGAGGCATCTAAATATTCCAGATGCACCTCTCTTTGAACTAGAAGGTCCCAAAGTGAGTCAAGTTCTGCTTTCTACCTGCTCCAATCTGAAGAGCTCAGGAGCTGTTTCCTGCCTCAGCTCGATCAGGGTTCAGAAACAAAGCCTTCTTCTGTCCACACCCCTCATCCTAAAGTACATTCTGAGCACATCTAAAATCCTGACAGATTCAAGATCGTGCAACTTCTTTTTAAAACCAGAGACAGTGATGGTGGAGTCAGCCTTCCAAAGTTACTACGCTAGCCCAGGGCCTAGAGAACAGCTGCAAGAGCTCCGGGCTTGGTTATCTTCTCTGCCAGAGGTGTATTCAACATCACGTCTCCCATCTCACAAAAGATTGCCCCAACCAATGCATAGCTAGTGTGGGAACAGGCACTCTCCAGGAGTCCCCACTCTGAATCATGTGCCCAGCTGTGAGATTATGAAGTCCTGGACACATACTGACTTCTTTCTTGCCCACCAGTCTCACACTCTTCCTGCAGAGGGTTACAGTTTTAGCAGGATGGGTCGGTGACTGTTCCCCGTGCACACCAAAGTCCTGGCTAGGAGCCCCACCTCTGGATAAAAAACATGGGTTGGCAACCTCCTAGGCAAAGAGCAGCACTGTGCACAGATTACCATTTTCTGGATAAATGCTCTAACAGCCATTACCATCTACATTTGTACTTCAGCAGACAGACAACTACTTGTTTGTGAAAAAGCAGACACCAGCACAAAAAAGAGGATTGAACACCTGTTTGCAGCCCTGAGTAAGACTCCTTAGTGTTACAGAGAGGCAGGATTTCAACTACTACTTTCCCTCCTTGTTTCTTATTGCATTTCCTTTATGTTTGCTGATGAGATGGAGATGTCATTCCCAGGTATTTCACATTTCCCAAGAATTTTATAGGGTGTTAAATGTTCAGTACAGGATTCTGGATTCTACTGTAAGACTTTAGAAGCTGGAATGCATCATGGCTACCTTTAAATTAACAAAATCCCTTAGTGTTGAGTCATATTTTCTAGAACCTAACTCAGTATTAACATCCAGCAATTATAATAGAAAAGAGAAACTCTCCGAATGGGGAAGAAAAAAAATAATCACATACTACTTCAACTTATACTGTGCGATGGTTTCCTCTACCATCTAACCCTAGTGACAATAATATCCTGCTGATTCTTCACAGCAACAATTTTATTTGTATAGCTACAAAGTAGCCACAATCATTAGTACAATCATGAGCTACAACTCGTGTGCTATCCCTCTGACCTGTAATGCTGCCATGCTGGTTGATTTAAGGTCTCAAAATATGATAATTCCCTCAACTGCAAGTTGAACACAATATAGTGCCTGAATATCAGGACTAGCTTAAGTCTAGCAATCATTTGAAAAGATAAGACAAAAATCTGAACGAAATATAAATTAAAAATCCTTATAAAAGGGCTTTGAAGTTTGAGCTAGGCCATCTCCAAAGCTATAAGGTAGTTTTCACTATTCTTTCATCATTCCAATCCCATGCCTGGGCTTCAGTATTAAAATGAATGGCAAATTAGTATAAGTGTATTAGTGTCTCATGCTGGACAGAATCACTGTTGCTGTGCCCTATTTCCAGATGTGCAGGTACTGATTAGATTGTCCTGTGTAGCTCAAATGATGTATGAAGGTAGCTGCATTCTTTGTCTGTGTGTACCACAAAGCTCCACGTAAAAACATGACAATCTAAATCACGATGAATGTGTTACAGTCTCCAAGACTCTGGAGACTGTAAATCTTCACATTTAAAATAGAACTAGCCGCTCTTCAAACAACATGCATTGATAAATGATTCCCATCTAATCAGGCACAAACAAACAGTTAGTAAAACTTCTGTAAGAAAAGTAAAAGAATAAATAGTATAATAATAAACTTACTATAACCAAATACATGTAGCTGCTCTGACTTTGAAACGCTGCTATGAACATCTGACATATTCTCTTTAGATGCTTACATAAAAAAATACTGAGTGCTGTCCATGATTCTGTTTAACTATCATTAAAAAGACATTATTCAATAATATGAACAGCTTAGTTTCACCTTCTCTAAGGCTGGCTTTGTTTTTTTGTTGTTGTTGTTTTTGTTTGGGTTTTTTTTTTAGTTTGAAAAGAAGACAAGACACAGCTATACTGTGTGGCTCCTGGACAGGAGGTGCCATTGTGGCTACCAGAGTTTTATTTATCCACAACCCTAAGAAGCAGTCCTTTAACCAATAGCCTTCTCTATTGCCTTTCCACTGGAAATTTAGCACTATACTTTGCCGCCCTATTCCCAGGACAGTTTTTAATGGCTGTTCCTTGTTACAGAGAAAAAGCTTCTTCTGAATTGGTCATGTTCCAGTGCAACAAGTAACAGCACTTACCAAGAACTTAAACTGTAATCTGTTGATGTTCAGAGAAGATCCACTAGTACTGGCAAGTCTTTATGGCAGCTCGCTGGTGTTGCTTAGATGAATGACTCATTTCTGAAATGGTCAAGTGGGAAAAGAAAAAAAAAAAAAGCTGCATGTTTGGAAAGAAAAGAGTTTTTGTCACAGGCCATAGACATTTAATCTAATTTTCGAGATATATACAGTAATAGGTCTAACGTGATTAGCAAAGAGTCATAAAGACACAATTCCTAAGCAATTTTAAACACACACACACACACACACACACACACAGCTGGCAGTCACAATCTGTTATTATCAGAGTGAATAGCATTAATCATTTTTAATGGTCAATCTGTTAAAAAGAAGTTCTAACTGATTACTGGTGTAAAAGAAAATAAACATCCTGCATACAAATCTTATTTCCAAAAAACTGAATCACTTTTGTCAGGTATTTAACTTAAACCAGCAAAATAGACCATCAAGAAGGCAGCATTTAAATGGATGCCTGCAGCGATGGCCAGTCAATGGCCTCTTTATTTGTTAAAGATGGATTATTTTAAATAAATTACAGAGCACTTTCACTGAATAAACAGAGTCTCAGTGGCTGTGGCATGCTATACATGCTTAATTGAGCCACAGAAATCCTAAATGACTGCTGAGCTGTGTAATCGCCTTTGATTTTGCTGATAGGACCTGATTCTTCAGGCAAAAACCAAGCTATTGAGGGCTGAAAAGCAACACTACCTTGAGGAAAATAGAAAGTTTAATCTGGAATATATACTTATAATATTTCGGAAACCACAGGGATGGAGTGTTCCAATAACTGAACACAAGGCAGCTTCAGAAGTGAACGATCTGCGTGTCATTTTTATTTGAGCTTGATATGTTAAATGTCCCAAATGTTTATGTTGTATAAGCCCACTTAAACATTGCAAAGTGCAACAGATTCATTGGCAAAATAAAAAGTACAACTTTTTCAGTCTTGCTTGCTGTCTTTTTGCATTGATACAGCACATAATGCGCACACATGTACCCAGGGGTTTTCTTAAGTAATGGTGTAGTTTGACCGCTTTTGGGGAACCTGTTAATGTGATTTATTTTGAGTGTTACCTATGGCTACTACAGGCTGAAGTAAAACGTTAGGTCAGAAACCAGGAAAAGATACTTTAACCCTTACTGATCATAGTGTTCATTGCAAGATTAGGTATTAACTCTTTAAGATCCTGTCTTCTTGTCACTCTACTACCAAAAAGCCCCATCTGAAATAAGTCTACATTTGGTACACAAAACTTGCAGGATCAGACCCTTCCTCTGACATAAATGAATCCTGAGCTAATGACATATGGGATTCATTTTGACAGAAGTTACGACCTTAAATAATATTACTTCCATTTGTCAATATCTCTGGAAAATGGTTTGACATTGAGAGGCAGTTTGTAAGCTACCTTGAATAACAGCAAATAAAAAGAAAGACTGAAATTGTTAGGCACTTTAATAATCATTGTGTATCTGGATTTTCTCTGAAGAATTTCAACATCTACAGCTTTCTTCATTATGCAAGTGCAAAAATGCTCATCTACAAAATTCTTCTCTCTCTAATAGATCACAATGAGCTGCATTTGCACAGTTTCCACAGTTATACTGTACACTCAAATAAGATGCATAAACTCAACCATGTTGGCTAAAGCATGTCCCTGGAAGTATCCACCTATGATAAGCATAAAAAAATGGAACAAGTTTATCCATGTACGATGATCCCAGAACCTTTAAGCACTTAATATGAGATATCCTAAAGGAGTTCTAAAGACTGCCATGAACCCTAAGCAGTTTTTGAAAATAAGGCCAGGCTGCTTCAAAATGTCACAAGCTGGGCAACCATGGATGCTAAACAGCCTGAAAAGCTTTGACCAAAGCAGCTGGACTGTTCCTGTGTGATTTCAGAAACTCAGGGGGAAGAGGCAGTAGAGGAGTTTGAAGATCCCCTTGGTGCAGTTTTGGCTAGTCCATTGATATTTTTCATAACAGATGAGAGAAGATCCCACCCTCCATGAACGTCACCCCTTCCTGGAGGTAAACAGCCCTGGAGTTTTGTCTGCCTCTCGGGCCATGACACAGGGAGTGGGCGCAGCTTCTGCATCTTTATTTAGCAGCCTGGCACCATTTTCTCAGGGAAAGGAGAAAGTGCTTAAGGCACCTCCTCCCCAGAGAGTGGTTTTAAGTGTAATTAATGAGAAATTGGAGCTACAACTTACAGCTATATTGACTTGTGAATATAACAATAGGGAAAATACCTCAAATATATCAGAAAGAAGAACTTTGCAAAGGGCAGAAAAATCCATATGTCCTTCTCAAGCTGTTCATACCAACTCAGGGCATACTTATACACTATGTTTTCTTTGGCAGAACATTTTTTTCCTGTAGCCACATAGAGACATTCTCGGGAGGCCACAGATCATGCAGAAACTGTGTAGTAAACGTGGAGTAAAATTCAAATTCTTATACAACCTAACCTAGTGCCATGGAATCATTCCCTGCTCCACCCCAGGGGCTGCAGAGCAATGTGGCAGCCAGTGTGACGAAGTGTGTGCAATTTTTGTACTATTAATCCTATGAGGATAGTATCTGTGTCCATGAGCCTCAGAGTTGTGCTGAACTAGCCCACTCCCATTTCCTTGGAGCCCAGAAAAATTTAACCTCATTTAAGCAATTTGGACTGGTTTGGACTGCTTTTTTTCTGTTAGATATGGCTACATGCTAGCCAGTAACCCTTTTGACTGTGCATGCAGCTAGCTAGAGACATCTGGCTGGATTCAAACATACAAGTGTTTTTTTTTTTTTTATGGTTCCCTTTGGCCAGTGAGTACAGCACCTTATAGGGACATTCAGTGGGAGGATCCCTGCGCTCTTTCCACAAGGTGGAAGGGCTCAGATAATGAATACACTGCTAACAAACCTGGTTAGGAAAAATTTACAGAGACAGGAGAGGAACAATCATAGCTCAAACAAGAGAAGTCTAAACAGACCTTAAGGCAATACAAAACAGAGACCTGAAATTGCACCACATGTGTTTAAGGAGAAATATGATATAATTGGTTAACTGAGACTTACCTAAATCAGGAAACAGGCTGGAACATTAAAATTCTAAGACACAGTTAATAGAAAAGACTCAATAGGACACAGGGGAAACAGCTATATGGGTGCGGAAGCATGCTAACTCCAGGAAAAGAAATGCTATCGTCAGTTTGACTGCTACAGAAAAAGCAGCTGACACTGTGAAACAATCATAAGAAACTTACAGCCCTTCAGGGACTGGTGACAGAGATCACAAAATGATTTCGCAGAGAATTGCCTCTAGCAAGCTGAAACCAGGGAACAAAAGGTAACTTGGGTATCAGTTATCTTTTAAATGAGGGAACCTTCGTGGACTGGCTACAAGAACTTGGTGTGTCCTAAATCCTGGAGATAGTCCACACATTGTTTCTGTTTAAAAAGTGGAAGTGTCATGAACCAAAATTAAATAAAAATGCCATCACTACAAGTGCTAGGTGGGACATATTCATCCTTTCCTGGCATGAACAAAGGTTCTATTAAACAGATTTTTCTTTTAAGTACGTAACACATCCACGTAAAATAAGGTGCAGTAAATCCTTATCTGTGTTCAGATATTGGTACTACAGGCTGAAGAATCCAGCTGTGCAAGAGCTGCATCAAATCAAATCCACAGATCAAATCCTAGAACAAATATTGTGAGATATATTAAGAATGATATGTTACCTTTTTTGATATGATGTCTTTCAGACCAAAACATTTCAAAGTCCTCAACTAGCTAGTCATTAGTACAGTTGCCGTCATGAGCATATTCACTGAGGAAAAGAGCACAGATAGCCTTACATAAGAAATAGTTATAGTTAATTCCAGGACTGAGGAGGAACACATGGTTCAAAAGGTGTCTGAAGAGGGACAACTGGTAAATGCTTTATTCCCCTCATACACAATTTCTGCCAGTGTCAGAGCCCACAGTGGAGAGGTTGGCTGTTTAAGTCAGTCAGGGACTTAAGCTGAATAAAAAACAAACAATTCATGAAGGATATGCTTTGATGTGAAGTACAGGAGCAAAGTTTTAAACACTACACCAAGTACTGAAGAAAAACATTGTTTATTCAAGTCTTACAGTCATTCTAGATATCTTGCAGTAGCACTTACAATAGAAAGATCAAGCTATTCAATTTGTTACTGCAGAAGCTATGCATTCAGATTTTTAAAATTCATCAAAGGTGTTTTCGCTGACTCCAATTCCAGCACCTGTCTTTGCAGGTTGTCTACAAAAAAAGTTCCTCATATTCTGCTTCACAGTGTTGCATGCAAAGGTTTTCTGTTTGAGTAAATCTTGTAATAATTTTGCTCTGACTTCAAAAGGAGCAAAGAAATGAGCACAAAACAACCAAAACAACCATATCTGAACAAAGGAGTTAAGGTCTTCTAGACACCAATTTCTCAATCTCCTAATAAGGCTATTTTGTGAGCAAGAACTTCTATAGCTATTTTTAATCTTTCACATATTTTAATGGCTCATAAATCTAATTCACCTTTGACTGTGAATTATTGTCATACATATTTTTATCTTCTTTATTTATCACTGTTTTCCACTAACAATGATAGTCAGAGCAACATTGCAGCCTACAGGTATAAATGGATGAATAATTTGTGTAAATCCCTTTCCCTCCATGTAGGCTGCAGGTAGCATCCTGTTTCAGCCTTCAGCAATGCAAATAAGCTGATGTTGGCAATATATCATGAACTGCTCACCAGTCATTTCCTTAATGACTTGCTAATTTTCCTCTCCATATCCTCCACATGACACTCTAGAACTTCATATGCTTGTGCAGGCCAGTGCAACTGAGAATGCAGCTCATGCAGATAGCACTATGATTTTGATTTTATTCCAGCTCTTGTTGTTCCCTTTCAGGAATCTGCTTCCAGTTTCTGATTTAATCTCTGATGGTGGCATAAATATAACTCTTTAGATATTTACCTTCTCTATCAACTACTCTCCCTGATAATCTGAAGCTGCCTGAGTTTTGTATTTTATGTGAAAAAATAGAGATAGATATTTTTATTTTCTGTTCACCATTTGATTCTTGTTCACTTGATTCACTCAAGGAAATATACAGCTCCTAACCTAAGCCTTTTTACTTATTTTTTATTAAGAATGAAAGAGCATGTATCCTTGAATTTACCCACAGAACATTGTTTAATACATGCAGGATACAATGTAATCTTTCTTGTATTAGAGTACTTCATTCAATGAGTTTTAAAAATATTAATAGCTGAAAAGTACCACTGTATCCCAGGGTATGGTAATCTCCTTAAACCTCCAGAAATAACATGAACATTGTTTTTCTTTTGTATCATAACACTGAGATTTACCAGGCTAATACAGTGGGACTCTCATTCTGAAAATCATATTTTCCTATTTATTGACCAAAATAACTGCACTATGCAACCATAAAACTAGAAACTCAAGTATGTTTTGCCTCTGTAATACTATATGCTCTAGATAGAAAGTACTTAAGAACGTCCTCATGGGGTGTGTACATGCAAAGAAATTGCTTAGGACTCACTTCTTTGTTGACAGCATACTTGCTAATGGAGTGGTCTCAGGTTTCAGAAAATGAAAGAAGTCTGCAGAGTTACCAGCTCAAAGCTGCACAATGGCTCAGCACACTTTCAGTGTGCAGAGCCTTGAAATGTAGCTGTCAACTGCACAAGAGCTCTAATATGTGAATCTCCTACTTGAGGTTTAATATACACAAAGTGCTTTTTCTTGGCTTAATGACCAAACTGAAGGATATTAGTAACAATAAATTATTAAAAAGTCAACCTGAAAGATTTTTTGCAATATTCAGTAAAGCAAAACAGCTTGTCTGGTTTTGTTTCCTTTTTTAAATGTTTCTAAATAAAACCTATGTGCTTGACCTCCCTTCCTGTATCCAATGGTTAACATGGGCACCAGAAAAAGAAGCAATCCAGACCTCCTTTCTTTAAAGGCTCAGGAGAAGTCCAGCCAGATGAGCTTCACGTTATCCCACATCTGAGTTTGCCTAGGGAAGGTATGGCTTTTGGATTTTCACTAGGACTTAGTCTGGGGTCAGCAATGGGTTAGCAATGCTGGAATATATTGCATCTGAACTGGCTCTCATTTTGCTAGCTTGGTTACAGGGTTAACAAGGGCAGACTCAGTTTGGATGACCACTGGCAATTTTTTTCAAGTTATCCAGTTCGGAATAGGATCACCTGAGAAGGGGATACATTCACACTCTATGTATAACAATGCTGTGTTGAACTTACCAGTGGGGTATGGGATCTTGCAAATGCTGAGGACACAGGGAATTATTCACTTGAAGTTCCATCAATAACAGGAATTCAGGAACTGAGGCAGTTAACTTCCTTACTGTGAAGAAAATTAAAACTATAAAGCAAAGTCTGTGCAAAATCTGAAGAGGCAAATCATTACAGTTACAAGTACGTACTCAGAGCAAGAAAAGGAGTCCAAAATACAAATTCAAAGAGGAGGAGCCAGGTTTTTTTCATTGTGTTTGATTCTTTTTCCTAAGTCAGAGTAAAAGCATAACTGTCTAATATATGAAATTCATTACCAAACTCCCCAGTGTTACTCAGATCACCCAAAAGTCTCTTACAACTCAGTATTTACTGCTTTAGTGTGTTTTTTAAAGAAAATCCATCAGTGAAGCATAATACACACTCTGGTACATGTCTGCATGCTTTTGCAGACCATGACATGAGGCCCCCAATTTTTTTTTTAATGTTTTTTTTGAAGGCTCAAGCTCAAGAAAAGGAAGGTAATCTAAGGAGATGGAACATAGCCAGGGAAATAGCTAAGAGAATGAGACGGACAAGAAAGCATAAGAGAAACAGAAAGAGCTGGCAAAGAAGAAAACACAAAGGAAAGGAGAATTGGTGAACAATAAATGAGAGACAGAAATACTACAAAGATTTGGAAAAAATGTATATTTTATTTCAAATTAATAGCAAGAAAGATCCTATAAATGTTGTACAAATTGCTCAATGCCCCATGGAGCGCCAATATTATGCCATTCATTATATTTGCAGGTGTATTATTTCTAGTTCCCTAGATAAAAAAAAATGCTTTCCATGTATTCTGTTGTTTTTAAAAATATATATTTTCACTGCTATAGTGCCAAAGGTTCTCATTATTCCAAGCTCAATACTAACTAATCATTTTCCTGGCTGCAGACTTGGAGTATGGTTACTATTTTGCACAGGTAATTCTTCCATCTTTATTAAAGGACCACTCTAAAACTTCGATCCATCTGTAGTTCAAGATTTTTTCCCAAATCTTTATCTCCCCATCTGAGAAAGGTTTTTATATTAAACTTTATTCTTGTTCCCAATTGCTAACAAACTCTTATCCCACTCCCCACCCCACCCCATCCCCCAGAAAAAAAAAAATCAGCGCATCAACAGGAAATCTAACTCATCAGCATCATTTTTCCCACTGCAAACATGCTGCTATTGCCTGATTTCTTCTGTGGCTGCTCAACAGCAGCTGTGGAGAGCGCTTAGAGAGAGATAATAGTGTCCCAAATCCAGCAGAAATAGAGCAAATGATGCCAGCGGGAACTGCACCAAGCACTCTGGTACTTCTCATCCTCACTCCTTTCCTCCTCCTATCTACTGAGGCAGAATTCAAGCGAGCATGGCTTGACTTTGGTTCAAAAGTCATGCAGTAACTTAACATACAAAGCTTCTCAATGAAGAAAATGATCTAGCTCTGAATGTAGCCTGAGTACTAAACATAGAATTAACATCACACTCTTCTGGGACTTGTGATCCTGCCGAAACAGAAACTATTAAACAGGCCAGTGCACTAAATTAGTTCACTGAGTGATAACCTGACTCTCCCTGCTAGGCGCTCGCAAGGTATTGACAGCCCTTGTGAACCGTCAGTCCACAGGGGCAGCCCCACCAGCTGACTCCTGGTGCACAGTTAGATCCTGTGGCACACCAGCAAGGCTTGTTGTACATCTGCCACAACTGATTTGCATGTAACAGGCTGTCCAGAGATTTTCCCATTGCTAGGAGAGCCATAACCACACCACATGAACATTACCAAAACCAAATCTAAGTATAGTTTTTCAACATCACAACAGTTGTTTGCTAAAAGCTAACGGGAATTATATAGTCTACTGTGTCAGCAATTTACTTAATAAATGCAGCATACTAAGCAGGCATCTACCCCATGACAAAGTATTTATTCCTGTTTTAATTACTGTACAATCCTTAAATTACTGGTTCTACCAGACACAATAACTTTTTCTACTGAACAGCCCAAGAGACTCTTTCTGGGCAAGCAGTCCAGAGTCCCAGCTTTGTTAAGGCTCTCAGCAAGACTAAATCCTGAGTCTGAGTTGTTTTTGACTTCTATCAGTCTAGACATCTAAGGTCTGGTTGATTAATAAGGGATTATTCCTTTTCTTGTCATATCTTAATGCTTCAAGCCAAGAAAAATAATATATCATTGTCTTGTGCTTTCCTTAACATTTTAAAAACACACTGCCATAAGTGTATGGAGAAGGCCATCCTGCGAAAACATACTAATAAATAAGGCATTTATGAAGCAAACAAACTACATCTTGAAAGCTGACACAATGCTATGACATAATGTAACATGTACATTCAGGAAAAATTACAATGATTTCAGTGATGTGCTGCTTCATCGGATGGACTACGGCTCAGCACTAAACTCTTTCTACTTTGTTAGCATTGCACTTTCCCAACTTCTAAACCCTAAATTTTTTCCACACTTGTATGAGGAGTTGGTACATTGAGAGACACTGTAGAACTCAATTGCAGCTTCCTCTTGCTACATACAAATGTAGAGAATTGTGCCCAAACATCAGTCTCACATCTTGCCTCTATTCATCTGTATACTTATTTTGGTTGCTCTGGAAACAAAGGTTTTATTCTTTAACAATGTTTACATCATGTTCTACTACAGGAATATGCATTAGTATTTTATCCATATCTTAATAGGTGAGAGTTGTATAACCTCTTTGCATATCAACAATAATTCTGTGGCTGATACAGTAATGAATTAATCAAGAAGAAAAATAGCATCAGGAACTGATGAAAAATATCTGAATTTCTTTTCCATAAGAAATTCCAGTATTTTCAGAAAATTTGAACCATAATGAAAAACTAAACTTCAAACATTCTTGTCAATCAAATCCTGTCAATTGGACCAGTCAAAACCTTTGTTTCAAACTTAACTGCATTTATGTTTGTTAATATATATTAATTGCAATTTTCTATTATAAAACAACCTTCAAATCCAGAAGAGTCATTTTAAATGCAAAATAAAATTATACCTTTCTGATCTAATGCTTCATCTGTGTTTTTTTTTTTAATTTCATTAAAAGTCTAATTTTCCCACCAAAATATTCAGTTCAGTTAGATCAATGTTTTTGACAGAAAGCCAGCTAATTACAAAGCAATGTCCACAGTTTTCAATTAGGTTGAAGAGGGTGGGTTTTTTTCACTTTTGGAAAAAAATGAACCACACAATCATTCACTCACCTGTTATTTTCTCTCTCATGCATGCACACCCATGCAGATACCCACACGCATTCACTCATTCCCACAGATCACACACATCATCACCTCTTTTCCTTGTTCATTCTGCCTCCATGTGGTTCCATCTGAGTCTTCTCCCTTGACAATTTTATCCCTTTGCTTCAACCACTTCTTCTCTAAAAAGTATTGTTTTTTCATAGCAGTTTTAGTTCTTACCATAACTCTGGTTACTGTCTTCTTATTCCTTATCTTACATACCATTGGTCTCTTGTTTCCAGGTAACTTTACAACTCTGCTGAACATTTTTATTTCAGAACAAAGAGACTGAAAACGGCAGCTAGAAAGAAGAAATAAATCCCACATAGATTGACCAGTCTGATTTTTGCAGAACACCAACAAACTCTCTCTGAATTTGTAAATGTTCTGGATTTAGACATTGCAAATTGCAGCCTAGACAACACAGGGTTTGACTCCACTTCTATCTATGTCCAGTAGGAAGTCTGGCATTGACTCCAAAGAAAACTGGGCCTGGAATCAATAAAAACAATGTACTATGGCCCAGTTTTCAGAAAAGCAGAGCTTTTGAAGAACCAGTTGTGAGTGGCCACTACCAGAGACAGAACACTAGGCTTCATGGAACCTGATTCACAACCAATATTGTCTTTCCTCCATTCTGATTTTGTTATGATAATCTGTATCTTTGAAATTAAATAAAACTCTTAGTTCTTTCAGCTTCCAGAAGCACCCATTCTGGCTAACAGAGCTATGCAGAGTTAAAGGAAGTATTGGCTATCTTACATAAAGTTACTTCCTAGAAGACAATTTTTGCATTTAATTTCAAGATCCTTCAGCACAGACATTCATTTCCCTATTTAAATCATGGGAAGAGAGAAGAAAATGTTTGAGCTTAGCAAATCAATGCTACAACTTAAAATCTGGCAAGGCTAGTTTTTGTGTTTCCCAGGGGAGGATTAATTTGATTCTTTATATTCTTCACTCTTTATTATTTCAAATGAAGGATATAAAAGTGCTATTGAGAGTTTAGAAAAAATGAAGGATAAATACTATATGTGGCAACTGCTTAAAATAAGAACAAAATTTATGGAGCATATAGACATTTTTATCACATTAATGTGACCTATTAATGATAAAGGAAATTTCCTTCATCTAACGAGCTCTATGTTTATAAGTGTAACAAGAGAGGATATTTTAATTCGTACAATAAATCTAAGGAAGTTAAAATCTTAACCCCAAGGTACTTAATGTGTTTGATTCTGTCTTTAAAGGGATGTTATTAATATTTATATTGTTTTTGTTACCTACAACATGGAAATCAGATATTTCAATATTCATTTCATTTTATAGATAAAGTTTTAACAGATATATAAAGAAACCTTCAAGTAATCAGACTGAGATAAAATCATACATGCTATAAAAGGAAAGTCTGCAAATTTCTCTGTTAAGACTTTGTGGCACATTGGTAATACTTGGATTTACATAAGACCAGAAAAACATAGTGTTATAATCTGAATATATCTCAAAAATGAAATGCAATTTACTTGACAGTATTAATTTAATAGAAGCAAATAAAGACAAGACTTCTAGTCTCAGCCATTCTTCCTTTCTGCCAATGCACTTTACTACACTTTTAGTACATTCATCTAGTTTTGTATTAAAACAAAATATTAACCAGAGCAGAAAGAGTGTCCATAATCCAGATGGAGAGGGTAGAGTTTGATGACTGCAAGTTCATTGATGTCACCACTGCCTGCCTTTCACACCTTATTCTAGTCAAGAAGAACCTTTGCTAGTGGGTATGTCCCAAAACTTCCTTAAAACAATAATTCTTAACCATTTTGCTACAGGAAGGAAGTTTGGAAGAGCCCTTGCCCTGTCCCTGCTCTTTTACATGACTGGGACTGTGCCCATTAGATGATGAGAATGCAGAAATCCCCTCTCATGAGACTTGGCATGTTTTCATTTGCCTGTAAGGCCCTGAGGAGCTACCACAGATGTGCCTGTACATTTAGGGGAGCTGGCTGAGCTGAGAAGTAGTGCAGGATGAGGTGATGAAGGAATATCCTAACTAAAGCAAGGGGAACCTAGATAAAACAAGAAAACTTGTGGCAGAAGAGAGATTTGGGATATGACCAGGTACCCATTTCCACATTTCCAAGGAGACTGTCCATCACCTGAAGCCTTTAAATCATGTATTCTGGCATCTAAAATCTGTGAACATCTGAAAAGTATACTTTTGGCTTGTATGCTAGCTGTATGCTCCTAGAATTTTACTACTGTTACCTCAACTAGATAGTTTAAAAGTAACTCCTGCACTGCTACTTGAGTTAAAGTTATATCTAAGACTATAATGCCATCACGCCTTCCAAGAAACCCATAGAAATTGGAGCGGAAGCTTCTTCTGTCAAAAAAAGAACGACTTCATAACCAGGAATCATGCCAGTTTACAGACATTCACTGGCACTGATAAAGCGTACCACAGAATAAATAAAACAACTCAGAGTTTAAAAAATAGCAATAACTATGTCATCTCCCCTTATCCAAAAGCTCTTCCTCACTAGAGGACACACAGCACACTTTTTTTTAAACAGATCTGAAGATTCTCTCTCCACTTAAAATGATAAGATTTCACACTTTTCCCTATACCACTTCTCACACAGCCACCCTTCTTTTTTCCCCAAGAGCCTGTCAGACTAAATGAATGATACATTTAACCATCCACACCAAATAAAATGCATGGCCTGAAATCAATTTTTTCTGTGTTTTAGATGCAAATATTTGTACAATTAAAAAAATTACTTAGAGCCAAAGTTTTATAAACAACTGGGAAAAATGATTGAAGAGGGTCTTTTATTTTTAATTCCAAGTCCAAATAAAGAATAAGTATACTTTACCTTTCTCTATACATGTATCTCAGCCATCTGCTTAAAAAAAAAAAATTTTTAAAAAAAGTCAAGTTCAATGGTAATTGGCAGTGTAAGAATTGCATTCCTTCTGCCCTTGCTCAGGCACGATGCCACATAAGTTTGATGCCATAAAATTTAATTTTTTCATTTTGGATGATTTACAGTGGAGCAGAACTTATAAATCAGAACAGTAACAGGGGTTATGAATAGGGATGTATGTTTTTCCAAAATGTCTAAATGAAATATTTTGAAACACGGTAAAAGAACTGCACAGTTCTCCACCTGGCAGCCATAATTGAAGTTAATAACACTTGTTTAGACATAAGGAAACTCTTTGACACCTAGACTTTTTTTTTTTTTTTAATAAAATGATCAAACAATCATCATCTAGTCTTAAGAAATCAAAGCAGTTAGTTCTGGCAATATGTTATATGAAGGCAGTCTTGCTTTCAGCTATGTTTCCAACTGTGTCTAATAATTCTGAAAATACATTCCAATTTCTTAGTACAATCCACTATTTTAATCATATGCCATATTGTAAATCCTATTGCAGCTCTTAGGACCCATTACCATAATGCTGATGACAGAAGATATGAAACACATCGTATGAAGAGGCTTTGATAACCTCAATATGTACTATTGATTTTGCAGCATTTCAGATGCATGTTTAGACTTTCCAGCCTCTTACTTGTATATGTCAAAGGCAGCAGCTGATGGGACAGAAGTGCTTACTTCCTCACAGCCAGTGAAACCAAGCCTTGGAATTTTACTGTTATTATCTGTAATAGTATTCAGAAAAAATAACTCCATAACTGAATACAGTTCCTCTAACTAAAACCAATTTTTCTTAAAGAAAATGAAGCCAAACTGATAAAAGTTTGGAAATTTCCTAAAAAAAACGGCTTCACAGCAAAGCCCTGTAAAAACACTGAATCACACTGTTCATTTACTAATTCATTCTGGGCCTGAGTTTTCAGTGTTCTTGATGAACCTAAGGAAAAAAGTGCAGAAAGATGTTTCACTTCACCTAACTCTTGTCTTTTCATCTTGAATCTTTAATCCAGCAGACTTGCTCACTCTTGAAAGCTGTGAGATACTTTCTACTTACTACTTGTGGCTTCCCACAACTTCTCATTGGATTTTGGGTAGGAGAACATCTAGGCCTTTTATTAGTTAGCTGTCCTTTTAGCTCTTGCTTCCCTGAGGGCCAGGAAAGAAGCACATTTCCAGGGACTCCTGTGGCAGGAAGTTGCCTGCTTCCAACAACCTCGATAGAGGGACACAGAAAAATTCCAAAGCAAAGCAGCTGCTGAATAAAAGGCTGAGGAAGAGAGACCTCATGAATAAGACTGCTGCAGTGAAAGAGGGAATTATCCTCATATTCGGACTTTAGAATCTTGTATCACATGATGTGGCTGCAATGGTGCATATTTACACCCCTTGCATTTATGCTGGGACCGCATCAACCTCTTTTCAAATGTGCCATCTCACCTTTATATCATGTGAGTTTACAGATTCTCACTGTAAGGAATAATACTTCCTTTTCTAAATACTTAAATATTCATCACTTGAATGCTTTAAAGCCTATGCCAATTTAACTCAAGGGGAGATTTTAAGCAGGATAATTTAATTAGAATAAAAGGCTTGCTTTGATTAAGATCTAGCTTATTTCTAGGCTACTTCGCATCAGTTAGGAACACAGTTAAGCTAACCAGTAATAAGCCACTCAATCAGAAAGGCATATGCCCGCCTAGAAACTTGGATTAAACCAAAGTAGATCAGTTGTTGCAAGCTTGAGCCTAAAGAAGCACATTCATATAAGTAGATGCCCACGCGAATGTAGCTTATGATCATCAGCATCGTCAGCACTCATAAGCTTTTAAAGAAATGTTGTAATGGGTCTGACCCTGCACAGATAATTCAGATAAAATTCCTGTGGATTTCAAAAGGAGTATCACCCAGTCATGGAGAGCAGGATCTGCAGCATCCTGGCAGCCCAAGTAGGTACACAGTAACATGAAAAGCCAGCAGATGATGAGGTCATCCACCACGGCCTGCCCTTATAAACCCAGGAAATACCAATCAATTTATCTCTCATCATCTTAACCCTGAACTTCTAGGTAATGGTTTTACTCCGTATTCCCTCCTTTTCCAAAGTGTTGTCCTGTTCCCTCTTAACTTGATTTACTCTACTTATTTCAGCTGCTGACTTTGGCACTTTATTCCCAGTTCTAACCAACCACAGTATAAAGACATACGCCTGAAGTGCTTCAGTGCAGAGTGGCAGAGAACTCATTCACATCAGTTCCAGCTCAGGTGAATAGTCCCGTCCTTGTAAACTGAGTTAGAAAGCCTTAACAAACTGGCCTCAGATCCCATGGACACAGATGCCCAAACCTGCTAAGCTCAGGGTAGAAAAAAGGCTAAAATACTATCAGTATTTTATTTAGAATTTGGTTTAGCTGTTTTATGTGGAAGCAAAACCAGTCAAAGGGAAAGGATGATTTTGCAACCTCACAACACAAACAGTGAATTTATGCAGGGCTGAGGGAAACCCTGCATTTTGTTACTTGAAAGCTTTCCTAAAATTTTATACATTTTGCACCCAAAAATAAAATACCTAGTGCATGTGCATAAAAGTCACAGTCAGATTTCTCAGCTGGGCAAGTGAAGCCTTTTTTTGTTTGTTTTTCCAATTTCAACTACAGAAAATTCCTCCTGGTATAATTCACTTCAAAGTCTAAAATTTGTTCCAGTGATAATTGCTGAATTTATGTGTATTTAGAACCCAGTACTTAAATAAAACAGCTATATTGGGTGATTATATATAAACACTGTGCCCATTTCTTTGAATAGAAACATAGTAAATTACTACTGATTACACAAATACTGATTAAAATTTGAAGGCAAATAAATAACGAAGAGGGATGTTATTTATTTGTCCAAATGCTCTTAAGAGCGCAGTCTTGCCAAGCACAACTTCCAGTGAAAGCAGAGGATGGAAATATAGTGTTATGCTGGTGGACAGCCTGGACTGAATCATGAAGACAGCAGCAATCACTGGTTTAAGGTTCGCTCTGTCTCTCTGTTTTTCCCTGTAACCTCTACTGCACTATGGGCTGAGCTCATACCAGGATAATTATGACATGAAATTTTCAAATGCACTTCCTATTGAACTTAATTGGGTTTTCCTTGCATGCGAGTTCATAGAAAAATATTCTGGATAGTTTGCATCTCCTAAATACTCTGTTCAATATGTTTTACTAAGAAAGAATATTGAAACTTGGATAAAATCTGCCCAGGACAAGGCAGAAAATTATGATTTCGATTCTAAAGAATAAAAAGTTTATTTAAATTAACCTGATCCATAAGAGAATGTGGTAATAATAGTTAACACACACAGAGGATAAAATTACCTGAGTTGCATGCAATTCATGGCCTAGGGTCTTAGGTGGCACAAGTCTGTACAACTGCACTGAAAACTGAAACAACAGGACGGTTAAATGAGCTGATGTTATCTGAGCTGAAGCAGCCAAAATGATAATAATCTTGCAAACAAAAGCCAGAATCCAGGACTGATATACAGTTAGACACAACTGTTTTATGTAGTAACTTTACATCAGCTGCTGAATTTGCCCTTGCGAACATGTCACAAACAATTGTCACCCATACCAAGTTGTAGGGCTCTGGATAGAATTTCTATGTACCTTTCTATACCAGCATCCTCACATATAACCTTAAAGCAAGGTTTCACCATGCTCCACACCACAGGTGCATCTCATCTTAGAAATATTTAGTCCGGTTTTGTCCATCTCGTGCCCTTATTTTAAAAGAAATTTAGAAAGGCACTCATTGCTCCAAACCAGAAGAAATAGGTACAGGCAATTTTGTCCTCACATGTCTCATGGGTAAATTTTTGTTTTTTAATTAAATTTGGCAATTGAATAATCAATCCATAATACTAATTTCTCTTGGCAATTGAGAAGGAAAAGCTAAACCAGATGAGAACCTGTGGTTTAGACATTGATATCAAATTTCATTCACAGATTATCATACAGATTTTTATTAACAACACCACACATCTCAAGTGAAAGGAGTTGCTCCTGCCTATCAGACATAGAACAGTTAGGTCCAACTCTTTGTTACTGGAGAAACCTATCAGCTCGCAAATGCTTAACATGGATATGCCTAATAAACCTGCAGACATTTCAGAAGCAAAATTCTCACTGACCACAGAGGAAATCTATACACACACATATAGACTCTAATATCAAACATGAGCATTAAAATCTAGAATTACATATTTGGTACTGCACACAAATTATACTAAAGTTATTGCATAAAATTTCTTTATTCTTGTATACTATTTTTCATTCCAGATACCATATTGGATTAACAGGAACAATCTATTGTTCCAACAATAGAATTGAAAATAAAATCAAGATTTAACTGAGGACTAAAAGATTAATTCCCATTTATTACCTCCCCTTAAATCCCCTAGTAAGCAAGTACATGGATCTCTTCTTTATAATCTGTATGGAAAATAAAGCATTAAGTCCAATTTCTGCACTATTTTACTTGCTTTTCAGCCCTGGAAATACTCACCATCCCTGCTTTTTAACTACATCATTACTTAATCAAAATATTTTAAACCTAGTAGTAGGAATAAACATAACTAAACTGAAATGTTATAGTCTCTAACTTTTCTGTAGCTCTCTTTGTCTCTGACTTGAAAAAAATGACTATGGTACAATGCAGATAACAAGAATATGATGTCATTGGGGAAACATATGCTTATTTTTAAAGATTCTGCTGGGAGCCCTCTGTATATGTAGAACTGCTCAAATTGAAACTCAGATTTCGTCCAGTTGATTTCTTGCAAACCATAAAACAGATTTCACTTGTCTCTGGTGTTATTTGTAGAATACGTATCAGTGAGATCAGAAAACTATTATACATTCTCTTTTTTTAAAACATGTCCCAATAAGCAGTCTGTTATATTTCTGGTGGTGCAGCATATTAAGTTACCTTTTAAGTTCCTGCCAGTTGGGAGCTCCTTCATTCAAAGTAGAACCCCAGTTTAGCTTCAGGCTAGAACTTAGCAATAATCATGTTATTTTAAGGATATAATTTAGACTTTCTATAAATTCAAAGTGTTGAGTTAACCATGTTCTGTTTATTTGTGGAATATTTTCTGACACCTTGTTACACAATTAATCTACAACCTTAGCTATGACCCTGGTCCTAAGAATAGAAGCCTGACATACATAGCCCATGCCACCTGTAACATAATGTGTTCTTTCACTCATATCCCACTCACAGATAACAGTTTCCTGAAATAAAAATGGTCAGATTGAAAATCAGCAATTCAACACTGCCAGTAGAAACAAAAATGTTCAGAAGTGTAAACAAAAGAAAAGAATGGTTGAAAGAAATCATTAACAAAACCCTCATCTGAAGTCCCTGACTCCATTTAAGTGCATGAGAATTTTGTTATAGGCTTCAAATGGGCCAGAATTCATCAACATCCAATGACAGCTTGGGATCTGCATGTCACTCTACCTCCATAATTTTACCAGTAGCTCCTGCAGTCAGAGGTTATGGATTCCTGCCATTTTCATGACCTTCAGTCCTTTCCTTATTTGGAACAAGGGAAAAGACAAAAAAATTAAAATACAGTCCATCCTCTCATCAGTGTAACACACCCTTATTTCAATATAGACAAAGTATAAATGCAAAAAGTAAAGTGAAGAATTATGAAAGTGATTGCATAATGAATTAAAATATAGCTTAATGAGATTTTTCACTTCTATTTTTTTCCTGGATTCCTGTCTCCATCCATAATGCTTCTGCTTTTATTTTTTCCAAACAGTATACCCTGGTTTAAAGAGCAGAGATTGATAGTCCTATCTGTCCTATGAGGAACTAGAGATCCAGTCACAACTGGTGTTGTTGTAATAAACAATGCTACTAACATTACCTATACTAAACAGTGCCTAGAGTCTACCATCCTTTGAGTGTTTCCTTTTCAACAGGCATTTTGACAAAACCACCTAGGATCTAGGGTACTGGTTACTCTTTGTGATGCTATCAAACAGGTTTAACTAATCTTCAATAAAGAATTACTAGTTTTCATTGTTGTAAATAGAAATTAGAATTTAATACTGATAATGCACTGGCAATAACTGCATATTGGATTAATAAACAAATGAGCTACTAATTCTGGGGCACTTTAAGAACATCCGGAAACTCTCCAATAAGTAGGCAATCTTAACCTCTTGATCTCCTTTAGCTATTTCACTAAAGCCCATTCCCTTTTACTTTATATTAAATTATCTAATAAAATCATTCAGTCATCTACCAGCCAGAGTCACTGAGCGATCTGAATGAATAAGAAAACTGTTCAAACTAAGCAGCAGCTCAATATTTGCCCATCAGGAAAAGGAAATAATGCCACCTCAACCTAAAGTATTATACTGCAGTATAGCAGAGGCATAATAATGTATAGCAGCTTTTGTATACACATGACAAATGAAGCAAGATCTGATGAATTGTCCAACAGTACTAAAATGGCCTGTAATTTCCCTCACATGTCACTCCATTAGTTGTTAGCTCCTGAACTTGCCACACAGAAAAATTACTTGTGATTTGCTGAGTAATAAATATACATTTATATTCAACAAAAAGTTTCCATCTTTCAAATCTTGAAACACGTGCAAAGCCTCAGATCCTTTTACTGCTTTAGATTAGGATTTTTTAATGTATAACTTAACAATCACAAACTTAGCAGTAATTCAGAAATGCAGAGAGAATTCTCAGACAAATTTCCCAGGACAATCAGTGAAAGAAACTTTGATCTCATAAGAAATCCTAGTTTCAAGTTCAGAGAAATACAAATATAGGCCTCTGCTCTAGGATTAAAGTTTTCCAGTATTTTATTCAGGCCCAGCCCAAATGAACCTTTGGCATTTTGAGATTTATATGTTTCTAACTCTAAATGACCCAATACAAGCGTTTGAGGAGCCCTGTGCTTTTCAGAAAGTGTCCTTGCTTGGTAATTAGCTCCCCTGTCTGATTCACAGGCCGGAGAAGAGAATGCAATATGTATTTCACCTTGTCTGATGACCGTTGCAGGAGAGAGGGGATTCCTCCTAGGTTTGTACGGTTTCTGACAGTCACAACAGTGCCTAACCTGGCTGTGACTGCATTCACTACAACAACAGAAACATACACCAACAAAACCATTCCCTAGTGTTTCAGGTAAAGGAAGTGAGGCTTTGAGTCTTGTCTTCATCCACTTTACTTCAGGTATGAGGTTAGTTGTCCCGGATTACCTCTCTATTCAGTAGAGAGACAGACAATTTTGGAGCACGGTTCAGATCTCTCCACAGCCTTGATTGTCCTATGAAGGTGTCTTTCTCTTCACTGAGAACTGAAAAAATCTTAGCTCCTAACTTAGGCACCTTATTTAGGTGTGGAGAGTTAGACTGGATGGATGTCTTAGAGGTTAAAGGATTTTCTCAAGGTCATACATGAAGTCTGGACAAGAACAGAAACGCAAATAAGCAGTAAATCCTGGCTGTCTTGAAGTCAATGATTCAGAGTCAGGATATCACCCTGATTCCATACCTTAAAAGCAAGACCAAGTTTTCTGTTTTGGATGCTGTACACTGCAAAAGCAGTTCTGAAGCCTCAGTGCTGAATACTGAAGCAGAAGCTCACAGGCTAAAACCTTTAAATTGCTTTGTGTAAATCTTGCATTTGAAATATAAACTGTCGAATTGGCACAGACAATGAAGAAACTGCTGAACAGCTCACAAGTGTTGGACCTTTGATTCTAATGTGCTCCTACTACAAGACACACACACCAGTGTCTTCGTTTGAAACTACAGTTCTCCTAAGAGAATAATGAATACAATCTGCAAGAACAACCAAAAAATCATAACTTTAACACAGACAGAGCTTTTCCTCAGAAAAGGAGTCAAAGACTCCATGAAGTTCAGCAGTGGCTTGATGACTACAGTTTACATAGATGACTACATTTTACATAGAAGATGTTCAAGTACTGCCATGGTGAATAGCAGCCTAAAATTGATACAGCATGACACACCGCAGCTGGAAGCTGTGCCCAAGCAGGGCAGTTATACTCAGCCGCTATGCTTGAATGCTGAAGCTCAGGCAGGGATATTTATTTGTGAAATGGTTTACGTGACCTGTGCAATCTGACATTTTAGTGATCTAGCAGGTAGATTTTTGCTCAAGTTGTGAAAATGGGCTTTCTAAAAAGTGGTTATGGCAGCCCAAGAACAGCTGCTTCTCAGGGCAATAGGAAAGCTTTTATTTTCCAGGCTGGCCTCCTTTCAGTGAGGCCCTCTCTTTAACCTGGAGGGATCATACAGGAAACATAAAAGTTACTGAGGCCTTGCTGACCTTGTCAAGGCCACGTGTGGGAATTTTTAAAGTTTGAGTTGCTTCAAAATTATAGCAATTACAAGAAATATTTCAGGAGAAAAGGACTTTTTTTTCTTCTGCCAGTTCAGATTTCCCAACTGAAATTGTCATTTTCACCTGCTAGTCCTTTAAAAAAATAGAATTATAGACACTTTTTAGTCACTGGATAACAGATGTTATAAAACATTGTGGCACTCAGTCATAATTAAGTCAGGGGTATAATATGCATCTGTCAGAAACCATTGACCTTTGTCGATGATGGTAGGGAAAAGGCTTTGATACTCTACCACACATTTAAGGATTTTTGAAGGAAAAATGTCAAAGGTTTGGGTGTTCTGGCAGGAAATTACCTCTTGCTTTCCTAATGACAAATGTTTTTAGCTTAATCTAAGTAAACATGAAATGGTGATATTTCATTGGGGATTTCTAATCCAAAATATCATCTTTCCTATGTTTCCCTAGCAAATAATCAAGGAATTGTAGAATTTATATAATTTTAAGGTGACAATCTGTCAGAGGAAAGGAATAAAAGCACTTAATACAATTGGTAGTTTTCACCTACAGAATGCGGAGATAAAGGAAAAGTTGTGAAGGGTATAAAAATAATTTTGTTTTCAAACAGCATTTAGGTATATGGCATGCCTCACACATTGCAGACAGCAAAAGGACTGAGTACTCACAAAGCTGCTTCTGAAAGTGTCACTAGCTCAGTAACAATCAGCTTTTTGAAACCTGTAACACAGAATGTGCTACGTATTATTATTATTAGTCTCCTACCTTAACCTGCAGCACAAACTGCATGTCAGGTACCTGCTAGTGACCCCTGTTCACAAAGCCAAGACAATGGGCAAAAGCTATCTTGAATGTCAAAATAAATGATCGCATCAAGCTAAATCATCGCATTCTGTTGCTACGATCTATTCACGTAGTCATTATATGAGTAAACACCTATAAAGATTAGTAAGTGGCCAGCAAAAGAGGAGAAAGCAGCAGAAAAAAAAATGCTAGCCGTGGCTGGAGCACTAACCTAACAACTCTTTGCAATCTCAGGTTCAATTTCCTGCTTGACCGAAGCTCCCTGTGTTTCCTTGGCCAACAAATTTCAACTCAGATCACAAAAGTGTCCAGGCATACAGGCATCCAAGTCCCACTGATTCCAGCATAATTAGAGGATTTACACCATGAAATTCCCTTATGAGCCCAGGCCTTAATTTCTCTGCCTCAGCGCTCTACTTGTAAAAAGGTAATAACATTCTCTTTCCTCAGGGAAGTTTAGCAAGGATTAATGAGTTAAAGACGATGAAGATGCAAGGGAGAACCTTAAATACTTTCAACAGAGAAGGTAAATACTATATTTTAAGTCCTACAGCTCTGAGAGAGCCACATGTGTGTGCGTGTGTGTGCACGTGTGTGTACACACGCGTGTGTGTGTATTTACAAAATTTCTAAATCATTTTTTGAGAAGCTGCAAAGAACATTTCTTAAAGTCTTATTTCAGTATTTTACATTAATTGATACTGTTTTTATTTACCTTTTTATCAAGTTATTTTTATCTTTCAAAGGTGTCCCCACTCTAAAAACAGCTACCAAGATCCTAAATAACTTGTAGATAAACTGGTAGACAAGAATAAGGCAGTGTTTTCATAGTGCGATTCCTTTAAGCAGGTTACTGTATTGTTGAGCTCCAAGGAGAACAGAAATTTACCTAAGCCCACACAGAAATTCAAGCTTGAAGGCTGTACAAAAGCCATGACAAACAAACAAAAAGCTTACTTGGGAGATGAAGGAACATAAGCTTTTCCCAGTGCATCTGCAGAGTACATTGCAAGACAAATGGCAGTGAGGAAAAGATCAAATAACATCCCTCATTGCCTAAAACAAACAAATTATCTAATACCAAGGATTAAAGATCAGATTGTTTAATATATATTTCTCTTTGGCCATTGGAAGAAATGTACATAGCAGTATATTATACTTAGTTTCATGAAAATTTGCTCAAAATGCAGAGTGATCTGCATAATAGGATTTCAGCTTTGAAATATCCTTTGCTTTCATATTCTAGAAAGGAAGCCAGTGCTTCCTAACTGCCAGTCCTGGGAATGTCATTACTGCACCTACCTAAACAACAAAAAACAGAATGGAAAATAAACTCACACGGAGGATGGGGAAATAGAAAGGCAGCAGCTCCGCGACAGGAAAATAAAACCACCCCACACATTCAGATATAGAAGGTCTTGAGTTAAAGGGACAGTGCCAGGTGATTCTGCCATCATTTACATTCTGTGGTTTGACAGCACATAATATTACTTATTCTTTTGAATTAAGAATGCCTTAATGATATTTAAACCTCTTGCTGCTACATTGGCAACTTAAAATTTTGAAGCACACTCGTAGTTTTTTTTGGAAAGACAGTGAAAAACGCTCCAAATAAGGAAGTGGTGTTCAGAAGGAAATCCATGACTGTGCTTCTAATCTTGCTTTTATGCAATGAAACATAGATGTTTCCACTAATCTTTTTTTTTTTTTTTTTTGGCTGTTAAGAACTACTGTAAAATTTACACCACCCTTATTACGCAGCATCAAACCTTTCTTCTTAAAGTTATGTTCCAATTAAATTAATGGGTATGGTAATTTCATCTGATAGTAATTTTCCGCAACTAGATTCAAGAGAGTAACAGAGATAATACTTTTAAACATTACTTATATTAAACAGTACTATATTGCACTTCTTGCTAATTCTCCAGTTTCCAATTTTAATCATCACAGAGTTCATTACTAATGACTTATGTTTGTATAAACTGGTCTCATCACTTATTCTGATTTTCTCCAATCAGGCACACAAAAGGCTCAAACTGTGAGCTTCAGAGCAGTCCCACTGAAGTGACTTTGGCTGTTCACATTGTCTTGGTATAAAACTGGTGTCTCAGAACTGCCACACTCCTAATCTCTATTTCAGTCTCCAGTACCTGCAACCAGAAGTTGCCAAAGATGACATTAGTCTTACCTCTTAACCCTAAATGAGTAATCAGTCAAGGCTTGGTCACCTTCGCTATGCCACTGAAAACTGGCTTCATTTTACCTTTGGTTTTATTCTCCTATTCTCCCACATCTGTCCATTTTCTCTGTTTTGTGCTACTGTCTGCATAATTTGTGATGCCCAGGAACATGGGTGAATGCTCTGGGTTTTTCCCTATTTTTCCTGTTCATTCCATTTCCTTATTAAACGTTCCTTTCTTTTTCCTCCACTTCTATGGCAGGCCCAAACCTCCACACTGATCTCCAAACACAGCAAATGGTGTGGAAATTTGGACCCAAGCCTTGCTAACAGCTTCTATTTCTCTTATGGTCTAAACTAAATGCCCTGATCTGGCAGGATTTCAGAAATCCAAACATGAGCACTGATCCTGCAAAGCTTCAGCACGTACTGCACTGCAAGGAGGTGAACAGGCCGTTTTGCTTCCATGGACCTGCTCACACATTCAAAGCTAAGCATGTATCTAAGCTGCCAAAGGGAAATTACAGTCAGAGCTCTCTTTCACTCATGCTAATCCCTTATTGCTGGAACAGCATCTTACTTTCTGCCTGGGGAGTGGGTCCACATAACAAATGTCATCATCCCTCACCCCCTCCTTGGCTCAAGTGGTACCCGGAGCCATTTGGCCACAGAAAAGGATCCTGGCCTACATATGCAGAGTCAGAACAGAAGTGTCACAGGTGAAAAAGAAGCATTGGATAGAGTTGACCTTACCTCCAAAAGTTGTTTTCCTTTGTTTTGATTTTTTTCCCTACTGAAGGAGGGCAATGCTAGAATCTAATATTTATCTGAGCATTCGGGTGAACACTCAACGCTTTGTCAGGACTCTGTACGAATACTGAATTCTGAAGAACTTCAAGTGTACCATGAAACTGGAAAAATTCAGCTGCATGCTGAGAGAGATGGCTGGGATGGAGGGTAAGGTCACAACCAGGAGTGATAGAAACTATAAATCTTGAAAAATTGTTGTTTGACCAACAAATATTCTTCCCTTGATGTCCATTAAATTTTACAGTGCAGGCAGTGCTTGAAAACTCAGAAGTAAATGTGTTTCATGCAGCCCAGCCTTGATGGTAAGCGCCTGAGGGGAAAAAAAAGAAAGATGATGAAAGGCTTAAATCTGAACTGAGATGTTTCTTCTTATTTAAAATCATGCAGGTCCAGAAAGAACTGACCACTGTTGAAGGGAAAGAAAATTTCTCCAGGGGACAAATGCCAAAGCTTCTTTGTCTGAGTCTGGCCAGTGCTGAGAACCTGAAACTGTTTGGAAGACTTCACTGGGCAGTCTGTGGTTTATACCCCCACTCTGATGGGCGAAGTAGAGAAGTTAGGCTGGTAAAGCTTTTAAATACCTCATTGAGGGAAGGCAGGTTCTCGGCTTACCATAAAGGCACTGTGCTCAGAAAAACATCACTTCATTCAGACAATCCAAATTTCCACTGTTCACAAAAGTAGCTGTGATGAGACAAGTCTCACAGTGCCTAATTCTCCATATGCTCTTGATCCTTTATAATCTGAATAGGGCACAAGATATGATCCAGCCTGCTGGCGCATCTCCTCCTGGCTGCGGGTGAAAATCTGGTGCTCCAGCTGGTATTATTTGCTCCAAGAGCTAAAGTGCCCTTGTGTAGGTTACCAATCACAGCAAAATTGTGAAGGTCTTTTCCTTCTCCAAAGCTGGTAAAAGGTAAATGATGTGCTTACTGATGAGACTCATGTGAGACATGTTTTGTCCTGTGCCCCTTGGCCAGTAGGTCCTTTGAAAGAGTCAGGAAGAAGCTCTGTTTCCATGCAGTGTTTTCAGAAAGCAGATGATACCGCCTTGTTCCCCCACATCATCTGAGTCAGCATAAGCTATTCATTGGCTGTGTCAGAGACACAGATGGAAACTAAGAACTAAGGCTCCTTGCTGATAAATTTGAGGCAATTTTGGTTGAAGTGAATAAAGTATCTAGAAAATAATTTGAGTTCATCATGTTTGACTGACTAGACCTAGCTTTTGGGACAGTTTGCAACCTGTGGAAACTTATATCTTCAGCTGCTGCTCAAAGTTTATGTAGCATCAGCTATCTTTTTTTTTTGCTTTTATTGTGGCTGCCCTTTCTTTCATAAATAAAGCTTACTACCAGACCTGAGCAACTTATAGCCTACAGCCACAAATGAGGAAAAGCAGGTGGGAATATCACACCAGGGAGGTGAAGAAGGACCCCAATCATACAAAAGAAAATCATTAATCAGTTGAAGAGCTTAAATTAATGTGTGGCTTGCCAAAGGCATTTGAAATTCCTATTTGACCCTACATAATAAAAGGTTTCATACAATTCCCAATGCTACAGCTACAAAATCAGATTACTGCAATGCTTTCCATGTTATTATAAAGTCACCCATTCAGTTACATCAGCAAACACATTCTCAGCTGATATAGGAACCCCCCTGTATTAGGAACTCTAAGGATACGCAGAGATAGAGCTCCCATTTAGATCTATCCAACAACTCAGTTGGCCTGTTTTTTAAGTAGTATATCAACCATGAGGAACGCTATTTCAGCAGTGCTCCAAGAATTGTGCTGACTGCTTATGGGTTTCCAGAGGGAGTTATGGTATTGATGCAGACAGGTAAAGCCTTATGAAAGTCTAGTCTCTCTCCCTTTGTCATGTTACTGGAGATGCTGGCAACTCAAAACTAAGTTCTGCTCCATGCAAAACAGAACAGTTATCTAGCCAGAGGGAGGTCATTAATTTGTTTCTTGCCCTTGGTCCAATAGGCAGAGCCTGTCCATTCACCCATGAGAGGATGCAATATTACCTTGACTTTGTAAGAACTGCAAATGAGAAAGGTACAAAAAATATTAGGGCTCAGATCTCTCTTTCTCAGTGACTGTTACAGTTTTCCAAACTAGGGCTCAGGTTTCCAGGTTTCTTCTGGTTTACATGTCCCTGAAAAATCTCAAATGCAAGAACAAGCAGAAAACTGGCTGAAGTCTGAGAAGAAAGAAAGAAAAAAAAAAGAAGAAGAAATTTTTATAGCCCTCTTCAGTTAAGGTGCAGACAGCAGTTAACCCTAAGTTTCTCTCCCCTTGCACACAAGGGGTCGTGGATAATCACTTATGACTAATTGCACACTTGTGTCAGGGAGATGGCTTTTCACATCTGGTTCAGATAATCCTGCAGTCCTGAAATGTTCCACCAAATGTTGCAAAAAAATACAACCTGTGCAGTATAACAGCTGGTGGATGACCTGAGCCTGCAGACTGACACCTAATAACACATTTGCACCCTGCAAGAAGATCTTATTACAACATGGTCATTTTACATGATGAAGGATTATCATCTTCAGGATGAGAATTCCACCTTTAAAGTGGAGCTATAAACGTTCAAGGAAATGCTGACTGAAGAACTGACCAACGTGCTACAAAGCCACATGTCAGACTTGGGGAGAGGGGTCAGGACAGGGAAAAAGATCCTCATTATAAAGTTTGAGTAGCAGCTTCCCAGTCAGAGGTTTGAACTTTCTGACATATCCACAGCTTCAACCTGCCCCATGACTTTTTTCTTCAAAAAGCACTCCTTACCTACCTGAAATGTCTTCTTTCTAATCTCCCACAAAATAATTCTGTCAGAAGAATTAAAAAGTTAGATGTGACATTCCAGATATATGAAAATGGCAAAAAAATATTTTTTATTTCCAAAAGAGTAATATTATCTTGAAGAATCTCAAGTGGCTTGGCCAAGAAATCCTATACTTAATTCACAAGTGATCTCTAGCAAAAGTTTTTCAGTCCTCTCTCTCAGTAGCTGCAATTATTCACTCATGTTGAATTAATTAGCTCTTGCTAAAGTCAATATATGACTGTTCTATAGGCATAATACAAGCAATACAAAAGTTGCATGCTGAACCATCACTGACTGATGAGTTTCAGTTCATAGCACAACTGTCATTACAGACATTATGGTCAGGAAAGTGGCTCTCTGCATCTGAAGTACCCTTCCGGGACACTAGACTGCTAGTGTGGATACACTCTCCAAGAACAGGTAGAACTCCTTCCGTGATCTGCAAAGACGTAAGAAATTAGTCTTCTCAGTTTGGCAATACCTGTCTCCCAGGGCAAAACTGTTTTTATATATACAGTACATTTAACATGTCTAAAGATTATGTACCATATCACAAGGACAAGCGAGGAAACTGATGTGAAGTATGACATCTGTGTTTTTTTTCTTCAAGGCCCCAGATGTTCAGTTTGATGATATGTTTTCTGTATATTCAATGAACCTATAATCACGATGGATCTCTACAGCAGATGTATCTCCAGAAAGATTAGCATATGAAATTCTATATTCCACATGATCTAGTGACCCACTAGCTCACTAGTAGTTCAAAGCTGCTGCCCTCTTTGTACGTGTATTCTAAAAGTAAGTTCAGACTGAACTACTCATTCAGACAAAAAACAATTGTTGATGATACACCAGTCCCACTGTTCAAAATACATCAGAAAGGGAATATAAGAACAGATGTATAAAATTCTTTTCTATACTGGTAAAGAATCATGGATTTTGTGGAAGTGAATGAAAATAACGTGCAAGTAATATAGGTACTCCTTCAATATTGCAATATAGAGTAAGATAAAAATTGGATCTACCTCTAATTCAAGAAAAAAAAAAAAGTATGGTGGAGAGGAAGTAGAAATTAAATAAATCACAAAAAATGAGACAAACATAGAATTATAGCCTTCAGTTCCCTTTAGAGTGTGCTACATGAAACAGTCCTGCTGGCTGAAAAGATTTTGTTTGTGCTGCAGATTAGAAAGGCATCAAAGCCTAAAATGTAATGTGATCTGGCTGTAAGCATCCAAATTGCCAGGCTGCTGCTCAGAGCACCGCATCCTCCATACTGTGAAGTCAACATACTATTTAGGCAACAGAGGCTGCCTAAGTATCCCATCTACCTCTCTGGTATTCTTCTAGGAGGGCCCTGCATTCACCTTATCTGCCCAGCATAAACCATATAATAGCACCACAAGGAGAGATGTGATTGCGTTGCACTTGGCAAGTCCCCTCTCCAGTGAGGGGCAAGCTCAGATCTGTACTGACACATATCATAGTCCCAAGCTTCCCCATCTGGCATGTACTGAGGCTTACTTAAGGCCACACCAACTTATGGGCTTACATTCACATGGTTTGGACAAAAGACAAATTTGGGTGAGAGTGCAGGCCTGAGTCCCTAAATACAAAGTGAATGCAGTCAGGAAAATTCAAGTGCATTGGGGTAGGGCAGGATCTCCTACTAAAAGCTGGCTACAAAAAATATGACTTACAAAAAAGGAAAAAAAAAAACCACACAGAGGCAAGGTTCAGTCTTTTCTGCTAAACAGGTATGGAGTCCAGGCACAACTCTATGGTACCACGTTCTGTTTTCATGAGAGCGCAATTATATTTAAATGTAAAAGGTTCCTATTCGCTGTGCCAGCAGCTGTTTCATGGAACTCAAAGACCAGCCCTTTTAACCAGAGGAGAGGGACCAATATCTGGTGAATGATGCTTCCTTTACAAAAGCAATAATGTGACTTTTGGAAAAACAAAATTCTGCACATATCTATATCTATATATATCTATAAAAATCATCAAGGATCAATTCCACTATTTCAAAGACTTGCTGCTAGAAGAGCCAAAAACATTGTTTAACATGGACAAAAGTAGGTCTCCAACATACAACTGGAGACCTACTTTTTAATGAAACCAGCTGGGAGTTCCATACATCCCCCAGTACATGGTCTGTGTGTTCCACATATCATGAACTGCAGATGTAGGATAAGCCCTAAAAAGTTTATGTTAGGAGAGAGTCCACTTTATGAGTAGTATTGGCAAGGCTCCACAACTCAAATCAGTTTTGCATTGTGAAATATACTGCTAAAAACTAAACCCAGCCCTGAAGTATGAACCAAATTGTTGGAGCTACACAAGATAGACTTCTAAACTGAGCAGAAACCTCTTGTACATTTTACTAAGTTTAAAATATAATAAAAACATAACCTTTTTTTAAAAAGGCAATCATGAAAAATTAGAAAAATAGAATACTAGTTATGTAATGTAATAAAAATTCCTGGAACTGGGACCATATTCATAATCCCATCCCTTCAGGAGATCTGCTAAGGCTGAACATACTGTCAGCCACAAATAGCACACATGATTATTCATATCATAATGTGTGCTATACCTCTTATTCATGCTAGAATATTATACATCTCTAGGGCAAATAGAACTTGAAAGGCCATGAAGTAGCAGCTCTTCAGGTTTATTATAGAAGAAGGTTGCACACAAACACAACAGCTCCATTACAAGTACCTGGCTATTTAAAAGAACCTCTTTTAGTACTTTTCTTATCAAAATATATCAGAAGTATCAGAGGTTCACCTTGGGTCTTACAAAATCTAAAAACACAACCTATCCCAATGTACACTAAAATTTAAAACACTATTTTTACCTGACTACTGTAAAATATTATATGGATTTCTTCCAACCCTAAAAAGACAATGCAAGAAAAAAAACCTCCTAGAAATATATTAATGAAGAACCTAATAATGGTTTAATACGAAATTATCACAGATGCGTGCAAGGATTGTGATTCCTATCATTTTCTGGAATGAGACAGGTAACAATTCTATCATTTACTGTGGTCTCTTTGTGACACTCCATTATAGCTAAGATAGCATAAATTGACTTTTAGAAATTCCTAGAGTTCAGGAGTGGCACAGAGCCAATGCAGGCAAAGCAGTGGTGCCCCAGTGTACTGACTAGCTGGGAAGATGCTGAAGGGAATGGCTATTTCCTGAAACTACTCTAATTTATGCCCTGGAGTGGTCCAGACTCCACTTTTGGCCTGCATCTTTTCTGGCATGCTCTGCCTCTCTGGAAACAGAGATCCTGAAGCCTAAAATTGCCTTACATGCATTTGAGATGAAACTAGGAAAAACTTCTTGCTCTCACCTGTGCTTTCCAGGAGTTGGTTCCACAAAAGGAACATTTGAGAATTTTTATGAAATCCAGAGACTTCTAAAAATATATATATATATAAAATAAAATAAAAGGTACCTAAATCACAGTGGGTGTTCTATTGTGTTGTATACAACAATGATATATAATTACATAAATGGTTAAGAACAGCTTGAAAACCTTCTCAGTTGTATTCTTTCTTACTGAGTTAATCAGGTAAAATACAGATTCAACTCCACATTCATCCTTTGAGTTTCGATTAGTGGTATTACTGAATAGGTTTAACATGGTTTTTTTTCCCCTCCTTAAATTCTGGGCACTTTTGGCTGGTAGATTGGGTTGCTGGGGGAATATTTGCAGTGGAAGACAGAATTTTTTCCTATATATTCCTGTTGAGACCTTCAATAAATTAAATTGGTGGTTTTGAAGTTTTTCTGCCTACTTGCTATCATAAGTCTCTAAATAGAGCCTCTATAGTTTTTTCTATATAACCCATCTTAGTGTTTATAAGGTGGTAGAAGTTGTGGAACTTACCTGCAGGCTTGCCAAGGTCAGTGTATGAGCATAGCTCTGCTTTATTAGACTTTGGAAACATTCCCATTTGGAGGTTCATTTTCAAATGTATAAATCTCAGTTGGTAAAATACCATGACCTTCTAGCAACTTCTAAGCAAAAAGTCTACACTCACCTCATACATCAGCATAAATCTAACTCATATCACCTTTTATTCCTCCTCCTTCCACAGCTGGTCCAGCACTCAGTGGGAAACTGCTGAGTTTCATATCTCAGGGGAGCACTTTGCTTTGCAGTGGTTGCCACTGTACCAGTGCAGCAAGAGCCATTTTTATCTCTGTGGGTTTTTGCCAGAAAAAAGTTCCTAAAATTACTCTGAACTCCTAGAAATAATTGCTATAATAAGTAACTCTGAATTATAAAAAATATGGTAAAGAATTTTTCTGCTTCTCCCCCTTGCAACTGAAGGCAACAAAAGCTTCATTTTCATATATGATTTCTACTGAATTGCCACAGAGACATTAAAAGAAACTTTTAAAAAGAACATCTCAAGCCTGTTTTATTCCTGCAGGTGCATAGAGATGCAGTTTGCACCTTCACGTATGATCAAGGGCTACTGTTCTCTGTGAGGACTCCTCTCTCTACCCAAGGAGAAAACACAGAGCACTTCCACCTCTCCCTTCTCTTGAAAACTCCCCTGAACATGGAGTAGCTCCCAAAGAAGATCCAGAACCACTCGCAAAAACTTCCTGAGGAGCACACTGAACATGCCTGGTCTACCAGTACCAGCCACTTTGTTTCATAACCCTATCTAAGCCAGTTCCACTAACTCTTTGGATTGTGCCAGCCACCTAGAGGAGGAAGTGTTGCAGTCAACAGTGTACTTACAAATTCATGTACTGTAAAAGTCCACACTGGTGGGGTGTTTTTGTCAGGAACTTGCTCAGTCAGTTCACATTAAATACAACTGATAATATGGAAATTCTACCAAATTGCCCCTTGGACTCGTGTTTTTTCCCTTGTAATTCTTGGTTTCCACTTGAGGATGAGGCTAGAGCCATTCTTTAAATGACTGATTCTTTTACACAATCAGCTAACAACATTACCCAAAACCATGGCATAATTTTGCATGTGTTTCATCCCGAAAAAAAGAGAGACTTTAAAACTTGCAACTAAGCAATACAACTTAAATATATTTATCACTTCTCTATTGTCAGCTATAGCCCAACAGCTTCAACCATTGCGATTGAATCTGCTCACAACATCCTGTAGGCTACATTCATTCACAGTATTACTGAGTCCAAAATATATGCTTATTTAATCAATACAAGTGTGGAAGAGATGGTGACAATGAGTTGGGGAGAGAGGACAAATAAGTCTAATAATTCTCCAATGCAGAAACCATTTTTGTTCTATTTTTGCACAGCAGTCACTGTCCATGCCTACAACAGTATTACAAAGGAAAGGTGTTGGGGAATAAAGACGGGAGACAGGAGAAAAAGAAACTAAGAAAACTGAGCCAAAATAAAACAGAGCAAAAGACACTGGAAGTACAGAAAAACAAGAAAAATAGGAATCTCAGGAAAGGAATGCAACACAGAAAGGGCACAGGATATAGTGTAAGGCTTGGAAGGGAAAAGTTACACTCAGTGTAAAGAACTAGGCCTCCAGGTGAAGAGAGAGTAACAACACTAGAACTGGAGATGAGATGGGAGAAGGTGGCTCCATTAACAACAAGTGTCCTTGCTCCATATAGCTGTAAAGTTAGGAAAGTTGGGTCGGTTGTAAAGGTAGGAGAGCTGGGTCATCCATTTCCAGCATGAAGGAAAGCTGGAGGAACTCCATTGCTCTGCTTGGTGGAGGCCAACCAAGGCCAACCACCAGCTTTAACCAGCTGAGTGATTGCCCATCAGCCCCACACAGAGCAATCACTGCTAGAGGTAGGACAAACCCTGCACAAGCAAACACACACAAGCAGACAGTGAAACCTACAACTAAGCTTAAGGACCTGTTTTCTAAAAAGTTTTCCTTTTGAAAAGGCCTCAGAAAACCAAGTCTCCCGCACAATTATATTTCTTATGCTTCCCATGAATGCCAGCATATACTCATCCAGTGTTGTGCTGAGGGTCACACTTCTGCCAACTTGAAGGAAAAGATTGATTTAAAACTTCACAGAATTCCATAAATCAGAATACTCTTCTGGCTATTACCCTGTCTGAAACGTTATAGTCAAAACCTCAAAAGGAGTGCTACAGAAATAAAATAAACAATAGCATACATTATTAATTCATTTGTTTACAAAATACCATGCACATTCTAGATGTTCAAAAAAAGACAGTCCCTGCCCAGAGAATCTAGTTCACGGTGTAATGACAGCATACTGGACAAAAATCAAAGCAAATGGAAAAAGCAAACATCAGCAGAGGCACCATTAAAACACAAGTGAGACATTTTGCCTTAGCTAGTAGTAATGTGGAGGGTAGAATAATAGCTCTTCTAGCACTGAAATATATACAGCTATAAAGAAAAGAAACTTTTAAAATTTAAAATAATCAATTTATCATAGGCAAATCTAACTGAATCACAGAATCTTACAAGTCAGATATTTGTGTGCGTGCTGCTGCTTGTGTAATTTACACTCCAGCCCTAAATGATTACTGGATCGGACAGCTGACATATGGGAAATATTTGCACAGAGCTGTGACACAGGGAAGTTTGTGGTTTATTTAAAAAAAAAAAAAAAAAAAAAAAAAAAAGGTGCTGTTAGTAAGGAGACTGTGCCACTCCAGCTGAGTGAAGCCAAAGTTTCACTTGGAAGTTTTCCCACCAGAACTTCCATCCTCTCAACGGTGTTAGCAAGAAGAGTCTTTTGCATTCATAATGCTTTGCTTTTACAGGATTTTACAAGAGAAATCTATTGCTGCAGATCAGCAAATGCATCTCTCTCTATAAGAATCTACCTATTCAAAGAACTACTACAAATTGAAACATTACAAAATGAAAATAGAGCTGTCATAGGAGCTGAGATGTTGAGCTGTACTTATGTCTGTAGGGTGTACTTATAGGAGAAAACTCAGCCGCTCCTGGCAGTGTTGGCGACAAATTCAAAAGGTTCTTTTCCTTTTGAGTTAACAACGATATACTGCCGTGCTATGGTAACAGAGTGTGCCGCAGTATTAAAGTGCCATCTTCTAAGTGAGACTCAGGATCAAGTTAGTCGCAACCACTGATCACTAACAACCCCAGGTAATTTTTTTTTCCACAAGTCACTTCAAGTTGCAAGTCCTGCCTAAATATATACTGCAATTTAAGTTATACCTCCTAACATTCTCTGGGCCATTTCAGCTGGAGATGTTTTCTGTGCTAAGTGTCTACCGTGCTGCACGGTGCTGCTACATGCTGTTGAACTGATGCCATCTTTCAGTTCATAAGTGGCTGGCTTTCAGTGGTGGGAGAACTAATACATATTAACACATTGTATAAATGAGCCTGGCTGTAAAGCCCTTTTAAATCCACCTGAATGATAATTGCTTATATATAGCAAAGGCAAGAGAGTCCACATCTAGTTTGTCCTTTCTGGTGTTGTTACCCCAGATGCTGGGTTGTTTTGCAGAAGATGCAAAAAATCTTGTATTGTGAATCATCTGCTCATTTACATGCTTTGGGCCTGATCCCGTCAGGTTTAGTCAGCTTGCCACAGAAGAGAGGTACTACCAGTCTCTCAGGCTGTTTGTATCGAATAATTTCTTGCCATTACTGACTCAGTTATAAGAAATCGCTTCTCCTCAGTATGACTAGCTTTTAATATTAAGAAAACTGCTCAGAATTCTTTCAGTGTTCTTCATGCTTTCAAAAAAGAAAAAAAAAAAGATTCACACTTCATATATGAGATGAACCAAACCAGTTCATGGAAATGTACATCCTAAAACTAGGGAAAGTATTTTGTTACCATTGGTGTTACTAGCTTATGAGAACTGACAAGATCACAGCCCATGGTGGTGTGGCTAAATGCCTGCAGAAAGAAAAAGGCTTTTGTAAGCTTGCTGGAAAGAACCTACTTGCAATCCTGACTTCTGACTCCAATGGAAGAAATATTCTGCTTTCAAATGTGAATCCAAGAATATTGCTAACATATTTCTCTCCATCAGCCAAAAGATTTGTCTTATAAATATGCTTTTTTGCTAATTCCTCAGAGGATGACAGCTGGGTGGTAGATTTATACAGCTAAGAAAAAGTTTTGAGAAGAATCCAAGCATTTTGAGGCATCTGAACTTTTCCAAACTTCCAAACCTTTAGAGCTTCATTCCTCACTGCTGAACACACAGTAGTTCCTCTAACAGTGTGACATTAGAGCTTACCAAAAAAAAAAAATTTTTTTGAAAAAAAAAAAAGAAAAAAGAAAAAACCCTGCATCTTTAACTTGTTGAAGATGGAAATAAATAATATCTTGCAATCTAATCTGAAGTAAGAGTCTAGAATGTATTACTTCCTACCATTCAATTATAGAGCATTCAATATCAGGGATATTCTTTCAGCCAATAATTATGGGCCCAGGAAAACTATAAACAGGAGAAGAAGAAAAAATAAAAGAGATGCCAATTCTTGGACCCTCTCTTCCTCTTAATTCATAAAAAATGAAAAATTGGTTAAGCCTGATATCCTTTTTCCAAAAGTTTCTTTATAAATAAGGAAAGTGCCAATGGAGAACATGGTGGTATGAGGCAGCTCAATACTAGAAACCACAAAGTACTCAAATTCAAAATTCTAGAGCAGGATTTCAGAGAACTTACAAAAAGCTGTTAATTACTATTAGCAAGCAAGTTTGGAAAAACTTCCTGAGACATTTTCCTATAAGCTGAATGACTGAAAGATATACACACACACACACACACACACACACACACGAAAAAGATAAATAAAAACAATGAAAGTATCACTGCATCTCTGGCTTCACTGAAAAAAAAAGTTCAAGATAAACAAAGAACCAAAAGATACCTTGAGTTTCAAGTTAAAAAAAAAAAAACCCACTCTGTTTGATCTGAACAAATGCAAACCAATAATTTTGGATCAAAGAAGTCATACTGAATGAGGACTTCTGAAGTGGTAGCGAAAAGCTCACTGGAGAAGGGCTGGCACTATGAGGTAACATCTGTAAAGGAGTTCAATGCTATCTGTGACACATTCTGAAAACCACCATATGATGGGACAGGTTATACTATGCTCTCAGAGATACGGTCACAACACGGAGTGCAATGCCCACGCAAACTCCCACCAGTCTAACTTAAATACTAAGAGCAACAAAGCTGTGAAAGCACAGACTTCAGTGCAGGCTGTTCAAGTGCAGATGGTGATCTGGCTGTTTTCTAGGATATTTGGAGTTTCCATCTTCTGTTTCACTGCTGTTGGTATCCAATTAGATTGATAAAAACAATAGATATAACCAACTATGCTACAATCACATTTCCAACTTTGGTCTGATTTGGTCAGATAAGTCAGACCATAAGACTGTAGATATGCACAATGTAAGCGGTTCAGAACTAAAAATATGTTATATATATATATAAAAAAGGAAGGTATTCAAAGAAGAGGAATGGGAATTATTAAGTTCCTTGGCTAAGTGACTAAGGATTGATTAAATAGCCATCTTCTGCAGGTTTCTTTCCTGGCTCTGAAGTCAAACAGCAATGGACATAAAAAGATAGACATATTCTATATTTGATAACTCTTGTATATTTTGTATCCTTAAAAATATCCAGTAGTTTTTGCAGCGAGTTTTAATTCCTGTCTTAAATGCTGTGCAATTTTGTTATGCGCTTTTAAATGGCAGCCATGTTTTGACACAGGATTGCTGTATTCCAGGGGTGAGAAAAATCAATGCGCTACTGTTTAAGTGGTCTGTAGAGTGCTTTGAGACCCAACCAGCAAGAGTGCTCTGCATTTATTTCATTATTTATTGTTATTGTGCAAAGGTGGCTATAAAGTCTGCTGGAATTAATTCCCCACATGTGTTTGATCGCAGGGCTCTGTGAGTGGACAGAGGGCAGCTCTGTCCAATTAGGAGCCTTCCAAGAGAACATGGCAGAGGTATCTACTCTAGGGATTTTGTTTTATTTACTTTGCTTCTTAAACAGAAATATCAACCAGTCTTCCAATGCTGGACCAGTCCTGACAGACCTCATCACGTGGAAAGGCAAAAGAAATCTTTTTTTTTTTTTTTTAATGTACACATGTACACTATACTAAGAACTGAAATATGTGAAAGTCCCTCTTTATTGATAACAGTAATGTACATATTAAGTAACTGTATGAGCCATATGCATTTCATAAAATGGTTAATTATTTAGTTTTACTTTCAGTTTCATCTGGCCAAAGATACATGATACTGAGAACACTTCAGATCTCCTGGAATTATTCAGGAAATAAGCTACTCAAATTTCAAATCCAGACTGAAACAGAAACTCTGCAACACACAAAAACCTGTAGCAGCACATACCCCATGACTTGTCCAAGTTCTTTGTCGTATTTCAAGGAGTTTCATCTCTCTAGAACAAACATACATGGCTATTAAATTATGATCAGCCATTCAGTACAGTTTTTTTTTTTTTTTTTAACTGAGTGCATGCCTAGACAATAATCCTTAAGAAAACTGTAAAACAAACATGTGAGCCATCCTTCCACACCGATTAATAAACATTAGCTAGTGGTAAGCAACTTTTCTATGCCTATGGCAGGAAATCAACAAAACTAAAATGAATCAATTTCTTAAAAAATCATTATTATTTGTTAAAAATATTTAATGAGATTATCAAACCTGAATAAAGAAGTCCAACAAGAGACCTCAAGCTGTTTGAAAGGAAAAAAGATTTTCCTATTTATCATATGATCTCGAACCTTCAAAACAACTAAGTTGAAAAATTTTCATGGAATAGCAAAGGGATTCAATATTTTGAATTCTTTTCCAATCCTAATCAGAACAAAAATTCAGATTAAGAGACTTTTTAAAAAAACAGCATACATTAAAATTTCATAATAAATTCCTTTTCTGTAAAAAGGATTCAATGGCTTTCAGAAAAGCCAAAAAGATATTTCATCAATTCCCAAGCACTTCTTTAAAAATTTCACATTGGGAGATTTAGCTAAACCATGTTTTTCTCACATACAAATTCTGTTTCCACAAGCTGGAATTTTCTGATGAAATATGCTTCACCAGAAAATTCCTAAGCCTAAGGATCTGGTGCAGGAGAACAATGACAATATGGTACAGCAGAAATGTCTACTGGTCTGTTACTTTCAGGCAAGACACCTTGACGTTGCCTAGCACTCCTGAACTACTGAGAGGATCCAGTAACTTCCCAGACACCAGTTACCCACAAATCCATTCAGTAACTGATGAGAAAGGACACAGAGGATTCAACATATCACTAAAAATAGAGTCTTTGGAATGTTGGAAAGTTTAAGCTCTTCCCCTGCATAAATGGTACTGCTGTACAAGTAGACTTTTGCACATGCCATGAGAAAGTCCTCCTTTTTTTTTTTTTCCTTCTTCTTTCAAGAGAAGTCAACAATAGAAGTTAATTGCAGCGCACACATTATTCTGGGCTTTACAGTCAAGAGACCACCAGTCCTTAGACATTAAGATGCTTAATGCAAATTTGAACCTCTCATAAACCCAGCAAGGATAATATCCTGTTTGTTCTCAGAAACTAAGCAATGTTTTTGCAGTGGTAGAAACATAAATCAATGCACAGAATAGACCGGTGGCATTCTGACCTCACAGAGCAAAGGATGAGTTGCCTTCCACCACTGGGCATTAGCTACATAAACGTAAAGAGACCTGAGCTCCAGTAATAGAGACAATAGAGACAATTAATATCAAAGACTCTGTGAACTCTATCATCTATTCTCTTTTTCTACCTCTTTTCTCTCCTGCTTTCATATGGCCCTTCCATGTCTTTTTGCTGTTCCCTTCATTAGCATACAGTTATTTTTTACTCAAGTAATCAAGTTATCTCCAGTTCTTGGAGACAGACTTTCATTTGTGCTATGAGCTGTGCAAGTTAGAGACACTACCTTAGAATATATCTGCTAAACGCAATGAGGAATAAAGGAATTACCTTTTTTTTGTTATTATTATACGATGGAGTTTTGAGTAACTTGCCCCAAATCCTATCTTATATCTATTCTAGAGCTAGGTATTGAACCTAGATCTCCCAAATAAATGCTTAGGAATTTAACCAACCTGCTCAGCTTTCTTTTACAGTAATAAACAGAAGGAAACCCCAAAAGTGAATTCCATCTGCAATCTTTCCAAGAACAAATTTTTTCATTTGCATTTTTCCTTCTGCAAAGTGCAGTAGGCAGAGAACAATTCATACACCCTAGTCATGTTCTTTCACATGTTTTCTTGTGGTGTAGTACTCCAGAAAGAGATAATTCTGGTGACAAGCTAAAGTCTGATTTTCATCCCTATCCTCTAGTATCTGTTGGTAACTTCTTGGGAAGTTTGCTAAGTGGCAAATTCTCTGGCCTACATGCCAGAGGTAAAAACACTTCAGTGAAAGATACACTGATTGCCTATTTTCTACTAGGGAGCCCTTTAAAATGCAGGATTTCTGGAAAGAACTCTTGGACTCTTGCATTTAGGCTGGAAAAAATGCAACCCATAAGCCCTCCATAAGGAAGAGAAAGGCAAGAAGAGATAAACAAGGGTTGGAAATTTTAAAATTAGGACATTTAAAAGTCTTTTTCTGTCCTTTTTTCCTCAAGAAAGAGACTTATGTCCGACTATGTTCATGGATACAGATTCAAAAATAGCTGTGTGACTTCCTGGCTGAGAGAAACAGAAAGATATAATTCAAGTTTATTGGCTGCCTAGCAGACATTACATTGAGTTTTTTTCAGTGCATTCACACAAGTAATTGCCTGTATATACATAGTCCTAAATGTGAAAGTTGCATTCAAATTCATGGCATGCTTTTCAGTTATTTGGGTGCTCAGTGGTTTCAGAAAGCCACAGCATATTCCTTCAAACTATATCCAGCTTTTCAGATAAAATACTGTTATAAATATTCAGATATTTTACCAGTGCACAGACTAAATTCATTGGTTTCTATTTCATCAGCATCCATTCACTGCTGTATCATATATAATATTTGTAAAGAAAATAGTAGCTTCTTTTGGCTTATCTTATTTCATAATTCCATTACCAGAGGTCTTGGAAAACTGCTGTGCTCGGTCTCATGCAATATCATGCAAAAGAAATTAATATATCTTCCAAGGGCATTTATTATTTTCTACAACTGTAGAAAATCCAGAAGAGCAGCCTCTTTGAATCAGGCTAGAAAGGACAAATCCACGTGACTTATGCCACATCCAAAGCTGATACTTGTCCGTGAAAGCGAATCTACTACTGCCACATATGTCCACACTGCTGATACTTGAGGCTTGATGCAAAAGGTCCCTGGAAGAGGAACCCAGAAAGCTCTCCTTCTTCTGTGCTGCTTGTGTATATTTACTTGGCCTGAAATAATCAAGCAGATTAAGCAGATTCCTCATACCTGCCTTCCTCTCGACTCTTCACTCCCAAAGCTATGCTCAAAGCCAATTATATAGAAGACAACTGCCATTCGAACAAAAACAAGCTCACTGCGTAGTTTTTCTTTTTATGCACACTGAACTGCTAAAAATCACGAGAAAAGTTGTCTTCCCCAAACCTGCTTCAGTACAAAAAATAGCCATATGAAGGCATGAGCAAAAGGATGATAAAGAAGAATAGAATCTAGATCAGTCACAACATTCACAAGGGAACAGATCTGACTAAAGCATAAATTAGTCAACACCTACAATCCTTAGATTCTCAAAGCAGCACTGTAATAAGTAGGAAATACTTTTAATAGGAAACATCCAGAGAACTTTCTGTGGAGTTTGATTGTTCATTGCTTAATATCCATTTGAATTCCTAATTCCACAATTCTAACTCTAACAGAAGCAAGCATGGGCTTCACTCACTAAATCAATTTTGTCAAGAATTATTCAAGAAAGATTTTCTGCAATGGACATTAAGGATTTTGAGAGACCCTTCCACAGTCCTTGCTTCCACCTTTTAGCTTTTGAGGGAGGCAACTCAAGTAATATCCCAGAGGCAGAGATACAAGAAGCTAGGCTGAACAGACTTCACTTTGCTCTAGTAAAGCTATGACACTACATGCTTCCTCTGTGAGCCCTACTGCAAGGAAATGCATGTGTGAGGTCCCCCACAGTGAGAAAATAGAAAATCTCAAATTGGAAGGCTGCATACGGACTCTAGAATCTCACATCCCATGAACGTGTCCAAGTGACCAAACAAACTCACAGCTAGAAACAGTAACTTAATCCCCCCATCCAAACACATTTCAGCAACATGTGGAAGCCAATAAGTGTGTCACAACAGATAAGTGACCACACAGAACAAAATGAGGCTTATCAAAACAGATATAGCTGTTTGGAGTAAAGAAAATAAATTAGCACACTGAAAAGCAAGCATAATAAAGCAGGCCTGGTAGATCTCCGTATAACCTAGTTTCTCTTACTTATATATATAAGTTGATTTGAAAAAGGGTGTCTGATTTCAGCAAAGCCTTCAGGTTTCACATGAGCACAAAAAGAGTTAATAGAAAATGAGTTGTAGCATAGCATAGAACTGATATCAGAGAGGAAACAACAGAGTAGAATGCTTTCAGCTGGCAGAGACAGAGGGGGAATAAATCCTTGAATGAGTAATATACCTACTTTGTACTAACGTGAATTAGTACACAGAAGCAGAGAATCAAGTCCATACCTTTCTGAAACCAAATGGCTTTGAATAAAAATACACTACAAAAATTTATAGAAACAAAAGAAACAAAAGAATCCACTGCTTGGATGCGAGTTTATTTAAGAAATTTTTGTCTTATTTGCAGGGTTAATAAGTAGGTGATCTCTTTTTGAATGAATATTTGCACCCTTTTTTCAGGCAGCTACACAACTTATAAAATATTAAGATTTGTTTCAAAGCCCTGCCATTCTGCACTGTTTAAATAGCCCAGCTCTAGAATCCTACACTTTTGAACTCATTACCCACCCACACTACTTGTCATTAAATGAACAGCTGTGCCCCAAGGCTTTATGTGGATTGGAGGAATTTGGAGGATCCCAACTTCAGTGCGGGATCTACTGACCCACATTGCTCCTCATCTGGTGCACTTATACAGGAAATGAGGTCACTGTTTCAAATGCACCTCATCACCTTGCTTTGCTTTGTTCTTTGTGCTTTTCACAGGGTGACCTTTTCAGTCACCTGCACATTTTAGTTTAGAGGTCTTTGTTTGTTTTCTGAATAGCTCATATTTGTGGCTATTAAGCATGTGGCCTTTGACTCCATCTTCCCAAAGGACAGTCACTTTGGTCATACCTACTTGCTTTTCCTAAACCACAAAACAACACTCCAAGTCTCACAATAAGGTGGTTACTCCTGCTGCTAAGATCTAGACACACAGGACTTCACATCTGTTGCTATTGTGTTAATTCTCTTTGGAGATGTTTTACTTCCCAAAGCTCATTTCTCTTTGAGGTTAACTGAGATAGATTTCTTCCAGATTTAGTCAAACCAAAAGGACTTTTTCTTGTTCCTGTCTTCAGGAATAATTTCCATGAAACAGTTTTGCATTGAAGGATGCTAAATAGATAAAAATGTCTCCTTGCTTGATTTGAGGTAAGTGAGTAAAGGCACTGAGTGCCACTGGAGATGCCCTTGGGTATTCCATCTGGCCTTCTAATGTCTTTCCAGAGGGGCCATGTCCTTCATAGGTCCTGTGTCATGTCTGCCAGTCCCATACAGCTGTCTCAGACACCCTTGGGAATTCAAATGGCATGGGTGACCATGGCTGGGCAACAGAACTGAACTGTAACTTTTGTATCAGGCTAAAAATATTCTGTGCAAACAAAATAGCCTGGGGATCCTTCATGCCTAAGAGTGGACAGCAGAAGTATAGGTAGGAGACAAAGGTGCAACATAAAGTCCAGGCATACTTAGGCAAGACCACTTAAGATGTAGATTGGTCAGGATATACCAGCTGATACAAACATTTCACTTTCAGACAGCAGACACTAGAGTGAAAAGCAATTTCTTTATTGTGAGCAAGAATCTAAAGAAAACCTGCAGAGGGGCGGGGTTGAGGGGGGATTTTGTTTTGTTTTGTTTTTTATATATATATATATATATATATAACTTGCAGGAAAGACAGCAGTAATCTGGTTAAAGAAAGGCTTGCAATAGCAGTTTTCAGAGTTAGAAATCTCTCTGTAACTTGTGGATATCTAAAATTAGAAAGATTTGATTAGCAAAGGTGGGAGGTCTCCAGGGTTTTACGTGCTGTATGTTATTTATAAACATACAAAGAATGTCTTTCCTCCCTTGTCCCTCAGGCTTTTACAAATCTAAGTAGATAAGAGAAAGACAGAGATACTTAATAACAATTATGAGATAGAGAGGTGATTATAAAATTTTACATTGAACAAATCCATAGCAAAACAGGAAATCTAACCCAATAGCCTGAATTCCATGTCAATGCTTAAACAAGAATAGCCATTCTCTCCAATATTGTTTTGTGTATAAGTACACACAGACTCAAACACATATGCATAACATATATCTAATATATATGATTGTGATTGGAAGCCCTAGATTCTGTTTTAAGTTATGCCATAGATTTTCTACCTGAGCATAAGCAGTATTTCCAGATAGCTGAAATGATCACAACTGCATTGAAGTCAGTAATCCCAGTTAGCAATTATGTATACAATCTTCAGATGTCAAAGCTATGATCAAGAGAACTAAACTGAGTTACACAAATAAAAAGCTGTGTTCTATATCTCAGTTTTTCTAATTAAGGCCCAATAATAGTGTTCCACTGAAAAATATTCTAGATGAGTTTAGAATTATTAGTAGGTTTAAGACTGTCATCTGTCACTCTTGACTTTTCAAATAGTTTGACCATCTTTGGCTGGCACTGATTTCAACTGGAGCTTAGTTTGTATGCAAACTACACACCCATGTACACAGAGGAATAATCAAGAAAATAGGTACAGAGAACTAACAGAATGGAACTGAAACATCTATATATGCCAGTAATCAAAAGTTGATCTCCTTTGTATTCAGATTGACACTGAGAGGGAAATCTTGTCATGCTTTTGAAAATAGCTCTATTGGTAGTTGTAGAAAAGCTGTCAGAGGTACCTGGCCTTCTGCTGGTAGGTCACTCTCTTGTGGAAGATTTTTAGCCAGTTCAGACTCCCACTAATAACAAACAGATGTACTTAATGCTACTGAATGTAAATATTATTCTAACACACTTTTGCCTAGTTTTCCATGAGGCCCTATTTTGAACTGTACATGCTTGTGAATCCCTCTGCCCAAGGGTTCTGCAGGTGGCCTATCTCACAGTGCCATTAGAAAGTTAATTACCTACAAGGGAAGTTTAAACAAGTTGTTCCAAAAGCAGTGAAACTAATAAAGCCTGGTTTCCTACAGATTTGTGGCTTGCATCATTCCCCACCCTGCACTGCAACAACTCAAGTCCCTTTTCCATATTCCTTTGATAAATTCCCCTCACTACAATTCATGCTACCCGTCCCCCCCATCCCTCCTATATCCATCAGCTTCAGGTCAAGCAAGAGGCAGCACACACCGTCCTTGTTTCCGAACACCGTGTATGCTGGTTGGCTGGCCACGATGTGCATGCTTACTGGCTTCCAGACAGAAAAGCAGAGGACTGAATGATATATATTGGCATTTTCCTTCCATAGGGGTACTAATTTCTTTACTAGCTCCAGTTTTCTCACAATGTATAGGAACTTCATAATTTTGAGAAATCAGCGGCACTCAAATTTGGTTAAAATTGTCCAACAAATTCAAAACTTGTTATTTTTGAATAATTTTCTCTAATCATACTTAGAGAATGACTTTATTAGCTACACTCCCTCGCGAAGTTACTCTAAAAGATTCCCTGCCTCTCAGATCATCCATGTATATTTTCCCCATTAGTTAAAAGGATGTTTTCTCTCTTATTCTTTCTAACTGTTAACAAATCTTTGAGACCATTCTAATCAATGTCTCCCCTATTATGCTTCTATTCCTTTGTCTCAAAGGAGAAAGATAAATACAACACCTCCAAAATATACTGATTATTTATCATACAGCATTAAAAGTAAAAACAGAATTTTAATCTATTCCTTACACACAGAATAGATTGTGGTTTGAACCACTCTCAGATATCTGAACTCTTCAAAGACCAAACTGTTTTCTTCCTGTTTATAAGCTTGTCCCATAGCTCTCATGACATCTTTTCTTCACTAAGCAATGGTCTGAAAGTATAATTTCCTAAGACATTCCACTCAGTCCTGCCTTAGCATGGTGCAAAGGATTAAACTGAGAAATGTTAGAAAGGACACTATAAATTACGTCAGTCAGTAAGTTTAAGCTTAAAGAGATCTAATCTAGAGGCTGAAAGTATAAGAGTCACATGCTAAAAGGTACAAAACAAACCTTTTTTGTTAGTTATTTTTCCTATTATGCTGGTCCGTGAATGTCATAGGTCTGTAAGCTATACAACCCAGGTTTCCTACTCCCTCACTCATGGAGAGATTAGACTTACATGAGAGACCTTTCTTAGAAAAAAAAAATAATAAACGTACCTCCTTAAATAGCATCTCTGCATCTGGCCCAACTCCTCCAAAGATATTTTTCTATCACCCAGTAACTATATAATATGCAATGCATATTACTACCCCTGAGCTTTCTGGGCCAGTTCTGATTAATCTTTCCCCAGGACACAGCTCCTTCCAAGCCATGAATCATTTTGCTTGATTTTGTCTCCACTTTTCCATGTCAGCAGTTTTCCTGCCCCACCGCATGATGACAAGAGCAGCATGCAGCATTTTTTGATTGCCAAGTGTTACGCTAACTGTCACACAAGTACGAAAGGCAGTGGAAACAGATCTGCTTTGTTTTAGGATGTGCAGTAATGATTTCATAGGCATCTCCCTGCTCTCTAGCTCCATCTATAGAAACACCAGACCTCCCTTCCCAAAATAATCCACAAGAATGTCAGATTCCCCACAGAGTACAGGAACACTTGAGGCAAAATTGCTTTACCACAAGATAGTATGATACATCCGGCAAAAGCTTAAGTGGTAACTACACAGTTACAATGCCCTATTGTAATATGCATTTTTGCAGACTGATTCCATCTGAAGTGCTTGGCCCTCTAACATCAGAAATCCATCGTGACATATTTGGCTTCCCCAACACACTTGCGTTGCCCTCTTTAATCATTGCACAGCTGCTAATGCTCTTTCCAATGTCCATCATTTCCATATCAACCTTGCCCTTTGAATCTCTCCCTTGGTTGCCCCTATTTTGATGTGTTGCTGACTCCACAGCAAAGCTACACCCTTTTTCAGCAAAGAATATGTTAACTACTTTTTCATGACAATAGTCATTAAAGGTCTATCATGAGTCAAGCCTTCGGTCAGGACTTTGTTTATTCCGTATGAGAGCTTCAATGAAACTTGTTCCAACTGTATGCATTCATCTTAAAGCTGATGAGAGACATAGAGGGAATTTTGTTTTGACCTTCCCAAAATAAACACATCGAAGAAAAGAGATACAAAGTAAATAGTAAAAAGACTGTAAAATATTAAGAGGAAACTTGGAATGTCTGAGAAGATTACATAGTGTCTTCCAGTTTAATGATATTAATTTCTTCTCAAATTCTTCTTTAAACAGTAAATTATCAAACAAACATCTATTTCAGTAATTACTTAGAACTTTAAAAACAGAGAGAAAAAATTACTAGAGAGAACCATTAAAGGAAATCAAGGTCCTAATGCATTTTAAAATTAGTCCTAGCCGAACTCTCCAATAGGGTGTTGGACAGCCCGGACAGCAGCGAAGGAGACTAGCGAAACAAGGGGCTCTCCCCACCCAGGACATGGAGCACAGAGGTACTGGGGAGTGCTCTGCAGGCCCCAGCCAGGGAGAAGTTCACCCCGAATTGCCCACAAATGTCCCTGCTCTTCCCTGTGCTCAGGCAGTTCGTATGGTTCTGCCCCCCTTGGTTTGTGATCCAGTGACCAAAACAAGTAAAAGTGTTTTTTTCTTGCAGTGCAAGTCCCCCTTTCCCCTCCCACTTCTTCAAGGAACAAAGAGGCCTAGGAGAGGAGGAGGTGGAAAAAGAAAGGAGTGCCTAGTTGTTCCCACTGAGGGCAAGGATGAAGAAATAAAAAACTTGCAATACTCACAGGAGGGGTGAAAGGAAAGCAGAGCCAGGCTGGACAAGCTGGATTTTCCTGGCTCCAGCAAACCCCTTCTGGAGTAATATATTAAGCCACCTCACCCGCTTTGCTCCTTTATCTGAAATACACAGTCCACTTGTTAGCTCTTCGCCTTTTCTCACAGATCTGCCTCTAGCTGCTTCTTGTAGGCAAAAGAAACAGAAAACAAAGGAGCCCAAAACCCTGGGCAGAGACTCAACAGAGGAGAAGAAAGCTACACAAGTCCTAAGGAGACAGAGCTTCCACTGCCACCCAGGAGAGAAATGGGAATAACCTACATTATTTGAAGTCCTAGCTGTAAAGTTACCAGCTTTCCTTTTGATGGTCACCAAGTTAGTCATGTGGCTAACATACAGTAGGCTAGTAAGCTGCACAGAGGAAAGTAAAAATAACATTTCTATTTACTGCATCAGACTCAAGACTTGAATGGCAGAGTAGCAAACTGGCAACAGGAGGAAAAAAAAGGGGGGAGGGGGGAAGGAATAGTCAGACTTCCAATGTATTTTACCTTCTTCAGTACTTACTACAACTTACATTAGCTTTATCAACTCATCCATACTATCAGAAAGATTGCATTTCACTGCCCATTTCTTTATGCTTTCCAGTAACTATGCAAGATAACAAAATGAGATCACAACCAATATCACAATTTTACATAACCCCCCAAAATTATGAAACATACTGTGCCTAGTGGCCCAAGTCAAATGGCACCCTGAACTAAAAATCTGACAGCGTTTTCATTTCACAATGTCCTTTCCTGCTTGTTTTGCATTGAGTTAAGAGATAAAATGTATGAACCGCTTTGCAGAGAGGTGCTGAAACCAGGACTCCATCCTCAGCACTGGGCTGTAGAATTAGGCTCTCCTCACCCTCATGGATTTCTTTGGCCTTATAAATTTTGCATTCTTGGCTGCACAGTAGTTCAGCTCTGGACAAGACATGGGAGGATCAGTTTCCCTCCTCCAGGCCTTGCCTCTAAACAACTAAGAAGGGTAGTGGTGTGAATCCCATAAAAAGGAGGGCACTGAGCCCAGATCTTCCTCGGCCTGGGTTAACATTCTGACCTGCGGGATAAAAAAATGGGTAAAAATAACATCTCCTGCACTGGGTGTATTTTAAAAGAAAAGAATGAACAAGCAGTTGCCAATGTGTCCAGGTCTCCAAGAGGAGGTTTGGGCAGGAAGCACAGGTACTTTGCTCAGCATAGAGATCGATGTGCAAATCTAGAAAAGAGTTGGAGGTAGGGTACTGGAAGGCAAATGGAACAGCCCATCTCTCTCTCATCTTCTACAAACCCCTTCTTTGGCACCTGATCTTCCTTATTCAATGTACGGGAAGATTTGAGGCACCTACCTTGAACTCGTAAATTTGTCTCCCAAAACCCAGCCCCAAATGTCAGGCATAGATAATGCACAGGAACACTGCAATTCCTCTCTCCCTTTGGTGATCATTAAATAAATGACCTTGGAGTCCAGCTCCCTGTTTTTCAGGCACAAATTAGGCATCAAGGACCTCATATTTCACTGGCATGCAGTAAGGTTAAGACTAAATGCCACTGAGACTTTGAAAAACATGCCTTCAGTTCCTAAGCCTCTGAGTTGAGTTTTGTAAGTTGCTTTCCTCAAAACGTTTTGGAGACAAGCACATGTTAGAGAAGCACACTGAATGAATTAATATGAGTTGGGTCTCTCTCTCTCTCTCTCTCTCTCTCTCTCTCTCTCTGCAGAGGTAGGATAAAGCATACCCTCATTCTGCTAGTGTCCCACAGATTTCAGAACTACTACCCTGCACAGTCTATTGTCACTGTTAGTTACAGTACAGCATTGTCAGAGATCCCAGTATGGACCAAGACCCTATCTTTATCATTAGGATCCCAAGTAGAAGCTTCCCACTGGTTGTCCAACATTTACAACACAGTACTTTGACCCAACACAGCCTCACATAATTCATTGTCTAGCAAATGTTCAGATTTTATTACTGAGCCCCCAAACTTTCATCGAAATATTGATGTGCTTCAGCTAACAAGAGTCCATGCTAAGATCATCAGTGATGTACTTTCCAGAAAGAAAATTTCTTGGGAGTCATTTTGCAGTCTAGGGCCAGAATGAAACAACTTGCAGTAGTAAAAAAGAAGAGCTTAAATGTAGCTCCGCTGGAGCTGGCCAGTGACTAAAAACTAAACAATTCATAGACAAAATCCTGGCCCCATTAAAGGCAATGAGCAAAAGTCTTACTGATTTCAGTGAGATCTGGATTTCTCCCAGATGTGCTCAGAAAGATGGTCAAAAAAAAAAAAAAAAAAAATCACCCTACAGGCAGAGCCAAGCATTCACATTCCTACTTCTGTAAAGAATCAAAATTCTCTCAACCCCAACTGCACAAAAAACGCCCCCATATCTAATGTAATTGCTTTTATCTTCAAAAACACAGCAACTGGCCCAGAAAATGGATCAAGAGGCTTGTTAAATGTTAAACAAGTTATACTCTTCTGTCTCTCTCCTTTGTTTCCTCCTGTTTATTTTAAAATGGAGCTTTTTAATCCAAGAACCTAATTCCCATCCTGCAATGTTTCAAGTGAGTGAGTTATGGGCATTACTAGGCCGATAAAATACTTACAGGATTTCTGAATTAGCTTTACCTTTTCTAAAATCATCAATTCTTAAAATAAAGTAAGAGGAATATCCGGTGGATATGTGTTTTATCAAAAGGAGAAAGAGTGCACCTATATTTAGTCCTACTCAATACAGTCAGTTTCAAAGCAAGACTGTAAGTAAAACTCTTAGACAACACTATATAAACACATTATTTAAACTACATTCTGGATCTGATTAATTATAACAGGAGATCAAATGTTAACAACTTAAGAATCTTCTCTCCCATCTACACATATGGAGTACTTTAAAATGTACTATAATTTCAGAGTAATAAATAAGAGCTCTCACCTAAATTATACAAGCATTATCTTTCGGTTGCTTTAAAGGTGAACACAAAATAGAGTTTTTATTGCAGGTCTGTTTGATAGAAGTTGCCCATATATGGCCTATGAGAGAACCAAAGAGGAAAATTATGTCCTTTGTAAGAACATTTAATTCACATTCCTGTTCTGTTTTCTGTACGGCAGTTATGCTTATGACAAGTATGCATTCCTGCACTACTTACTATGTGTTTTTATATGAAAAAGACATTCATATTTGCTCTTAGCTGAGAACATGTCATGCATTGAAGTGAGTGTTACAGTAATCTCAGTTTCTTAAAAGAATAAAGCAGGCCAACTTTCTTAGTAGTCAAACCCCAAATTCAATTTGTACCCGCACCATCTTGCTTCCAGTTATTATTCTCAAATACTGGAAAACTTCCATTAAGCTCTAAATCTTATAAAAATATGTTGAATGTTTATTTCCTGATAACAATTACAGCAATTTTCAGTATAATCAGAATTGCCACATCCTGTAGTCACCAATTTAACAGAAAAAGAAAAACTATCTCCCACCCAAACCGCAACACAGATAGTCCAAGCTCATTCCAGACGGAGAGCATGTGATCCCAAGCTACCAATATAGGTTATTTGCCACATATCACTTTATAAAATTCAATAATGGAAGTAAATCTTCTCTCTGAGGTTTCATTTATTTTCCTTTTCCCTCCCCTTTTCCAGAAGTAGAAATAGTGGGCCAGAGCTTCATTTTGAATTAATACTTAAAATGATCAACCTTAAGATGGTAGACTTATAAGGAAAGTCCAGTATTTTAGTAAAATTACAACTATAGAATTAACCCTGAATTCTGCTTCCATGAGTTTTCATGATGCAGGATCAGACTTCTAGGAGTAACATCTTTTGCTTAACACTTATGAGTCCAACATGAACGACTAATCTAGCCCTTTTGCAAGTGCTCAGCAGTATCCAGACCCTGAATTTGGGTGACTTCAGATTATGAAACACTGGGGCAGTGAGGGAGCATGGAAGTGGTGGTGTTTGCTATTACTCTTGCTTCAGTGACATGTTTGAATTAGAAGTAGACAGGATTTGTATCCCGTCATGGTGACATCCATGACATTCTGTTAATTCAAAAGATACATTAACTTTTTTCTGCTGCTGTGTCTGCCCTCCATTTACAAATGAACACCAGAGACCAAACTATGGTCTTACTCTAATGGCTGGAACAAAAGACAAAGGGTATTCTGGAATTCAAAAATGTCCATTCACCAATAATATTACCCGTTGCATCTCTTCCCTGCTCACAAAAGACAAATAAAAGAAAAAGTTGAAACTTTTCCCACCTCTTTTGCTTTAGAAATCAGCAAATATATACAAAGTTAGGAGCTTTAAGCACAAATAGGGCAGAATCATTCTACATAGTCATTGATCTTCTGTGTTCCACATACACAACAAAATGGGTAACCAGTCCAAATTAGGAAGAAAAGTCAAAGCACTGAAAACATCACAAAACAAATACTAGTGTACTGAACAATCAATTGGTTCAATGCTGAAACATTTGCTGCTTGACCTTTTAAATATATGTTTTTTCTCACAGCTCAATTCAAATTTCTAAACAATCTTACTTTGCATTATAAATAAAGGCTTTCATTTGGAAAACAGTTACACAGGAAAAAAGATTGCAATACTCAAAATAACCTTATTCTTTGGTTAATCTCTTTTGCTTTCTATTCCATTCCATTGTCTTCCAATGATAAATGTGTAATCAGAATATTTCTAAACAGTTGTAATTGCCATTTCCAGAACTGTTAAGATAATAAACCTAGGTAAGTGATAGGTGTCAGATCTCAACAGAAACCTGGTTTATCGAACTGCTAACTGTCCTCAAATGAGCCTCAAGGCATCACTCCTGCACTATGCTCTCTTCCTCTTCCCTACCCTCCCAAGAACCATCCCACTCCACAGTGACATCGCGAGGCAAAGAACTCACCTGGAAAGCAACCTTTCATTTCAGCACCTCCATTACCTTCTTCCCCTGCAGAAATTTACATTACTCACCAGTTGCCCTTGTGTCCACAGGCATGCTGCATGTTTTCTTTAGACATTAACGTGATGCTTGCACTTGAACACGCAGTACAGGGAATCCTACAGAAAGAATGGCAGAAGACACATGCTAAAACTCAGGAGCTTGGAGGCTCTTGCATGCTTCATCTTTCTAGGCAAAACAATTTGCTGTAGGTCTGATATGACACTATATTATTCTTCAGCCTTGGCCAACTACGGGCATATAAATATTCCTATATGGTATCATTTCCTTCTAGGATATGCCTGATATTTAAAATGTAGATCTCATGTCAAAGTATGATCTATGTAGAAAACAAGTATGAAATGCTACAACAGCAGCAGTAGTAATTACTTGCAAAACTATCAGTAAATATTTTTTAACTTTAATTTTAATATTTTTCTGCATCATAAGGGCATGAGACTGAATGACCATCTCAAAATAGCAACCGGATACTCGTGTGGATAATTGTATTTCTCTAAAATTATTCAAATTGCATGATTTCCATAAGAAAAAAAAAGAGGCAAGAGACCCTCCAAAACATTAGGTAATATTTTAAAAACATTTTTGTGTCTAAGGAGCTTAAACATGTAACCTTTGAGCCTGCATTTAAGCAATTATGAAAAATGCTAATGCACAGAAGAAAAGAGCTGGAGTCTAACACAAGCAAAGGGAAAAAAAATACAAAGGGAAGCCAACATTTCTTTTCTTCCTCATTGGTTAAGTGAACTAACAAAGGTACCAGCTGCTAAAGGACTTAAAGTAGCTGGTATTAACCTTGTGCAGTATGTTTGCTCTTCTAATCTTAGCTCAGGATTAACGACAACAGTAAGAGCGAGAATTAAATCCGGAGACTGGCTTATTGGGAGATAAATGGATAGTACTATAGAAACAGCTCTGGACATTTTACTTAAATAAGGGGTCAACCATACAAAAACTGACTCTAGGTTAAAGGTACATATTTGGCAAGACACACCGAATGAAACAGGTACCTTCCTCCCTTTCACTTAGTAGCACAGCATCTCTACCACTGCAGTTTTCTATCTGCCACTGCTTTTCACTGCTGTGATGTTAAAGTGACTTTTAGGAGGATGGAGCCCTAAGTCTTTTACCTGATACAGAATCCTTGGTGTGGGAACCAGCCCTCCAGGTGACTGCGTATGTGATTCATGGCTAACAACAGTCCCCTTAATTTATTCTCCCTTCTCAGTACTGCTAACAAATTCCCTCAGAACATATCCCCTTTGCAGCTAATCTCAGAAAGAATCATAATCTCTTCAGCCTCCTTGAAACTGGGATGAGACAAGGTAGATGGATTCCTTTGGCTTTGAAAGTTCATAAATCCTGACAAAAAGAAGATGGATCAGCTCAGAAGGCCTAAGAACTGGCACTCCCTCATCTGTGCAGCGAGTCCAGGCCTTGTGTGCACAACACAGACATCTGAGCATGCAGCCAGCTCATGTCCCAAACAGCTTCGGAGCACTGGACTCACAAGGCAGAAGCTCTCATTCTGCCCACTACTGCACACAAAGATAGGGACTATTTCCATCAGTGTCCTCTTTGAACATGCACCTTCAGCAGTTCTGGCTGGGTTGGCCCTAAATATAAGTAAAACATCCAGAAAAAGGATCTTATTCTGCAGAATACAGAAGCGTGGGAACTAATCTTCCCAAGTCTCACCCCAGAAAGCCATAGTAAAAGCAGACCTGCATTAGGAACCTATTCGTTGTCAGAATACATGGGCTCAGCCTCATTGATTTAAACTACAGTACATGACAAGCAAATCGCATACATTATGTGCAGGGAAGAAAGCATCTTTGAAAACAGAATCTGCTGCAATCAGAATGAAGTTCTCTGTCTATAATCAGAAATAACGTCACATGTGTGGATATCACTCAGTGACACTGAGTGATAGGAAATGGTTAGATTAGATGAAATGGCCAGTCACTTCATCATGGGGGACTTGCTGCTGTTTGGGGGCCTCTTGCAGGCCATGCAAACATAACAGATGAGAGGACCAAGCTCCTAGGCGTAAGCAGACTCAGAAGAAAGAGTGAAGTCACTCACTACATGCAAATACAGGTAGTCCATAGCTACCAGCATCTAGTAATATACAGGTACACTAGGAGTCATTCAGATGTAGGGCACCAAATGTAACCTTAATAACCTTTTTTTCCCCTCTTTCTGAGGCACAGACAATGGGCTACATGAATCCCTAAGGGCCTATCACTGACCATCACTTGGCCCACTCTAGTCCAGGATATCAAAATGGTTTCATCTTTAAACAGTTTAACCCAAGGAGTTGGGGCTGGGTGGTTTCCTACTTACAGGAGAAATCTCATCCATTGCCCTCATCCAGTAAATGAATTTCACATCCAATAAATGATCTTTTTTAAGGGTCATTCACTGTAAATCATCCTCCATGAGAGACATGATTGACACAAACTCTGCTAGGTCTGTAATTGATAGAGGCTGCTTTTGAGGGGAACAAACTGCTGAGGAGCAGTAGAATCTGCTGGAACAGTTGTGTCTCATCATAAATATTTTGCTGTTATACATGGACTGTCATTAACTTCTATATGAATGGAAGTTTTACAAATTAATGGAGGCTCCCCCTCCCTCAGAAAATAAAAATAAACAACCATGGGTAAGCCAGCGTAAAAATTCACATCAAAAGCAACAGAGTTCAATGTGTTAAAAACCATTAATCATGTTGAGGTCAACCAGCGCATTACATATTTCCTCCCCAAACTCTGTCTTGTGGGTGATCTGTATCCTAACAGGTTTTGTATTGCTGAGTTGTAAAGCGTTTCTGATGAATTGTTTTTGGCACTCAGTCCAAAGCCTTGAAAGCCTTAGTCCTTGAAAATAAAAAGCAGAGCCTTCCTTTAACATTAGTCTTGGACACAACACTGGAACACAGTCTGCATTGTATGCATAACAAGAGAATAGCCTATAGCCTATTCATACTTTTTGCTGTGACATCAGGGAGAGTCAGAAGGCTATCAGCAGTGTCATAAAGTAAAGCCATTAGAGAAATGATAGCACATTTGAAGTGAAGGCTATTAATATTAGATTTATTCCTCCTTCACTCTGTCACAGGAACTGTGTGACTTGTTACTATACCTCTAACTCCCACCAGCAGACCATGACCCAATCCATCCTTTCTGCTGTCCTTCTGCTCTCCCTGCCTTTCCTTAACCTTAGTTTCCTCAGGCTTTTCACAGAAGTGTGCCCTCAGCCATCCAAAAACAAATACTGAATGGCCTTCTCCTCTGTGTAGGGAACCATAAGTTTCAAAACAGACTTATTTATGATCTCCTTCAAATTTCCACCTCCTCCAATTGTTCTTAGGAGTAACTTTCACTTTGGCCAAGTTATACATCTAACTTGTGTCTAGGGTACTCCTCCTGCTTTCTTCTTATATCATCAAAATATTATTTGGTTTTTGATTCTTGCTGTATCACCAAGACTTTTCTTCAAGCCTCCATCACTTCATGTCTTTTCTGTTTAAACCTTTAGGCAAACCTAAGGGTGTCAGGAATTCCCCTAGTATTCTGCCATTTGTCAAAGAGCCTTTGGTCAACATTTACCTCAAACAACTCCTCCCTCAGAGCTGGTGCAGTCTTCAGCATGAAAATTTGAGCAGCTCAGTAACATATAAATTCTGCTTTCTGTCAAACTAAACTTTAAGAATTATGTACATCCAACATACATACCAAAAGGAAAAGAAAGGAGGTAAATACTCTGCCTCCCAGCTAGAACCAAATGTGTTTTAGAGAGGCTGGACAGAAAACGATCAATCCATCATTAAATTACATCTTCAGGAATTAGAAAAATGCAACTGGAGTTAAATTTTCAGTCTAGCAAAAGCTCTTGAGTAGAATGACTTTATCAGTGGTGTATGAAAGAAAAACTCATTAAGTGCCCTTTTTCAGAGGAATTTTGATTCCACAATTTCTACTATCCCATGCTTGAAAATACATACAGTATCATCTTTCTATTTATGAAGATACAGAAAATCAACTACATCCATATTCAAAATCAACAGTATTAATTCCACAGATAATCAACAACTCTAAATTAGCAATACTCTGAGACTGCAGAGAAGGGCACAGAACCAATATATCTTTTTTCTTTTTGTTTTGGTTCTGTTAGCATATAAAGTTATTTACTGAGAACTGTTATACTATTTTTAGGCAATAAATAAAAAGCACTGAATAATTCACTGTCATATGGCACTGTTGTATGGTATACCTCATCTACACACATTTTTTCTACTGCTGTCATAATTTATTCTATCTTTCATAAAACCACCCTGGTCTTCCTAAATTAGTCAAAATAATGTAAAAGAACAACCCTTCCATCCTCAGACAAATAAAACTGTTTCTCTACTGATAACCTCTTTTAGGTCTAAAAATCATAGTACTGTAGTACTCTCATGGCTGAAGGTTTATGGGGGTTGAACTCTGAAGACTAATTTTCAATATAGCTTGCAGGATAAATTGACCGATCATTTCTCCATTTGTTTTCACTAAGGTCAATAAGAATCTATTCATGGATTTCAGCAGAAGCTGGATCAGACACCAACCTTCCATGATACTCAGATTCATTCATCATTGTTATCTACTATTTATTCTTCACCACTTGACTAGGGTTGTGATTAAAACACAAGTAAATTAAACAACTCAAAGAAAGTTAAAAGACATTAAAAAACACTGCTTTTTTAATGAAATAATACATGGCACATAACCATTTATAACATAAGACAAATATTGTCTGCATAAGAATTAAAATTTAATAAAATAAATTTAACAAAATTCTGCAGTGTCATCATTCCAACAGCATTTTATTTAAATACAATGTATAGTAGCTTTAAATCAACTACGAATTGTTCATAGTAATTACAATTTTATCCATGATTGTGAAAAAGAATATTAACTTAGGGCTGTAAGGATCAGCTGTACTAATATTCATTTATATGGTCACTTTCACTTAGTTAGTTTGCTTTTTGTTTGTTTATTTGTTCATGTCATGTCATGTCCTTTTTTGCAATTAACTGCTCAGAAAGAATTTTCTATTCAATGTTTATAAATAATCTGATACAACATGACTCCAATCCTGGTTAACAGATTCAGGTATTTCCAGAAATAATTTAACATCTAATTATAGTGATTTGATCTTTATTTATGCCCAATTAATTCTGTGTTAACTAAAACTGTAAACATCATTGCTGACTGCTCCTTGTTTTTATGATAGAAACTGAATTAAACAAAAGCTTTCAGTATCATAATTTTGACTCTCATGTACGAGAAAATGTTTTATATAGCCTCTCATGTCAATAAACTGAATGTATCATTTAATTCCTTATGGAAACCAGTGATCGATGTTCCACCTCAAAATTGCTAAGCAGCACTATGTTAGCCTCTAACCTTAGCTGCCCCAGTATCTGCTGGGGGTAAGTGGATGTAGCAAAAAATTCTTGGTTCTTAGAGCTTGCCAGTGGTCTGATTTAGAGCAGCCCACGTCACATCTGGCTAGCTATGACCCCAGAGGGCTGACTGCCAGCTGGGATTTGCCAGAACATAGTGTGCTTTGGACATTCCCCTGTTCCCACAGTAACGTTCTTGTCAGGGACTGCAGGGAATATACTAAGCAATGAGAATACCCAGCTGAGAAGACAGGGCAATTTTCCAAACATCTACAGCATAGAATAAAGGGGCTCAGACTGACACCCTTTGAATGTGTTTGAATGAACAAATCCTCTTATTCCAGTATTGAAAGATCACACCACACTACACCAGTCCCAGTTCTGGAGGAGAGAAGGGGAAATGTTGCCTATTTAGGCATTTCTATTTTAATTAATCAGGTAAGATAAGCAGTGTTAAGCTATGACTGTATTTGGATAGAGAGCACTAAGGTAAATCCAGATAACAAGCCTTTGTGCATACAGGGCACGATTCCTTCTTGAAGCAGCACTGTCAATCTTTTGCAGGATTTTACAAGTGCATTTATCAGTGTCCATCCTTATAAAATCTATATACATACATGAAATAAATATTTTGAAATAACAAAATATTTTTGCACTTCATCTCTCTTTGCAGTTTCAAATACCTACTTGGGACAGCCCTGAACCAACACCCAGCAGGGTGTTAAAGTATGCTGCTCTTCAAAATACCATCCTCTGAAAGAGTGACAGTGAGGCTCTAACTACCCACCCCATTTTAAACAAGGACCTGATCAACTACCTTGGATCATTATGTTTTGCTCTTTCACTTCCTGTCCCAAACCACTGTCCAGGATTGCTCAAGAGCATTGGGCAGTTATTTAATTCCTCCCCCATCGGTCACTGTGCTCCAGTGCAGTGCTTCCGAAGCTGCAAATAGTTTTGCAAATCCCTGATGAAATGCATAAAGCACTTGGGGGAATGTTGATAAATGAAAGCTCAGTAGAACTTTTTTTGTTTAACACAAGAACTTAATGGAGCATGATCGTGGTGGGTGGTGTGCACCTTTGATGGGGGGAAGGGGGAAAATCAGAGAACAATCTCACCAAGTAAAAGGAGGAGACAGAGACAGTAAACATGAAGCCATGGACTGTTTGAGAGATGATTTCTTAAACAAGCATGTTCTAATATGCAACACACATTTTCTATTGCTTTGAAATTGCATCTGCTTCTTATAAGAGTAGGGTGATTATTATATAAGAAAAGCCTATTCACTTGAATATGTGGTCACAAATTTTCTACTGACTTCATAAATTGTTCAAATTTCAGTATTTGCTGGCTTCATTATAGGCCAGTGTTATTACTGGCAGTTAATATAAAGTATTAAAAAGACACCTTTTTGTTGTTACTGTAACATGACATTAAGGATCAGAAACTCATCTGAAAAGAGTGAAAGCTAAAAGGGGAAGAGTCAATCCTACATCAAAGCATTGTTTTTCAGTTTAAAACCTCACAAAAGTTAATTAATTATGTTTTACTTACTAATCCAGCATACCAATAGTTCCACAAGATGTGTGACTTCTTCTAAGATCTCACTGATTAGAGTTCTCTAGTTCAAATCAAATCCCAGCCTGATCACTAGGCCCAGTTAAGGAGGCTAGCTTTGATTTGTCCTTGTACTTTTATACATCTCCTGTTAGACTCTCTTTCTGGACATTTTTAGGCTTGATTAACCCCCCCTCCCCCATATTTTACTATTTTCTACTAGTTTTGATCTCATGCTGACAGAGAAGACATTTTCCGCCAGAATCACCTGCAAACATAAAGTGGTAAGGAGGAAGCCACACAGTGACAACCCATGAACACAAACCAAAGAATTAGTATAGGCTAAAACAACATCAAGCAACCCTGCTTTTGACATACCCACCATTCTGTGCAACATGCTCCAGTCTTGCATTCCTGCTACTGTGACACACTGTGTTACAGATAGAAACAACCAGAATTCAAGCAACTGCTCATCTAAGCTAACGTGGTACCTAGCATTAGACTACTCTGTGGCATGAACATAGGCACTTTTGTAGCACCAGAGAAATAGCCCAAAGCTTTACATATTGTTTACAATAGAAACATAGGCTTAGAAAGACCCTTCAGGTCAACAGATCCAGCCCTGGTTATCACAAGCACCACTTCATGCAATTGTTTTCGTATAATTCACCCCAAATAACCCAGGGTTTGTTTTGTTTGCATAGGTTTTGTTTTCACTGTCCATTTTGTTAGAAGACTGTTTCAGAAATTCACTGCTCGGAAAGGTTGGAACCTTCTATTTTCCAGACTAACTGCATTTATGTCCATGTTGCATCCATCTGTTCTTGTCACAGTTGTTCTCTCAGTGCTGCCCCAAAGGAAAGCAGAATAATTTTCCCCAGTGAAGCCTTTGCTAAGTCACTAGTTCTCTCATCAACTGTTCTGTCATAACCATCATAAACAGACCTGGGGGGTCTGATTTTCAGAAGAGCAATCTTCCCACCAAACCTATGTCTGGAATCCTCACTGAAGCTAAAAGGCTGCCTGTTTTGCCACATGTGGGTGGACCAAACCTGAAATAAACTGAAACCAATGATAACAGTCATAGGTTCTTGGCGCTTCACAAAAATCAGGTCATCCATATACAGAGTCACCTACAACATTTCAAGGAAACTAGAAAATCAGATAAAAATCCATTCCCAAAGACAACAGGTAAAAATCTCTGTTCCTTGCTTTTTTTTTTTTTTTTTTTTTTTTTTTAAACTCTGTTTCACCAGTAACTGAAGGGCAAAAAGTGGTTTATAAAATCTACAGTTATGGACCCAGGTAAACATTTTTCTTCCCAATACCCAAGTAAAATTGTACAAACATATTTAGTTTTAGGACAGCAAATCTGTGCCTACCTTCATATTGGTAAATTGAGACCGCAGAATGTACTCATATGCATTAATAAATAGGAACATTTCAGGCTGAAAGAAATAAACACATGTGTGAATGTTATATGAGCTGCTGATTTTGAAGACTGTATAAAACCACTTTTTCAATATTTTTTTTAAAGTAAATTGCTTGAAGAAAATGAAAATTGTTCATAATCCAAATGTACTAAGCACAGGGGCTGCCTAACTTTTCAGTGAAACATAGAATGGAACAGCTAAACTATTTCACTTCTTAGTGACTTCTTAGTCTTACCGAGTGCCAAAGGCAGCAGAAACCACCTTGCACCTCTGAGGGCAAAACCCTTCTCTTTGGGTCTGCTCACAGGTACAAAAAAGCTCAGGAAAATTAGGTTAGGTCAAATGTGGTGGGACAAAGAAATAAAAAAGAGCCACCAAGATCAACAAAATAAAGCATTTGAACTTACGGGAGCAAAACTTAGACTATTAGAAAGCATATGTACAGTTTGCTAAATACTGCTAGGGGAGAGGGAAGGGCAGCTGGGGAAGCACATAGTTTTCCACAGCATTACTAGCCTGGAAAGTCTCTACTGGTTCCACCAGATTTGAGACAGTACCTATCATATTTTTCTTGACACCAGTGCCAAATCCTTGGTAAGTTACCGCAACTTCAGCTCTGTTCTTGGGCAAAGGATACAAGACATTCGCTGACCCTAGCTCTTCATAAAATGTAGACAAGACAAAAGATTATCAGTTTTCCACAAGGAACACACTGCAGTGTTCAAATGGCAGGTTATTTTGACACCTACTGGCCAACTCGGAGTATAGCATTGTTAAATTTCCACGTCGAGATAGTGCCAACAGTAAGCAGATGTTTAAGCCAGCCTCAATAAAGTAAAAATCCTTTCTCTCTCTCTTTTTTTTTTCCCCTTTTTTACTGGAAGTCAATGTACAGTTGGAAACTGGAAAGTCAGTACAGATTGCCAAAGATCCCAGGCTAGTCTGACTCTTGGGGGTTACTTTAAAATTAGAGGGAATAGGGACAGGGAAAGGGAGGGGAAGGAAGAGGAATATGGGCCCTGAGGAGCAGGATGCTTCTTAGAGTGTAGCATTTACATTTGTAAGCACTGGCGTGGCTAATGGCTGTAAAATAGCTCTCAGGCATTGATGCATGAAATCCATTGCCAGGTCCAGGTGTTGAAAAAGGACTTGACTGATAAGAAAAGGCTGGTCAGAACTGCAAGCGCTACCAATGATATAAACAACTGCCATTTGGGGGAGGGAAAAAAAAAAGGATTAATCACTGGAAGCTACTCAGAACACCATTGCCCCAAATACCATTTCTGGGTTATAGTATCAAGGTCAATACAGAGATAGGTGTGCTGCTATATTACACCTCAGTTATAACACATGATGAAAGTAAGATCTAGGGGCAGGTGACGAAAAGATTAATGGACCTCATCAGCTTTTGACACTGGAAGTCAAAAAGTATGGTTATCCATACGCCCTCCCTCGCCATATCCACTCCCTCGCCATGCTTAAGTAGGTACAGAAACACTAGATGTGGGCACAAAATGACAATCCTGCCTGACTAGTTTGTCTACAAAAAGAGAAATCATTAAGGTCCTAAATAGAAAGTATTTGGAGGGAAGAACCAGGTGCATCTGTGTATTAATTTATGTATCAATCCTGTAATTTTCCATTCTTCTTTCCAAGAGCTTCCACATTCCAACATTTCACTGGCTGTGCATCTGAACAGAACAGGGATCCCACAATGCAAGACAAAGCATTCAGTGTTCAGATAAAAGCCGAGTTGAAAGAAGAACAAGTTTCCAGCCTTCAGCTGTTCCCAGTCAATCCTTTGGATTTAGCTGAACTGTAAATAAAATGAGCAACAAGTCATGATATACTTGTCACAAATAAGGTATATAAGCAACTTGTTGCAAACAAGCAGGTAAAACATACTTCCCGGTTTATTTATTTATTTTTACTAAGGAAATTTAGCAAATAGCACAACAATTGCCATATATCACATTATGTGTTAAGACAGGGCAAGAGATGCGGAAAAGATAGACGGTAATGTAAGTGATAAAAATTAGTTCTATTCCATCTTAGCAAGCCAAACTTGGACAGCCAGCAACTACTAACTTGTAACATTGAGAAAATACAGAAAAACAAATGAAAATGTGCAGATTTCAGTCATGTTTGGAGCAGAAATAGCAGTAGAGCTAATACAGAGTTTCTGCCCTGATTAAAGGATTTGAGGAAGAGATGGACAACTTTTCCCAAGGCAAAAAGTTTGTGAAAATCTTCCTGGTGAATAGTGGTAGTAAGAATGATTAAAGTTTTCAAAAAAAAAATCTTCTTCTTTTTGTAAACCTTTTCTTTATTATGTTGGGGACAATTTATTTTTTAATTGTCTAGTAAAATGGAAACCTGTTCTTCATGGACAGGGAAACCTTTCCAAACCCAGCACAGTGACTGTTCTGTATAATACAGAAAGCACTGACATTTTCAAATGAATTTCTCTTCTTCCTAGTCCTGTTTCTTTATCCCTCACAACCTCTGCATTTGTTTTTCCAGAGGGAGAAATGCTCCACTGCCTTTTTTGCTTTATATTTTAACTGGATTTTTTTCTCTGCCCCTTTACCACAGTCTTGAAATGAAACACAAATCCAGCAATGTTCAAGCTTGAGCTGAACCTTGAAAGCCACAATATCTGAATGGGTTTGAAAACAGACAAAACAAGTTCTCCCTTCCCTCATTTAAATACTTGGGAGAAGGTGTCAACCTGTTTACAGAGATATGGGAACTGAGTTTATTTTCAAACAGCACAGAAGAATGTTTTTACAAGAAACTTGTGCAGCATTTGGGATACTGAGCCACTGCAGAAGGATTTTGTATCCGACTATGGAGAAAGTGCCCAGTGTTGAGAGAGCTCACACAGCTGATTGAATTAAAACTTCATCTGGGACTCTTAATGAATATAGCCATTTTTGAAGCAATCAGTCTACCAGCTAATATAACCTCTGCATGGTGGCTATAAAATAGCAAAGCAAAGCCACAGACAAAATACCACAAGCACCATTTTTGCAGTTTGGCCTGATCTGGCAAAGTGTACTTCTTTAGACTGTGCATCCCTCTGAGGCAGGGAACAACTTTTTGCTCTGCTCTGGAAAGAATATAGCCCCAAGTCTCTGGTGAGGTGAAGCACTGTGGTGAGAGTGATATGAGCATAAATACACATACAAGAGGAATTACACTGTGAGGATTTGGCCTATACATGTAAGCAACACCAATTACAGGCAGCTGCAGAGTGAGAGCTGCCGACCATAGTTCCTGAAGTATGCTTAAAACCATCTTTGTTTGTATTTATATTAGCTGTGGGGAACACAAGTGCTGGACTTGGACATCAGCATGTTAGGTGTAACCTGACTGTGGGCAGAACAGCCCCTACCACAAAAACCCTACAGTTCAAGCAGACAAGAAGGTACAGACCAATGCAGAGGGACAGACAAGAAAGTAAAAAGAAACCTGAACTGGTCATCCTGAAGTGCAGCAGTCTCAGCATGTCATATGCTTAATTGTTACTCTTTTTGTAGGTTTTGTGAAAAAAGAGAATTTTAAGAAGCAATACTTAAAATTCATCCTCACGAAAAGGATCAGTCTCTGTTATCTGATAAAATGAGGAGAAACACCTTTGAATTCATACCCTCCAGAAAATTCAGCCAAAGAACTAGAGGCTACATCCATCGCATCTGAAATGTTAGCAGTGCAGAATCAGTGTTCTTGAAACTTTATACCACCAAATGATGAAGTCCCTAGGAGCTATTAAGCCTTAGGTCAGATATTCCACAGCTGCACTCCAAACACAAAAACAACTTTTATCTTAAGCCCCCCACAATACTTCAGATGCCTTAAGCAAAATTCTTCTCTTACACATGCACACTGGGTTTCATCTCTGATACTCTTTGCTCTCCTTATGTGGGCAGAGCCCTTTGGAATTCCTGCATGAGCAGGGCAAGCAGAATAGCAGAGCTGAGGTCTTCTCTGTGATTCCTGAATGGAAGAAGCTGAATTTTAACAAGGCTGACCAGAATGCATATTGTCATGGAAACATTTACTTTACATCTCCCCAGCACAAAAAATGCAAGTCCCTCTCTTCCAATTCTACAGATGGGAGAGCAGGAAAAACTTGGGAACAAATTCCAAATAAATGGCTTGACTGTGCTATCTCAAAGATTTTATCTGCTCATCTTATCATTAGAAAAAAAATTTTTTTTTTTTTGCTGGATAAAGAAAGATACCGTTCTGTATCTTTTGGTATAATATTTCAGGTATGTCTTAAGTAAAACAGCCGCAAAAGCACTTAAAAATAGATAAGGCTTTAGCAATAACCTTTTCTTCCTGGGATCAAGGGTACATGCAGGTACTGAAGAGAGGAAGCATAGGTGTGCTAAGGTTAGCCTTGGAGTTGCATGCTACCAGCTCTACAGCTGTAGTTTGCATGACTAGAAAGGCCATGGGGGAGAGAACAGGGAGGCAGCTGTTGGCCAAACAAGCGTAATTTTGCAGTTGTATGGGTTACAGATATATATGGATGAAACAAAGGAAACCCCAGAACCAATTCGCTACCCGCCTCCACTGACTATCTGGCCTCTGATCTCCAGTCATCTGCTTCCTCTACATCTGTACCTCCTCTAGCTTATCTGAGGATTTAATTTCAAATTATACATGTGGAAAAACAGACTAAAAGCCCATTTTACCACCAGTTTGATCACTGTCTGAACTATAATTTTAAAATGCAGGCACTGTAATGTAGCCATGTTTCTTGTCTGCTATTTGTAGTATAAGATACAGAAGCCAGGAATCCCCTGTATCAGGCACTGTGCAAACATATCCCTGCACGGTTCTTTCTCCATGAGTTTACAATTTAAGTATACAAGGGTTGAACTATGTCAACAGTATTGCTACTACTTCTTTTATTTTTCTAGGCTCTAAAAGACCTAAACATCAAGTTCACTGAATAGTTTATAAATATTTCTAAATATTTTTTCCCAAAGAGGCAGAATAACAGCTTTGAAAGCATAAGTACAATGCAGGAACACTTAAAATACAACCTACTTTCCCATGTCTCTCCCTTCTGGTGCATTTAACACAAACATGCACTACTGTTTTCTCCTAACACCCTTATCTTAAGCACTTCCAACAAAAACTTCTCATTACCTTCAAGGCACTAGACATCATCATCCCCGCTTAACAGCCAAATCATTCCTTCACCCAGACAGCAGTATCTTTTAGCTGTCCCATCTCATATTTATTTCTGACTGTGGCTTTTTCCCACACTACCATAAACAGTTAATGTAGCTTCCAAATAGAAAGGGCAGAATCCCCTTAAAAATACTCCTGTGCCAAACTAATTTCTCCTCACTACATATAATTGCTAGCAGGCTTCTATATTGTACTAAGCTGCCTCTTTTGTCCTAGATTGTACCCAAAGATGGCAAGTCCTCCAGGGACTATAGCTCTGGAATGGTTGGTCCAATACACACCATGAAGCATTTCATAAAAGTGAAACAGAACTAGAGTTTATGATAAATATGATGCCACTCTCACTCCTGAATCAATTCCATTTTCTGTGTAAAAATATAACTTGAAAGTTAATCCTTCCAGTGGGTTTCTCAATACATATACTCTTTCCATCTTTAAGCATTAAATTCAATGAGGAATGGACTGTTTCCATTTTGCACAGAATTGAGCAGTTCTGTAATTTGTGATGAATGAGTGAAAACTAACAACAGAATACACCACCTGAAGTTTTCATTACAGACTATTAGGTAAATTCGCACTGTGACATTAAACGTGAATACCTGCAGAACAGACTGGAATAGTTTCTCTTTAGTGACCCACTAGCAGACCTTTTGTGACTTAATCTTTTTCTTTCAGGAACCATAGTTGGACTGAAGGCTTAATTCATTGCTTAAAGTTGAATAAGTTTATGATCTCTGTGGAGATTCTTATTTAAGAACTTTTCGGTACCCCTGTCAGAATCTATGAGAAGCTGTTACAGTCATAAATTATTTAGACATTATTAGTAATATAGAAGAATACCCCAGAACCATCTGTCATATGTGCAATACTTAGGAAAAGCTTCCATATTTTAACAAACAGCCGGTTGTCTCTTACTGCTGCAAGTGTATTCATCTTAATACTTTGAATTTTAGAGAAGCCATTCCAGTGATTAAGGAGATCCAGAAATTTCTTTAACAGACATTTAATTGCTGAAGAGGCTACAATTTTAAAGCTTTTCATCATGTTTTAAGTAGTTTATTACACATAACTAGCCCATTTAAAACTCAAGGAGCTTTGATTTCACTAATATTAATATTTGTCCTAAGTTACTACTAATGATGGATACCAGTGTGAAATGATCCCTTTTCTTTTATATACGTGACCTGCAACCACCCAAGCTGTGAGCCCACTGCAGATACATCAGAGAATCCATCTTATAGTTGCAGTCATGTCTAGGTTTTCCTCTTTGCTTTATAACTTATCAAAACAGCTGTAGGAGTTTGGAGGGAAATGAACAGTTTTAAATTATTGTGTATTCTAAATAGTTGACTACTCAGCCAAAATAAACTTTGGCCTTCTAGTAGCTTTAAGGCAGTATTGGCACACGTAAAACAAAACATATAACAATACATACCACAATGAGTGCCAGATGTTCATGGGAGAAAACACACAGCTGTTGGGCTTAGATCACCTGAACTCTTCTAAAAGCCAAAGAAACCGGTCACCTTTGTTGAGCTGTCAGATTTAGAAGGGACTGTAAAGACTAGAAGCAAGGAAGAGTCGTCTCAGTTACACTGAAGAATGCCAATTTACGCCTCATCAGCCAGCTGTCATGTAAAATTCCTTATGATAGACAGGACTAAAAATAACTAATTTATCTTAAATATACTGTTACGCACATTGAAATAATCTAGTCGTAGTTACTCTTTTATTAGAAGCTGAGTTTTTCCTCAAGTTTACTGTAAAAACCCAATTGACTCCAATTTTTCTGTTCTTCTATCCAGAAATAGCGTTGAGCAATTCATGACTGAGAGGTAATTCAGCAAGATTAAATTTCAGCGTGCCATGAATTACAAGCAAGTGGACTGCAAACTCCTGAATTCTATATAAAAATAAAATAATAGTCTAGGAATTATGGATATTCCACATACACAAACATAAGATACAGATTGGGTCAGACATATCCTTGACATGGCATTTCAGTAAGCATATATTTTACTCAAAAGATGAAGACAGATTACAACAAATTATTAGACTATCAAAGGTGGAGTTACTCCAGTGTCAAAGTAAACTATGGAAAAATTGGCCCTGAAAAGAACGTGTCACTTAAAGATAGCTACAGGATTTTGAGTGATTTTCTTGAAATTTTTGTTGAAAACTAGTTAGAAGACTAAACAGAACATACCATTCCCAGTGCTGAACTACAGTAAAAACAATAAAGTTTTCTGAGCATCCAAAGAGAAGGATCTTGTATTCTTCTATAAGAAGAATTTGGGGGTTGTGGTCTTTGGATCAGTTATCTAAAATTGTCTTAATGTACACAGTCAGAAACATAAGCATACCATTTTTTAAAGTACAATAAACAGCTAAATAAAAATCTATTTTATAATGCTATTTTTACTTAGCTCATGTTATGCATGTATTAAAATTTAAGATACCTAGAAATCTGACATGTTTGCACTATCCGTTTTAGTCATTTCTCTGGAATTCATTTAGGGTCTGTTCCACAAGGATGTTTATCTATGTCCAAATTTCTATACTAATTCCCACTGAAATTTGTAGATAAAATACATTTAGTGCCTGATCCTTAGAAACCGCTAGAATCTTTTGAACTTCTCCTCATATGTCTGCCCAAGAGAATAGTTTTGTCCTCACTTTCTAGAGAAGTTCAACAGACATATAGAGAGATTTGAACTAGCTGAACTGTGTTCATGGTGAACCTAGAATTTTACAGACAAATATTTTGAAGACCTTTTTTCAATACAGTGTTATTTCGGAAAAAAAAAAACAACTGAAGAATGAAAACGAACGACAGAGCTTTACATTTCCTGTGTCTCGTACAGCTGTAGAGACATGGCAACAGAAAAAAAAATCAACACAGCCACAATTTGTAAGCAAATACTTTGCTGCCGTAAGTAGTTTCACTGCAATTACTGGAACTATTCACATTAATGTATGAAGATATGAAGAACTCAGGCCTGTGCTGTTAGTGGGTAATTATTATTGTACATTTTATTCTCTCACCTTCTCACTATTCAACAGAATGACCTTTTTACTTTATTTTAAATATTAATTTAATCAGAATGATCCTTTAGGAGAGATGTTCTTGCCATAGTAAGTAAAAGGGAAAGATCTGTTTCTGATTAGCACAAAGAAACAATGTTCAAACGAAACCAGACCGATATCAGCCCCTACCCTTTGCTCAATTACTGATCCCTGGTTGTAGTTGACACTAGTTACGATGCCATAGTGGGTCTAGGACGTTTTCTCTCACTGAAGCTGAAAGCAAAAGTCAAACAGTTCTAACCAATGACAGATTTGACTCTGTCCTTGTTCTTGGTCTCTGCATGCCTACCACACTCCTATGCTTTAGCACATTCATGCTGTATTTCCCCAGTACTACTCTGTAAATGGCAAAATTATACACTCAATTTTTAAGTCCCAGACCTACTCTCTCCTCACTTAGAACCAATATGTTTTAATATTTGTTTGATAAATAAATTAGTTCATGGTAGCAAATTTCAGTATGCATTAAACATTTGCTGAGAAGTTTAGATCAGTCTTTAGGGAGTTAGACTTTATGGAAAGGGTCTATTAGCTCCATCTGCTTTCCATAAAATATGAGACCCTATGAGATTCCTATTGTTTCGTATTCTGCTGTTAGTTAAGGACTCTATTGCTCCCTAAATAAATATAACAATTCAGTCCATAAACTCACTACTGTGTAACATTTACTGCTACAGGTTTGACATTACACACCTGAACATATCATTACAGAAAACAGGTGAACAACTTTTTGTTCAAAGCACTGTATTTCTATAAGAGCTGAGAGAAACTTAGAAAAAACATGAAACTAAGATATTTGTTGCATTTCATTAAGATAAATACTTTGATTTCTGAAAAATCTCATGGGCAGTTTCATGGAAACATTCCCTTTTTGTTAAGCGTAAAAAATTCAGTGCTTCCTTAAGTTGTTGCCTCAACTGAAGATTTTAATTGCTATAGCAGCAGAAAACATTTATTCTTACATCTAGTTAGGATTCTTTTTCTTTCACAAATTTAATCAGCGTAATTATCTGACAGATGCATAGTTATACAAGGAGAAACCTCAACAAGATGTAATTTACATGCTCCAATTAATCTTTCTAAAAATTTGTACAATCTAGCAGATGGATCAAACTCTATGCGAGTATTTGACCAAAGGCTATAAATCAACAGTGACATGTTTTCTTTTAGGCAGTAGCTTGAGAAATTAATATTGTTTCATAAAGTCAGACAAAGGAATTGTAAATCTTATGATTGGAAAAGCTTTTTTCCTCATAAAACTATCTACTATATAGAGAATATTAATGATGCAGCTTTCATACCTATGACAAAGAAAGGATAGGTTTAAAAATATCAACCTTATTCAATCATTTTATTTTATTCATGTAAAAAATCTCGTAGCTCTCTACTACTACAACTTAATTCAAACAAACACTGACAAGCAAATAGCCAAGTTCCCCAACGGGCAGACACTACTGTTATAATCACAGCATACTTTCAAAGCAGAGAGACTTCCCTGATTTCATATTTTCCATCAGCACAAAAAATAAAAAAAAAGCATGAAAATTTTTTATATAAAAACAAAATCTTACATGAGGAGATGTTATTATTCTGGGGAAGGCTCCAATAGACACTTTGTGCTGTACAGAAGAGAGGACTGTGTCACTGCTGACCCCACTCAGCATCTCTGTTAAAGATGTCACAGCACTACCAACTGTCCATGGAGGCAGCCCTGACTAGGGATTCTGAATTGCTCCATGGTCTCTTGAGCTTTGACACCATGATAACCATGGTAGATGAGTTTGGCACCTACAGTAGGCTATGTGAGAATGGCTCTGGGTATATAGACTAAATGTCTCTCAGTTTAGATCAGCCTGGACCTCCCAAGCAGTTTTCAGAAAGAAAAGTAAACTCACTGCTCCACTCCTGCAGTAATCAAAACACACAGTAGCTGAAGTGAGACAGTCTGCAGAAGGTCACCATGTTACCATTTTTCTATTCTCAACAGCATTATATGCCCACTTGGCCATGCAAAGAGAAGCCTTCAAGGCAGCAACACTCACAGGGAACTCCCTGGGATTCTCCCACAGAGGCATGAAGCAGCTGATAAACTGTTGATCTCACCAAGGAAAGGGCTCCTGTTCTAGCTAAGTTCTTGCAAGTCTTGTAGAGATAGTCAGAGTTGCTGCCTTGTACAGAGAGAAGATACTGCTGATCAGCTGACTAATGCCATCTTTCTATAGATCAGCTTGAATCCCCTCAGCAAGAAGAAAGAATAAAACCTGTCTCCCGCACCCTAGGAGAGTAAGCAACACCAGTATGCTTAAGCGGAATGCCTAATCCATTCAGTATTTAGGCAACCTTTCAAATAGAGCATTCTTTACTAGCAGAACATGCCACCATGCTGCTGTCACAATATACTTTTAAGATGAGATGCATTTGAATGACAAATAGTATTTCTTACTCTTATGCCAGCACAAGTGAGAGAAGCCATCGGACAAATGTCTGGCTGACATAAAAATGTAATCATACAATTTGTAATCTTCCTGATTCTGCACTCTGAGAAGTAAATAGGAGCATTGACAGTGACTAAGGAGCACACTACATGCAGTGCAATCCACACTATGTAGTGTAGAAAGAATTGGGTGGGAGCAAGAATTTCATTCAAATCTTTCACTTGTTAAATGTATCTTTCCATCTGTCTCTGAGTTAGCAGCATCCCCCTCAAGGCTGACACAAAGCTCAAGAGGAGAGAAAACTCTATTTTAAAAATGGGGGGGGGGGTTCCTTTCTGAACCATGAATATACTTCAAAGGCAAGCTCTTTTCACTTCAGTGTGAAAGGCATAGCTAGCACTCTAAAGCTATAAAGTCCTGATGCCCTTGATGTCTTAAAGATTATTTAAAATAAAATCAAAATCAATACCTGATGAGGAGGAACAAGGAGGCCAGAGAGAGAAAACAGAATATTACTTTTTTTCTTTTTAATCTGCAGTTACTTTTGGCATTTAGCATTGGTACTTTAATCTTTTACCCTTCAGTCTGCTATGACTAACTAATTCCGAGCTTAAATGGTACTGACTATTGGCAGTTTTGCTCACTTGTCAGATAATCAGACCAATTATTTTTCCAGATCTTTTATTTAATAGTGTTAGGCAAATACATCAAAATTTATTTGCAAATACTATTCCCTTGTTAATTATTTCTTCTGTTGATTCATTCCACTGGTATTTGCCACCCTGTTTGTTTACTTAGGCCTTGATCCTGTTAGCACTTATGTTCATGCCTTACTGCTCACAGGGAGCCAGCAGTAGGACTATGCATGGATCAAAAGCAAGACACAGATTTTAAGTGCTCATGTCAGCAAAACATTCTTTGTGAGACTTTTGGATAACAATGTGAATGTACATGAATGAAGATGCTCACAGCAGAAGATGCAAACACCACGTGTGTACTTATGGTGCGTACAGGGGGAGAGCAGAAAGGGGCATAAGAGTAGTCTATTCACATAACAAGGAGTATTAGCAGAGCACTCCTATCTCATGTAAACCATGGATACATGCAGTCAAGCTCTACATTCTCAGGAAAAAAGCTCTTATTTTACAGTATAGAAGTAACAGTTAGAAATCTTCAGGCAACTTGGAAACAGAGAACAAGATAGAACATTTTTCAGTCTTAAGCTTTCCATAAGGAAACAAAAAGAATAATGTGCAAAACCAATGAATGATCATATGGCATGAATAACTTGCAGCAACCATATGAAAAAAACCACAGACTAAAATGAATTTACACAGATTACTGGTTGAACATTAAGAATACGAATAAATTCAGAACTCAATCCGTTTGTGGTAACTTGCAATAATCTTGAGAGAAATATTTTAAGAAGCTAAAAAGGTACATTTTTATAATGTTAGTAGTTCAATCTAACTGAAAACTCAATTTAGATGCAAGATAATTTGATTTAAAGTCTGCTAGCTGTCACACTGCAGCCTTGGCTCCAGCCCAGGATATTTATTTACATATGTATAACATATTCAAAAAAAGCCATAATAAAGAACACAAAGTTCAAAAAAATCGAAAACTGAAAGTTAGCAAAATGCCAGAGTTAAGGTCGCCTGTTCCATCATAATGCTGCCTGCTTGTGCATATGTATTATGACACCAGATCTAATTACATGACCACTTATTCTTTTTCCTACAGAGACCCTCCCTCAGATATTGGATATTTTCTCTCTCTCACTCAGAAAGGTGTGGCACATTCTTTTATTTACTGCACCCGACTGAAAATCTTGCTGTGAGGGCAGAATTCATTTCCTCAGTAGGCTATTTTGTGTTGCACATCACCATAGAAACCGAGTGCTTTAACCACACATTTATTTTCACAACACCCCTGCCTTCATCCTCTGTCATTCCTCTTGGTCCCAATATCTTTGGCAGGCTGTTGCCTTTCAGTTTCTCACGCCCCAGTCACCCAGTTCCTCATGTACTCTTGGTCTGAGCCACACCTAGACACTGGCTAACAATGAGGTTTCCATCCATGTCATAACTCTGGCAAAAAAAGGTGGGTTTCTCTCCTGACTTCCTTGAACCCCTTCTGATGAAACTCCTCTCTGATTCCTGGAGACACACTTGAGAGGAGAAATGTCAGCTCAAACAGCTGAAGTTTAGCAAAGTTTTTAGGAACTGAATACAGGAAATAATTGGAATGGGGAATGTTGGGTAGATCTTTGTATAAGAAGTTGTGGCAGCTCTGCCTATAGTTTTTACACAGGAAAATACCAACTCCTAAGGAAAAGGAATTTGAACTGAGAAAAAAAACCACATGGAGCTAAAATCACCACCTGGAAGAAAGAGAAGCACTCACCTGCAAATGTCCCTTTCAAAAGTAGGGATGCTTCATTTTGCAACCTTTAAAGGGTCAGTCCCCAGCAAAACCTTCTGAGGAAAGAAGGGTAATCTCATGTAAAGTAGGCAGTTCTAGCAGTTGTAATGAAAAGTGTTATTTCGGTGAATTTTCTACTGCCTCCCCCCAAAAAAAAACCAATACATATTACACACTCTGGCCCTGTTAAAAAGATGCTGACTTTTCAAATATAAGTTTTTGTAACAGTAATGTTAAGTTATACCTCAAGACTGTTTTTTTTTTTTTTAAAACAAGTTTAAACGCAAAGTTAAACTTGTCTCTACACTAATTGTAAACAACAAAAAAAACTTACTTGGGAATTTTCTCACATTAATGTACATTTTGGCAGTCAAATCAACACACTCCTGCAATGCAAGAAGCAAAGTCTGTTGATGAGCAAGTCAGCTACAAGCACAAAAATAAATTCCCTTTTTAAAGCCTGTGTTCCTCTGCATCCCATTCTGCAGGCTCTCTTCAACCAGAAAAAATAGACCTGCATTATAAGAAATGGTTTGGATAATACAGACCAGTCAGTTATGGATGCATGTCTCTGATGAAATATGTTTTGTCCACATTATCTCTGTGCATAAATTATGCTAGCTCCTAAAAGGAAACCATAGTGTCGTACAGGGAACACTACACTAATTGAAGTCTTTCTTATCATAAGATCTAGCTGAATGCTCTTTGCTGGCTTCTAAATAGATGCCTCTCAAACACTTGAGTCCCCAGCAGTTATTTTAAACCTTGGAGTATGAACAGAATCTTAGCACTATCTTTACACCTTAGAGTTCACGCTCAGAGTGTAGATGCTCAGTCCTGAGATTGAATGCTTCAAACCAAATGTTTGAGATTGGAGGCCTGTCTTGGCTCCTCAGGCTACCATTGTACCTTTGAAGCTCACCTTCTCAGGTGAGCAGTACAGTACAGTTGAATACACATGTAACACATATGTAAGAACTGCAAGATCAACAACAAAGCAGTTTTTATGCAGACCAAACAATACCATGACAGTGTAGAAGTACTGATCTTCTCTGATCATCTCTAGTAACAAACCCCTGTTAGACATGTGAGGCTTTTTTTTTTCCACCAAATAAATCATAGAAGAATTGCCTCTGTAATGTGAGCTTCTGAAGATCTCAGAGTGACCAGGAGTACCCAGTCCTCAGAGGAAGTGCCAAGCACTTTCTAAGATCAGAAACCAAAGCAGATAAATTTTTTCTATCTGCAACTTCAAGAAAAGTAAAATATCTGAAGTTAAAGTTTTTTTAGCAGCACATTGACAAAAAACAGTGGGCTTGGGTTTATTTCAGCTTCATCAAATCCCAGCAACTTTTTAGAACATTTATTCAGCTGGTCTGGATAAACAGTAAGATCTAAAATATTTTAAAATATCATCAGATGTAAATTCCCTTATTAATTATAATTTGAAAGGTCAATGACTGAGTGTTAAGAGTAATCAATTAGTAATCTAGGGCAGGAATCCAACTATTATGAAATCAATTTCCTAACTCTGTTAAGTAGCAGATTAAGTACTGTGTAGCTACATGGATAAACCCTTAGTCCTTTACCCATCTATTATTTATTAAGAATTAGCAAATGTTCTGAAGGCCATATAAGCTTAGTGTTGAAACAACCTGGAATCAAGGAGCCCCTGTTTTTTTGCCATAGTTCGCTGTACTGCTCACAGTTTTAACACTTTCAAAAAGGCCACCTCTTCAGGTGAAGGACAGAATCCCACCCTATTATGCTTCCAGCAATCTTGGTTTGTGAAGTATTAATCTGGGCTTGAAGGAAAAGAAGTCTTGTAATCTCAACACACAACAGATAATGGACTTACTCAAGATATTACTGCAGGCCCATAACAGAATGAGAAACAGAACCCCAAATCTCCTGACTCCAATTCAAGAGCTCCATCAGTGAAAGCTGACTCCATTTTTAAGTGTCTAGCTGACAGCATGTAACAGCAATTGACCCGGGGTATCCTCTTAGACCCCACTGTTCAGCACAGATGTGGAAATTTTTCAGTCAGTAACACAGAGGTTCCTGTACAGTTAATGTGTTGCCTGAACTTGGCAGGGATGGTTCAGGTAATGCTATCAAACATGCAAGTTATGAGTCCCCACCTCTTGACTCCTACCTGAAAGAAGTTGCAGTACCAGCATTCAGTTTCTGTTCCTTTCTGTGCAAGGCACAAGCACCTTCATATTGAATATATGATGTGAATATATTACCATTTACATTATATGTGAATGGACAATACTGAATACTAGGACCTTGAGGACAGACTTCTTTTGGTCTCTCTGGGAATCCAGGAGGCCTCCTTTGCCCTCCACCTGAGGGACATATTAAACAAAAAGCCTACTTAATCTTTACCAGAGTCCAAAGAGTTTTAATGAGCAAAATCAGCACCACCAAATATCACAGCTCTTGCAAAACAGTGAGCTGTTGCCTTTGGCAAAATCCAACCTACAAAGTTGGCCATTTGCACCTCTAAAGGTGCACCTCACCTCGTCTCAGCCTTATCTTTCCGCATCCACATTTGGCTTCTAACTCCTAATGCTCTTTCAGGCAGAGGCCATCACTTGTTTCTGTGTTTGAACAGCATCATGCCTCAGGAATTAGGGTTCTAGCACTTTTTGCTAAAGATGAGAAATAAATATTCTTCTTCTGTGCTTTTCCTAGCAAAAAAACAAACAAACAAAAAGGGGAGGGGAAAGCTTAGATATGAATGATTTGACTAAATGTATATCATTGCATAGCATAAGCAGGCAAATTTACACTGTCAGGTATAAACTAACAGGCTATGCCTAGGGATTCTGATTTCCAGACTGGGGGGGGGGCAACTCCAGCTCTGGTGCATGCAGGCACAATTACATTAGCTTCAGTTGCAGCCATATACCAAGCACACACTTTTCTCATAGATAAAACCATTTTGATTCAGGGGCAGAACTACACAAGAAAACTTCTAAACAGTATAGAGCCATCTTTACCATTAAGTTACACTCCCTTCCTCATAAGTCACTTATTCACCATTAGATGGAAGAAGAGAAAATCCAGGTATGTTAAAAACAGCAACTGCTCCTTTCACAAAAAAGTGCCAGAAAACCCAGGGAGGAATGTCAACTATTTCTTTGCAACAGACTTCAAATAAGCTGAAAGGGCATCACAGCGTATTTCTCTCCCTTTCCTCTGCTGTTTCAACAAACCACTATACAAGTACAGAAGACAAGGGGCTGGTCATTTTAAACTTGAACTAATAATCTTTCTTTATTGAAATTAAAAATATATTTTATGGAGCAAAGAAGTGAGAGGGGAAAAGTGGAAATTCTTGAAAATTGTTAGTATCTAGGGTGTTTCAGCCATTAATAGCAACATAAAGGAAAATAACGTGAACTGAATATCAGGGAGGCCAGGAAAGGAAGTGTTTGCAGAATGACTTTCTGCAGGTGATATAGATGTCATGGGGAGGTGAGGTAGTAGTGAGAAGAATGAGAAAAGGGTCACTTTTCCTTGTGAGTTTCATACAGCCTGAAGAATGCAGGTCTCAAAAATCTTCATATTTTACCAAGGTACAGAAATACTGACTGATGGTACTTCTGTGCCACAGCTCACTGTCCGCACAGTTATGCTGAAAGAATATGTGAGGGGATCCTGCTTTCTAATAAAAAGTGATTCTCTCACACTTATGTTCCACATTTTTTAAGTTGGATCATTTCCCCAGTCCAGGTTATAATATGGCCAAACAAATAATTGTGCTGCCACAGTGACAGTGGATTGGAGGGACACTTTGAAATACTATAGGTTGATACTGCTGGTACATCCTAATGTTTTGGAGAAATGACAAAAGCTGGTTTCCATAACTATTCTCCAGCCATCTTTCCATTTCGCTACTTCTCACTTTAGCTCTTAGTTGCATCAAGTAATCAAAAGTAGAAACTGAGCTCTGATCAGCCATGTCATTTCTACACCATAACACTGTAAGCGACCATGTTCCAGTGCTCAGCAACATTCCGCAGAGCTGTTCAATTTACTATATCAATATAGCTAACATAGCCTATAGACAGCAATATTTTATAATAATACTATAATAATAGTAAATATTTCCAAGTTTTAGCCACATGATCTAGCGGTACTGAAACATTTGGGTGAAAACAGTAGTTGCAGACAGGTAAGGAAAGAATCCAACATCTATCTAAACGTTTGCTAACATCAACTACTATGACATATACGTTTGTGTGTGCACGTTTATATGTATTTATATACACATACGTGTGAGCAATACAATGTTCCACTATAACACATAGCAAGAAAAAAATCAGTCATGCACAAAGGGAACTCTGGTGTGTGCACATGTACTTACAAGAATAAGTTAAGTCTGGCCTGAGACAGAACTAAATTCCAACCCTAACTGTCTTGGAAAGCGTATATTGGAGTTTTCATGCTCAAGTGAGAGATAAGGATGAGGAAATACTCATACATTACCTGCTTGATGGAGGAGCAGAACTCCAAAGAGGCTCCAGAGAAAATGAATCCTATTCGTGCTGATCAGAAAAAATGGTAGTTGAAACAACCACTTAAAACAAAGCTAAGGACCTCAGAGCTCCCAAATGTGCAAAAACAAAAACACATTCAAACAGTATGAGCTACAAATATTAACAATTCTTTTGTAGTTAAAGAAGCTTTTTAGTGTGAAAAAGTTTCTGTTGACTTCTTTATTTGCTTTTTACTACAATAATTAGGGAAAGGGCCAGAATAGTAAAAAGACTAATCTTTCTTTTGTTAAATCAAAAGAACCCCAAGAAAAATGATAATGATCTGAATTACCACCATCTATTTGTATCATCCTCTTGTTACAGATACTGCAGCATCATACTGTTATTCAGAAAACCAAAGATCTGGGTTCAGACTTCCTCAAAGTTGAATCAGATTCAGTGAACATGATCAGAATACCTCTTTTATATCGGAGAATAATTCACTTTTACACTGGATGAAATTTTTAGTTTGACAATCTGCCATGGTAATAGGTCTCTGGCTCTGTAAATTTCTAGAAGAGAAATGTAGGGAAGCACAAAATGCTGTTTCGGCATGTAAATTAAAATCTGACAAGCCCCCTTTATCCTTTAATATTTCTTTCCAGTTACAGTCCCCATTGATGATTCAAACCTGATAGGGCACATGGCTGTGGTTAGCTTCATATCTGGAAACACATAATGATGCTTCTAAGAACTCAGCTTGAATGTGGCCCTCTGCAACCCCACAGGAAAGTTTCTTTTTATGTGCTGAATGACAGGGAGGATTTTATCTGTACCAGATGATTGCTAAGGATTTGGGAATATCCATGGACCCTACAGTTGCTACAATCTAACATATTTCTATTGGCAACATTTTGCCTGAACAGGCAGATCTACCCTTGCAAATGCTTGTGCCATGATTCAGCAGATTTTTGCCTCTTATACAGGTTCCCAGTTCCAGTTGTCAGTAAAAGTACAAAGTTGTTGGATTTGCTTGTCCAGACAAATACCTCAAAGTACACTTTGAGTGCAGTGCCAGTAGTTTCTCCTCAGATGAACAACAAACATTGGAATTAACATTCCTGTATTCTTTTTGGGTGAGGTTTGGCCTCATCCTTGCTAATCCAACCTAGGAAATTGGAAATTACTAAGAATCTGGTTCAGAAAACCTGAACTTTGGTTTACAAAAGCCATAAAATCTGCCCATAGAGAGAGACATTTACTGAACAATGAAGGTTCATGTGTGCAGAGGGTAGCAATCATTTATGAGTAGTCACTTTGAAATGTCTGGGCACAAAAGGAGTTACAGGACTTTATCCTAAAATGCAAAACCTATAGCCCAGTTCTTGGGCTGATCCTGTGCAGAATTTCTCTGTCTTACCACATGGCCACTCCACAGATCTATGTGGAACTTCGGCAATACAAAAGGCCCTGTACAGACCCTAAATATAGCCTTCTTTCATATGCGTCATTTGTACCAGCATGGAGATATATATATAAGCACAAAAACACTTTTATTTTGAAGTTGTAGCATTTTCGTTGAGTCTGTTTTGTCTCTGGAGGGCATATTTTTTTTCCACTCCCTGGTATTAATCACTCTGAGTTTTCCCCCATTTTTATTTTAATAGAACTCTGTTAACGTGGCTAAATTATACATGTTCAAGCACATCATTTTGCAGTATATACAAAGATAGTAACAAGAGCAGACAATATAGGTACAATATAACAGCGTAGCTGTATGCTTTAGTTGCTCAGCTGGTGACAGTGCTCTTGTCATATACACTTGCATTAGGACTAAAACAAGACTTTTGCACCTGTGTTCACCAAAAGGAAAGCCAAAATATATACCAAATTTACTTGGAGTAAGAAGAATACATAAAATGGGAGAAATTCAACTCTTGGTTACCTGTGTACAAATCAAAGTAGTTGCATCTCAATCAATTAACTTATGCTTCTGCGACTGTACAACCTGGCTGAACTTGTTCCAAGCATGCTCTGCAGCACTTCACCGTCACCACTGGCTGTCATCTCAGTCCCTGGTATTAGGATTGACTGAAGAGATCAGAAAGCTACCTAATCAACTCACCAGTTGACTGTATGGAATCAGATTTAAACTCCAACTTTCAAATTGAAACCAAAGAGATTTTTAAGAGGAGCAGTATTACTAGAACTATAGTGAAAAAACAGGCAGGGAACACTCTCATAAGACTCTTAATTATACTTCTTCAAGCTTATAATTGCCACAAATGCAAATTGTACTTTTATCTGAGAATGGGCAACCTGTCAAGTACAGGCTCATTTGCATCCCTGACTTTCTGGGTGATAAAACTAGGAAAGAGGTTAAACCAAAACACTTCCATTTCCTTTCTTACATCAGTGTGTGATTCCTGGGGGATATGATTAGTTTTCTTGTAGTTTATGCTGGGTTGTGAGCTCACTCACTTTTATAAATGGGTTGTCGGGTTGTCTGTATAATTGTTACCAATTACATGCAAATTGCTGCTAAATGGCACAGACAGCCAATTTGTGCCAAATGTTGGTTTACACTTTGCTCTCTTTCCAAGACAGTAGGGAGATAAAAAAGCAATTGGATTGATGAGTGGGAGTCAAAATTTCTCTCCAGTTTCCATTATGCAGTTAAACATTGCCTCAACATTCTTTGACAAATACTGGAATATATCCAGAAATCACACTTCATTTTTTCCAAGATGGTGATCAAATACCTCCCCAAACCCAAGCAAGAAGGACCAGCTCTTGTTTATCCTCCATGTCAGATCTGCAATTCAGACACTACAAAGGGAATCTTGATATATTTTGCTGTACTATCAATCCAGTATTCAGTTTTCAACGAGACTTACCTACACCAAGTTTCTCCAGACTCTTTTATCCGTTTCTGGTTCATTATGGGCCTGAAGAACATTTGTTCCAAAAATAGCAACTCACCAAATGACAAGTAAATGCTCTGACCACACAACTGGACCACATTTCAAATTCTGTATTGCAATTTCTGTATTATTCATGCTAGGAGAAAGTGTCAAGAAGCCAAATAAATATATGAAAAATATTTTTTCATTTTTTTCTTTTTAGCTTGGGAGTAGCTTTAGATTATACCCTTCACAATAGATAGTAAATTTAACAAACAGTACTGAAATTCCTGAATGAGCTTTACTTTAAAGGCATTTATTTCAATGGACCCAGAATTTCTGCATCAGTAAAGTATGCCATAATGTATTTAACTTCAAGTGTGTACTTAAATCTTATAGACTTCAAGGGAACTTAAATATGTGCTTAATTTTGAACATATGCTTAAGTGCTTTTGGTGAATAGTATTGAACCACAGCATTCACCTCTTTCTAAAGCACATAATGCTTTCCAAAGTGACATTTACTTCTCAGGGCATGCTGTGTCTCTTTTCAATCCTCCTTTGAAGTTTCTAGGTCTACTTTGTTTTTAAAAGATCACCAGAAATCGGAAAGGATTAGTAGGTCATGATCTTGCAAGCTACCTGGTATGGATCAGGCCAGGAAAGGACAGAAACGGAGTTTTGCTGGCAAAGAAAAAATGTTTGCCTGAAGCAGTTTGAAGGATCCATTTTTCTGAGGCACAAATTAGTTAAAATCAGTTTGGTATTTTATTTGGTATTTATAATCATTATCATTCTCAGAAATACTAGAAACAAGAGAAAATTAAGAACTGCAATATACAATATTAGTGGATCATGACTAGTAAAGATAACCATTAATAAGTATAAACATCATCTCCTACACTAGTGATGCAACATAAGCAGTTTTGTCCATTCATCCTTAAAACTTTCCTAAAAGAATGTCTAGCTACCATGTTTTATTTTTTAAACATGGACTTAAATTAATGTTTTAATTAAATTATTGATTGCAAATATTATATTGGAGAGTGGAGGTAGAGAAAAGTCTTCAAAGTGAAATTAAAAAAAAGGTCTGGATTTCTAACAATTTCCTCTAGAACTCAGTGCTCCAAATGTGGTATCTGAGCAAACATAAGCTCTTGACCTCAAATCTATATTCTTCTCAAAGGTTTGTCCATCAGGATAAGGAACTCTGTGTAGCGGTTAAATACAAAACAAACCTGAAATTGGTACCTTCTTAGGTTAGGTTCTGACCAACATTTGAAACAAGATTGCTTTCAGTCAATTGGTTATTTCAGCCCTTGACATCATCCCCACATAAAACAAGGCAAAAAGGCCAATTAGCTAACTGGATATCTTCCAGTTCAAAAGCCCCATCAGTGCCAAAATGAATGAAGATGAAGTGGGGTAGGAAAAAAAAAGTTTAAATTGGCTGAACAGTCAGCCCTCTATGGGAAGCTGAAAACAGAAATCAGTTTGTGGAACTCAGGAGCTTCACTATCTTCTATTTGGGGAAGATCAAACTTCGGCATTTGCAAGTTAAACAGGGATCCCCAAGGCTTCTAGAGAGTACATTATAAAAAGAGGTTTTATATAGGACCTGTGTATTTTGCAAACAAAACTGTAGCGCATTAAATTCTAATCACATTCTATTCATAGTACCTGAAATCAGAGTATAAACTTGCTTCCTATGGGTAATTAGCTTGACTGGTATTTTAATCTCATATGTATGCCATTACTCCCTTGCAAGTCCGGATAAATTTGGGCTTTTTCTTTTCAGCAGCATTCAGGCATTTTGACATTTTAACTGGTTATGAGTTGCTTTTAAATAAAGATAGCCTAAATAAATCGGATTATATGCTACGTACAAGTTCTTTAACTGAGAAGAATGCAACTACAACATGGTAGAATAACTTCTTTGCTTGGGAAATAATATTAAAATTCTGGAAGAAAAAAAAGTAGCTTTTTTAATATACTTTCTATAAAAGTCACTGCTGCTTTAAGTACATCTAGCAGGGCCATCATACAAACTCTTAAATTACTATGAGAAAATGAATGCAAGTATTTAAATAGAAATTTTTTCTCTGAAAATTTTTGATTGTTATAGAATGGCTAATTATGCTAAAGGACAGCATTGTAGTCTTCTGTCAATGACAAAAGATGAACAGTACAGTACAGTTTTAGTTAGACAGATGAAGATTTATTCTGAAAAGGTGGAAGACAAACTTGGGAGGGATTTTTTTTTGTTTCCAATCAACTAAAGCTGTTGCATCAGCTCAGAGCAGTGTTTCAATCATAGCAAAGGCATGTATTGACAGGGCCTCAGTGCCACTTGCTCTTCCCAGCAACACCTAAATCTTTGGTCCCAGATCATTTAAGAATTTAATGCAAATGGCTTCTTCCAATGTGATTTTCTGCATTTGTCGACTGTGAATTTTGTAGCTTACCTGATCACCTGCAATGTTGGTTCCCTCTAAAGTTCCTCTTTCCACTTTAATCTTACAAGGCCTAGGGAGTCACTAGAAGCAGAAGATGTTTCAAAGTTTAGCCCAGCCTAATTTAAGCAGTTTTACAGCACATAGAATGAGGATACCTTCTAAACAATATTCTGTACTACAACTTGTATGAAAAGGTCACAAGTAACATGAAACAAAGGTTATAAACTTTCTTTTATGAAAAAACAACCCTTTTCCTAACATGAGCTAGATATACAAAGGAAAAATATAATTTCAATTAATTAATTATCACCAGAAAAGCAAAAGAATAGTCAATTTTAAAATATCACTACGCCCTTTTTCATTACAAAATTAATATAAAATATTGGCTACCAGGTTCCTTATCAGGTGGACTTGCCAGTGTTTATTATGACAATAAAATTAGCTTTGCATTTGGAAAAAGGCATCTGGTCCAATAGCCCTTTACTTGCAGTGAAATTCAAGCAGTGTTTTATGGATCAGATTTTTTAGGTATTTAGATGCTTAATGCTGCAGATTGATGGCACGTACGATTTTCAAATTCCTCAAAAAATAACACTTTATATTTTTCTAATGACCTTGTATGTGTCCTTTAAAACTATATATATGAAGATATTCTGGTTAAAAAGAAGCATCATGTGTTTTCATAACTTTTATGAACTGTCAAAGAACAACATATTCGGAGAGGAGATCATGAACTCACCATTGTTTCTGGCACTCAAAACAGTTGGTCATAAAGGAAAATATCTTAATATTGCTGTTTGTGAAAAAGACTAAATTCAGCCCCATCAAAATTTTAAACTACCCCAAAAAAAGTTGCATCTATAAAATAACCCTTCAAATACATGTTTTGAAAGCACTTGTAATCTAACATATAATCAGACAGAATGTAAGTGTATTGGTATCCATGACATCATGTAAGACTGACTGTAGTAGTAAGCTGAGCTTAAAAACAATTTTTAGATACAGAGCTGTTACCAAAATGATTAGTTATAACAGCTCTGAGCGGGCAGATCACTTCACCAGTGTAGATCTGTTTAAGATCAGGGCCTGAACAAGTTTCTTTCCTTTATTTGACCTCAACTTCAGGAAAGAAAATGCTTACACCCTTTTGATGTCACAGAAATCAAGCATATGCATCAATGCTTCTGCAAACTGTGGCCTCACTTCTGGCAAGCATTGCATTATTTAACTTCATTACTGTTTGCCGAACTGCTTTCAACCAATTCTCATCTTGCAAGAGACTTTTAGATAGCTTAACATGGCACATGCTTAAACTCAACTGTATGTGAACCATGTGGACCAGTAATAAATGAAACAGGCTTACAGAAGGATATCGGATACATGGTGATGACTTGCCTGCCTCCTCACTCCACATCTGATTAAATTTGTTTCTATTGCTTCAGTCTCCAGATAGCCCTTGCCTTCTGTGTAGGGCAGAGTCTACCCCCTTTCCAGGTTGCTTAATCCTTCAGAATTATCTTTGACCTCTCTGCTCAGCCTTGTGGAACTTAGGCCTTACAGACAGCAAAGGCACCTCTGAATCTGTAACAACAGCTGCTGCAATACTTCAAAGGCAGCTACCACAGCTAAGGATTTAGACTGCAGCTGGAATCTGAAGACTCAGGGTGGGGTCCCCAGGGCTGAGTGAAAAGAGCAAAGCTCATTTGTAAGGATTAAAATGTGGACAGGTAATGGATCTAAATGGAGTAGCTAGGCTAGAGAAAGGCAGGGAGAGTGGAAGTCAGTATACAATACAGAAAATGTGAGGAGGTTAAGAGGGGCAGCAAAAGAAGGGGCTGGGGGCATAGAAGATGAGATTCATAGTGTAAATAATATACATACATGTTTGGGAGGAGGAATGAGAATGGCTTGGAAATGTAAACACAAATATGTTCAAAGAAGGTGGGCTCAAACAAAAAACAGTGAGAAGAGCAATGAGAGGAAAGCACAAAAGGAAACAAGAGTCAAAGACAGCTAGAAAAGCAGACATTGAGAATAAAAGATCATGGTATGCTAGAGATGTAAAATACAGCTGTAAAATAGATTGGACCAGCTTTCATAGTGCAGATTTTTCCTAAGTGTAAAAGCAAAATTTTTTGAACATTTAATTAATAATGGGCATTCCTTAAAAAGCATTCTCTTCTGAAAAGTAAGATTACAGAAGTTTTTACAAGAAAAACACTGTCAATTTTTGCTCACCTTAATCTACTAAGGCCAGGTCATATTGACATTCTACACCTCCAAGTTGGATGCCTCAGTTTACACTGCAAGGAAAAAACTTCAGGAGACCTGTACTCTTTAAGGATTCCTTGTTACAGGCTAGCCGAGTTACTGTTAATGTCATTTGTTGTCTCAGTGATGTGCTATCACATCCACACAGGTAGCTTTTTACAAAAGCCATGAGTTTAAAACTATGAATCTCCAACAATCTGAGCCTGCATGCCAGAAGCACACAGGGAACAAAAACTACCACAGCATTTGGTTGTCTTGGTCCTGCAGACAGAACTTCCCCAACATCAACAACAGCAATGAAAAGAATGGAGCATGACAAGATCATTGCCAATTAAGTACCTGAAGATCTTTGATATGCCTTCAATACAGACTGACAGGCATCTTATTTCTATGGAAAAAACTTTTTAAAGTGTTAAAAATGTTCATGTTTTAGGACCATGCTACATATATCACTTGGGAGCAGGACTGTGAAGTTGACTCGCATGCACTCAAGAAAGATGGCTCTTCAACTGTCTGAAGAGGTTGTGCTCAGGTCCTCACAGAGGGGGCAGTTGTCATGAATATTTGAATATGCAGACAGAGTTCAGGACACAAACAAAAAAAAATCTGAGGGTACAGATGAAAAGCTTACCATATGCTATGGAGAGCATAAATTTGCAAACTCATCGGCTACTTCAGGATATCTGCTTAAGCTGGTTTTCTCATCTGGTAGTAAGTGAATGATATTTCACCTTTCAGCTGCATTTAACTACAAGGTAAAGCTATACAATGTTTACCATGGGACAGAACACAAACAGCAATGCTAGCATAAATAACTTACTGCAAATTCACACCTAGCTCAGTCTAGAACAATTTCTCAGTATCTCAACTTGTTTTTGAGAATTTCCCACATTTGAATGCTAAAATATCACAACATTTAATCTTTATCATGTAGTTATAAAACTATTAGTCAAACTGCATACTGAATGGTTTAAAAATGAACTTTGCCTTTCAAAGAACTTGGAATATACCAAAATAGTATCAAATAGCACATTCTTGCCATTTGAAATCTTTTTTTAAACACATTTGTTGTAACCATTAAGCACTTGCTTGAAGAGTTTAATAGTAACACTCACTTGAAGACCTTGTCATTTCTCACTTGTGATATACAAGCTTCCTTTGCTCAGCCTCATTAACTTTCTTAATCTCCAAATGTTTTGTTGTGCTTTTTAGAAAACACATACTAGACTTACAACAGGAAAAGCTTTCTACGTTTCTCTGCTGAAATCAAGTTGGCTGAAATCTCTTTTCTTTCCTTAGCTCCCTATTCAGATGTGCCAGGAGAGAACCGCATATCTAAAAGACTTCTAGAAAAAGAGCAGAGGAGAAATGTGTTGACCACAGAGCAGACAGGACTGAGTAGTCAGCTTTTTGTGTCTTGCACTCTGAACTAGAAAGAAAAGAGTACCAGGCCAAAAGTCATTCATTCAGTTAGTTATTGAAAATGACTGATCCTAATTGATCTATCAACAGTTCCTAATGCATGATGAACATATCACTCAACATTAACAGCCCAAACTGCCAACTGAGGTTCATCCATATTCATGAAGACATATGAACATATCTACTGCAGGAAGTAATGCCGATGTGCTAGTAAAAATACACAAAAACACTAGCATTCTTCAGAGCATCCATGGAGACAACTTGAGACTCCAGAAAAGTAACTATTTTCATATTACAGCTTTATTTCAAGCACTGTTTCTTACTGGATACAATTTATACATTTTGCACTATATATAAATATATATAATAATGGAATACTTTCCAAATTATCCCTAGATAAAATATATTAGTTGCTCAACATTATTCCAACAATAGCTTTTCCAAGTTACATTTTGCTCAGTGTCAGTTTAGATCACAGGAGGCAGGGCGAAAAAAAAGACAAAATGCTTTGGCAAAATACCTTTCAGCAGTGATGTCTTTAAAATTACTTAAAATGCAGGACTTCTTATCCAACTTAATTCCAGTATCAGTCAAATAGAGAGGAGGAAATGTATAAACACAGTTATACTGCTTTATTGAAATATAATTTAAAAGAATATAGAACTTAATTTTCCAAAGCGTGTGGTCTAATGTTTGAAAACTGGCCAGGCAAAAGACTGCCTGCTGCTTTTCAACATACAGTGGTGCAACATGTTTTTGGAACCCCTACTTGCATTGCAATGATGGTCACTGTTAAAACAAAGTTTCTGGCAATCCCGGAGCCTGTGTCAAGGTAGGAGGACTGCCAAAGGTATCAATATAGAGAAAAATAATATGGTCATTGAACTGCACACATTGAGCTTCTAGGAGGATTAATGGTTCTTGTCACAGGTTCCTGAATGTAGTTGACAATATCTGCCTTCACCACTCTCTGTTATAAAAGAAAACACAGCAATAATCAGACACAAAACAAAAGCATTTAACAAGTATTTTATAATCATACATAAAAGAAAAGAAAAAAAAAATCAGGAAGAACAGACAATTCAGTTTTCTTCAGCACCTTACAAAAAGTCTTAGCAGGTGCTAATTCTTACTCTAAATATCAGTTTATTCATACTAAGCAGCAAGAAGTGACTTAGTAAGTTTTCATGCCAATTTTACAGGGCTAATACAGTAACAGGCTCCTTTGCAAAAGCAATGAATGCATTTTCTCTTTCATGAAAATTGTTTTGTGTGGAAATAATAATATGGAAATAATAAAACAGTATTTGTTTTGTAATGACTACTGCATGCATTCTTATGAATAAATGCCTACACTGTAATTGGAAATTGTAAGTTTGTTTTTCCCTCTTTGCCCAAACCTCTTCACAGGAAAATAAGAACAGAATTCAAAGCAAATTTCAAAAAAAACATATTTCAAAAAAGCTTTGACAGGCAGAAAGACTAAAGAACAATATAAACCAAACCTCTGCATACTATAAACATTTATTTTCTATTACAGCTCTAACAAGTGTTACACATTCTATTTACAAAGCATTTGACAGGATGCTTGATCTCTCTTATATGGGGAGAGAGACATAAGATTTTAATTTTGTGTTCGTTTCCATTTGAGGCAGCTACGTAACATTTTGACTATTCAGCACTGAAAGCCCTTCCTAATGTATTAATGTGTAATATTACAAAGTTTCTGTGAACTGGCTATTAGAAATATGTATCATGTAGTGGTGCACTAAGTTCCAAATTAATATGCTATTACTGCTTATAGATATAAAATACATTTTCCAATAGAACTTACTGTCACAGTTACTACTTCATGTAAAAGCAACACACCTTGGGAAAAAAACAAACAAACAAAAAAAAAAACAGAAAAAACAGAAAAACTTTTACATCAATACCTGAATTACTGCATTGAGCAGATTTTGCTCTGGCAGTTGGAAGTGTTGTGACGCTGGTTATCTTCTTCAGGATATCTCACTAGTTCTGCCCTGACAACATGCTGTTACTCATGTATCAACAAAATGGATAGAGAGCAAGGAGGTGAATTTTAAAAATAAAAGAGAAGGAGAAAACGGAAAGTCTGATCACTAGTTGAAGAGAAGGAATGAATGACATAATATGAATAATATGAATGAATGACAATGCAGAAGCAAAACCAAAGTACATTTCTTTTCAGGTCCTATTCTGAACAAGAAAAACATGCCCAGTTGGAAGCTTCACTATTAGCATCAGAGTTGCTTCTCCAGCTTCTTCAATGGCATGCCTTTTAAAAGCACCAAAGTGAAATATGTGCAACCAATAAAAATATGTTAAAGTTCAGACAGGAGAAGGTACAGGATAAAAGGAAGACAATTCAGTGAAAGAAAAAATGATAATGGACTCTTCCTTTAAATCTAAGGTAAGTAAACATTGTATTAATCAGCTTTCCATCAGCTAATACAATAACTGCATTAAAATGATGCATGCATTTTTCCCATTACACAATTATTGCATTATAACTACACATTATTCCAAAAACAGTTAAATAAATGAGCAAGTTCACATCTACATGCTATACGTAACATTTTATTGTAAGCTTTGATTTTCTTCACCAAAACTTTACCTCATGTAAAAACAAAAAAACCTCCTTTTCCTCCTTAAAGACATACAATACCATTAAAAATATGAATATTAATACAGTGTTTATGTACGGGGAGAAAAATTCATATAACAATTTGAACAAAGTAACAAAGGAGGTCTGCTATGAAATATGCTATCAATCTACTCATTTTTCTTAAATACTTCACCTTTTACAGAACATATTTTCAAGATAAAAATGAATGGAGAAATTAAGTTATGTTATTATTTTAAAGGAAACACTAGTAAGGTTGATTATATGAGTATATAAACAGTATATGTTAATGATTACTTCTGTAAATAAAATCTCTACGCCAAACAAGCAATAATGATCAAATTGGCTGGTAAAGGATCTGGATTTATTAGCTGCTGATGTACTCTTCTTGAGTTTAATTGATCATGATCAATATTATCTTATCTGGTGGAAAACACTCATGATTTACTAGACTCCTGGCCTGATGTTATCAAGTGAAAGGTTGCCAAATCCCATCTAAGGAGGTAGATGGAGGTTTAGCATTAAACAGTGTTATCTGACCTCACAGGACCTAATTTCTTCATACCAATCTTTTGAATAGAGCTGCGAAAAAAAAAAAAATGCTTGCAATCAGTGGGCAATTAATTGTTCCTCGAAACATTGGTCTAAATCTCACCATGTAAACACAGGGTTAGGTCAGTGACCCATGTTTAGTCACTCTGCAGCAGCAAACTGACTAACATAAATGACTTGGATTTTCTCAAGGAATTTCAGCTGAATAGGAGAAAAAAACACCACTGCAATATTTCTTTTATTAACATCATACTAAATAAAAACTCTGGCATCTTTGTATCAGTTTGGAGGTCAGGCATATCAATGCCAAGGTTCAAACCACTGTCAGCAATCAGAAGAAAGCCACTTAATAGGTGCAGGTGCTCTGAATTCCAAATCTAACATATTTGCCAAACATTTTATTGTACAAAGCTGGCACACACCCATCCTGGTTTACTAAATTGACATCTAATTAAAGAGAAAACTATATATTCCTTACAAAAATGCTAACTCTTGCCAATGCCAAGAAACAAAGCTGCACCCCATGCAGTCTTTATACTATGGTTGAAAGTAAAAAATATAGAAAGAAAAACATTTGATTAGTAAAGGATCTATTTCCTTAAATTTCAACAGACCCTTGTGATTTAAGAGAGAGAGAGCAATTTGAGGACTGAAAATAAGAAAATTGCAGATTCTGACTTATTTTGGAACTGTTCCATTTCAAAAACATTCTCTACTTTCCAGGCACGCATAAACAGTAATCTATTCCTTTGTTTCACCACAGTTTTGACTAAATAAAGGTTTGATTAACAGCCATCTCAGCACGTTAACAGACAAGATTTAGCAGCTCTAGCTCAGATAGTTTAAAAACTGACCACTGCCAAACGTCTGTTCTAGTTCTCTGCTGGAGATCACTGCTGCCAAAGGAGAGCTGGTGGAATGTAACGTGTCCTCGCACCTCATCCGCTTCAGCACAAAGTCTGGCAACTTCACTTAAAAACAGCTTTCATCAGCCATTAAGCTAAGCTGCTGAACTTCACCCTGATGTGGCCAGGGCACGTGATCACCTCCCATTTTCTGATTCTGCTGTGGGAGCGATAAATTCCAGCAAGAGGGCAGTAACAAATACCTTGGCTTGCATTAACATCTTGAACTGCTACAAAACAATGTGTGTAAAGATTTCATTTCCAAGGCTTGTTCTTATACTTAATTAACAATTAACTTAATTAAGCTGCTGATTAGAAGGGGACCAAGAACCCCATCCGTCTTGTCACAAGGTTTTCTGCAGTTCTGCCAGTTCAGCAATGTTTCATGAGTCAAGCCCCACAAATTCATGCGAGTTAAAATAATGCTTGGGTTCCTACCACTTACTTCTAACTACGTGTGAATCATTTCCAGAATCTTCCTAGTGACCATGACAAATAGATTTTTTTTTTTTTTTTTAAACATGAGAAACATTATCTTCGGGCATAAAATCACAGGTGTTGGAAATATTTTTAAAGAGTATTCACAGTATTAGACAATCAGTAATAACGAAGAAAGACATAATAAAACATAACTCACAGCATATCCCTGTCCCTGATTTACACAAATTCAGTATTTCATTTTATCCTTACCACCTAGACTAAATGTGTTACATTTGAAGATATTTGATGTTCTCTGACAAATGTCTTCAAGCAAAAACCTTCACATTTTTCAAAATCAAGAAACCTAATTTTATTCTCATATTACACAAAATATTCAAAATTCAAAGACATAATCCAGGATGTAAATAGTGCACATTTGTAAAACTAAAATATATTTTATTCTTTGTTAAAACATGCAATCCAAACCAATGCTTGTATATTTATTGATTTAAGGATGACTCATGCTTACTTCTTTTGTTTTTTTCTCTTTTTTGTTTCTTTATAATATCTATCTAGATATTTTTATACTCCAATAGCTAGAGTATTAAATACCTAGAAATTTTAATAAACACATTCACATAACTGTTCTACAATGTATGGTAGTCTAATACCCACTTTGCAGATTGGGGGAAAAAAAAAAATAGAAGACACACTAAGTGATCTGTCCCAGATATACAAAAAGTCTGTGGTAAACCAGGAGCGAATTCTACATCTCTATGTTCTAGTGTAGCACTTCAGTTCCCTAACAGTAAGATCATCTAACACCTCCTCCTCCCAGCCAAGAGACCAGTTTTGGGATATAGCATCCACATACAACTTCAGTTAGACTTTTCCACTGCAGACTAATAAATACAGATTCACTCAAGAAACATCCTTCTATTAATCTCTCTGAGGATACGATTAAAGCTTTCCTTCTCCTGTCTTACACAGAGACTTTCCCTTTACTATATCAAGCAAGGGCTAGGGAATTCACTTCCATACAACAATGGACATTCAGATACTGCTAACTGACTGAAATTCCAAAACAATTCCCATTGGCTTCTCACCAATTTAATTTTGGGAAATTCCTACTGCCCACTCAAGATAGCACTCTTAAAGGGAGCAAATGTTATCCCGTTAACAAAGAATTCTTGCTTGTTCAGAACAGATTGAAACTATGCTCTATTAGCAGAACCTTGCAAAGACTGGTAGTTGCTTTACAGATCTCGCTCTTCAGCTACATGCCCAACATCTCACCACGCAGAGACTTCTGCTGTACCTGAATGGCAAGACGATGAAGTTCCTGTTCTATCCAACTCCACTTACAGGCCTAGGGTTCTGTTTTCTTTTGAAACCACTACAGCTTGAATTCACATTAACAGTAGTGTGCACGGGCCACAGTAACTATTTAATTTATGCAAATGATCTAGCTATAGGCTATTGCTAACACAATTTGCATAGTATCAACTTTGTCTAATCCACATATTGCATGTTCCAATGAGCTGGTCAACAAAATTATGAATTGAAATCATAATACTAAGGTAGAAAGAAGTCTACTTAAAGCTGATATAGATTTGACACAAAGTTATGAGCTCTTGATTCAGCGTTATATACAGGTACTTATTTAAAGAAGCAGCTTTCTTTAGAAAGCTACAAATGTTCCACACGAGTGCTGTCCCATTTCTCACATCCTCTTTTTAACTTAACATATTTGCATACCTATCCAAAACCTTCACCCGAATTCTCAGAAAAGGAAAGATTTCTTTTTCCTCTCACACAACACAGACTGACCTAACATAAGACTGATGTTCCAGTGCAAGTTAAACAACCAAAGAAAAACTAAAGAACTCTTTATGTGACAAATTATTTATATACAAGTCATTATGCAGCTCAGAACAATAGATGGATGGTGCCTCAGTAGTGAAAGGGTGTTGAAAAGACACCCGCAGTATTTCTCTACCTACAATTTGAAGTTTTTTCAAAGCTCTTTCACTTTGCTTGTTAGGTATGCACTCTAAGTATACTTCACCATTTTACTGTTTGCAATACAGTTTTCTATTTGACCACTTCAACACAGACTGTAAACATCGCCATGGTGAAACACTTTCAGAAATTACATATTTATTGCGTGTTTCAAGAAGCAGGAGACCAAGCTGAATATAAGAAGTTTTGCTTTTTGTAATAAACCTGTTGACTTATTTTGGGGGACTTGTTTAATATTAGTAGCAACTAGCAATTCCAGGATACTAAGCCACTAGCGTAGCCACCTTTTGGTTTAACAAGTAAATTTAAAATAACTGTATTGTAGTCTCAAATGTCACGATACAGTAAGGGTTGCCTCAGTAGTGTAATCTTTGTTTTCTGAGGTTTCTGAAACTGGGTTTGTAAAATGCTTTAGGTTTAAACCTAAGCACACAGCCTTCTTGGCAGGAAAATTATTTTTAAAAGCAGGAACAGGGAAGGAGGTGGTATGGGAAAAGGGGTTTTAATTAGAAAACCTCTTGCTTGGTTGCTTATTTGAACAATTAACACCTTTTTGTTCTCCTAACATTCACTAATATAAACTAAGTGCTTTCCAATTCTGGTAGATACAGGTAAGCAAGCACTCACATTTTAATTAATTTAATTTTAATTTTAATTTAAGTTACAGTTTAAATTTAAAAAAATACTGAAAATATCTTTTCACCACTAATTCAATATGGTATAAAACATTGCTCTCATTAAAGCTATTTTGCATGTGACAATTATTGAACAGCATGAAATCTTAAAAAAATAAAAATAAAAAAAAATAACAGAACAAAACTCTGCTACAGTTCGAAGCAGGACACGCAACTGGGTTTTGCCATGTGTTCACAGCAAAATCGCTATATTCACATCTCTAACTCACCACAAATCAATATAAGAGAATAGAGAAGGTCCTCCTAGATGACCTTCCCACCTACTGCTGGGAAATATTCTCCTCTCTCAGCCCTTATTTACAGCAGAGGAAATACCAGAAAATCTCCAAGATAACACTCATAACGCAAAGAATAAAATAAGAAATGCAAGGGCAGAAACTCTGAAACTGCTTTAGGGGGAAATTATTTGGGACTGGAACAGTGAGGAAAAATAATTACAGAAGCCAGGGAGTTGTCATATAGCCAGCCAAACGTACGATTCTTCAGGTCTGCTGCTGTTGAGAATGGGTATATTGAACCAAAATAGGATTCACTTCTCATTTGCACCTCACAATAAGACAGGAAATAGCAATCTTAAAAAGTCACTATTCCCTCCCTGGGGCAGACAGTCACTACTTAGGAAAGACTTGTGTTCTCTTCTTACCTCTCAATAAAACCTAAAATTTGAGATTGCCCAATCATAGGATTTCACAGTTAATTCCTGACTGTGTGATTGACAATAATATTTTTTCCCCTAAATGCCTACAATGAACATCAATTTACAGCATTTCCACACACAGAAGCTCATGCCCTCTATTACTTAAACTTGTAGTGCTCTAAAATAGAATTTGTTTTTAAATGTGTAAAGAATTTAAAAAGAACAAAATTATCATAAAAAAATTTCCAATATCAGTGTACAGTAATGTATATTTAAGAGTGTCTTCCATGCTACCTGTATATGCAGATATAGAGAGAGGTTTTAGTACGTAAAAAAATTCTTATAAATTATTTTTAAACAAACAGTGCTCATAAACTACCCTTTTTTCTAATTTGTTGAACATACATATGCTTGTTTCAGCAAGTTTACCACGCTGGTCATATAAAGATTATACAAAAATGCCATTATGAAAGTTAATAACTGTCTCCAAAACAAGAGATGCAGCTTGCTTTAAAGGAAAGTTATTAATTTGCAATGAGTTTTTTATATATATACACACTAAGTAAAATACTTAAGAAAAGCATGTATTTGTGGAAAATCACCTGCGATTGTTCCATTTCTGCTTTGTTTAATTTGATGCCAAGGATGTCAGCAGCAATTCTCTGAAAACACAGAAAGACCTATGGAAAAAAAATTTTTGAATTTAAATGATTAAAAACAGACATCCTCAAGGTTCTTTCAAATATATCAAACCATTCTTGAACTGTAAACAATGTGATACACAAAATTATGACCTGTGCAAAACAGATCTGAAAATAACCTCATCTGGTACATTCAATTTTGTTTAAAAATGGAGAAAATAACTCAACAATGGTACAAGGAATGAACAGTATGCTAGATTGTTAGGCAGCACTTCTACCTTGCCTCCAGAGACCTAAGTTTAAACAAGCTTTTACACAACCCACCTCTCGAATACTACTCTCAGTGCCATAAAATATGAATAAGGGTATTCACTAATGTTTAGTACAAAAACATTCTTACCAGTGTATTGTGCAATAGAGATGAAGGTTTTTGAAATTCAGAACAACAGAATTGTGCATCAACATCACCAAAACCTCTACTGCAAACACTTAAAAAAAGATTAGCAATACCAAAGCCAAGCAATGATACATCTTTTCTGAAGATTCTTGCAAAACATTTTAAGTGTTAGACTGAACAGCAATAGCTGGGAAACAACAAGATGTTGTATGGCACACAGCAGTCTAGCAGAGTTGGACTTTGGCCACAGTTTGACAGATAGCATTGGGTGGCAATGCTATCTTAAATAATTCCTTCACTTCATCTCAACCCAGTCCACCAATCGGACTGTTTAGGCAGCTGCATTTTAAACCAGATTAAAGAACACAATATATTTTAAGGAAGAGTTGCTTAAGCTGGTACTGCTGCTGAACACTGTATTGTAAAGCTACATCTTCTATCTACATGATTGTGCAACTGAGCTCACAATCCAAACCATTAGCACACATTGCTTTGCATCATGACAGTTACCATTCACAAGGAAAAGCTGATGTAAGTGCTTTTAGTCATTTTCAATGAAAAAAAAAAAAAAAAGTGTCATTCACACTATCATCTCTTCTTACACATAAACTGGAATTAAGCAAGTAATTAATGGCACAACCTGAAAGCTGCAGTAGCTTCCTAAATAATTTCTCTAACTACTTGGTCTAGTCTCAGTCTATTCTACCAGCATCTACATGGCAAGAAGGACAGTCCCAAGAAGGTGTACTTCTTCCAGATATCTACTTAACCCACACCAGGCTCTGAGGTATCCTGAGCTATATTATCTGCCACGAGGATGTTTTGTACACAAAATCTCAGGTACGAGCTCAGTGCTGTAGTTATGCAGTGGGGTGGACAATAAGGTCACTAAGCTACAGTAAGTCTTTCATGAAACTTAACTCTCCTCTGAGGAGACATTTGGGCTTTAGTTTTCTATGCTACAAAAAATTAGCGCTTGCAAATGAACCTGCTGGAAAAATAGGATTTAAACAAAACAAATAATCTCATCTACCTTAAGTGAGTGTTTAAGACTCTTCTAATCTATATCCACAGTACCAACGGATTGCCCCCTTTTAAATCACTGTCTAGAGTAAATACCCTGTCTTCCCTGAACAACTACCCAAATAAATGAGCTCTGGAAGATTTTGAAATGCCAGCAAGCATTAACAGTGAAAGAGTTAATTCAAGTCTATATTGAAACCAAAAATGAACTATTGTAAACTATACCTCATATCTTCTTTTGTCAGCAGATATTGAAACAGAAACTATATATATACACACACATATATCAAATGAGTGCTGCTGTAATTCATGAACCAATTACAAAAACATGATAGATTCATTAATCATTTGTAATATTAACTAGATAAATCTTTTAAAAGAGCTGCTATTTTGCCTATTACTAATTCTCCCCAAAAGACTATCTCTGTGAAAAAGGAATACATTTTTTCATATGCACACTTCACCGAATGAGATACATTTTTCTTCTGTTTATAGCATAAAACCCCAGAATTTTCAAACTTTTAAAGAAAAATCCATGACGGCAGATTTAACACAAACTACAAGGACAGTCATGATTCATTGCATTTGTAATGGCAGTGTTCTTAAACCTTTACACAGTAACTAATAAACTTAGGCAGTCCATTGCAAAAGTAAATGACCTTTCATTAAAGCTCTTAAAACAACAAGTGATTCCATTTTTGTTACAAAATTATACTTCCATATAATTGAACATGGTCTTATTATTCAATAATAGAAAAAAATTATATTGTCATAAACAACATCAAAAAAAAAAAGTCTCCTTAATCGGGAGTGACAAAGTCATTAAGTATGTGAAAGATATCAAGCAGAACAATACAATGTAATTTAAGTTGCCTGATACAGTCAGCTGAAAAAAAGAACCTTTTCTTCAATGCCCTTCCCACGACAATAAATATCCCAGATAGCTCAGGGGCAAATGATTGTTCAAAAATGTGCTCTGCAAAGCATTACAAAGAGCAGCATATTCAAATTTCAATAAATGTACAGAGGGAGTATCTCTCTTTGCTCAGGTCCCATATTAAAAATTTTGATTGCAACAGGGTCTCATCACTTTTTCAACTACTGAAAGTTTATATATTGACAGTCCATAGATGGAACTTCACCTGGAACAAAGGAATACATTTAACTACAGGCTGACAGCAAACAGATCCAACTGGCCTCATTTCTCAAGCTGATATATAAGCCAGGCCATTTTCATATTAAAATCTATACCTCAAACTTCAAATCTGATGAGAAGCCACCGTCATTAATAAAGAACATACATGACATACATACATACATACATGCAAAGATCCATTTATCATGCAAGCAGGCAAGCAAAAAGTACCTTTAGCAGCCAAAGTTCTCAATGGTTTGATATGTGGAATACAACAAAACTGCTGCATCATATTTCAGAATAATAGATTTCTAAAAAAAGAAATCTACAAGGACTATTTTTGTTACTTACAGAATCTCCTGTCTTGGCTGACACAAAATGGCTACTGAAATTGTTTTCCTGACAAAATCGCTGGTGTTTGTCAACTTTCACTGTGCGCATATGCTCCAAATCAACTAAAAAATAAGTATAAAAAAGGGAAAATTATTACAATGGAGCCCATTTATTTATACCTATCTTAGAAAATATTCATTGGAAACACATCAGATATAATCTTTTTCTTTATATATGTATACAGATACAAGTTTCTTTCTCTTTATCATCATTTGCCAAAAGAAAAATAACCCATTACATCAGATTTTATTTGCAAAACTAAAATGAAATCACAATTTAAATTGTATGGTCAAATGCAATAAGTTCATATCCGAAGTAAAAGACAAATGCCTTTTTGGATACACACAAGCAGTTTGCAATGACTTTACTACTAACTACATACAAAATCGGAGACAGAACTACATTCCAAGCGTTCTGTTTGCAAGCATGATATATAATGAATATTTCAGTGTAATCTAAAGACTCTTACAATATAAAAGTAGAGTTCGCCAAGCATGTCTGGATCTACATATTTTTCTCTAAGTAAAAAATGCAAATGAGTTATAAAGAATTTTATTGCAGAATATGGTAGAGCAAAAATATTCATTAAATTAAAAAAAAAAAAAAGAACTGAGTAGAAACATTGATGTTCAGTTATTTGTACATGGAGTTTTCAATTCCACAAAGACATGGTTCAGAAAATCATAAAAACAGTAAAATGCTCTATTTCAAGAGTCACATGCATTGTCTTCATTTTTACCATCATATACCTATTGGAAGTAGAGCAAAACTTTCAAACAATATTTTACATTGAAAAGCACTGGTTGCTTACAACCAGCTTGGAACTGAAGTCTTGCACAGGTTTTATTGTTTACGTTCCAATTTCTCCAAATCTGATCCTAAGGTAACTGGAAACTATATTGAACAGTTTCTCTTTTTATTGCATTACAGTTTCTATAAGGGTGTTGACTCAATGCCGTCAAATTATAAGGCAAATATATTCAGAAGGATTTAAGGACAACTAGGCTCTTTGAGTAAATACAGGAAAAAAAACCTTAAACTGATTTCCTGAGGAAGGGACCCAACTGACTTGTAAAAACTTGTAAATTTGCAAATCTAGTAAGCCTGCATAATAGTGTCATTTGATTATCAGCTGAAAAAATGCTCTCATACTACATAAAAGGCTTTATTTTAAAATGATATTGGAGGTCTTTAATTTGTAGGCTCTAGAGATTTTCTCTTGGAGATTTTTAGTCTAACAGGGGATTCCTACACCCCATTTATACTGCTTACCTTGGTTAATGCGAAGTTTTTGCCACATATTACTGTTCCTTGCACATCAGTAAGGCCTTGTTTATAAGAACAGGCTTAAAATCATCCAGTTACCACAGGCATTAATTTGTGAAGGACTAAAATACTAAGCTATTAACACTAATGTTTATAGTACAGTTTTTCCATAATATTGAAGGTAGAATATTTCATTTCACAGAAAACAGGAAGAACAAAGACATTTATTAAGATAAATCCCAAAGTCGATAACCATTAAAAAATAACTGTTACAGTTAATACAGCAGCTGCTTCACTTTTTTCTTTTAAAAATAACTACCAGAAGAGAGAACCTCTGTCAAAATGCAGACTAAAATACAGCATACTGTCTAAGCCATATCATTTTTAACTATTATTTCTAGTCTTCGCATATTAGCTTTAAGTGAAGCCTGGAAAATACAATAGTGAGATTACCATTTAGGGAAAAATAAAACATTTTCTTTATTTTTATTTGTCAAGCTTTTAAAGGAACCTTAACCCCACCTCCAAATTTCACATCATTATTTCTTCAGTTCTATCCTAACTTTAAATACCTAACTTTAAATACATTTAAATACATACAGACATAATAATAAAAGAAAGTGATGCCATTTACACTGTATCCCTGTTAATACCATCACATGCTTATGTAAGTCCATAAACACAAGCAAAAAATTCTCTCAACCTCTCTTCCCCAAGAAAAATAGAGCAGAGACCAGAAGAACACTAGAGCATGCTTAAAGGTCGATGAGTTTTCAGGAAGAAAATGCCTCTGCCCCATTGGGAATCATATTCCCAAAGGCTTCCTATTTTCAATTTGTGGAAATATCAAGAATAATACATTGTCAATGGAGCCTATATTTACTATAGGAGAGAAATTAAAAGCACGTAAGAACCTAAAATCTAATACATTGGAAGCGAAAAATCAAAATGAAATTGTATTCCTGAATTTTGACTATTTTTCAGTCCTCCTCCCCACTTAGGAGTCTATTTCACCTTGTGCCTTCTGAATTATGGGCAGTCGGCTGTGAACTGTACAGTTACTGTTATGCCAGATAACTGCCAGGTAACTGTCCATGTGCACACTGTCAGCCCACAGTAAATGCAAGGCAATTCATGTTACATTAGCCCTCAATGAAAGAGGGCACAGTTTTAGTACAAGAAAGGGGTTTCAAGCGTTAATAAATATTTAACTATAAAAAGTTGCAGTTTGCACTCAGTGAAAGACGACTATGCTAACTCAAACTACCTTGCATTTGCCACAGGCTAAGAGCACAATCATAGACAGTTACTGAAGATCAGCTGAAATACAGTAAATAATTACCCTCCAGTACTTTTTTTTTTTTTTTTTTTTTTTTAATATTTGATGTTGGTCAGCTGGATAGACAAAATTCTTAGTACACCAAGAGATTAACTCTTGTCCAGCTTTTATGTAGACATCACTGCAAAAAGACTTTAAGAAGGGATCTGGAGGAGAAAAATGCTTTTCTAAATAGATGTTTGAGGAATGCTGGGACTTCATAGAAAAAAAAAAAAACAGCTAGCCAAGTTGGCTGGTATGATGAGTCAATTAACAGCAAGAATAGGTATTTTGGGACAAAGGATGATACTAGGGTGCATATGAGCCACAAAAAGTTTAAAGGCAAAGCAAGTTTGACGGGGGGGGGAGGGGAAGAGAATGATATATACAATTTGCTTTTACAAAGCAGGAAAATGATCTTGCAGAATATTTTAAATGACTAGATAAGATCGCATTTGCCAAGAAAATGGAATTTCAGTAATTAAGATGCAAAATCTTAATTTTGCAAAGCTTTAACTGTGATAATGGGCATGATAGGATGTATCAAAAGTCACAAAGAAAGAATGTGCAAGACTTGGACACAGACTGAATATGAAAATTTAGAGAAAGGCCCAGACAGAAGTTGACATACCAGATGGTACAACCGCCCTACTCATCTGAAGTGAATGTGAAAGAAGACAATGGCAGAAGAAAATTCAGAGGTCCATTTTATCAAGTAGAATTTAAACTGATGGCTAGACAGCCACAAGGAAATGTCAAAAGGAGGAACAAAGATTTTAGTTTGAAAAAAGAAAGATAACCATTCAAAAAGAATGGAACCCTAAAATAGACAAATGTTACACAGGGGCATTTTGGATAAAGTGCTTAGGTACAAACTCTGCCACCTATATTAATAAAATCATGTATTGCGTTCATGAAAAGCTAAAGCAACCACAAAATGTGTGAATTTTACAGAATGTCTCTTTGATCTATGATTCCTAAAATTCTAAAAGTCTTTAAAATGGGAGCAACAGGAAAACCAGTTAAAGTAGAAGGAATACAACAGTTAAAATGTAATAGGAATACAACATCATTCCTAATTCCTAGACTATACAGGGACCACTTGTCACAGTTGCATTAAATGGAGTACTTAAATAAACGACATTAAAATTGAAATCAGGAGAAGCAGAGGGACATCATGAAGATAAGGAAAGAGAAATAAGTTATAGGACTGTTTCTATGATCAGCCTGATGAGGGCAGAAAGAGATGCTCAATCCCCAAAGCCATTCTGAAGTCCCTGTCTAATAAGAAGGATCCACAACATGTGCTGTTGCAGTTTTTTCATTTTTATAGACAAAATATGCACCAAAAAGTTTGTGAGACAATACAAAAAAAAACAGAATTGTAGGATATTCTCTCAAACTATCATTCATTGTCTTATTTTCCCTCTTCTGTAGCTTTGTTTCTAACTTAGTAATCAAGAGCCTAACTTTTCCTTTCTTTGGAATCAAACGAAACATTCACCTTTCAGGTTGTCTGGTGTGAAGAGTGGTTTCAGTTAAACTAGCAAGATAAATTGCTTCTCTATAAGTAACAGATCTATATGTGTATATGTATAGGTATCCCATAGAGATACTAGCAAAATAAGAATAGTTTAGGAACTTCTGGAATTCAGACATGACTTCTACCAAGTCAGACAGGTCCCAGTGCAAATCTCTCCTGCTAGATGAAACGAGCATAGACCAGCGTCCCCTGTGGCAAAAGAAGTAGGTAAGGCTTGCAAAAAGACTGGCTTCTCATGTCTTTGGAAGCCCCTGCCTACAGGGTTCAATATTAATTTGCAGGGGAGATTAAACAGAGATCGAGTGAGGAAAAAAAGAAAACAATTAAGGAGAGAACCTGTGGCACTCCCGAGAAATCCCACAGATACTCTTTCTAGTAACAGACTAGCTCCTGAAGGTGTGAGAAGAAAAACAGGCAAGAATAACACTGTAGAATCCATGGAAGGAAAAAGATTTAAATACCATTATAGCCAGTTCTGCGGAGAAAAAGCGCAACTTCAAGAAAGACAGAGACAAAATAATGGTTTTAAGATAGGCCTAGAGAGATCTGATTAGATCACATCTTCAGTTAATTTATACAGACAACATTCCATCATCTTTTGAAATGCTGCTATACGTCACTCTTATTTGCAGTGAAAAGTCCATAGACAATGCTATGTTAAAATGGAAAAGGCAGCATTGTGTGCTAGACTATATATACCCATACAACAGCGAGAAAAATTCTGAGCAAATACTTACGACTCAGCATAAGTAGTCTATTCTAAGTCAAATGCCTATATAACTTTACAAGAGAAATTAAGAGCAAGTCACTGAAATTTTATTTTATTGACTGGCAGCACAGGACTAGAAAGATACAAGGAAGTGCTAGATAAAACACAAATGGGTACTTCAGCACACACTGCTGTTGAAGAGCTAGTCAGTCTTGATTGAATAATTCTGTTATTGTTGACATGAGACAAACTACTAATGGTAAACAAATTAATGACAAATTCGTTTCTCTTAGGCTATTTAGATGTACGTACCATTTTTCTAAGATAAGAAAGGCTTGGAACAAGTCACTTAGCACCACTGTGCAGGGACAAATGACCATTTCCATTCTAATACACCATAAATATGTGGAAAACCAGTAGTCAAGCAGTTTAAATACTAGTCTAGCTCACCCACTTCAATGAAATGAACTAGAACAAATATTATTAGATCACTAGAGTTTGCTTCAAGGAATAAAGTGTGGTATCAAATTCCACAGCTGTATCATCTTAAAATAAAGGCAATAATAAAACATGTATAACAACTTACTGGAGTAATGCAACTGGTACAAACAAGCCCATAAGCATTTTAAAATATGTATCACCAGTCAGTCAAATGATGAATGCTCTGTTTTTATAATCATTCAAAATGCCCAAAAATGTGATAACAGTTTATTTTGATTAAAAAATATATATATACTGTTACCAGAGCAATAACTGCACATATGCTAGAAAACCAACAGAACAAGAACATCTTTTAAGCAGAATGTAAAGGTTGCTACTCGTGCTATTTACCTCCCCTCACCACAGGACTGCCAGTCTCTTCTTTCATAATAACACTGGAGAAGAACTCCATGTAAAACTACAGTTTTCAAAAGTAGGAAAACATCCTTTTTTGCACGAATCTTTCTTTCAGTAGTTCTGGGAGAAACATGAATATATAGCTCATACAGGTACTTCCAGGCAGCTGAAAAAATAATGACAGTACTTGTTCTAAGTGGCATAAACAGCAGCGTAGCATGCATAATGTATGTTAAGCCAGTGCAAATGTTTAATAGTTTGTTGGCACTTCTCCTGGATCATTGAGATTACACTTGTAAACTATAAGGCACTATACATTCATTTCAGATGATTACACCAGTGATAACTAACCTAACCCTTTTCTAAACCACATGCATGAAAAGAAACACTAAAGACATAGTCTACAGAGTTTTATTAAAGGGACGCCTCTCCACCCAAATCTGATAGCCTTTCACTCTCAAAGTTTGCTACCATAATAACCGAGAGGTAATCTGTCATGAATGGCCAGCTCTCCTGTTTAAGCTAAATTTTTCCTTTTATTGATAATTACAGTGTTTGCCACTAAAATTGGTATTAACACATATATGAATTTACAACAATCCAGTTTTGTAATTATCATGGATATTATAACAATTTCATATTTTAATATAATTAAGGTTAGTTTTAAACTTATGAGTAAATATCTATATTAATCTATGGTAGTGCACAAAAATATATTCTTTTATAGTATGCTGTGAAAAACGAAATATAAATCTTTCTGCAAAGTATTTGCAGCTGTTCACACAAGGTATACAATTACATAATGTTTAAATAATGAGCTATCACGATTAGCCCACACAGACATGACAAGTAAAATGCTTTAATAATTTATTAATTTGATTTACATGTGCTTAAAATTATGTATATATTTTCTCTTCTGAAAATACTCCAGGGTCATAAAAAAGGAGGCTGTACATGATAATTTCTTCTTCATCCTATTTTTTACTACAATTTCAGATAGAGTTCTTAAGAACGGATCTAGCTCTAGCACCTGAATATCTAGTAGGGTGCTTAAGCCAATATTGTTACCCAGTATTATCTTCAGACAGCATAGTGTTCAACATGAAGTTTAATGTCAGAGTGTGAAGGTTCTGCTTCTGCCATGCATAAGCAAAAGTGCATGAAGAAGGGAATAAAAAAGAGATTTTTCCTAAGATGTGCCCAAATATCCACTATTCCTTAGAGTAAAGCAGAAATCATGATGCATACTGAGGGCAGCACACAGGGCAGCAGGATTTACTGTCCAGTTTATCACGTTTAGCCTGTTAAAAGAGCTCTGTCTCATAACACCTCAACAGAGCATAGTTTGGCAGGTCTCACAGCTCTGGCCAAAAAGAACCTCTCTCAGGCCTCCAGTGCCATAAGCAATACTACCCAGTTCTCTTTACTTCTGCCATCACTCCAAAGAAAATAGAAAAAAAAGAAAACAACAAAAACTCTAGTTTTTTATTGCCCAGCTTATCAGTAACCTACTGTTTTCCTACTAAGTTATGGAGCTATTTAATTAAGCCTTAATTTTTAAAGAATATTTGAATGGGTTAGAATTTCAAGCAAGTTGCATTTTCTATTTGGACACGAAAGTTCTTTTTGTGTAAGTAATAATTTTACCTGACATAGTTAAAGAGAAACTAGAAATATGCAGAATTAATAATCAATAATTTAACAACAAATTGCACTGGGTAGTCATTAAATCACTTCTCTGTAGTACTATCAGACTTTGTGTTTTACCTAGCTTTTTGAGTTGATTTGCTAATTTTAAATTAATACAGCACACACTTCCTTTGAAGCTGAATACACAAACCTAAATGTCAGAGCGCAAACTGCAATTTTTATAGTTAATTTTTTATTAATACTTTCAATCTTTTTCTCACACTAAAACTGTGTAAGTGCCAAGAAAAGAACACTCTTTCATGGGAAGTCCTGAAAACTATGCCACTACTCTGATTTAAGGAAGCTCAAAACGAAATATAAATATAGTTCCAGTACAAATTTTCTCAGTAATTTTTTTAGGTTATCAAGAAAACATCTAGAGTGTTGATCTGGTTATACTCATGTCAGACAAACTACATGTCACATTAACTACCTCCAGGAAGTTATTCCAAACACAAAATAAACTGTTTATGCCCCTTCTCAGATAGATAGCATGACAGATTGTTATTAGTTGAAGACAGATGAAATACATTAATTTGATTGCAAGCATGTGTTTACTTTCTCACTGTCATGTACACTCTACTGCTGATGCTTCCCTACGAGGATATAGTAACAAATCAAACATTGTATTAGAAGACTTGCTAAGAAGGACTAATAATAGCTGGTACAGCTCTTTAAACAACTATACTTAACATTTCCAGCTACAACAGGAAATTATTGATTTCAGAAACCAAAAAAAAAATTTTTTTGATAGCTTAAAAACAACTGTAATTTACACAAAGCATTGTAACACTTCCTCCTCTTTAAGAAATTAGAAGTATCAAAAATGTCAATTATTAGAGAAAAATAAAACTTTCTGAATGCCAAATTTACAACCTGAGCACTTTCAAAAGCAAGAGACAAATTCTGGCAGGGTAACAGAAAAAGACAAGAAAATCTATGCCTAACATCGGAAATGAAAGGTGAGCAATTTCCAAGTCTCTTCAGCTGAAAACAGATTTGACTGTGAAGTGAGGCTTGCCTGTTTGCATGCATACCACTCTTAAGAGCCCCAATTTATTTGTACAAAGCCTATGTGGAATTCTCTTTCCTCTAAAAGAATAATATACAAAGAGACAAAAGCTATGATGAGCTTCTTGAATAAGTCACACAATAAAATCAGGTTAATGATTTTAGGCAAATAGTTTGTTCTAACACAAGAAATAGTAAGAAAATATATATAGCGTGACAACTCTTTCATTTGATTTGTATTTATAGAAGTAGCTGTAGTCTTTAGATTATATTGTCTACATAAAAACATTCCATATCAAATGAGATTTTCAAATACTGTTAAATAGATTATAAAAGATAACAGCATTTTTTCCTAAAGTTAGGAGAAAATAGTGGTTCTTGTGCATCTTTAGAAGACATGATGTTAGGCATTTCCAAGATTTAAAATAGGTTTCAGTCAAAAAAAAAAAATAGCAGACATAGTGAGAAACAAATACCCGATCTCAGCACACCAGCTGCAGCTAACTGTGGCGGACACAGTGTGGCAGGGTTCCTGCCTAATAGCAAGCATGCAGAATGCCTGGTAGATGACAGTTCTTTTCAAGAAGATATGCTAACCTTCACAAATACAAGCAGCATGCATCTTTACATATCTAAGTACATTTCTTTTGAAGAAAAAGGAAAATATACCTAAGCTTCTCTTAAAAATTAGGATGACACAGATGACTGATTTACACAGCTTGAAGAGATAGTTAAAGAATATAAGAATATTTTTTTCTCAGCTACACATTTCCCATTTTCATTTTTCAATAAATTCTTGGCAGAAATTCTTGCAATCATTTATCATTTGACTAAACAGACTAAGCTTACACTGATAGTTAGAATGTGATCCCTTCTTTTAGACATCTATACTTCTTATCCCTACCCCTAATCCAGATGTTTGTGGAAACAAAGAGAATGTTCAGAGAAGATGGTATCAAAACAAATATACAAACTGAGTTACCTTGTAATTTTATCTTGGGTTTAACACTTAACTGGAACAACTCTCCCTCTTTTTGTTTTTTAAAAGAATATCATCAAGACACAGAAAGCAAGAGAGGATGAAAGCCATGTGTCACCCCTGTCACTCTCTCCCCACCCTGCAATTCACGTGACTAAGCACATTAAAGATGCATCTATACTGCAGACAGCACCATAGCAAAGAGATGACCAAGTTAACTTTAAATGCACTAATCTGGGTACCAGCAGTTTAGGTGCAGCAGCACAGACTGCCACACAGATAAATTTACCTTGTATCTCTGTTTACTGTCTGCAGTGTACATACCTGAATAAACATTCCCTTATGGTAAGCTTAACTAGTCAAGTGAAGGTGTGAATGAAAGAGTATGTAATGCTTTTGTGCATACTGGTATGGAGAATAAACAGCCTAGCTTAAGGTAAAGCAAATTAATGCTACTTTATCTCTCAAAAGCATCATCTACACAGAGCTTTAATGTACTTCAATTTCACACCTTTGGTTAATTAGTTTTTACTTTCCCTATTAGAAATGTGTCCTAAGATTACAAGCTACACCTGGGAAGAAGACAGTTTGTTCACTGTTGCTGTTCATCTAGACAGCCAGATTCTTACATGGCCCTTATCACCACAGTTTATAAGCACTTTGCAGTTATTAACAGATCATTTTCTGACTGATTCTTTTCCCAGTAGATTAGGCAAATACTATCCTTATTTTTACAGATGGAAAAATGAATTATGTATCAAAAGATAAATTAAAAGCCTTGCCTAAGATCACATGAAATTCTGCTGAACCATGAATTTATCTCTTTATGCACCAAATCACCTTTCTTCTTCTTTAACACTTGTGTTCAGGCTTTCTAATCTTGGTGCCAATAAGAATTTTGACAGCAATTAGTTTCACTTCCTCATTAAATTAAAGCTGTCAGTTTGGACTCAAACATCTTTTTAAATAGCTATTTCCTGGAGACAAGGAGAAACAAGAAAATGGTCGGGACTGAAGAAAATCCCCAGTTGGATTTTTCTTGCTATATTAGTTCAGTTATAAGGATCACTAAGCAGTCACAGTGACCAGCATAGCACAAGAGCAGTTAGGAAAGACTTACTTTCTAGAACCACATTGAAAAAGCAAAACATATCTTTACTCAACACAAACCATAATCCAGGATGCCCAGCAATAATATATCCTACAGAGATTGCCATTCTAGTTCTCTCAGGCACACTCTAACACACCAGCATTTAGAAAATGAAATGTCTAATGAAATTAGGCATACTACAGTAGTAGCATTAGGGTGACCATATCAGAGAAACAGCAATCCTATTAATCAAGTAACATAACCCAAAAACAATACAGCATAAAAATGTGTAATAATTATTTTGCAACTCTGAAATTCTAGTTGCCGCATTTCTTCTCACATTCTTAAAAAGTTTCTATGAATAATGAATACAATATTCCACTTTTTGGATCCACAATTTTTCTCAAGAATAGTAAACACACACACACACACACACACACACACACACACAGAGAACAAAAAAATCTAAAAAGATACTTCATTTTAAAATTACCAATGTTTCAACAACACTTTCAATAAAAAAGTTACACTATTTAGAATCTGCATTTTCTCTCACAAACATAACACTACTCTTCATAGAGCAGTACATGAAAAGTATAAACTACTTAATTCATAATCTTATGAGAATGTTTTTAATACTATGATGACTGCAATATATATTTTCAAACATTTGTATGAATTCATCTGGATGAATGAATTTCTATGAACCTAACTTCAAAAAATATATTTCTCTTTAGAATTACAAATTAACACTTTTGGTAATAGTTTCTAAACTTTACTATACTGAACTTTAAAGACTGCTCAAACACTCTGAAATAAAGCTTGCTGACAGAAAAATTTTAAGAGACCCTTCTTTAATTCGGCATGAAATTATATTATCAGAATTAAAGAAATCACATAAAAATACCTTAAATTAATGTAGTTAAAGTACTAGCAGCAAGTTTCTGGACTTCAATAAATAACTTTTTTTCACATAATAATTTGCCTCCTTATGATCTAGCCTATAGGACATAGAATAAAAAAAGTGTAACAAAAAAATCTTAATTTCTTATTAATGCAGCTATAAGTATTCTTTATTTTGGTTTAATTTAACTACTTCATAAACTCACCACAGTGTAAACAAATATGATACAGCACTATGATTACTGGCATTCAAAACTGAATTTTTTAATGTCCTTTCCTTAGTGATGACATAAAGCTGTAATGTACTAAACATTCAGAAGATGGCGCTAGTCCAATATATCTGCAAGCCAACGATGGATCAGCCTCTCTTCAGCTCTCTCTCTCTCTAATATTTTCTCCAATTTTGATGCATCTACTACATCATCACTGAATTTATCCATCCCAGGAAAAGGTATAGTTACCTTTAGTTAAATACTAAGCAGGAAGCACACTACTAAATTACTTTATCATTCTGAAGTTCAAAGATCTAGTGAATGGACAGCCATCAAGTTCATTATAATTTCATAATCTTAGGGTCTTGGAATCCTACTGTAAGTTCATACAGCATTTCTTAGATCCTAGGTTCAGTCACACAAATCTATCTCCTTTTGCAGTCAATAGTAAGAGTTTGAGGCCATGGTCTTAAGAAATACTGATTCCAGCACCAAAACTCAAGAAAATCTCACCTCCCTGTCCTATTCCTGGTTGTTCAGTCCCGTCCTCATGCCACAGTGCACTATTCTCCCTTCAACTGCTTATGAAGCCATGCAGCTGATATGAGCTTAGGGAGCTCAATGAGCTGATCCATGTTAAAAATAACCATTTATGTTTGCAACGTTCTTTTTAACCCAGATCAACTCACCAATCCAATTTCCAGTGTGGCAGTGGTGCCAACTTCAAGCTGTAAACTACCTTCACCACAAAACCAACCTAACATGAAACTACAGCCTCAATGTGCTCAGAAAAGGCTGAATTCTTTGTCAACATTCAAAAGGGCTGACAAATGAACAAGGTCAGTCTCGCCATTAAATTAATACAAAAAACTAAGTCTTTCATGTTATTAAAGGTAGCTATTTCCTTATTAAGAGATTAGATGCACTCTGTAATTATAGATGTAGCACAAAACCAAAAAACCCCACCCACCCTCCCCCACAAAAAAAGAAAAAAAAAATTTTTGACACATTTGCTATTGTGCCTACACCATAATTAAAACATTCTACGATGTCTTGTAAGCAAGGCATAGTTGTACAAGACATTTCTTCAAAAAAAAAAAAAAAAAAAATCCAGACATAGTATAATATCAAACAGAAAGCTTTGTCTTTACATAGCAGATCCTAAAACAGTTTTCTCAAAATAATGCATAGGAATACATTTCAGAGTAATATATTTTATGAAGCCATGGAAATGAACTATTAACATGAACTTCTTCCTATAAAGAGCATTTATAAATCACGCTTCCTCATAGGACCTGCTCCAGTATTCTTAAAGGCTGCTGCTGCATCTGTCTATACAGACTGCTTCCACAGGTATACTTCTGCTGACTTCAGGCCAAACAACCATGTTAAAAATTTGGCTGTCCTCTCAAGTGCGATGCTTTCATCCAAAACTCCGAATCACTTTCTCCTAACAGAGCCAACCCAGGTCAGCTCTAGGGCCCTTCCATGCCTCATTCCAATGTTGCTTCCAGCAGACGTAATAAAGAGTTGGAGACACTTAGTGCTTCTCCTATACACCCCTCTGGGAACTCTCCCACAACAAAAATTATAAATGAACATGAAATCATTCACTGGGATATAAAAACAAGCCATAAATGTACAAAGATCAGGCCAAGTCAGTATTATTGTTATTATAATAAACCTCCAGCATTAAGCAATTTCAAACATCACTTCAGTTCTTCTTCCAAACTTTTTCAATGTAGAGGCAAGATTGGCACATATCTGAGTGAAATTACTCAGTTACTAGGCAATTTATTACTGTTTAACTGTTCCATGTGTATCAAATCCTGTTTGACAACAGCCCAGTTTTTCTTCCATTTGGAAGCTTTTGTAAATAATTATTACCAAGCCAAACAGTTTTCAACTGGCAGTTAAAAAAATTAATAGTACAACTCAATTTTATATTACATTAAATTAGAATTTATAAGGAAAAAATAAGATGGCTCAGTAAAGAAATACAACAGATTTTGATTAACTATAAAAGGGGAAATACAAATCAAACATATTCAGATCACTGATAGTAAATGCATGAGCTATTTCTTAGATTGATCCACGGCAAAGATACAACATCACAATGACTAAAAAGAACTGAATTCAGACTTTTCATATTTCAACCATATGAAATTTTCAAACAAGACAGTAAAAGTCGGTCTGTACAAACTTTTCACGTTTGCTGACTCACATATTTCATTAATGCTACCTAGTCACCCAGACAAAAAAACTAAATTCCAATACATCAATAAGAGATTCATCATCATATGTGAAGAACTGTTCTAATCTCCAAGTAGAACGAGCATGTAGCTCGCTTTTTCTTGACGTGAATTACTATCATCATGTGAACACTTTGGTCCAAAACACCATTAACTTAGAAGACCATAATTGGTTGAAATACTTAGGAAAAACTATGCAAAAGCTCTTTACAATATTTATATTTACTATTTTCCAAACAAATTAAAAACACTGAATAGTGAATAAACTAGGACAGAATATACTAATATTGCAATTTTGCAGTATTAACCAGTCTCAGATGAGCAAGCGGAACCAATTCATCAGGCTAGCTACAAGGGACTGAACAAAAATCTTAAAAGCTTTCTCCAAGACTTGAAAGATATGCGATATGTAAAGGATCCAATTGTGTAAGAAAAACACTTTGTACAAATTTTGATTGTTATAGCTCCAACATAGTCCATTCTCAGAGCTAACCTGGCCACCTGGCTGTGCAGAGCAATCCAATTTCCTCTTCCAATCTCCCACAAAAAGCTTTCATGTGAAGAGTAGATGGTTCAGTGGAAGTGGCTGGCCTGAGATCAGAGTTAGAAAAGAGTTAGTTTCTCTAGCAGTTCATGCAAATATAACTGCAAGTGGCTACTCAAATGGAGGGTCATGGCTTTCCCTGTGCTGCTGGCCAAGCATTTCCAAAGCTTCTCATGTGACCACTACAATATTAGAGAAATCCACAAATTCATTCAAATAAAAACTTAATCTCTTTGCTTTGCTCTGTTCAGTTTAGGCTGGATCAGTGAACTGAACTGACTCTTTGCAGTGCTACCATGATTACAGCTGACAAAAAGGAAGTTTGATTAATTCAACTGTAAAACCACATCTTCAGATTTTCAGTGTTGTGGGGAATGCAACACTGAGACGAGCTGAATTTGGACACATGCATGCACTCTTACATTTTTTTGTCAAGATTCACTTTAATCTGAAAACATTAAGCAACCTGTTCAGTTGGGACTTATTTGTAAACTTTTTTCTAACACTTTCCAAAACTAAAGAGGATTTTAAGGGTTTCCACTTCATTCATTTTAAGTTAGAGAAAAGAAATCAGTTATGTCTTATTTATAGGGGAATTCAGATGTTGAAGGTATATTTCCGAGACCATTTGGTCAGTCATGACCTCAAACAGTTAAACAAACCTACTCTACTTTTTATAGTTAGGAGTCCTCAAGGATAAGCAGCACTTCCTTTGCTAGGTTTGAAAAGGAAAGGGAGAATATGAGTCAAGAAGTTAACAAGTCCCTTGTAAATATCCCCAGGATATTATCTATTAAAATTTTAGCACAGGCCTGATGATGTCCTGGTTGCTTTGTGACTTAATACACTCCCTTTCTTCTAATATACATTAAGAGGGCACGGAGTTTCAGCAGGCATAACTTCCATGGCTTAAATTTTCAGAATGAGGATAGTAAAGAACACTTTGACTCACACTTTAGTTAGACATCTATTTAGGCCATCACTGAGCACTCTTTAAAGAATTGTGTCACCTATCATACTTCTGTTTAAAACACACTCATAAAAGTGTATTAAAAAATGTTAGATTTCTAGAACATTTCAGCAAACAAACATCTTTAACTCAATCCAGGTGAGTGGGGTTTTCAGAAGAGTCTGAGTGACTAACACATCTGAATTTAAGAGAAGACACTGTAAAGGTTTTAAGGGCCTAAAATTAACCACTAATAGAGCACCCAGATACGTAGTTCCTGTCTCTATCCCACACACTTCTTAATTATTTTATCCAAAGACTGTTTTACTGAAAAATAAAGAGAGACTGTGGAGCAACAACCGGAATCCAGGACACACAGTCTTATCTGCACTGTTCCAACCAAGCAGTCACAAGTAATGCGCATAATATAGCCGCACGGTGTGAGGCACTGAAGGGCAAGCGGTTTTGTTTTGTTGGGTGCTTTTCCCTTTCTTTTTTCTTTGGGGGCAGGGGGAAGCAGGGGTTATAACAGCTTGAGTTTAGGGGGCTGGTTTTTAAAAATCCAGTATCTAAAGGTTTGTTATGAGCCATGCCACTAGGCTGCCACAAGCAGCTGTCAGTAGCAGATACTTAGAAACAGCTCAAATACAATTCTACCACTCCTTGATATAAACCCCACTTTCGGGCAGTCTACCTTTCCCTGCCCGACCCTGCATCTTCAGGTTGCTAAGAATTCAGCTGAAATGTTTAACAGCCACTGGTGGACCTGCCCCTTCACGAATCTGTGCAATTACTTTCTGAACCCACGTACACTTATGGTTTTTACAACCATCAATGACTACGATTGCCACAAAAGTAAAAAAGTAATTCCAGCTGCTTATTTTAAACTTGCTGCTTAATAAAATGTCAAGAGATTCCCTCAGTTATGCATTGGAAAAATGCTACATAACAGTGCTCTATACATATCTCCACAGCATCCATGGCTTTTATATATCTGTTTGTCTTTCTTCTAAAGCTAAAGAACACAATCTATTTTATCTCTCCTCATATAAAAGCTGTTCCATTCCTCCAGTCATTATTGCACTCCAATATGCACTGCATAGACTTGGACCATCTTGATTTTTCCCAAGTTTTGAGGGTAATTCTGTGATTTATTCCCCAAATTCCAATCTCAGTATAGACAGAGTCCTAAGAGAGATTTACAGTAGGGCACCAGGGATACTCACAGCGACAGAAGGAAGTGACTGACCTGGCATTCTGTTTGTTGCATTTGTCTCTCCTTCTCCTTTCAGAAAAGAAGTGGAGAATTTTAGGGAAACCTGCCTAACAATGCAAGAGTAAGACCTCCAAGATGCTGGAAGTGGTTAACAAGTTATTTGGTTCTTGTTTGCTAATGAAGTGAAGTCTTAATACACTTAAGCATTTAAGCAGAAGAGAAAACAATGACAAAATAAATTTAAAACAATTTTACATTGCTACCCAATTCAGCTTCACTAGCTGGCCATGATATGGCAAAGACAGCCATGTCAAATGAAAACCACATTGAAACTTCAAACACTAAACATTAGGCTGCACACTGCAGGCTACACTTTGGGGGACAAAGAAGATACCAAGGGCACAGCAGAAGTGTGGAAACCCCAACATAGCAGCTAACAATGTAACAAAGCAACAAATAGCAAACCAGACTATTTTAGTGAAAGCACCAGCAACACAGGCTGTAATCTGCCAATAATCTGAAAAGATTAAGAGATACCTCAAAAACCTGCCGGGGGGGGGGGGGGTGCAGCTTTGCAGAAATTTCAAGAGCATTTATCATTATTATAATTCTGCTGCCCCAGGAATAAGTCAAGAGGCTTAATTATAAAGTATGCCTCAGTGGACCTCTCACTTAAGTGGATCAGCGCAAGTTATGACACAAGGCTTGTCCTGTCCCACTCGCACATTACAGGGTTGTATATATATTCTACATGTGGGCCAGTCCTGTACTACAGCCAAAAATCTGTCAGGCTTCCAAGCTATACAAAGGCAATCCCACATCCAGATAGACGCTCTGAATGACTGCTAGTGCATACTAACAGAGGAAGCTTGAGCTAAGCGGACTTAGTGCTCCCCTACCACAATGGGGGAATGGTGGGACTGGGCACGCCTGTTCATACAGACTGCCATCATACGTCTCAGAAGGCTTTGCAGTGATGACATCTGGCTTATGGACTGGACTAACTAGGACAGGAACAAAGGAAAATGGCCAAACTAATTACAGAGATACGTACATATGGTTATTAGGTCACAGACCATTTTATGCTGTAGCCCCTCATCACAGAAAAGATATAATGTCCTTGAAGGAACCCTCACGAAAGCTACTTACAGTACAGAATCTGGATTGGAAAAGGATCGTTAAAGCTTCCATCTTTCTTTTAAATTTTCAACATCTGATAAATTACCTTCATTCTTCTGTCCAACAGATTAGCCAAATTTCATAACTCAGATTCAAAAAAGTCATTCTATAATTATTTCAAAATGCTTAAGTGATGGACAAGACTATAATATCTGCAAAACATGGTGCAAATGAAGTATTACACTTTAATGTTTAGTCTTAGGACTCTGGAATTTCAATGAACAAGATCACTCATCAGAATCAGACGGGGACAGATGTACCGACATGGTGGGTGGGCACTGGTGGACATCGATCCCTTCCAACCTCTTGTACCTCTCTAATGAGCAATTTCCCCAGATTCAAAGAGAAATTTCATAAAAAGTTAAAGAGAAATGGCAAGTTGCCTCCTATTACCGCTGGCCTAACTGCTTGCACTGCTGCTTCTATAAAACATAGGGTTTTTTTTCAAAGAAAATTATTGTTAAAACCATTTGGCTGAAAGTGAAGAGCAATTGAAAGGTACAGTCAAACTGGCAGCTTGCTCTTAAAATTCCCCCCACCACTTTTATAAGTATCGTTTTGCTTGTGGCTTTTAACAGCTGTTCACACACGCCTGGGCTAGATGTGAACTTTTATTTTCCCAAACTAAACTGGAAGCTTTAAACAGCATCTGATTTAATTTTTTTTTAATTAAAAGTGGAGGTTAAAAGGACCATGGAAACGGATGATGCAGCTGTGCTCGTGCTAGGGAAAAGAATTCCAGAACAAGAAGTGAGGTAGAGTAAACACTCGAAATAAGTTTCACAAAACTGAGCACCACACTTATGCGATTTTATTAGCTAATGCAAAGTTAACCCTCTGTTTCTTCAGAAATGTTTTCAAAAATGAAATTGAGTTGCATTCTGAAAGTATGCTAGAATTTGCCTAGGTACTATGCTCTTCCCTCAGAACAATCCTAAAATTAATTCCAGAATAAAGTGGTTTCACAGGTTCTAATATTATTCCTGAATATATCTTAGTATAGAATATGCACATAACTCAGAACTAGCTCATTAATACTACCATATTTTCACTTACTGTTTTGGTTCTCAAAGGAATTTAATTTCCCTGCATTTAATTCCGTTTCTTGGAGTAATTAAATGTTTAGAATCAGATTTGCAAAGATACTGGGGTAAAGCACAGACAAGCAGTCACTCCTAGTGTGATTTTTAAAAGCACCAAAGCAACGACTTGGTAACTGAGCATTTGTTAAACCACATTTGAAAATCCCACCAGATAGCAATCTACATTTTTAAGTCCTGGCACACTCATGAAAATTCTGCCCTTGTGGCCTAATTATTTAATACATAGCACTAATTACTAAAATTAAAAAAAGAAAAAAGGAAGGAGAATAAAAGTGTTCAGTTTCATTTCTATACGGACAAATTAAGTACAAAAGCACAACAATGACAATAAGATAATTCTATACATCTTCAGAGTATTTAAAAGGTCTTTTCTACTAAAGCACTTAAGAAAATCATAAATTTATTAGGCAGAAAATTCACAGGATTATGAAGGAAATACCACGTTGATTCATATGGATTATATACCCTGTAGACTGTAACAGCTCCAAAGGAAATTTTTCCAGTGCACTAGTACAGATACTATTTAAACCAAAAGTCCGTAATAGTTCATCCATCAAGTTTATTCAGCCAGAAGAGCTGCTAGAATCTTTAGGAGATGTCTAATATACTAAAAACACATGTATGCAAAGCAACCATACATCTCAAAACATAATCAGCATACTGTTAAAAAAAAAAAAAAAAAAAAAAGCCTGGTGTCCACAGTGGGCTGATAAAGCAGTGCTCTCAGAAGATCTATGAGGGTAAAAGAAAACCAACATTAAGAGCACTCCCTTTACACTAAGCACAAGGCACTAGGTGGAAAGAGAAGGGGGAGAATAAAAGAACGTCAAGAGAAAAGAGATGCAGCCTACACAGCAGTGCCTAGTAGAGGGAGGCAGGTGGAAAACTTTTAGTGATGTAGTAATCTCTGTCTCTCTCCCTCATTGACCCACATACAAGAGGCGCAAGGATGAGCCTTTTTTCTCAATAAAGGGTTAATAATGAATATGGAAACGTGGCCTAATTAGAACCAGGAATCCCGAATATTCTAGTGAGGCCCAATAAAAACACTACAACCAGGATCCTGGGCTAGGGTTCCTCTGGGACATAATTTGATACTGTCTTTGATGATATGAAGCCTTAATTTCTATTGGGTAAGTTTCTCATTCAGTTCAAGGCACAGTTTGCAAATGAAATCCAGGTTACAAGTAAAATGCCTTAGGCAGGTGCATATAAATTACATTTGTACATTTTAACACATCAAACCTAACAAACAGAAGTTCACCACAGAAAACATCACACTGATAAAGCAAACATAACATTAAAGTTCCCGAACCTTCTGTGAATAAAACCATGTTCTGAGGACTGAGATTAATATACTATACACAGTCCACCACTGACAGATAAAAATGATTCATAGTACACCAACACCATCGACAGACAGAAACAATTCACAGTATACCAATTATCAAAACATGTTTCATATTAACTTCCATAACTATGAAGTGGTTATACAATGAGTAACTTTTTTGTTTTAGTTGTCTGTGTTGCCTTCACACTACAAATACACACAAAACAACTATAAAAGTATAATTCAAAGAGGAGGCAAAAGGAACCATCACTGACCAATACACATTTGGTACAGTTCCCTAGTATTCCACAATTTAGCTTAAAAAATTGGCCAAATAATCTCAAAAATAGTTGAATATGTCCTACAAATAGGACCACATAGATGCACCCACACTATGCAATGCTTCAAAGTGGATGGCATGGGAACAGAAGATGCCTCATTCCCATAAAATGTTTCTCTGTCAAGAGGATACCACAAATCCTCTCTCTATGCTGTAAGTCAGTACAACCCTAAAGGTATGGGAAGCTAGCTGCCAAGAGAAGAGGGCGTTCTGGTTTCGAACACAGAGATTTTCCTCTCTTGAGGATTCTTAGTTGGAAGTGTTCTCTTCAGGTTAAACAACTACATAATAGCATATGGCTCTTTGGCCTAATAAAGACATAACAAGGTGAAGCTAACAAAATTTAAATGGAAAGAAAGTGTAACCACTTTCATTGATAAAGCAATATAAACTGCTCAGGACACGGACAGCATGTTTGCTCAGCGTTTCCTTCGCACCTTGGCTCTCTCCTAAGCTCTGACTGTGGGTCCCTGCAGCTAACAATAGCTGTCATAATGGCAGCAGCATTTAGTATTGTACGGGATTCTGCGTTGTTGGAAAACAAGATTGATGCTTTTCACAACGATCTACTCTAGTTTAATCTGAATTACCAGACTTGGAGCAAGAGTTAGCAAAATATTATAACCTGTGCTTTGAAGGTCAGGTTAGATGATAAAATAAGGCTTGGGAGCTAAAATCTCTGAAAGGAACCCTTGTCACCCTGATGTCAAAGGCAAAATAGTATTGATGTCAATGGAACTAGAAATTCAGTTTTGAATTTATTATTTCTCAGTTCTCTCTTCAAGGAGAATCAAGAATATCCTAAAGCATACCCACAGATATCTGTTAATATGACTAAAAACTATAAGGCACAATTCAGTGTAAGCAACACAAAATATTAAAATAATAATTTTATCATTATCTCAGAATTAAGAACTATGGGGAGCTAACAGTTATTTTTGGTGACTTATGAAGTGCCCAAAGATATGAAATATATTGGAGCAAAACCAGCTGATTCACAAGTATGTTTCAATTTTAGAGAATTTTATGGTTATGAACAAGACATTTTTCTGTCCATTTTGCTCTCCAGTGACTTGCTCCCATTATTACTTCATTGTCATGCTTTAAGTTAAAATACATGAAGTAAACTTCAGTGTTCATTCACTGCTTTTGAAGCCAATAAGACTGCTTGGAACAACTCAGGATAACCATATAGCAAGAGACTGTGACGCTGCTATAGTACTCACTCTTTCATGAATAGTAAATTACTCTAGCAAGTGTGTAAAGCAGACAGGCCCAGTTGCATAAGGCTCAGTGCAAGTTTTATGAACTGCAGAAAAGCATGATTAGTATGGGGGAAAAACATGTTTCACACTTTTATTATAAAGAACATGAGAATCTCACAGAAACTGCCAGAACAGATGTTCATAAATTGGGCCCTTAATCTACAGCACTTTCCAGGTTTTAAGCTATATACACTGGTCTGTAGAACATACTCCTCTCTTTTTAATATAATTCTTCTGTTTAGCTTTTTTAATAAATAAGTTTATGACTAGTAGTGTTGCCAGCTGTTCAATTGTGATTTACAGTCAGAGTCTGCTTTAATATATAGTGGCTTTTGTGGCTTACCCATATAGATTACATTTTAAGCTTCAAGATATCGCTATAAAGCAGCTGGAAAAAGTACTGGCTGTGCTCAGAAACCAGCATTATTGCCCTAGTGATCAACCATTTAAATAAGCAACTACATCAATAACTATTCATTTTTCTAAAAACTTTTTGGATATACCATTCCCAAAATAAAACTGCAACATTTATGGTGTAAGAGGAGGACTTCTTAATGTATGTACTTTAAAAGGTCAGCATAAAAAAATAATAATTAGACAATGTTTTATCTGGCAATACAGAGGTGTCTTTACAAAAACTATTCTTTATTCTTTCATTGCATGGTTTCCTTCCACTGTTTTCTTTGAGAAAACTTCAGAAATAAAAAAGCCTTCATTTCTAAAAAAACCTTTAAGTTCAAACCTCGAGTCCAGACATCTTCAGCAGTTGTTCCTGATAGATATTGGTAGCGTTATAGTAAGTTACACTTACTGCAGCAAAATAAGAACTAACAGAGTAAAGAATGTAATGAATAACTTCTAGAAAAATCCAGAACCTTTCTACATTATGGGCTTGTACTGCATATTTTACAACTCACTATACAGTGCCTTCTAGAAAATCATTACAGCACCATGAGTATTTACTGAATACTGCTCTGAAAGAACTATCAATACAGAAACATTTTTAACCTCACAGACTTGCAGCGTAACTGGAATAGGCTGCTTTTCCTCCCTTACTATTATCTGCAAGTACAGGGTAATGTTATTAAAACAAACTACCGCGACAATAGTCTTCAAATTGAACAATGGATCAAATCAAAAACTCTGCAGACTCCCTAACAGCTTAGTCCAATGACTGTAACACAGAACACAGTTGGACTAGTCCAGAATCATTAGTCAGAACCACTGGAGTTTTTCCTTCAACCGAAAAAAGCCCTTTCTGCTCAGAAAGCTTCTTTTTTCCATAGAAAACTAAATACCTAAAAAATTTCCAATCAATAAAACAGAGCAGTTTGTTTCAGAAATATCACTACAGTACCTAGTGGGAAGGTTTTTTTGTTTGTCTTATACGCTATTTTCTCATAAGCTTGGATTTGCAATTGGACTATATCCATGATGCATTACTGTCACAAAGCCCTATCAAACCTAAGAAAACGTGATGCACAGATGAGGTGTGGGGAAGGAGTGCAACCTTTAGAACGGGAAGAGAAGCACCGAAACTCCAGTTCCCATGAGGCACAGCAGTGGCATCTCCAGATCAAAATACTTCTCCATGTGGGCAGGAGAACATACAAATATTTTAGAAACAGTTCTGCTAAGCAGCCTGACGAACAACACCTACACGCTTGCTTTCTTCCTTCTGCAAGGCTAAAGCAGTGAGAATTTTCAAACAAATTTCCCCTGTAATTTGTAAAATGAATGTTTAGGAACGGAGGGTCTCTGCTCTTTTCTTTTGAAAATATCCAAGGAGCACTGTCTGCACAAATCTTAAACTACTTTTTCCAGTCTTCTTAATTGTAAATTATCTACCACAAAAATGTTTAACTTTAGAATGCACCATTTTGCAAAGTTGCCTTCAAAATACATGATTATATCCCAGTATTTTCCAAAAGCAAGTCTTTCTCAAAACATTTTACTATTCTGTGTGTTCAAAGCAACTATTTAGATTGTAGCTTTTTTTGAATTTGTGTTTGTATAGCACCTGAAACAAAAAACAATGATCCTGGTGGGAGTTTTCAAATGCTACACACTATATAAATACAGGAATGCTTGGGAATGAATTCTCTAGTCTGAAAGTCAGAAAAAGGTATTGTTATTCCTCTTCATGTATATATATTTCAAAATAATAATGAGTATCACACATAATCAAACATATGAGATAATACTTTGTGAAAAAGAAAGACCACAAGGTAATCCAAAAGAACATTCTAATCTAGGCACTAGTCATGAAAACATCAGAGTAAACTTGGAGCAGCTCATATGAAGTCACTAGACTCACTCTAAATTTAATCTACATAACCAAGAGAAATTTTGATTAAAGTCAGTGATTCACAGCACTCTCTGCACTTAACAATTAGAAGAGTGCAGCAAGAGTGCAGTGAAAGGGCTCATTTTACAGTAAGTGTTAAAAATACTAATCAGCGGATGAGATGGGATGGTTTCTCCTTCTGTTCAGAGCAGAGTGTAAAGGGAAGAATGGATGGAATGAAATTAAACCCTCGCAAAGGGTTCAGCAAAAGTTAATTACTTGCTACTTATTTACAATTCCCTTGTCATATTAACTAAATACTCTAAGTCACATAATTAAACAAAGGAGACAAAACTTTTAAAGTACTATTACTGAATAAAATTTGAGTTAAAAATGCTAAAACATATCATGCAAATTTCATAAGGAACTCAAAGTCTTTCTGAAATAGAAACTGTATACCATGTACAGTAAGCTCTCTTCTGTTTAAAGTCCTTGTTTGAAATAAACAGATTAATTTCTAATTTACTATTCCTCATTACTGTATTCCACTTCTGTAAACAACACATTTCAGCAAACCTGAATTGATTTTTAACACTCTTTTTGGCGCTAGAGAAACTTAGCTCCCTCCTTTAAGAACAACATATTTTGAGGTTATCCTCCATATCACGAAGGCTGAAAGAACAAAGAGAGTGTTAATACCAACAATTCTGTCTGCCTTATTTAAACTAACTCACTTATCTCAGTGAGCTATTAAGGTTAGAGAAATATGATAATGGCATAGCACCATTACCAGCATCACCTACTATGGTAACACTTTCACAGTCTCATCACATGGAAGAATAATTGCACAGTAAATATCTGTTTTCAAATACTTTTTTTCCCTCCTAAAAAACTGACCTATAGAATAAATCAAAGCAGACAGCAGAAAGAAAGAGCAACTCATGTAGAAACTCATTTAAAAATACTATCTCATATTTTGGAACAATGTAGAACTCATAACCAGAGGTACCAACATCATGAATGCAAGAATATGCTTAAAGATCTGTCGAAAAAAAAATACATTTAGCAGAGTTTACATGTTCATACACTGAAAGGGGCATCATCAACTCTGAATGTCTCTTCTTATCGTATCAAGCATACAGAGCTATAATTATGCACAAAGCCTGAAACAGTACCATTAACTTCCCCTTCTCTTGCAAATCCCTGAGAGACTAAACAAGATGATGTCCTGACAATCGTACAATTTTAAAATATACCTAATACAATACATTCCCCATAATTCTTCATTTTTGAATCTGCGTGTGCTATACAACTAAAAGGCTGATTTGAACACTTTACTTACTTAATGGTCTTGTATTGTCTTTTGTTTCTAAAGGATCTAACGGCAAATTATTTTGCTAAATAGTAACAGCTGGATAATCCTACAATATTATCTTCTTGTCAAGAACTTCAAATTTTCTAAAATATTTTCAGGACAATATATCAGCATTTTTTTTTCCACACTACAAACTGCTTTTAATCATATTAACAGTGGTTCTCCCTTATACTTATGCTCCATATTAACATAGGTCATCCTTCATCCTCTAAGATGAGATTAAATAATTACCAGTTATTTCATAATGTTCTTACATTTTTTGGCTTATTGAAATGGAGGTGCACATCTCCATTCTCTAAACGGAGAAAGCTTAAGTTTTCCCTGCTTATCAGGAAATGAACTTTAATGCTTTCTGCCTGTAGTAAGCATAGTAATAAACATAATTCAGTTGGTGTGTACATTTTAGATGAAATTACTTTGCACACATAAATACTGTATAAATGTTACTACATGTTATTAGTCTGACTCAAAAGTGTAACAAAAAGATTAGTTTACTGACTTATCCAGTTCTTAAATAGAAAATAATGCTACAATAGCACTTGTCTCTTTTTCCACTTTGTCCAAAAGACTAATACTAATGCCCTATTCACACTTGAACATTGGTTATCCTCTATCATCAACTTCCTTCAATAATAATATATGAGAATATATTTTCACAGTAGCTAATGGAGACATTCCTACAAATCAATGTGCTGCAGTGATACAGAAATAAAAGCTTATTTCACTGTAATGATGCTTCCAGACTTCCCTCAAGTCAGGTGGTTACTTGCAGTTAATGATCTGTGACATACCACACAAGTAGTCCTAAAAAGACTTATTATCCACTGCATGTGCAACAATATTTGCTTTATGGATGGCTAAATGAATGAAGACATTCAATGTAACTGTAAAAGTGAAATCAAAAGAAAACTTACAAGTAACGTGTTTTCTTTGAGTAAAAGAGCTGTGAACATTTTCCATTAATACTTAACCTTTTGCTGGAGCAGTGCAACCACATATAATGCTTGAATCCATAAAGCCCAAGAGCTGCTCAGGGTTAACACTGATTAACTGCCCCCAATCAAATGTTATAACTTTTAAAAATTTCAGAGCGCTTCACTCCACTAGTGAAATCAAACTGTATTTATATCATATGGCAAAGATAGGGGTGGGACACCTTGCAAAGAAAAAAATGTCATGTCTTAAAAACAGGTATTTTTTTCTATCCAATAAAATAGATACAAAAATTGTTCTTTTTTAAAAAATTATCTATTTTATGCTGCACTAACTATTCCATTAGTATACTAACAAAAAGAACAGCAGATTAACTTAAAATAAGCTACACTCCAACAGAACAATATCTCCCATGACTCTCAGACTGTGCAGACACTCACACATTTTCTGTTTATAATTTTTTTCATTTACTAGACTCAGCTTTTGTCCACCATATGTCCACCATAGATTAACTATTCCCTTAGGTACAATTAAGGGCTTTCCATTTGTTGTAAGAAGACCTAAGTATGAAGGACGCAGCCAGAAAAAACATTTCTACCTAAACCAAAAACAGAAGCACATTCAGCCTGAACTATGGTTTATGCAGCATCTTTTTTTATTAGACATATGTCTACATTGCTAAATAAACTACAGACAAAATCCATGGAAACAGTAAGAGATCTCTCAGCATTTCATTTGTGTATTATTATAAAAATAGGATACATATACTGTTCTAACCTTTGTATTTAAACGGTTTACTTCTATTTCCATTTTTCACTGACATCTTTACAGATTTCTCTGAATTTAAGCATAACTGTTACTGACTGTGGATATATTATTTACTGGCACTTCTGCCACACTGGCATTTGAGTTCCAGCTACAGTAACAATATTCTACTAGTTCTTTGAACTTGGTCTCTTTTGCAGGCAAGACTTACATGCACAAATAAAAAAGGGAAGAGCAACCTCAAGATTTTAAGTGCTAGAAGGAGAAGAAACCAAGTTATTCATGCTAACTAAAATAAGAAAGCATAACATAATAATAGTTTATCAGTTGGATTAGTCCTCTCTTTTTAGACTACCCTCACTTCCTTGTTAAAGCAACATATGACTATAATTAGAATATATTACATTCAGCAAACAGTTTACACAATATTACTCCTAACCTGCCCAGGTTCAAATGAGTGGAAATTCATTCACTTCAATGGAATTACATCTGTTTACATCAGGGTTCTGTTCAGCTGTACAAATCTCAAACTCAGACAACTGGTATAACAGCAAATTTGTATCTCTTGTATATAAATTTATAAACTATTCAGCCTAAACACTGCGACTAAATTCTGTACTGCAGCAGAATGCAACTCAAATAGCAGACTCACTACTAGCTAATTCAATCCGTGCTGAACATCAGAAATGGATCTAAATGCCAACAGGGCCCCAAAAGATGATAATGATCATTATGTGTTTTGACACAGACAAAAAAAGATTTTTGACAAAAAAAGATTTCTCCATTCTACTCTGTTCTTCGTTAGCACTCTGACACAGATGACTTGGCTTTTCAGAGACACCAAAATCCATCAGGTATACATGCTCCAGTAACGGCGGCATCACTAGAAGAAAATCAAGATAATCTAAAATCTGCTTCTAACCTGCTGATTTAGCAGTTGCTGTCTCCACTCTGACTCCCCACCTCAGAGATCATTTTATGAAGGGTTCTGAAAGAAGACCATGAGTAAAACTTGGGCTGATTTGCAAGCAGTGAAACAGATACATTTACCACAGCAGGTAACAGAGAGATGTGGGGCAGAATGCAGCATATATGTCCAGATGCTTGTGATATATCTTATCAGGTGCTCTCCCTTCTCAGCCCATGGAATATTCCTAAGTAAATAATACAGCACTGCAAAGACCCTTCCACATACCCCATTTCTTTTGTCCTGCACAAGCTTCCATAAGCTCAGCTACCTTCTGAAGAACCACACTTGTGGCTCAGGCTCCATTTACCTTACCTCTGTGTGGCACATATCACACTTCAGTAGATTTGCCCAAATGGCAATTCAACTGAGATAATTAAATAGATCACTTTGGCAGTGCTGGTAGTCAGCAATGCCTTTGCTTCCACTATTAATATTATGCTTAGCATGACTTAGGATCAAAGTTTCACAAGACAGACATTTTCTCAGACAAGCAAGATAATTTTATGACTCAAAAATACGCATGTTTTTAAAAAGCTCCCATCCCTAAAGTAATACAGAACACATTCAGACATTGGGTTGGAAATATATTACTATTGTGAATAAAAGATCATTTCCACTGTCATTTTTTATTTCATTAATTTAAACATCTTCTTATAAATAGTAAATAAAAGTTAACTGATGGAACTTCTGATTTGATGGAAGAAAGAAAATAATACATAGGACTATATTTTCTATTAATCTTGCAAATTTGTTGAAACAAACATTCTATACATATTTTAAAACAGGGTAACATTCTACATTTATTCAAATGAGTAGGTAAATTGACCGTAGCACAGGACAAGGTTCTCTTTTTAAGGGAGTCTCTACATGTAAGTAGTTTACCCTCCAGTCCCAGGAGCATGTGGAGGCTCAGGTGACTGGTCCTGCTGTCAGGCATATAGGATCTATAGTTTAATCAGGCAAAAGACTCAAAGGAACAGAGTTTTTGCATGAGCTGCTCTACACTTGTTTTAATTACAGGTGAAGGTCCTAACAAGTGTAAGAGCATAGGAAACAAGAACAGAACACAGCTAGGGGAGGGCAAGAGGGACAAGGGAGTGAATGTGTAGTCCTGAACTTTAATAAACCAGAGTCTTGAACAGAGTATTATTGAGGAAGCATTCCTAGTACAAATGGGGAGGCTAAGTAGCTAGGATGGTAATGCAGTCCAAAAGTAGACTGGATAGGTCCTATTAAAGGCCAGATCCACATTAGTACACAGTACATTAAATGTTCATTCATATGTGCGCTGGAAAATGTTTCTTTCTGTGGTCAGATAAGATAGCTAAAAAGATTTAACATTGTATGTAAATGTAAGTTAAAGGGTACACTAAAATGTAACCTTTAAACTTCACAATATAACAGCATATCACTTCCTGTTCAGAGATAGCACTCCAAGATCAATTAATCACAGCTAAGACGAACAAATGGTCAACATTCTTAATTAGTGTTGATGCACTCTCCTCTGTGCCCTCATCTGTCATGAAGACTGTTTAAAAATCTGAGTTATTAGTCTTTATTGAGGAGTGGATCTGGTTAATATCTCTAAGAATAGAAATCATTCATCCATCCACTATACACTGGTACCTGATAATTCCTACCCCCTATATAAGTTACAGATAACCACCGCCCTGAGACCATCTAGGTAGCTATAAATCAAAAAGAGTGTAGCTCCCATGCAACCTGGGTTAATTTTTGTTTACAATATATCCACTGAAAACGCTGGTAGGACACTTGAGTCTGGTTACAGATTAGTGCAGAGGAAAATACACAAAGAACTAGTCCAGGCAGAAAGGAACGAAACACTTCCGTCATATAAAACACAGTAAAACCTCTCTAATTCACACAAATGACCAGACAACCCATTGCAAATTACAGAAATTCAAATCAATACCAAAAGTTTAAGCAAAGATCCTAAGTGCACAAAATATACTTCATTCATTTGATAACTAGAGCTTACTTTATACTACGCAATATTACATATCAAAGTATTCGACAGTACAATATCTATAAAGTTTTAGTTTACTACACTGAAACTCCAAAGCATTTTTCATTGTTGACAACAAAGCTTAGACCATTATTTCTGGTGCAACTGAAGTGGTATATAGCAACATATAAATAAGCATATTTCAAATATACTTTGTATCAAATAAGATTAAAATACTGGAAAGTAAGTTACAGAATAATTATAAGGAAAGTTAAATTTAAGACTCAGCACTAAATTTTAGGATTTAATCTCATGATTTATTAATTTAAAAAAGAAACATTCTAAATTAGGTCTTATGATTCTATATATTGTTTACTGAATGTGCACACATGCACACACACACACAAAAGTATGGAAAAATTGTGATTTAACTGAGAATAGGACAAGTGCAGGAAGCAGGTCTGGGCAAGATCTTGGCTCAAGTCAGTCTCCTACTCTGACAGAATCAGTTGGTCAAGCTGTAGAAAAAGATGTAAGGAAGCAAAGAAGTAAGAAAGAATGAAAAATAAAACTAAGCACACAGGAGGACAAATAGCCATCTTAAAAAAAATATTCCTTTCACAAAGGAGGATGCAACTCTAAAGCTCTCATGCTTTCCCAATTGTTTTACCAATTTAGTCCCTCCTTTTATCTACTCCAGAAGCAAATAAAGTAGCTTTGTATGTATAAATTTCCTTAATTACATATCATTTGATCAGTAAATTTTAGTCTGTTACAATCACAACAGGACATTTTAATAAGCTGCCATCACTCTAAAGTTAATTATCACCCTTTTAGCAGACATACAGGGGCTTGCTGAGTTCATACTTCTAATCCATTGCAATGCAAATTAAAAGTAAAAGTTAGTGCTGATTCATTTAAATCACAACTGAACAGCACAATTTCTTCAAGTTTGGTAGAATACTGAAGAACTTCCTCCAAACTTGACAAATTTAACAGTTGTGATGATTATAAATTGATGTAACAAAACACTAATAAATCATGCATTTTTATAGCCAATTTAACACCTAGTACATATCGTTTACTGTTATACTTGAAGCAATTTATGTTTTCAATCACAAAATTACCTGAGGAAATTATTTACATTTGCTGTAATTCATGTGTACAGTCTTCCATATTTGATAATGAAGAAATACATATTTCTTATTGTTTTCTTCCAAGCTTTTTTTTAACCATAGTTTTGTTCCTACTTCTAGAGCACTGTAACGAGATCCCATCTGTGTTCACCCTGAAACTGGGAAAAAACCTCTTTTGTTTCAGGTAATATTAGTAAGTGAAAAATCTGACAAATGGGAGCATAACCCCAAGCTAAGTAGACTTAAAAGAGCAGCACTAATTTTAGGCCAAGAGTTTCAAAATGGATGGTTTCTGGTAGGCTCATAAATTCTTATCCAGATATCTAAATATAGGCCCAATTTTCAAAAGTAATGAAGTGTCATGAATGAAAATAACAGCATTTTTGCTTTTTTTTTTTTGCTTTTTTTTTTTTAAACTTTTATCAGAAAGAAAGTTAGAGTAACCTGACTGTGGATACAAAAGTTTCTAGTCTTTCAGTGAACATATTTGGATATTTTTCTAAAAGACATGCTATAGCTCAAAAACCAAGTACAGATCTCAGACGGAAACTACTGACTGAAAGTATCTGCCCTATATCATGCACGAGGTCAAACAAGTTTATGAAATGGCTTTTCGTGGCTTGAAACCTCTTGCTTTTACATTCTGCACAAGCATCTTACCACTTACTGACTAAAGATGTTGACCTATTCTGAACACAGTGATCCCATCTGAAAAAGTTGTTAGCAGTGGTAGCTTTATCCTTCATAATATGCAAGAATCAACATAGTGCTTCTCTGTAAGCACTTACCTTGTTTTCTATTTATGTTACAGTAGGAGCCTGACTATAGTAACCTCTCACAGGCCATTAAAGCATTGAGATGGAAGCCCCGCCCCGGATGTTCTTCTCCTATTATAAAGTCCAGAAAAGCAATGAATTTCTAAAAGCTTAATTTTTATCATGCTGAAATAAAAATAAAGCAAAAGAATGACCACTGTAAGCAACATCCCCTATGCGCCTTCTTTTGAGAAACACCAAGCAGCTCATGATGTGTGCAACAGCAACAAATGTCTGTAGGATCACATGAAAGCAATAGTTTGCTTTTCTTCTTCACATACAGCTTCTGAAGGAAAACCAGGCAGCAAGTAAACTGTTCCTTCAGATACCTTTTTCATGCAACAAAAGCCTTTTCCATATATCAGTCTTCTATCTGGAAACTCACCCATACTCTATATGCAGATGCTCCTGAAGAAATACTTGGATTTTAAAGAATTGCATGCAAGCATATGAGGAAAAAAAACCCGTGTACTTAATGTATATAACAGAGATAAAACATTCTCTTTTAACTGCAAATGGAAACCAGTGCCTGGTTTTCTGCCTATATGGTGTCATTCCAGCAGAAGAAATTACTTATGTGTATCCTACTGTAAATACTTCATAAGATTTGCAGAATTCCAGTTAGCAAGTCCAATTTGGGGGTAAAATATAAATCAGTGAAAAATATTTTTCATTTGAATTTCAACAGAATCTGTATTATTGGCTCTGGTGTGCTACAGTACAACACAGTCTATGTTATACTTTCAGAAGTGCTATTTATATATTGTAACTCTAAGAGCTTCTCTGTTTTCTTCCCAGAAAAAAGTAGTCTTTCATAATTAATATCATAAAAAATTGTAACACTGCAGTAGCAACACTACAGTTAACCATTCTGAATTAAAGTGTTGTCTCTATAATATTTTTAAATGCTTTTAAACAATACTACCTTTCTAGATAAGGTCTTTTCTCAGATTTGTCCATGATGTGGACATTGTGACTGAGGCCCTAAATATGTGAGAAAGTAAAAAAAAAAAAAAAAAAAAAAAAAAAAGTGATTTCTTGTTCAAATAAATTCAAATGCTAATTGTTAAAAAATGCTTCCATCACTTAACTCCATTTCTAAAGTTGCTTTATGTTACTCCTATGACCTTCAATAGAAAAAGGTTAAGAGACTTGGAATCAAGACCTCAGATATCCTCAGATGAGGATTCTTCTGGAAGATTTATTAATTGGAAATGAGGGAATTTGGTATTCAGCTAATTAGAGAACTAACAGGGGATGGCTGTTTAAGGTGGTATATTAGGGTGATCAGGAGTAAACAAAAGCATTACATCATACTCACATGGATAAAAACAGGACAGGTGAAAAAAATCCCACAAGAACAACATGGAATAAGGATACTCATGCATAAAATTACTGTCATGCAAAAAAAAAAAAAAAAAAAAACTAATAGAAAGCTCAAAATATTATACCTAATGCCAAATAAGAGATATCAATTATTTAATTGGTTTTAATTATTTGCAAAAATACTGGCATGCAAAAAAAATTAGAAAACTCATATTATCTCTAATGTTAAATAATAGATACCATTAGTTAATTTACCAGTCTCTATCCAGCAGAGATACATAGTTGTTCTCCTTGATATACAGAACCACACAATATACCGCTCACTGGACAGAGGAAGGATTCCCACTTCTCCATTCTAGATGCATGCCACAGATATATTCAGAAACAATAACAAATTTAAACTCGGGTGAGAGAGATCCTCTCCATTCCTGTGTGCTGCTCTCCAAGTAAGAAAACAGAGACAGACAGGCTGCGTCCCAAACAGAGCATGCTCCAGCAAGTCCCTCAACCTGGCTGCCCAGAAACTAGAACCCTTAGGTGCACCCAAATATGTCATCTAAACATGGCCATCATAGGCTTAATACACAAAACACAGATACACAAATCAGTTTCCTTTTGCTAAAGATATATGTCCTGTGATATTTCTTTAAATACCCACAGTATTCCAATTAATATTTAAAAATGAATAGCTTACTTTTATTTCCAACCAAGGCCACAAGTGGCTGTGTTTCCGATTCTTCATTCACTTTTTTTACCACATTATACCAGTCTTCTAAATTTTCAAAGCTCTGGCAGTTCGTGATATCATAAACCAAGAGAATACCCTAAAGGAAAGATATATTTAAAATGTGACAGGTTATAAAATATTGTTAAACAGTAAAATGATTAGATTATTATTATAAACAGGGTTTTACAAACAATGGCATTTTACCTTTCGAGGAATAATTAAACAGGAGTCAGCATAAGCTTCTGTAGTAAACATACTTTACATAGAACAGAGAGAAATATTGTAGTATTTCAAATTCAGATGCTAACTGAATTACAAAGGGAGAAAAAAAACAGCAATTCACAAAAGAGCACATTTAGTTATACTACAAATATTCCAAACTGCATATGCTTTGTGAAAAATCAAAAAAAGCACTTCATACTAATAGGAAGATAAAAATCACACTGGAGAAGGACTTCTATTTTAGCTAGCTTTGTTTGCAGTCTGTAGCTTACAGTCCCCTCTTTGGAAAAAAAAGAGAAAAGTAAGAAATGTATGACTGAATTGTTTTTCATATTGCCTGATTGTTGCTTCTCTGCTCTCCTTTGGGAGGTGAAAGGCCAGCTCCCTCCTTTTTATGTTGTACTGCATTCAACTATACCATAAGAACTAAATATCTTGTAATTGAGGAATACAGTCAGAACTGGCTTCTGTTGTTCTTGTTCTCATGGAGTTCACATCTAAAAATACATATATATATATCCCTGGAACTACACACTGTCCCAAACATTAGGTTTTCATGAATAATCTAAAGAAACAGTATGATGGATACAAAATCAGCTGATTCAATAGCTCAGTGTCAAGTGAAAAGATTTTTTCAAAGGTTTGTCTGGTATACTTGATAGTTTCATGATTGCCTCAGATCATGAAACAGTGCATGCTTATTAGATTAATTTCACAGATGACGACAAACTGGTAAAGACTGCAAGAGTATTTGAGGAGAGTTTAGATTATAAGATGATCTTGCCAAATGGGAGAAACAATCTAAAAATAATAGGATGCAATTCAATAAGTACCAGGACAAGTTCAAAGGAAGCAATAATCAACTGCACAAGGATAGGAAACATCTGGCTTTGTAGCAGGTTCTATAGCAAAGGATCAAGGAGTTAGAGTAGACCACAGCTGAACACAAGTCAAACTTACTTTGTAGCAAAAAAAGGCAAATATCAGACTGGAATGAAACATCCCAGGTGATATATTGCATCCAGCTTTGGGCACTGGTTGTCTAGAAAAAGGTAGACTAGAAGAGAACAGTAACAATATCAGAGGTTTAGAAGGCATAACTGACATGTGAAAATTGAAAAAACTGGACCATTTCAACAAACACAAGACTGATGGCAGGCACGATGCTGCTGTTAAAAATGTCAAGCGAAGGTAACAGAAGTTCTAATTTTATATGCTTTTATACTCAGTTTGCAGATGACACTGAATTAGGAGGAGCAGTCAATATGCTCGATGGCAGGGCTTGCCATTCAGAGGTACCTAGACACACCGAAAGAATGGGCCGACAGGAACTTTATGACATTCAGCAAGGACAAATGCAAAGTCCTGCAGCTGGGAAGGAAAACACAGCACATACTGCAGGGGACTGACTGGCTGGGGAGAAGCTGAAAGTGACCTGAGGGTCTTGGCAGGCAGCAAGCCAAATGCAAGCCAGCAGTGTTCCCTGGCAGCAATGAAAGCCAACAGTATCCTGAGCTATACTAGCAGGAGCACAGCCACATATTGAGAGAAGTGATTATCCCCCTCTACTAAGCACTACCTAGAGCATACCTAGAATAAGGCATCCCATCTTAGCTCCCCCCCGCAATACACAAAAGACATTGATAAACTGGAACAAGTTCAGCGGAGGACCACCAAGATGGTCAGAGCACTTGTCCTGTGAGGCGAAGCTGAAGGAACTCTGCTTGTTCAGCATGGAGAAGAGATGGTTTTGGGGGACCAAATAGCAGCCCTCCCATACCCACAAGGAAGCTATTGAGGAGATGGAGCTCTTTACAGCATTGCATGGCAGAAGGATGAAATGCAATGAGCATAAGTCAGAACAAGAGACATTCAGACTGGAAATAAGGAAAAACTTCTTCACCATGAGGAGAATCAAGCAGTGTAACAGGCTGCCCAGAGAGGTTGTAGAGTCTCTGTTCTTATAGATGTTCAAGAACAGACTGGATAAAGCCCTGAGCAACCTGGTGTGATCTCACAGTTGACCCTGCTTTGAGCAAGAGATTGGACTAGAAGCCTCAGGAGGTCCCTTCCAACCTGAATCTTCCTATTATTCTGTGATCAAGGAGACAAGCAGCAATAGGATTAATTCACAGAGAGAAGATTATAGAAAGAAGAGTACATATTAGAGAAAACATGTAAACAGTAAGAATAGTGAAGCTCTGAAATATACCTTTGGTGGTGGCAGAATTCCCAAAACTGAAGGATTTTTCAAAGTTGATAAACATGAAATAGAAATTATGCAGGTATAGCTTCAGAAGAGGGGAACAGATCCTACTGAGATCTCTTCAGTTTCTATTTCCCTATGACTGCAACACAAATCCATCTCTCACTTCAATGTCATCAACTTCTTGGCAAAATGAGCTTCTTGTTCCTTAAAACAATTATGTCTACTACTTTCCGAGGAACAGTCTTCATTAGTTCCTCCAAGGAAATTAAGACTTATGACACCCACTTCCTCTTCCCTTGCTCTCTTCCTCCTTTACTTCAGTTATCGAATCTAATATTAAACACTCACTACCCTCTTCCAATTTTTCTACCCTTATTCCTTAATATCTTGTGTCTCACTTAACTTCTCCTGACCATTTTTATAACCATCCAAATGCCTGTCCGTGTATTTTTTTGTCTAATATAAGCCTTGTTCCAGGAAGGACATATGGATAATGCTATGAGATATTCAGTGAGGAAGACAACGCTGGAGCTGAAGGTTAGGTATTGTAAAGACTAAAAGAACAGACATAAGGCTGAAAGTTGTAAATGAGAAAGGGCACATGGCATGCTTCTTTCAGCAGTGGTCCAGCCCATTCACCAGCTTGCAGAAAAGCACAGCAAACCAGCTTGCAGAAGGCAGAGAAAACTTCAGTGCTGAAGATGCTTTAAAGTTTAATCAGAGTCAGATGAAAGATAAAGTTAATAGAATTCAAGACACTTAATGCTGGCCAACTCTCTCTACTATCTCTTCAAAGTGCTACCCTGCTACAGATCCTCTAGCCAAGTGCAGCCCACCTACACCTTCAGAAGAAAGAGCTTTCCTGGTGGCGCTGTCATGAAATAAATTATTGAACAAAGCCTGGAACTAGGGCTCACCCAACTTCCTTTTTGTGCCCTGCTGCTTGATCTAAAACACCGCCTTTAAAGTATATTCTTTTCTTGATCATTCTCTTTTACAGTCTTCTAAATTACTTCTTCTATTTACAAAACTGAAATACTTGAACCCTAGCTTATGTCATTTTGCATCTCAGACCTGTTTTCTTCTGATCTCTGTATTATACTATTGTTCTAAGTTACCTTTCCTGATTTTTCTCTCCCCGTACCATTTTCTGCTCATGAACTCAGAGACTGTTCCCAAACTGTTAGATCCCCCAACTACTTCTTTAATAAGGGATCAGTCAGGTGCCAATACCTACACCATGAAATTTTTGTAAAGTTGAACAAAACCAGATGTAAATACTGTCATCTCTTGAACATTACTTCAATTCATGCTCAAGATAACTGCAACAATAGCCATGATTTCATGCGAGATTGCATAATTGCAATAAGAGTATACTATGTCTGCTTCACCAATGGGTTACTCAAGTTTTATGTCAGACCAATCCATCCAAGTAGGGCAAAGCTGGCAGGTATAACATCTTAGAGATACAAAAAAGGGCAGCCTGGCATCTGGGTCAGAGAAAAACTATTGCTTAGATTTTGACACAACAGCACTCTAAGAAGCTTACTGTGATGCGGATAATTAATGAAGAACTATCCATAACTCCATAGTTAAAATTTATTTCTCCTTTTTTTATTTAAAGTAGAAACTCCATCTTTGCTTTCACCAAAAATATATCATATTTTCAACAAACTTACAGTCTATTGAGTACAGAATGAGTGGAAAGCATAAAACCTGTTATTTCTCCATTATGCATGAGGAATTAAGGCAGAAAATTAACACTGGCCTTGTAACACAGAAGTAGCACATTTCCCTGCCATGAAAAATGTTTGAAACATATGGAGGACAACATGCTGAGAACAGTATGTTAATTCTCTAGTCTCCAGCAATGTGGCAAATATTCCCTGCTTGCATAATTGCACTCTAGTAATAGAGATATTTTGCCTACATTACTGCATATGTGAGTGCTTTTTGTTTCTGAATTATAAAATATTTTCAAATATAGGCCACTGGAAACTGAGAATACTGCAGAAATGATTTGCTGGTCTCTAGAGAAGGTACGGTCTGCAGAACTCTTATTCTATTAACAAGCCAATTTATGAGGTAGCATATGCCAGCTCTTAAGTATACTTTAAACTAGATATGTGGATAGGGGCAGCAATTACAACTAAGAGATGGGCGTGGTTCTGAAATATATTTCCCATACAAACAGCAGCACTGCTACTATACAGCAGTACTGCAATTATGGAAGTGTCATAACAATATTCAACCAAGTAATATATTCACACTAGACAGTCAATATTTAAAAGGTGTCAAGTTTATACTAAGGTTTGTCACAATAAAAAAAAGCTACAAAAAACACTAATTAAGTGCACATGTAGTTTTAGCCTCCAGGTTTATCCTTAGCTGGCCCCATCCAGTAACTGACTTTAGTATGAAGGAACTAAACTGATTTTACAGTTTCTTAATATTCATAAAATATTTTAGACCTAAATTCTAAAGATTAAGGTTTTCTAGACAGAAAATATTCATTTTAGCAAAGAGTAACTTCCTTATGATACCTCGCTCATCTGCAGATAGGCTATCTTTACAGGAAAAGAAACAGTTCACAGTCTACATATACTTAACCACTGTTGTCTTTGGTGAGGCTGAAGATATAGTCACTTAATTGTATGCAATTCAGTTGCCATGACTTAATGAGTTATGGTCTATTAGCTCAGCTGTGGTCACTGACTGTACAATTACTCTTAGCCTCCCACAATTCTGAAATAAATGTGTCAAGTGAATTGCAATTTCTCCAACTGCAACCACACAAGCAAATTAAGTGGGTACTCATCCTCAAGTCCCACACTTGTTTCTTAAAACATAACATAGGAAGCCTCAGTCAAAAAAATGTCACCTTAGCAGTAACTTAACCAAAAGTTATATCCTCAAGATATCCTCATTCAGGTCTGATTCAAAGAGTAGGGAACCTCCGGTGGCAAGTTTTGCAACATATAGACAGATTCACTCCTTAATTCCACCTGGTATCCTGATCACATTTCAACAGAGATCAAATAGACTGTAGACTTGCTATCAAGATAACATTTTCAGTTGTAGATTCTCAAAACTTCCAAGTCCAGCTGGTCTATTGTTTTATAAGTAGGTCTACCATACATGTAGATTTCTGAGCACAAAACCAAGAATTTGGCCATTAGTGATTTCTGAATCTCCAGATGATCAGCGAGATGAAGAACAGCAACTCCAGTCTGGCTATGGACACCTGCAAATACTGGATAAAAGCATCATGCATACTGTAGGCATATTGCATGATATTCTACAGATGTACTTTAAGATTTAGATTTAGACAATACACGCAGATCAACTCAAAACTTCTGCAGTAGATCCAGATCATCTGCTCTACATGTATATAGCCTGTGTACATTACAAATAAGATTCTTAAAATACCAGTTGTACCCCAGGTACCACACACCATAGGTACACATACTACTTTCCTAGAAACTGTACAAAAACATGACAACTCCACTTAAGGACCGCAGTGATATGAGTAGACTTCTTTATCTAATCTCTTACTTTTATTATCATAATTCAAGCTGGAAGGGACTCCCCCATCCAGATCATCCATCTCTATCACAAGGTTATTCTGTCCCAGCTTCAGGACTTTGCATTTGCCTTCACTGAACTTCCTGAGGCTTCTGTCAGCCCATTCCCTTAGTCTGTCACAGTCTCTTTCAGTGGCAGCACTACACTCCAGCATACTTACCATTCCCACCCAGTTAGGTGTAATCTGCAAACTTGCAATATGTTTTGTTCCATTGTTCAAATCAAAGACATGAAATAGGACTGACCACTAAGGAATACCACTCATAACCAGGCACTCATTACCAGGTAAGTAAGCCATTGAGCTATGGACCACTTCCCCTTAAGTCCAACTGTCAATCTAGTTTTTCAACCACTCATCCAGTATACATCTCCCCAGTTTGTCTGCAAGAATACTATGGGAGATGATGACAAAAGACTTGTTAAAGTCAAGGTAAACACAGAGCCAGTCACCTCCTCACATAACACAATCTGGTTGGTTAGGCACAATTTACTCTTGATAAAAGCCAGCCTTGCCGGCTCTTCTCAACCATGCTTTTGCCATTTTGCTGCCCATTCACAGATTTTTTTTTCCTATGTATTTAAAAAGATTTTTCCTTCTAAATACTCCTACTTGCACTATTTTACCTTTCCTCCTTTTCTTCCACAAAGCTACAGATGCTCAACATGAAATAAGCTTCAGCCTGGAAACAAACCGAATACAGTGCCTTTCAGAATTATTCACAGTGTTTTTCATAAATAGATGAAGATAAGGATAGTTTTATCTGTCTTTAAGAGATGCTGTTACAAAACTAACACAAAAGTGTATTCAAAGTTGAGGATAAAAAGCCTATTACAGACATTGGTATTATATGACAACAAGGGGAGGGAGAAGAGCCACTAGTTCATTAAAAAAAAAAGGGGGGGGGGGTAATAATAGAGGGTGGGAGGAGGTTAAAGAGGAGACTGGATGTAGGTTCTTTTGTCGATTTGCTCAAAATGACTAAAAAATCAGATTACTGTAACTTTAGGCTTACTGATATGAACCTACCTTGGAGCACTGGTATGAACTTTTTGACCTACTATTGTTGATAAGAAACTCCTAAATTTATCACCAAATGCAATGCAGAAAAACTTAATAGCTTTTTACTTCTTTCATAGAGTTTACTTTGTGCATATGGCAACAATTTGTGATTAATCAAATTTCCTCTGTCATGGAAGCCAGTTTCTCCTGTTGTTTGGTAGATCTTTCACAGGGCAGCAAAATACTTTTTAATAAAAACGGTTGAAAACATTTAGGTATATTTTGAAAGTGCCAAATGTGAAATTGACAAGTTTGTCTTTATGCTGTCAATTAATAAATCCTAATCCCTAACTAGCCATTCCTGCTCTATACTTATAAGTTTCTATCCAATACAAGTTTTAGGATCCCGTATTTCTCCTGCTTAAAGTAATGGAAAACATACCCACACACAGATATACACTTGTTTTCTTTTCAGATATATCTATGAAGTGTATTATGCCTACTGTTCTCATTATAAACTCCAAATTAAAGAACAGAGTACATCTTATGATCATTCATGTTAAAAAGTTTGGCATACAGTACATCATCCCAAACCATCTCATAGCTCAATATACTGTTATAATATTTATCTCATACTTAATCCTACCATTCACTTTAAGTCACTTAGTTAACCTCTAGATAAAATTGTCATTGGATAGGAGTTCTGCAAAAATATTTAGCTACCTGGTTGCCTCCTTTTGTTTGCCCTCTTATAACACCAACTGCACATATGAGTTTAATGGTGTAGGATTGCTCTTAATTTCCTCCTTCTACTTCTTCCCCCCGGGAGGCATCTGCTCTCAAAGCAGCCACTATATCTACCACACGGATATCCAAATAGCTTTTACTATTTACTATGATTGCTTTTCTCAACTCAAGACACAAAGCACGGAAACATACATCTGTTTCAAGAGTTGTTAGGATCTACAAACGAGCACCTTTACTTTGCTTTTTAAAATCAGCTCAAAAAAATTAACTACACCCCATATTAAGAGTTGTATATTACTATCAATTAAGTTTAGGTTAAGCAGATATTCAACACTGAGATCTACAAAAAAAAATAGCCTTCAAGATAAGTATAATTTTGAGAGCAAAGTTCCAATGAATTCTATCTCGTTACTTAGATAAAATTATCATCATTTATACTGTACCTGAGCTCCATAGATATATTTATCCAGCATCTTGCCTCCTATTGTTTGACCTCCTATGTCCCACACTTGAAGAGTAACATTCAAATTTCCTGGAGGGAGGGAGGGGAGGGGGGAAAAAAGATACGGATGTTTTCTTTGACATTATTAACCTGGAAATTTAGATACAAATAAAATTAAAGATATATTATCACAGCTGGTAATACAGCTTTAGCATATCAACAGAAATAGCTTTTTACAAGTATACAACAAATAGTAACTATATCTAAACACAAAGACTACTAAAGCATTTGGAAAAAAAGTCACCTGCATCCAGCTATGATCACTAAGATGCAATAAAACTGTAGATAAAGAACCCAGTATAGTTATTTCAGAGAAGATGATTAGAATTGCATAAAGCATAACATTGCTAACTAGAAATTATACAGCATATTTTACAGAAGGAAAGTTGTATAGCACAATGTTAACTATTGTCTTTAGTTTCTATTAATATCAACCTAATATTTCACATTAATATCAACCACATATTTCATTCTCTGTGTCTTTTTTTTTATTCTCCTTACAAATGTAGAAGCAGGAAAAAAGCACAGAGTAAAATTTTGGCAGTGATGCTCTTAGCATTACTATAAAGTTACAGAATTATAAAGTTGACAGATTAGAATGAAATGCTCACACCAGTTTACTTTCTGTAGCAGCTATGGCTTTCAGGCAAACTATGACTCTTATTTCTTCCTCCCACCAACCTGTGCAAAGCAGGCAACCAAGTTTGACTTGATTTACATAATTTCATCCTCCAAAAATTTATTTCTAAATCAAGAATAGATCTTCTTTTCAATGTAAATCTCTAAACAGTCTTCAAAACAGATATTAAAGCTATATTTAAACTATTATTAACAGATAGTATTTCAAAAACATAATAAAAAAAAAAAATCAGTGTAACTCCTGTAGGATATTTAATAACCTACAAGTCATACATATTCTGCAAGCTAGCAACACAGAGACCCACAGACCAAACACATGCACACAGCCACCTATGTCACCACATCCCTACAAACATATCAGAAAGTATCATTTGACTCATTTTGCATGGGCAAAACTGTTTTCAAAACTATACTGATTACCTGGAAGCACCAGAGTCTAACACAGTAGAGCCTGATGAAAATTTTCCTAACCCGTATACAACTCACAGGTTAATAACAGTTCTCTGTACTTACCAAAAAAAAAAAAAAAAAGTATTTTATTCCTAGATAAATACACTATATATACACATCAGTCAAAAAACTCCATATCACAACATTCAAGAGACGAGTGAAACAGAACAAAATATTAACTATGGGTTGCTAAGAAAGATTTGCTCTTAAATCAATCTATTTTATGTTATGAACAACCTTACTTTACACAATGTGATCTGTTCAGCCATCAATTTATAACCAACTGCCTTGTGCATTGCAGTTATGCAAGTGAGTGTGCTCCATGGAAATATATGCTGGCAGTCAATGAATATAAATAATAAATCACAACTATACAGCTGAATATGTGCTACTTGTGGTATTAAATATAACCACATTGCATTTTTATGATGCATCTTGTTTTATTCACGTTAGAAGTGCTTATTCCTAAATTGGTATTTTGGTCTCAAATACATGGGGATGAAACGAGATAATCTATTCAGAATACTTTTTAAGCTAAATTAAGTTTTATCAAATATTAAAGAATTCTAAACAGAGTTTAGTAAACACATCATAAACACTCCAGTAAATTTAACCTCTCACAGAACAAGAAGTTTATTTGTTTTGACAATGAATCCACTATTTATTAATTGATTCTTTTAAAGCTTAGAACATAAGTGACTGCAAACAACGCAGGTAAGTCTTCCACTAAGAAGACTATAAACCATCTAGTATGAATAAGCTCATGAATGCACTCTGCATTCTGAAATGCCCATGCTTCTTCAGTGGGTAAACAAACTAAATATACTCAAAAGCCCACCATGCTGCAGTATCCTACATCTAACTTGTTTGTATGCATTCTACAGGAAGTTTTCATACCAGCTAGGCAGAAACAAGCTTTATAAACATTATAGCTTTCAAATCCAACATTTTTCAGATGCCTAATTTTGTGTTAAAATTTTTTAATAAGTCTCTCACTTCTTCCCCACTCCCTCCCCCAGGGTAGTGATCATGCACAACATACTGGGCTTAGTATCTGGATAAACATATAAAATTACCTGAGAAACTTTATTACAGGAGGTTAAACAATCTAACAGTGGCTCCTCATGTTAAAATTTGTGATTATTAATTACTTACTTTCTTCTACTAACGCGAGAAGAAAAAGGCAGAAAAAAAGCTGGTAGGTTCATTTAAGCTTAAATGACTTAATTAAGATGTCAGTAGCTAGTGAAAATCATGCTGATCATTCGGGGGGGGGGGACTTTTTTGCCATTTTCTTTGGGGGGGGGCGGAGGGGGGAATGATGCTAGGATTACTCTGACAGAAGGAAAAAACCCAGACAATTTGTCTAATAAATATTTAATTAACAACTATGATAGTAAACCATGAAGCTGTATTTTCTGCAAAAAGTCTCAAATCCTCTATTTGGTGACAGATTTAGAAGAAAAATGAACTGGAGAACATTATTAAAACAAGAAGTACCTATGCTTGAAATAACACAGTTCTTAGAAACAAAGTTAGCATACCAATAAACAATAATTGAAGAATCCCAGAAAAACAGTGTTCAATACACTGATAAGGAATGAGAAAATGTAAGCACTTCTTTACTCTGTAGGCAACACATACAAGCGAGAAGTTAAAATAAGCGCGGAAACACTGTGCAGGTATCTGGATTGTTTCTGGCCTGAGCTGAAGCCACTGGGCCAATTCAACAGTGACCCTGTAAAAGTATGCTTGGTACATTGGTTAACCTTACTCAAACTGACTGCTGCACAGTCAGTCAAGATAGAACTAAAAACACATGACTGCCTGCTTCTTGTACTGCAGACTTAAAAAAAAAAAATCCTTTTCACAGAAGAACCCTGTTTACTCAACTGCACCCACAACCTTCCTAAAAGTATTTTGACTATGGCTCTTAAGAACCACTGTCAGCCCAACCTCTGAATAACAGATACACTATTTTAAACAGTGAAGACTGCACAGTGGTTGCATCCAGACTATACAACATACAGTATCACAAAATATACTGAAACTGATTTGTTCAAAGTATTTTTTTCAAATACAAACTGCATGAAGATAATTTGTAAGCAGCTGAACACTAAAAGTCATATTGTTCACAATTAAATTAGTCAAAGGACTTACTGTTTGTATTAAACCGTATTGTTTCACCATGTAAAATATTGGTTTTTTTCCCACGGTAAAACTGTATCAGTTACTAAAATATCTGAAGACAAATAGAGCTTTAATGAAAAAAATAAAATAAAACCAGTACTTTATTTTACAAGTTCAAACATACTTCTAATGTATGTCCTAATGTAAACTTCGATGCAATTCTAAAAATTTTAACTTCTGAAATGTTTGCTTACATTTAAAAGAAAAAAACAATTTGAAATACTGTAATAAAGTTATCTGCCAATTCTCCTACTAAACAATAGAAATCAAGGCTATTTTTTCTACTGATACACACATCATGATTTCTGTTCATGGATTAACCTTTCCAGTAAACATAGCAACTTTGCAAACCCAGTACTAATCAAGAAATCAGAAAAATCCATTTACTTAAGTAGTGCTTTCCATTCCAGTACTTCGGAGCTTTACCTCTCACCACCCTTCTTGTTCTCTTCCTTCCCTCTCACTACCCACCACCACCAGTCCAACTTTCCCAAAAAACACAAGTCTATTCACCCAAATGTATATACAGGCATACGCAAAGACATAATGAGAATCCATAGGAAAAAAAAAAAAAGCTTCTTCCTGGATATGAACACACTGCATGAATGTTATTATTTTGTTAATGATAAATGAGGAAAATAGATGCACAGACTTTTTTGTTGTTTTAGGGCTATTTTCATCTATATTCTGATTTTGCCACAAAACAAACTAGAACAGAATAAAATATGAATGGGTCAGAAGTTGATCAAAGTTTTCCAAATTTTCTACGCAACAAGAATATTTAGAATCCCAATAATGTATTAACAGCTTCTGTATGTTTAACAGCTGGAAAAAAACCTTGCAAAAATACAAGTGCTCAGCATGCACACTGCATGATTTGTGTACACATTTCACTTTCAAATACTGCTGTAAGTGTTCTACATACTGATATTTTTAAGAGGAAGAAGCAGAACAATAAAAAATTATTATGGTTTTATGGAGAAATAAGCACTGAAATTTGGTATTTTCTCTCTCACCAGATACAAAAGATACAGTGGAATGTCCAAGTCAAAAAACAGAATAATCTTTTCAGAGTCTTCCTGCATTTGGTTTCACTTAATAAAAAATGTAAACATAATCAAGAAATTAATAATATCAACTTAATAAAGTAAGTTCAAAAACTTAGCATATTTTCTTAAGACTTCAGGTTATAGCTAAAACATTTAATTTCTGGTTTTGCATCCCCCCCTCCCCCAAAAGATAGAACTTGCATCTACTTTTATCAAATCTCACTACAACTTTAATAATTAAACATGTTTTCCAGCTCTGGTTTCTGAAACCAGAATAAACTGCTTTAATGAAATACTTTCATGCTTACAAATTGAGCAACCATGAAATACTTTCATGCTTACAAATTGAGCAACCACGGATCAGTGAAAAAAATCTCACTTTAAACTCCCAATTGCTCAGAAACAAACTTCTAGCAGCAGCTATTCTTTTTTAATTATTTCTTTGCATTTTCCATGCAGTGTGCCGCAACTGGCATCTAAATAGTTTCTTTGCCGTCGTGAAATGAAACATCTTGAATGCTCAAACTGTATTTTTATGAGTGCCGAGGGACCCTAAATTTTAGTGGTCTATTAAATGCCAGCAATTTCATGCTGCCTTGCATAAAACAGCATTCACATATTAGTGCACTGCGATTCCATAGCTACATTATCCTTCTCCACACAACCTAAATGCCAGTTGTGTATTTTATTTAAAAATTTTGTTTCTTTCAAAAAGCACCTATTTTTTCAATGAATATATTTAAAGTTCTATTTCTTTGTTATATGTTACATTACCCATGCGGACACACAGTATGCTTAAAAATTACGAATATAGCTAACACCGCTCTTACTTGAATTCAGTGTTTTACTAAAGTACTTAAAGATAAAAGTTGCAAATGTATAACCCTTTGTCACCTGGTAAGAACATACTAAGAAAATTTTCTCTTAATAACCTAATTTACTTTGTCATAAAAAGCACTGTAGTAAGCTTATTTAGTGTACTTTACTTTGAAGACTAAGTTTTTGCAAGTCTTATTGTTGCCCAACATTTCAGTGATAGATTCTTTATTCTCTTACCTGGCAATGTTATCCTTTTCAAGAAGAAGTCCAGTCCTACAGTTTGTTTGTACTGTTTTCCAAAAGTTTCTTGGGCAAAACGTGTGGCTAAGGATGTCTAGAACAGAATAGTATCAAATTAAGTTGACATTTTAAAAGGCTAAAAACTTGATATGAAACCAAAAGTATGTAATATAGTTAGGCACTTTTTAAATCAATGCATGCTGATAGTGTTTGTGGATTTGTATTGACAAGCATTCCAGCCAGCTTCAACATAATAAAAGGAGGTGGCAAAAGCTACTAATGTATGCACATTACATTTCCATTTCAAAGACATGTTTCCATTACATTTCAAAGACAGTGTGATATTCAAATTACAGAATATTACACAGATTTGAATGAAATACCATCAGTATGCTCCACCTGACACAAATCTAAATGACACTATCCATACCTGAAGAGCTTACTATTTTTAAAAAGTGCTCATTTCCAAAATAAGGTCCCATCCCTGGTACAGAACACCACGATCCCAAAGCAACATTCTGTGAGGGAACAGACATCTGCACAGTGCAGAGTCCCACAGGGGCTCCAAAGTGTTGCAGTATTCCTGCCACTGTACATGAAAGTTTCAGGATCAGGGACTACATGAAGTCTAAGATGGGAACAAAGCCTGCAAACATTTGTACACAGAAAAGAGACTGAACTGATGCTAAGAACGTACATTTGCAAAACCATTCCTCTAAAAACAATTTTGGAAATTTATTTCTTAAATTTGTATTTTGTGGCTTTATGAAAGTAGACCAATACACCATTGGCCTAATAAAGAATATCAGCTTTTACCGCAGAACACTACTTTTACTACTACCACTAAGAGGATGCACAACTAATTTACATAAAGTAATGAAGCATGGTATTTCAGTTCTTTCACTAGCAATTTAATCTCTCCATGAAAGGCAAAAAAAAAAAAAAAAGCAAAAAAAAAAAAAGCTCCACAATTTAAGGTTAAAAGAGACAAAGAGAAGTGCAATTACAAACTCTCTGTACTGTTTATATTGTCTAAAAAATAAAATACATTAAGTGTGAATGCCATGTAGCTAAACATGTATCCTACACTAAATTAGAGGCATACACTTACAAATCTCTTATTAACATCACATCTGAAAATATGAAAACAAAGTAATAGTAAAAATAAAACCTAACTAAGTTTATTTATTCAGGAAAAAAAAAATAACAACTTCACAAAACCTCCATGCTGCCCAAGAAAATTCAAAATTAGCAAAAAGGAGTTTTTCATCAACTTTCAGTTCATCAAGACCTGAAGAGGTAAGTCACGTCAACGGTTATTAGAAAATGCTGTTAGAGCACATTTAGTTAAAAATGCTATAGTAAAATAATGCCAGTAGTTCTGAAAAGTGAGAATAGGCAAGTTCTATTAATAGAACTGCTATAACAGAGATCTAAATGATGCTAGTAATATGTCAAGTGTCATTGTAATATGTCTGTGTACTTACACAGAATAAAAATGCAACTTACTCTTTTTCTGCATGAAAACATGACCACCAGAGCTCCAGCATTAAAGCTCTAGTATGAATAGGCAAACATTTATTCAAACATAAAATTACCTGTGAAGTAAATAACACAAGATTTACTGTTTTCTTGCTTGTATCACATTTGTGTTCCTATCACTGTCACATAATAACAGGTATTTTCAGACGAGAACATACGTTTAGGAAGTAAACCAAAAATCAGTTAAAGACTATGGCAACATTTTCATTTCCTTCATTGAACTCAAGCCCTGAGGGGATTAAAAATAAATAAATAAATAAATAAATGAAAAAGCATGTAAACTAGAAATAGCACGAGTATGCTTATATATTTATATCACTGTGGAAAGGCTGAGAACCACACAGCATGAATCATAAGAAGATTTTTCTAGCTGTAGCTATGTGACTGTAATACTAATGACATATAAATAAAATTCAATACAAACTTGGCCTGTAACACTAAAAAGTCAGTATCACTGACTTTTTCCATCTCAATAGTTAGAACTTCAGGATTATAAAGACATTATTTTAAAACCGTCATGACCCTAAATGATGTAGATAAGAATAACAACATTGCAGAAATACACTTTATAGTCTTTTCTTTGCAATTTTCCTTTTCATTAAAGTAACTAGCATCCAGAGTACAAATTAAAATATCATCTGACTATATCATAGTATTCTATATTCTCCAACACATTAATTTAGATCCCCATTAAATAAGCAACCACTCCCTTCTTGTTTTAAGGGCTCAGTAAATATTAGCTTTATCACTCTGTGACACTTAATATTCCCTGAAGGCTTCTAGGGGTGTTAGTAAAAATAAACAACATACATTCAATTAACAGCCAACCAATAAGAGCAACAAGTGATCAACAGCACGGCAAAGTTCTCTTAAATAGTTTTCTCTACTGCTCTCCTGAACGCAAATTTATAGCAGAAAATCATTGACCAACTCCTTTTTAATTTTTTTTCTAGTGAATGTTAGTGCTCATGAAAGGTGTTGGATTACCAGACTGGAGTCCTCTATTTATTCACAGAACAAGCATTTATCCACAAAATACTAAGAGCAACAGTTCAAACTCCTCCACAACAGGAAATGGAGAAGTTATCCCAATGCATATTCAGGCACTTTTACAATGCAAATTCTCCCTTCAATCCTGAAATTGTTCTCTACCATGCTTCCCATAGAAGATTCTGCACAACAGTTTTGCTTGTAAAGCTATGATGGGTAGGATCAATGTTAAAAAGTAATAAAAGTTAAGTAATGGCTTAATGCAACTCTAGCTTTAAAAATAAATAAATGATCACCAACTGTTTTGAAGATCATTCTCAATTCATAAAGTTTCAGTCAGTAATCTAGCGATCAGCGGATAACATAATTTCAACAAGGCCTTGTTCCTTGACATGTCTACTAAGACAACCAGAGTACCAACTGTCAGAGTAGACTTTCCATTAGACCTAATTTGATATTCAAGCATTTGTTTTAAAAGCTTTAAAGCGCTTATATGCTCTTCCAAATAGCAATACATTTTTGAATCTTGGTCTTGCAAACCCCCTCTTTTAAGACAAAAAAAGTTCATTGGGTACTAACAAACAGCAATCAAGACAGCAGTGAAACATGTACAAAACACTGTGTTCTAACTATAAAGGGATACTTGGGGGGGTGTTTTGGAGATAAACAAAGATGCAATTAAACTCAAGGATGAGGCAAGAAAGAATTTCTTGCTTATATTTTTCAGTGTTATCAACCCACTGTATAAACTTTGCTGACAAGCTATTCCTAAATGACTATATAAGTAAATAGAAAAAGAAAGCAAAAATATTTATGAAATAATAGCAGACAAGTCACAAAGCACAAGTAACGACAGCCAGCTCTGACACTTTTTACTCACCAGGATAATGTGGGAACTCATAGAGAAAACCCTGCCAAAGACAGTTCTTTGAGTAAAATACCACAGAAGAAAGCTTTCAGAAAGGGATGCCAAAGCATAATACCATAGTTATAAAAATGAGAAAATACAGCTAAAGTCAATGCACATAGCACAAAAGGACATAGTCCTGAAGCCACAAGTTTCCATCCATGTACCAACTTCACCAATCTATTGAGAATTCATTACCACTTTCCAAAAAAGCAACATGCATCTGTCCCTTCTCTCACTCCCTTCTAAAATGCCAAGGCCATTCTCTAAGCACAGCAACATTGACCCTTCAATCATGAGCTATCCCTACTAGCAAAAAACTTAAGACAGACAAAATGAAAAGAAATGCTACCTAAACGAAGGAAATGCAATAACTATTATAAAAAGCATAACTGCTCAACGCAGAGAACTTCTCACTGAGAACAGACTAGCTTTATGGTGCAGGGGGGAGGAAAGCTATACAGCTATCTGATAAAAAAAAAAAAAAAGATCATATTTTGAAAACAAAGGAAATAGTTTTATCATATGAAGCTAATATATTTCCATTCCACTTCTACTTACCGAAAAAGAGGAAGTTATCAAGACTGAAATTAGACATTAATCTATGAAGAAATATTCACATAGGCCAATCTGCACAGAACACCTAAGACAGTTTCCCATTTACAAGACTAAACAATGGCAACAATTAGTAAACATTTCTAAAGATTTTGAGACCAAGTGTAACAAGAAGATCCAGGATTAGCATACTGTTTAAAAAAAAATGGTATCCTCAAAAATCCTAAAGGAAGTGGCCCCACTCAGCTATTACAGCTTGTGTATCAATTTCCACAAACTCCCACACCAGGTTGGGCACTATATATATCATTTTCAACATCTGATGGCAGGAGGAGAAGGCAAAGGCAAGGTGTTCCAGCTACCCTACTTTACTTTCCAGTTGCAATGGGCAGCAGAAAGACAGAACTGCAACTGCTTTTCTCCTTCCGCATGTCTATTTTTCAGGACCTCCTTGCCTGTGAATAGCTCCAAGATTTACTTTCAGAGATCCAAAGTCGTTTTTTTTCAACACTAGCAAATCATAATGGTTCCAGTTCAAATCAACATCGCCATATACTTTAATAAGACAACCTCTGTATAGCAAGAGCAGAAATACATGGATTATAACATAATTTTTTCAATCCATACTAGTACTGCTGATTTATTGTAATAAAAAACATCTTGGCTCAGGAAGAGTGGGGCAAGAAAGCTGATTTAAGACCTACATACACACAGTAGCCTTATGCATGTATGTTCCTTCTAGTAATCAATATTCAGGAAAAAAAAATACTATTAATAATAGCTGCTTATTTTTGTCTCACACTGTCCCCATGTTCAATTTCAGATTTCTTTGCAGATTGCTTTCCTATTTTTTGTCTACTTTAATAAGAAAACAATACTAGAAAAGGATTTAAATAACATAGCTCATCTTCCTTAATTTTTCTTTTTCAACAGCTTATTTCATGACTCTATCTCACTGTAATACTCTTTCAGACTCTGTCCCACACTCCTCTCATGCTTTCTTCCCTGTCAACTCTCCTCCCCTTAGACCTTACTCTAGCAGTGCTTATTCCTTCCCTTAAAACTCTAAGTATCCAATTATTCATTCAGCCACCAAAGAACAAATGAATAGAAGTACAACATCTGTCCCTTGCCTCATGAACAGAGCAATTCCTAGCCAGTGGAAACATAAACATTGTCCTCAGCTTGAAATTAGGCTGATTTGTTTTTAAACTGCTACCAACAGTTCCACAGGACCTGAATCATATTGCTTCTAAATAACGTGTGATATTGGACAAGGAAAATAAATGCAAGTTATCATCTTCGGTCAGCTGACACAAGGACATTACTTTTCTGAAGAACAGAAGACCAGACAGCTCTTGATAGCCAAGAGGGAGGGTATTAAAAGGAAAAAGCTATGGAACTAAGTCAAATGTGGAAATTTCACACTGAACACGAGATGCAGTATTTCAGAGGTATCTCCCACTATACCCTACATTCCTCCTGTCCAGCAATTCTGGTGACAGAGGAAGAGAAAAAACAAAGCTTCCACAGTAAATGAGAGGCTAAGTATGCATGTGTGTAAAGACTAGGTGTGAAACAGATGTGAGGGAGGCTAGAGTTGAAAACGTATAGACATACACGTTTCAACAAGCAAGCAGAATGAGACCAACAGGGGAGAGAAACCTCAGTGATTTAGTCCTTAGAGGTGCTCTTATCCCTCCCACACCAAAACCCAATCACTTCTTTATTTCTACCAGATTTTACTACAGATCTGGTATTACAACTGTTTGCTGCTAGGCCAGAAGGATGGCTGGAAGAAGCCTCTATTACAGCATCATCTAGGGGGGATAAGAGGAAAAGCAGCCCACCATAACAAAACTGCTGCTTATGCAAAATAAGCTATACTTGAATCACAGGATTCCTAGACCCAGCAGGAGATTCAGTGAATGGCAGCTCCCATGTGAGAGGTAGAAACCAGAAGGAATATACATCAAAACTCAAGAATGCTTGAAAATCCATATTTGGTGAGAGGTCTTGCCACAAGGTGCTGAACAGCAGTAGCGAAAAGGATTCCTCATTTTGAATGAAAAACTCCTCGGGAAAGTTACCCATGAAAGCAGCACTCCAACTGTCAATCCTGTGCATTCATTATGCTCTCATCACATAGTCACTCAGAATTGTCCATCTACTCTCTCACATGAAAGCAGTATCACTTTAGGCTGCATTTAGAATCATTAGAGTCAGAAACAACTTTTTGTTTTAACATAAAATTCTTTAAAAGTAAGTGAACAAAGTCACACACATACTTTCACTAAGAGTTTACTTTTATTAATGTCAGGCAATTTTTTAAGCCACCTCTAAGAATATTTCTAGTTTTCACCTGAAAGTAAGTAAAGCAGACCTCCTGTCTCTCCGCATTTTCAAAAGTTAGTGACAAATGAAAAGCTGCATTCTTAAAGTATATGATAAAATTAATATTTTCAGATGCACCTCACAAAAGGATTCAAACTACATATAGCAACAGGTAAATTGTTAACACGTGTCTAGTAAAGATCAATGATTATTTCCATAGATAGCAAAGTGGTCTCCGTTTTGCCTTATTTTGTCTATATTTGCCCAAATTTCCCAGTATCTTTGAAAAAGGTAAGTATGAACTGCACTCACGGACTAGTAAACTGTAGTTTATGAACAGTACTTAACTACATTGATTTCATATAGAAAAAAAGATACTCCTAAAAAAAAATCGCAAACCAAGACTAGATTAACCCGAAAGTGTCTTTCCAAACCCTGAAACAGTAACTCGCATAAATGTAAACTGTTTTATCCATCTCAGTACATTATTAACTCTGAAACCTAAATGAAAAGACAACGTGAAGATCAACGTAAGCAACCCTTGCACCGCTCGTTGTTTTGGCGGGAACAACTAATTCACGTGCTCGCCCCTGATCCCAACCCCTTCCCGTGCCTTTGCAGGCACTAGGGACTTCGGGCTGTTTTGGCAACCCCAGTGCTGCAATTATGCATTGCCAGTACCAAGTCCGCAGCGCACTAAGGCACGGGTATCAGCAGGAAACTCACTGCCAAGCAGTACCATATTAACTACGCTGTCAGCCGCTCATTTTATCAAGAAACTCATGAAAAATGGATTAAACTAGTATATGTCTATTTGCTGGCTTAGGGGTCACCTCATCGAGGGCTACGAGGCTACGGAAACGCTGTTAGAGGGTTTCGCTGCCGAGCGCCGGGGCAGCCCCGGCCGAGGCTCCTTCGGGGCAGACACAAGTGGCCCCGCGGCTACGCTCCCCGGCGAGGAGCCCGCATCTGCATGCGGACCCGGAGCGGCAGGGACCCGTCCCGGGCCTCCGCTGCGCCCGCGCCCCACGCGCGCGGGGGAAGGCCACGGAGAAGGCGCAGCGCGGGGCGGCGGGAGCGGAAGCGTCCGCCGGGGTCCATCACGGCGCCTGGTATCGCGACAGCGCCACAGACTCGAAGCGCTGCGGGCTGCTCCCTCCTCAGCGGGCAGGGAGGGCGGCCGGAGAGTGAGGGGGGGGGGAGGGCACCGCGGCGGCGGAGGGGAGCGGGGCGCTGCCGGGGGCCGGCACTGACCTTGCCAGAGGTGCCGTCCCCCAACAACGCTAGCTTGAGCTGGCGGTCCGAACTCTCCTCCTCCTCCGAGTCCGACATGGTCCCTACGCCCTCGGCAGGGAAGGAGAAGAGGCGGAGGGCAGGCGGGATGGACGGGACGCGGGAGCGCGGAGGGGATGGGGAAAAAGAGCGAGTACCGCGGTCACGGAGCTGGCAGCGGCGCACAGGCCGGAGCCGCCATCTTCCTCCAGCGCGCCTGCCGTCGCTAAGGCCCGCTCGAGACGAAACCAACGAGAGACCGGAGGGGAGGGGAGAGGGTAGCTCGAGGGCGGGAGCTAGAGCAAGAAGCCCAACACTCGCTCCGCGAGCACGCAGGGGGCACCCGCTACGCCCCCATTTCCCTCCTCCAGCGGGCGGGCGAATGGTTTAGCCCGGCTCGCCAATACGAGCGGCGGTGGTCGAGCCCCCGATTGACGCCCCGCGCGGTAACTAAGCAACGTAGAGGTCAGGGGTCGCAGAGGCGGTGGTGGAATGAGCGCCACCTCTGGCGAGGGGAGGCGGTGGCGGGTGGGGGCGTGGACATTGCCTGGGGGCGTGGACATTGCCTTGGTCACGCCTCCCAGGGCCTGAATCCCGCCTGAAGCGCCCCCCGGCGGGGCGGGGCCGGGGCGGCCGGTGGGCGGGGCGCCTCCTCCCCCCCGGGGTAGGTGAGGGAGAGAGGCGCCGGCGGTGGCCTCGCCCGCGCAGCGGAAGGCCGCGCCTGCCCCCCTCCCCCCCCCCGCCCGCCCGCGGCGGAGCGCCATGGCGGCGGCGCCGCGCCGCGCCTGGCCGTCCCGGGGCGGCTCCCGGGCTCGCGTGGTCCGTGAGCGGCACGGAGAAGGGGCTGGACGATGCGGTGCTCGCGTCTGCTGCGGGTCCCCCCGAGCCCCGCTCGCCGGAGAGCGCGCTCAGAAATAAATCCAGCTCCAGCGTGCCCACGCCTTGCAGGGTGCAAAAGCACTTGTCTCTCAAAATCGTTCCCTTGCCTTCCGCTAAACACTTAGCTTGATTTATATCTTCAAAAGTTTTGGAGACTGTTGTGTTTAATTCTGATTAGTGGCCTGGTACAGGCAGTCCTGGAAACCTGAAGGCTGTTCTGTGTTGTTTACTTATTGCATGTCATAAGGAATAATGAAAAGTCTTTTCCCAAGAGATTACTGCTCATGAATAAATGAAATACTGCCTTCCAAGCTAGTGTCCATGTATTTATTGTCTTGAGCAATCTGTATCGTCTAGTAGCCTACATAGTTTTGGTTGAATAGTTCATACAGTATCACAAAATCCTGCATTAATCTAATTACACTTCTCTTTCACAGCCTTGCTGTGCAAAATTCCCAGACGATTTAGCAGCCACAGCCTTGAAAACTTTTTCTTGGCTTTCTTTTTATTTGTAAGGAGCTACAGGTGCCCAAGGAGGTTAGTTGAAAAGCACTGAATTGAGACTAAATCGGGGTCACTACCTACCAGTGCAGTTCCACCCATAATGCCATACAGAGATAAGCTAGGTTAGTTCAAATCAGTGATCACATTATTTCATACTGTCCTGCTTATCCTCCAGTGTCCTCAGTCATGTTGTTAACCTACAGGCCTTCAGACAAAGGGGATCTGCTGACAGGTGCAGACTGTGTGAAGTGTCACACCTAGTCCAGTCTCTTTTCCCTTTTTACCATAATGAGTCGCATCTCAGTCTTGACAGCTGTTTGTCTAACCTTCTCCTAAAGACCACCAGATAGACTTCACAATTTTCCTAGGCAATCTATTAAGAATTTTTCTATCCTTACAGATAAACAGTAAGAAACCCTTTCTAAATACCCCAACTGAATTTTAAACTATTATTTTATTATGCACAGTGACATAGAGAACAGTTTATAACCTCCTCTTTACAGCAGTCTTTCACATATTTGAAAACTGTTAGCATGTCTTCACTCAGTCTTCTCCTCTGTAGACTAAACAACTCTTCTTCTTTCAGTCTTTCCCCGAGTTGTCTTTTCTAGGCTTCTGATTATTCTTGTTGCTCTCCTTTGGCCCTTCTCCACTTTCTTGAAGTGTTGTGCCAAAAGCTGGATACAGTACTTTGGTTGAGGCCTTATGAGTACCGAGCAGAGTGGAAGTATTACTTCATGTGTCTTGCATACAGAACTCCTGTTTATATATCCCAGTATGATGTTTGCTTTCTTCACGGTATGACATTGCTGACTCATACTGTTTCTGATTAAAAAAAAAAAACACTCTGAATCCTCTTTTGCAGAGCTGTTATCAGCACTTCATATACTTAAGGTTTTATTCCTATTTAAATCTAGTGCTTTGTACATGCCCCCATTGATTTTCATCCTATTTTTCTGGCTATTTATTCAATTTGCCAATATAATTTTATGTATTATTTAAAAATATTTTTATTTACCGTCCTTCAAAGTGCATACAATCCCTCCCAATGTGGTTATATCTGCAACTTGAATAATCATATTTTTTAGTCCAAAGTCATGAATAAAAATATCCAATAGTACCAGATCTCTGCAAGGCCTCATTAGACACATCCTTCCGATATGACAAGAAATAACAATTCTTTGGGCATGATTTACATGACAATTTGAACAAAAGAGGCAACTAAAACTGTTTTAAGTATATATGTGCTTTAATGGTTGCAATATCAAACTAAGAATATTTAAAACAACTTTGTATAACATCTGAAGAGAAATCATTCCTCTCTCAGTCGGGTCTTCCTCCTTGGAAAACACGTCAGAAGTTTCCAATCTTACAAATACACAATTTTACTCAGTCCTCAATGGGCTCAAGAATATTCCTTATTCCAAAAAGCTGCTTATGTATTCAAGTGTTTGCAGAATGGAGGCCAAATGCTTTCCCAATAACATTCTCCAAAAAAGGGCAGACGAGACCTTAATTTCTAATGTGAAACCAGAGACACGTTTGATAAGTTCTTTATACTTCACAATCAATTAAAACATTTACTCATCAACTGTTTTCCATTTCAAAACATCTTTTAGCCTAATTATACTATAATTTCTACTAACTAGGAACTTTGGCAAGATCCACATCTGAATAGGATTCAAGCAGCTCCCCTTAGAAGGAAGAGCCACTGGAACAAACATGGAATTTCCTTTAAGATTTCTGAAGTACTGTTGTACAATTAGCATTAAGCATTTAAAACTTCCACATCTCTCACCTGGGCAGAGACATATCCGATAAATCATTTAAAATGTTAAAGGAACTAGTAAATTTTTATCTATGCTGATTCCACCTCAATCACCTTAGAAGAGGAAGAACAAAAAAGATGAATTCAAGTTTCCCAGTTAAGTTACCGACAGCTCACGAAGAAAGAGGGCTCCACTCCCCCCCCCCATCACTTAGAATACCTGCTAAAAAACAGTACTCTCATAGCATAGGTTAGCAAGTAAAAATATACACACGCTTCTAATCCTTCATTACTTACACATTTTTGCACCAGGAGAGCAGCTTAAAACTTCTGCTTTTCGAGGACCGCAGTTGGTTCGGGGAAACCTTCCCACCACCGCCCGGCCAAGCCCAGCCCGTGCGAGGCCGCCGCCGCCTCGCCGCTGGCCTGGCCTCGCCCCAACCGTCGGGGAGCTCGCTCGCGGCAAAGAAAAGCTTTCCGCCCACAGGAGAGGCCGCGGGCTGTGAACAAGGGAGGGCGGCTGGCCGCGAATTCAAACCCCGCGGAGTCGGTGAGGGCAGGTGGCAGGCAGGCCGGCCGCGGCGCCGCGCCGCTCCCGGCGCGGCGGCCCCTTTAAGGCGGAGAAGGCGCGCAGTCCGCGCGCGGCGCGACCGTTGCGCGGGGAGGGCGGTGTCCCCGCTCCCCTCAGGGGCGGCGGGAAAGGGGCAGCATTAACACAAATTCCAGAGAAATAAAAACTCCCCAAAGCCCACGGGGACAAGCGTGGAGTGTGGCGAGAGGAAAGTGTGAGAGGGGGACGGAGAGAGTGTGCAAAAGCAGGAGGGTCAGACGGGAGGGCGTCGGGCATCTTCAGGCTAGGTGTGTTCTCATACTGAAGTACGAAATAGAAACGTCTGTATTATCACACATATTCCCAAACTTAAATTTCTTATTAGAACATTTTTTTCCTGCAGAAATCTGCTGTGCTTATTAAACAATTAGCCCATTCATCTAAGCAACGGACCAGTATAGAAAGAACTATTTTGTCTCAAAAGTAGCGCTTGCAGGCTTATATTGATTCTATGTTTCTCATCTATTTTCATAAGTACTTATATATTAAGACATAATTTTGGCAATATAAAAAATGCTTGATATGATTAAACAAGCATATTTACTATTGACCAGAAAGATCAATCAAAACGCATCCAAGAGACAGCATAGTCACACAACTCAACCCTCAAAAGCCTCCTTACGGTTACTAAGTACATGGAAGACAGTGATGTACTATAATCTTTTTTGCCCATATTAAAAATCACTGTAGAAGATTAAAGCTGCCCGGGAATATTAAAGCAATAACAAGCTTTAATTAAAAAAAAAAATCAGAGTGTTCATTACCGTTATATTCACTTTATCCTAGCTTAATGGAGTGGGCAATCAGGCTACAAATCTTTATGTATCTTTTTTGAGTGTTCAGCAAGCTCATTAGCACTGTATTGTGCTGATTTTATATGGAGCAGCTATGGATTGTTGTTATCGGCACGTCCCCTCTAGGGAGGTTTCCAAATTAAAATGTTTTTGTCAGCTTAGCATTTTAAAGGTAAAAAGGAAAATATGAAGCATGGTGAAAAGCACTGGAATTAACAAACTGAGCACACCGCAGTCAAAAGTTGGGGGGGGGGGTTCATTGCTGGCTCTGTGCCCATAATTTGAAACTCTTCTGTGTTTTTAGAATACTAAGAACAAATTCTACAAATTCTGTGCCCTTGAATAGAGTTTTCACTTAAAAATGCCCAGGTCACACAGTGCCACAGATAATAAATGTATATTGTTTAGTAGATATTTAGTCTTTTTATAATTGCTCTTTTGTTGTTCATTTTACTTTCTATATACTTTATATCAATTTCTTCATGAAGAAATTTCACTGACAATCCTGAAAATGTTTTCAATGAGGTGTGAAGCAGCAGTAATTTAAAAATTCCCAGTAACATGCTTCGACTTTCATTTAGGCTCTAAATAAGAAAGTAATTGTATCCCCATTCTCTGTCAAGTTTTGGCCTATAACTTGGTTTGTTAGTGGCAATCATTTCCTGTTATGAGCATTTGCTACTGAATTAAATCAACTTCTTTAGTACGGAAAACTAAAGAGCCAACTATGTCTATATCTAACTGAAGTACAGGGAGGGCAGATCTATATGACTTCTTCCCAATTCCATAACCCCATAATTCTTAGTGGATCAGTGGAGCCTTGCATATTTGAAATACTTTGCAGGAGCCTGTGGAAGGTTGCTGAGAAAAGCAAACCAAATGTCAGAAGGCTTAAACTTAGTCTACGTAAGTTTTCATTATCAGCTGAGGTCCTTTAAGAGTCTATAAGCTAGGACTGATTACTGCTATTCTAGGCCAGTACTAACTTCCACATAAGTGGAAGTGAGTGACTCCCCCACCAGTTCCCATCTTCTCTCCTAAAAGTTGATTTCCTATTTACAAGTATATACAAACAAAACAAAAATCATTACCTACACTTACTTACTATCTTACTAGCTGTAAGAATTCTTACTAGCTGTAAGAATCAATCATTTGTGTCATCCTTCCCTTTATTTGTTTTGTATATTTCTCCCAAGATCTGACAGCAGTATGTGTTAATCAAGTTGAATGAGATCAAACTCTGGACTAATAGATTCTGCAACCTTTTTGCCATCCTCATGTTGTCAGGAATGCAGAGTCTTCTGCTGGTGAGTCATCTGTGCTGTGAGCTTCAGTGCTTGATGGAAACAACACATTTCTCAGTTTGATTGACTGGGAACTGTGTCCTCTGTTATCAATACAAGCCATTCTTTTAACTTTTGTTCTGTCTTTTCTTCTTGTGCTTACAGAAACACATATTTCCTTTTGTACTTCATTCATATGAATCTTAATGTTTCTGTTTTAAGTCCCTACAGTTGGGAACCATAGACCCTTCTCTTCTTCAAAGTGGAAATTCCCATTATATCAGTTTGAACAAGGAGAGTGTTTCTTGAGAAGAAAAGCAAAGTTGTAGCAAAAAATGTGAAATGTGCATCAATAAAAACCTGTAACAGATCCACTTGTGGTTTTATGTTGGTCTTGCCACTCAGCTCTAAATCAGTGGAGAAAACAGCTGTTACTTTTCATTGCATTCAAGATTTGCAAATAAAAATGAACTGTTTCTTTTTCATCAGTATCATTTCTGATGTCTTTACCAGATCATCTTTTTTTCTGTGCTGTTTGATCACTGTGCCTTGAGTCAGACTTAGTCATTAATGCAGCTGAATGGAAATGGTAAATAATCATTTGTTTTTAATACATGTGAAAAACAGTTCCTACTTAAGTTGGAAATCCTTGCTTTTGGAAGAAAAGCATTCTTCTGTTTTGCTTCCTGCTAGCCTAAGGTCATTTAAGGAATAACCGCATTAAATGCTTGGTGATTACAGTGATGTAAATGTGTCTGGCCCAGATGCTGCAGTGAACAAGACTTTCCACACAAGAATATGGTTAAACTGAAGGCCACAGCTTTTATGAACTACACCTCATAATAAAACAGGGAAGAACCGCTAGCCAGCTTTTCCCCACAGTTTTTCTCTACCCAATAAATTAGGACCAGTGAGGTTCACCAAGCACAAGACTGTGGAAGCCAAGCTAAATGTTTAAGAGAAGGCTAACCTCATCCTCCCTCCCTCAAAAATGACCAAGGCATTTGGTCCCAAACAGCCCGTCTCTTCCTACTCTGTCTGTGCTGGAGAGAGAGGAGGAAAGTAGCTTTTTTCCTTTGTGTAAGATACTAAATTTTCTCTGCATTGTCAAAAGGGAAATAGCCAAATAACACCTGGCTAATATTTAAGACATCAACAGTAATTCTGGCCACAGATAACACGAAGAACTCACACTGGGAACTTGCTCTCCAGTTGTGTGAATGCATAAACAAGTCCTCGGGTCTTTCCATTAGCCAAATTTGCTAGTAAAACCACACCACATTTTCAGTGTGGTAAACATTTTTTCTCACTGTTGAAAGAAAGCACATTAGCCCACTCAGAGTAGAAAATCCAACAAGAGCCAGGCTAAATAACAACAACAGCTGTAACATTGAAAAAGAAAGAGGACGAGTCAAAAGGACTTTCAGAACTGGAAGTGATCTATAGCAGAGGCAACTTACATTCACACATGGTAGGCCTAACTTCTACTGAAAGAGTCTCATGGCTTTGAAATTATCCATCTGAACAACAGAGAATCATTGGGAGCTCCTGTTTCTTCTCTCCAATCCACAATTCTTGGGTCTCAAATCTATTTTTGTTAGAATAATGGAGGAAATTCTTTCTCACACTGCTGATCTGTTGCCGGTCTGGTCAAAAGCCAGGCCATGAAATTTTTCTTTCTTTTATAAAAAATAAGGAAAATAATTCTAGGATTATCTTCTAGGAATACAGGATTGCAAGGAATCACCTGAATCACTGCTGTCCTGCTGTAGTATTCCTGAAAGAAACAGCCAAGTTCCATCACAAAAGCAGAAAGGTCATTTTGCCTCTGCTACTCTTGCTGGAAGCTTGTTCCAGAGCCTAATGGTTTGACTCCAGAACCTGAGCTAGTGGCTACAAATTAAATACTAGGCTAAATTTCTTCATGAAATCTTTATATCCATTTACTCAGTGCTTAAATTGTCTTAGCTTAAACAGCTCTTCCTGTCTTTGGTGCTTATTTCCATGCTGTAGCTTTAGCAGTCTTGTCCTCTTCAAGCTTTAATTTTGCTAGTCTAAACAAACCACAGTCCTCTAGTCTTCTTTCGTATTCCCAATCTAGTCTCCTTGCAGTATCTCATCTCCTCATCATTTTAGTAGCTCCCTGCAGTTGTTCCAGTCCAACTCTCCAGTCCCACTGAATATGCACGATACAGGATCAGATAATGTCTTACTGGTGTTTTGTCCAACACCCCCTGTCAGAAGTGTCTCTGCTGATATACCCCTGGTTTTTTGTCAGATAAATCACAGTGGTGACTGGTAGTTTCAATAGATTCACCAACCACCTCATTCTCCTCTTTAGTTGTTAGTGGTGATCTCTTATCTTCTACTAAAGATTTGATTACTAGTTTCCAAATGCATGGAACTTTTGCAATTATATGGCTGAATCTTATCCCACATCTAGTGTTCCAGTCTGCAAAGTTATCCAGTCCTTTTGGCTCAGGCTTCCTCTATAGCTTCCCAGCATCCTCTTGCCAGTAAATTGGCCTGACCCTGCTTTTTATGATCAGCTCATTAAGAAATGCATTACACAAGACTGCAGCTGAAGCTAATCCTTGAGCTTCATTCTTGAGCCCATCCCCTCCAACTTGATACTTCTCCTTTCAGTAACACTCATCATAATTTTCCCTTCAGACAATATACCCTTCTTACAGTTTATCTTACAGTTTATCTTACAAATTTCCACTTTTCTAGCTTAATTAGTAGCTTGTCTCTTTATCAAAGTCCATATAGAGAATATCTACCATATCTCCCTATTCAAAGAAATCTTTCAGCAAACAAAACTGTCACATTAATCTGACACTGTCTACCTCTAGTAAACCTCAGCTGCAATGTATCCTATTTTTCACTTGCCTGGAGGTCCTTATTAATTATTCTTTTTCACACTGAAACTTATGCCAAGAGTAATCCCATGGAAGTACATCAGTAAATGCCTTTATATAATCTATCCATCTGTGAAGATATGATCTACTTGTGAACAATTCACAAGACAAGCCAAATTTTCTGAATGAATTATTAATTGCATGGTTTTAATTAATGTTTTTTTCCAGTTCTCTTAATAGTGAATTTATCCCTTCCACCATTTTTTATGGTCAGCATCTCCAACAATAATCATTCTTCATGGATCTAAATCTAAGGAACTGCACATACCTGAGTTGAATGAATCTTGACATGGGAAACTCACTACAATCCCCTTTCTGCCAAATCTAACTGACCTGCTCAAAGCCATACATGATGCCAGCCTCAAAGGCAAGATTAGAACTCAGCATTTCCTGCCTTAACATCCCCAAATACACTGCAGTCACATTCATCTTCATCACTAAACTGCAGATGGTATAGTTATGACTGCTGTACCTAAATATATGCAGGTCTTTGTTTGCTCCAATGAATGCCAACCATGCTTTCAGTGTGCTCAAACCTAATTAGTTCCCCAGACTTGTAGGCTTTATTTAACTAGTCTCTACATAGCACAAAAGAGTATTCCGGGTTGTGATCCACTTGGCAAAACTTGAAACTCTGTTCCAGCAGCTTTTTTATAGAAAGAGATCTCTATAGTTTTGGAATGAATTTGAAGATGAACCTGCATAGCTTTTTAAGAAGTCCCCATATTGTATGGGAAAACTCTATTATCAGAGTGGGATAATAGATAATAGTCCTATTACCCAAGGACTCAGAAGTGGAGAGATGAGACCCTGCTCCTCTACTTCTTCACTGCTCCACCTGCTTATCTATAGATATCTGATGATCTGATACAATTTTCTATCATATTGAATAAAATTGTCCCATGTTTACTTGTTTTCCCCACAACTGTGGCACATTCCTGTTTCTTTCTTTATACCTAGATAGCAAGTTGCAATTTTATGGGTCAAAGATGATCTATTGGTACTGGTTCTGTATATTGTCAAGTGAACTAGGATCCTTGTGCCTGATTAGGGATAAACAATATAATCAGTCAGTTATACACCTCAGTCTGGAATTACTCAGCTGGGTGTAGACTTTCCCATGAAGCCTTCATGCGAGCAGTAGGTTTGCACTGACTGCAGACGTCTGAGCTTTATTTTCTTGAGTAGACAACTATTCCAGTCCAAAATGAATTTGAAATATCTGTAAAGTGTCATTTAGCAGCCTCTTACTCACGTTATGTGCTGCTGTTAATGACCAGAGAGGATCAGGCCTAGTGTTTGCTCCATGAACCATCCAGTCATTTATCAGCTGTGCCTTTTCAGAGCAACATGTCAGCAAACGAAGGCAAAAATGACTGAAGCGTTAAATATCTCAGTGTACTTTTGCCAGAAAATGATCCCAATTTGAATAACTAAATGCAACATGTCTTAATCAGCTTTGAAATGTCTACTGTGCCCAACAGGCATTCTTGTCACTAACTAATGTGACAGAGGGCTCTGACTCACGTTCAGAGAGCAGACAGCTGCAGCAGTTCAAGATGTTATCACCCCCCCGCCCTCCGCCATTGCTTGCTGCCACACCTCTGCCTACAGTTAATACCACAGCAACAGATTTGGCAGAAATGAACATGCGCCCACATTTCACCCAAGCCTCAGCTTCATGCCTTAGCATAAACTCATCTTCATCAGTGATTTAAGCCATGACATCTCATGAGCGATGAGGCTGGGCACATATCTGCATTTTGGCTACTGTGACATCCAGCAAACTGGGCAACTGACATCCCAACCAGGCAGTAGGGAATCACAGTCAGATTCAGCAGCTGGCCTGTCGTAGCTCTAATAAACATACTCTTTGGGGTATTACTGAGATTATTTAACATAGTTACAGGTCACAGCTCAAAAGTAACGTATTTTGGTTAGAATGTCCAAGGGTAGAACTTCAGATACTCTTCCTGTCCGCCTTTCTTACTCCACAGAACAAACTAAAATCAGACCTAACTTCCAGTAATGCATGTGAGTCTGACTGGCAAAATTACATAGATGGGATAAAAGATTTCTTTTTCAAAACTCCACTTTGTACTGATTTTCTTCTGGTGTGTTATCAAAAGTCATAACTCATCCAAAATGCGTTCATCCAGTGTTAGTCTACATGCTCCCAAATTAATTTCCTCCCAGGAAATTTTACATCCTTGAGGGCAGTTAATTTACTTAGCAGACCTAGATTAGCTTTATGGCATGATTATCTGATATCTATATTTATCCATACTATAAGGGTGTATCAGCAGCCAGATGAATATAGAAAATGGTCAGTAAATGGTCATCCTTGAGAGAGGAGAATTACACCAGAAAAAATTAAAAACAATATCTGTGACATAATTTTCATATATAATTCTATACTCATGTAAACCAAGATGAAACCTTACAATCAAGGTTTTGAAGATACACAAGTGTTACTAATGAGAGACTAGATATTATTCATAATATCCTGAGGTTTCCATCACACATCCTTTCAGCATCTAGTAGTGGATCAGATCACATTGTTTTTACTAAGTTATCCCTCAGGCAAAATTCTTGCTAATTAATGGCAGAATAAAGAAATTCAGGGTCGGTTTGGCAATGTGTTAAAGAAATGAACAGCTTGCAAAACTTACTGTGCTGACCTGATGGACTACTGTGAAAAAATACATGTCTAGGATACTAAGAGAACCAAGATTTAGGCATAGAACTAAATGTACTTTTTAAAATCTTTCTAACCATGCAACACAATTTAAAATGTTTGGGCTGATTTGCTAGGGTTACTTGCAACTAGAGTAATCATTTTTAAAAGAAAATTTGATATTCAAGTCAATAGTGTTCCTTTAAATGGACAAAAGCACACCATCACCCTCAGCCACACGCACAAACATATGTGTATGTGACTGTTGGAGAACATCATGTGAAGGGGCCACATTTTAGATTGCCTCAGTCCTCAGCAGTTCCCTCTGGCAAACACAGAGCTGTTGGATGCAGTGCAATTCTGTCACTTCACTTTGGTGCTTCAGTGGCAGCTGTAATTTGAAAAAATTGCTCTCATAAATGTCTGAGCTGTTTGGCCAAGTTCCTGATATCCTTTGCCTACGCAAAACTGCCTTCTCCTCAAGCTCTGTTAATCCATTAAAATGTTACCAGCAATCTCAATTGATCTCACCTTGTCATGCAAGAAGTTTCCAAAATATTTCCTGCTAGATTTTGGCTTTAACTGACACGTGTCACTATCGTTTCATTTGCCCTGAAGCATTCAATGTCTGTCTCAAGTGCAAACCAAGGATCCTTGAGCCAAACTCTTGCCAAGCACATGCAAAGAATTTTTTTGAGCTCAAAGGAGCAACTCTGGCAGGAAGGCTGGTCTGAAGGGTGATATCAGTGCTAACCCTGTTTTATTTTCTGCTTAGTGAGAATAAAGAGAAGAAAGCTTTATATAATATACAATATAAATGCAACAGAGGGCATGAGCCTGTCAGCCTATCATTGACATGAGACATGCATACCTGGATCCTGACAAGTATGTTTTGTGAGCAAATGCAATAATGAGGCTTTTAAAAGCACACATTTAAGAATGGTGAATGATTTAGAGCTGTGCTTGTACAAATTGTGGTTTAAAAGGCTGGAGGCCTCAATTTGAGCCACTGAAATTCAAAGTGACAGAAACTTACAAAATTTTATTGCTCTGCATTTAATAAAATTTACATTTACAAGCTGTCAGTTTGAAATGCTGAATAACTCATAGTTTAGAATACTAAACACCAGTTTGGACTGTGCTTGAAGTTCGCTACTACCTGCTTACAATGCTTCTCAGATATTCAGAATAATCCTTCAATCCAAGCACTTCTGTTATCTCTGTTAATTCAGCTCTGGATCCCCAGACACTGACTTTACAAGAAGGTCAGGGAAAGACATGTATCTTGTTGCATAAAACAACGCATAATTAAAAGCTCCCTTTTTGCTTGTTTAATGTGCTAATATGAGAACATTAAGGCTGATGTACCATCTACTGCTTGGTTGCTCCAGCTGTCTGGGTTTTTTGTTAATTTACGGACTCAGTTATGTAGACTCTTAAATCCACAGCATTGGTGTGTGGTAAGGTAGATGGTTAATGAAGAAACATAAGCTAGGAAACTCCTTTAATGCCTGTTTTATATGTATCTTGGGTAACATTTTTCGGAGAACAAGGATCAAAGATTGTAACTTTAAGAAACTCTCAAGACAGGAATAAATGTACATGGTTTTAAGGCACCCCTAAAAATTATGAGATGGCTAATATCCCCATGATTCTGTGGTCTGTTCTAAAATGAAAATATTAAACCAAATGGTTGGCTCTGTATAATAAAAACAGATTATCTAATGGTTTCCAGTGAGAAATATGAGAAAGACCATCCATAAAGGCTCTCTAATAGTTATGAATTATAAAGACTTCCTCATTTTCCGTATGAACTGAGGCCCCAATAGAAACCATTAGATATTTATTCACATGCCCTCAAAGGGACTGCACATGGACATTTTTAATTAACATTATTTGCAACACCTTCCTCAAGTTGTTTATTATTAAATTGATGTGTTTTGAAGTCCTTACCAGAGAGTTTTCATCACTTACTCTAATTACACCATTCTTATATGACTTTAATACTTCTAAAAGGATACAGTGATTTGCAATCTATACTTATTTTAATTAAAAAAGAAAACTGTGCTTAAGTAATCTAGGTCGTAACCTACCAAAGAAAAGTCAGGAAACATAAAATAAATGTTGGGCCGTTCTCTTTTACATGCCACTATGTCTTTGCTTTGAGAGGGGGAAAAAAAAAAAAAAGAAAAAGAAAAGAAAGAAAATGAGCTAATTTAAAAATAAAGCCACAGTTTGACAGACATACATTTCCAGACATGTCTCGGTTGTCCCAAGTTTACCATTCCCTTTTCAACTCCCCCAAATCTTTCTGTGTTTCATAGTGGGTATAAAATGGTAGGTATCACCCTCAGTTCACCTTATGTGGTATAGAAGGGGGTTGTCTCACACTGTCCAAATGTTCATGCCAATATGTGGTGAACTCCCCTGTCCATGTGCACCTCAGCAGGACAGTTCTCTTCAGGATCAGTTTAGAGTGAAGAGTAAGCCAGGGTAAGAGCTTCTTTGTCTTGCTTTATTTGAATTATCTTCCTTAACATTTCTCTGTCATGCAGTTTTACCTATTGAAGCCATACACCAAAACTGCATAGTTAGCATGGTCAGTCTGCAGGTATCTGTTTGAGGTTACACTGGTGGCAGCGAAGATAGAAAACATGCAGAAAACTATGGACATGACCTCATGTTCTTGTCTACAAAGGACAAATAAACTTTGCCAGTTTCTTCCTAGAGAGTAGTAAAGATGAAGAAGAGTGCTACTGTAGAAACATGGGAGATCAGCAAAGCCTGAGTGGAACCATGATGGACAGTCAAACCAGCTCATACTTCAACAAAGATCCAAAAGGCTCAAACTATGCTTAAACTCTGTTCTTTACCTAGAGGCTAATGTGTTTAAATTCACTGTCTCAACTAAAATGAAACAGGCACCTGACACCTCCCTTTCAGAGCATGTGTTAAACTGTCTGCAAACTCAGCTACGCTTTTTCTTTGCAAATTACACCTTGTCATTGGACTTAGAGACTCTGTTTTTGTAAATAATAGCTTAAACTCTAGAACACAAGATGGCAGTGTCAGACGCAATGTGCCAGCCCAGCAGGGGAGTACGGGTTGGTTCAGCTTGACCTCCTGAGAGTGGGGCCAGAAGCAAGCAGTGCTAAGGATTTGTTGCTTTCCTTGATACCCGTGTAGAAATCTAGCTATGAAGTTCAAAAGAAAGTGCCCTGCAGAAGGAATGTAATATAGTAAAGAAACAATATTTTCTGTAGAACAGGTCTTGCTTCCTTGCAGGTCTCTGAAGTCTCCAGGTTTGAAATGGTGTGTTAAGACATTAAAGTAGTGTGTATCTTCCAAAGTTGTCCAGGAAACCGACCTTCTGTTGCTGGAATCTTGCTTTTCTTTTTCTGGGGTTTTCTTACCAGAGAACAGAGATCTAGGTTGTTAAAAAAATTTTTTTTCTTCAAATTCATATATCACCTATCTCTGTAGCTGTCCTAATTTTTGTCGAAAGCATACAGGAAAGACTATTTTACTAGCTCTGAAATGTCCTGTTTTTTCTTTTTCCTTTCTTTGGGAAGCTCAGTACGATAAACATATGTGCATGAGCATGAACACATGAGCATATGAAGGTGAGGGTGGAGGAGGAGAGAATACCACCTAGAAAATGTGCCAGAAGCCCCAAGTCAAACCTGGCAGAAATTGAAGTATCTGGAGTCCAGACCCCTGCTGCAGCCTCAACGAGAACACAGCTTCTACAGACCCTTTAACGATACCAGTATGTCCAAATCTGATTAAGATAATTAACAATTGCTGTTCTGCTGAGTTTGGGGCCTTATTAAGGGGCATTGATTGACTTCCCTAACGCTACAGAGCACCTGAGCCCCAGTCCTGCTCCCTCTGAAGGCAATGGGAATATTTCATTGCATGACACAGTAGTGGACCCTCAACACCCCCCAGTTCCAACCAAGTAAAACTTTCCCTGTTTTTTTTTTTTTTTTTGGCCTATAAAGGGACTGCTTAGAAGATTTAATCTTTTCTTTATGCTGATTTGATGGCACAAAGCCTGTTCCTGCAGAACCTTACATGTATAAGGAAGACCTTTGACAAGAAATAGAAGGTCAACCAACACAAACTTGCAAAAATATGTTGTAAAGATATGAACACTTTTGTAGTCACTAATGGTAATTAGAATTTAATCTCACCCTATTCTTCCCTATATTAAATACAAGGGATTTTGCCTCTTCAGAAATCTGCCTGTGCCTGGAGACCTTGTTCTGAGCCAAACATATAAGTATCTTGTGAGTGTTCAATAGTCAATGCCTAAACTTGGATGCAGAGCCAGGATCCTGTCTTGCTAGATTTGAATAAGGGGAAGGGAGTCGGCGTTCAGTCATGGATGGGCAGACGGGTGAGTCAATCGCTGCTGTACTTCACCCCAGGGAGCACAGCCATGGCTCCCATGAGATCGCTTTCCCGAAGGATCCCAGACGTAATCTATGTTATCGGTGATTGCTGCTTGAGAGCAGATTTTGCTGGGATCATTCCCATCTTGAGCCCATGCACCCCCCAGCAGAGAAATCGTTTCCCGCCCGTCCCATCCCAACTCACAGCTCTGGAACAGTTCAGAGCGGGTGGGTGGGAACCAGGGAGATTCGTGACTTGCCCAGAGAAAGCTTGACCCTGGACGCCCGCCACCTCAACCCAGCTTCCAGCCGAGCTCCACGGTCTGGCCAGACCCCCCACCCTAGGGGAGGACCCTCGAACAAGGGCTGATTCCTGCATGGATGTGGCTCATCCGAAGAATCACATGCTGCCCCCGGCTGTGGACTCGACTCCAGCTAATGCACTTCTCCCATTGACCTAAACCCGGCAGATCTTGGTGGGGGGGAGCCGGGTCGTGCAAACGCAGATGGGAGAGCTCAGAGCGGTGCTCGGGGCCCTGCAGAAGTAGGGGCCGATGGGTTAAAGCACCCAGTGGGGGAGGCGAAGTCTCGGGGACAGCGAGGAGGCAGCCGGCTCTCCAGCTGCCCGGTCCGGCCCGCCGGCTTCCCCTGCGGTGTGTTTCGGTCTGCTTGAGGGTCGGGGCGATGCGGACCAAGCTGTCTCTCCGAGGCGAGAAGCCCTCCCTCCTGGTGGTCAGTCGGCACTAGCTGACTTGCAGTGCTCTATTTTTTAACACGTAATGGGCTGATTTTTTCCATCGCCTTTCTATCGAACTCTAAGGCTAAGAACGTAATTTGTTTAGTTCTTGGGAAAACTGCAATAACACCTCAGACATGCCGTGAAAGGTTACCTGGAAATAAACTTCCTAATCAAAACACCTCTCTGGAACCAAGAAACCTCAGGCGGGCAATCCCCGCTAGTCTTAATTTTAGGACTATAAATGGAGAAAGCCTTCCTCTTTCTTCGTTAAAAAGACTAATACCACGGTTAAAGAACCACATTTCCTCATCTTCAGGTGTCCAAAATAGGGCTGTTTGCGGAGCCGTTTCTCAGTAATCCCCTCGGGGGCTCACGGCTTTGCCCCGCTCGCAGGGTGAGCAGGGGAGCTGGGCCGACGGTGCGCAGCCGGGGAGATGCGGCAATCGGTCAAGAGCCACCCCACCGATGCCAATACCTTCCCACCACCCTGAGCTATCATCCGACCATAAATACTTGCCAGGCAGCCCTCCCCTCCTCCAGCACCCGTCCGGGAGTTTCGTCTTTGAAGGGCACAGCGGGTCCTCTCGCCTTTCCGCCACCCGAGGCTCCGGGCAGCAACGCTGCTTTTTCACGGGTGCCTTTGGAACAAACAGCAAAACAAAACAAAACCAACCAACCAACCAAACATTAAGCAGGAGCTGTCGGGGTTGGGTCGGTTCTAAGCTTGTGCAGGAACGGGAGATGAAGGGAAGAGGTGACCAAGCCAGCAGGGAAAGGCTGGGTGTGGGGAGCGGCGAGTTCCCGAGTGGGCTGGTAAAGAGGCGCTCCGGGAAGGCAAAAACGGGGCAAGACGTCGGGGAACCCCCCGGGCAATGCCGAGGCATGCTCGGAGTGTGTGAGCCACAGACCTCACCGGGAACCGCCAGCCCTCAGTCAGATCTGCCTGTCTCGCTGGAAACACGCGTGTCTCGCGTGACCCGGGGCTGAGCCTCGCTGTCGCTGTATATAGGCCTTGTGCTGCCTAGGGGAGCATTTTACCCGAGGGGGAGAAAAATACCACTTCAGCACCTCCCCTTATTTCCTCCTTCTTTACCCCTCTGTGCAGCTGTGACTGGGAGATCCAGTCAATTATTCCTGCCAGAGAAAATTCTTCATATAGCTCTTTCAGTACTAATGCAGCAGAAATATTTGGGGGGTCAAAAAGAAAGCGATGCCATCCCTGCAGATCTTTAGAAAAGGGGAGTTTCTGTCTTTGCAATACTTGGCACGGACGTTGAGCCTAACTATTGCGGTGCGCTCCCGTAATGTGGCGGTTAAAAACAGACACTGCGGACTCATTCAAAAAAAAAAAGATCACCCAGAGTAAATTCTCACCCTGTTGCGTCTGGCCGCGGCGTGGAGGGGACAAAGGCACCCGGACGCGTGTGACCGCCGCCTCGAGGGCTGCCCCGACGGCCCAGAGCACCGCGGCGCTCCGTGGAGGCAGCGCCGACAAACGGAGCTGCTGTTTGTGCTTCTGTCGATTGCCCCGGAGCCAGCAGGAATACCTTGCTCCGTGTGCATCAGATTTCCAGGGAAATCGTCGAGGTAAATTCCCAGGCAATTCTGATACACATGATGCAAAATAACTCCGTGCCCTTTCGTTTTGCTACCGGTCCTCCCCACCATCCTTTCCTTCCTCTCCCACTATAGGACAGGTCAGGGCCCTGCAGCCCCACGTCGAGGACATTCAGGGCTTGTCGCCTGCGCTGGTAGTCCGTCTCCTTTCGCGTTGCTTGAATACACGGGCTTTCCCGGCTCACGTAGGCGATAACACGCGCATCAAGGCAGAACAGCCCGCGAAGAGGTCTCTGACTTTCGCATCTACCCGTTTTCCTAGCCGGGGCTTTCTCCGAGATTTAAACTGGCGGCCCCGTCTGTCAGGCCGGGATTGAAGCACAGCCGGAGCCGCGGGGTTGGGGTCTGGCGTTCAGGCGAGGCGCGCCGGGGTGAAGCCCGCGGGCTTTGCCGTGGGGCTGCCCCCGAGGCGAGCCTGGCCTTGCCCCGGCCCCTCGCAGGCGGCGCCCGCCCGGCCCGACGGCACCGCGCGGAGCCGGCACCCGGGACCGAGCCCAGCCCCGTTCCCGGGCGGGCTCCCGCCTCGCAGGAGCGCAGTGGGGCCGGTGGCTGCGGGGCCGGCTTGCTCCGAGGGTTTCTGCTCACGGGGCGCATTACGCCGAGCCGGCTCAGGGAGCCGCCGTCCGGGGGGCTGTGGGGGCAGAGGGCCGTGCTGCAGCGGCCCGGGGAAGGGCCGGGCCGGGGGCTCGGGGGTGGTGACAACCCAGGTGCCGGCCCTCCTTCGGAGGAGAGGGGCTTGCTGCAAATGTCATCAGGGCCTCGCCGCCGAGCCCGGCGCGTTTCAGCCACATATGGTGGGTGGATTTAGGTGTCAAAAGCCGGCGAATTAGAAATGGTAATTGTCCGTCATTATGGGTGAAACGCGATCTATCACAACAACTGGAACATGTCTGGGCGCTAGCAAAAATAATTTGAATGATTAGCGATCATTATGGATGTCAAGCAGCGTCCATTAAGTTGTATGAAGAAATTATCCTTGACGTGCGAAATCAAACTACAAATACACAGGCCTGGCATTGAGGAGACCCTCCCTGCCGGGCCGCGGGGCGGCCGGGAGCAGCCCGGCGGGGCGCTGGCAGGGCCCGCGGTGCCGGCCCCGGCCCGGGTCCCGCCGCGGAGAGGCGCCGGGGCGGCCGCGCTCCCGGGGTCCCCCCGTGGCCAGGGCTCTGCCCAGCGCCGGCGCGGCCACACTCACCGGAGAGGGTCGGGACGAAGGCAGGGGAGGGACGCTTTGCCGTTCAGAGGAGGGTTTGCTCGGGAAGGGAGGCGAGGGGCAGGGAAGCGCGCTGGGTGCGGCGTGTCCCGTGCAGCTCCCAGGCACCTTCCAGAGGAAAGAGAGAAGGAAAGAAATGATGGGTCCCGGACCGGCTAGGAGGGATTCTGGAAGGTGAATCCCCCATCTTCCAGGGACACATCTCCATCTCCTGTTGGTGCTGCAGTCCGTGGCAGGAGCGGGCGCCCGGAGCCCCGCTTGCCCTGCTCCCTCCGCAGCCCCCGCCGCCGCGCCGCTCGCCGCTCGCAGCCCGAGCCCCGACTCGCCCCACCGCGCCCTCCTCACAAAACGGCTTTGGCAAAGCTCTGAAAACGAGATTCTTTCCGAGACGAGATCAGTTTACAAATCATTTCCACTTTTGCGAAGGTTGAATTTAATTTTTCTCAGATAAAATGTCGGGCTTTTTTTTCTTTTTAAGTCCTCCCCTTAAGGCTAGGGTCTGCGATAGGATTTTTTTCTGCACTCTCCCTTCGATTCTAATGCTTCTTCAGCAAAATCATTTGCTCACACTGCAATCAAACCGGATATTTCGGTAACTTTGGGAATTATTTTTGGTAAAAGTATGCTCTTCTGATCTCCCGGGCCATAGTCTGACACGGACATTTAAGCAGAAATCCCCAGGGTCCTCAAAACCACAGTGCAGACTTCAGTTTTTAAAGTGACGCGCAAAAGCTTTTTCCTAAGAGCGAGGAAAAACGCCCGTTTCTTCCAGACATTTTTTTAAAACCCAGAAATCAGGCAAACCTGAGACAAATTAAAGGTACCTTCAGAGACACCTGACAAAATGGCAGGCTGCACCCCAGTATAGTAGTGTTAAAAACAGAAAATGAAGGCATATATTATTTTCTTGACCCTACTGCTGGTAAAATGTAAAATGTCCGTAGAAATTTCCTGTTTGTGATTATTGTTTATTCTTAACTGGAAAAGGAGAACCACGAATCATCCTTATTTTTTATTGTTAGCCATGGCTAAAATATTTCTTTGCCTTGTTCAGTTTAGAGTTCTGTGCAACCGAACAGAGCAGAGATGCAACGCCGTCACTTCGGTAAATCCGTTCAAGACATTCGCCAAGGAGGAAAACGGATCCGCGGCTTCTTCCCTGTGCATTTCGAGAAGTGCACCCCGCCGTCTACCCTGCCTCTGGGTGCATTTCCTAAAAGCATCCTGCGGCCACGCTCATTTTTCGCATGCATTTGCCAAAAGACAAATCCCCGACGCAACCTGCCCCTCGTTTTGCTCTTAGCTGTCACAAGCAGCGGAGCCCGGCACAAACCTCGCCGTGAAAGCCAAGCGCTCCCGGCAGTGAGCCGAATTCCCTTCCCTTCCCCCCTTTTAAGCGTAACACAGCGCAGGTTCGAGGGCAAAGTGTTTTACCCCTACCCGGGAGAAAAGCAGGGGCGTCTCGCCATCGGAAGGCTTTAACGGGGAGCTGAACATAGATGCCGAGCAGTGTTGTCAAAGCGAAATCTCCCCGTCGGAGCTAAAAGGCAGGGTTAGCTCTGAAACAGCAGAGAGCTGAAATAGTGCCTTTCTGAGCCACTTGCAAGATTTGCTTTCCCCACAGAGCAGTTTAGGAAACGAAACAGTAAACCGTGCTCCCGAGAAGCAGGCTCCGGGCGAGGCTGCTTCCCCCGGGGCTCGCCCGCCGCCCGCCGTGCCCCCGCGGCGCCCGGCCCCGGCTGGCGGCGAGTCCGCGCCGCGCCCACCCCGCCGCCCCTCTGCCCGTCCGCCTGAGTCTCCCTGCTCCCCACACGGATGCCGGTTGGCCCAAGGAGCTGAAAATCAGCCCCCTGCTTGCTTTTCCAGCCTCTCTATCGTTTTCCAGCTCGGATTTTGTGTGCGATGAGAACCCGTTTTATGGCCATTTTTGCCACGTCTGAACCACTGTTTTGGTTTGCAGTCAGCCGTATATGAAAAGGCTGCGTGTAGCGTTTTCAGCTCGATGCCTCAAAAAAAAAAAAAAAAAAAAAAAAAAAAGCAAAAAAAGCAAAAAAAGCAAAAAAAGCCTTAAAGCCTTGTTTGTAATACAGAAGACCCCTATTACACAGATCTATATTTTATTAAGACTTTGTCCTTAGTCTGGGGGAAGGACATCAGTCACCAGTCCTGGTGGTCACTTATACCCTTTTTGTAAAGAGCAGGTAGTGACGGCAGGCAGCCTTCCGTCTACGTCCTAGCAGCAGGGCAACCCCTCCACAGCCCCTTGCCTGCCGGCTCCCAGAGCCGAGCTAATGCCGCGGGAGAGGAGACATTTCCCCGGGCTCTACTCAGATGCATTTCTATTTAGCAGAGGATCCGTTGCTGTTTGCCAGCACAGTCTTTCGGGAGCCCAAGCGCCAGCCTCTTTGCTACCGAGTAAGATTTTAGGCAAAAAGCCCTGAGCGCACCTGAGATCCGAACATCAGGGTAACCCGCAGCTCTGCAGCCACCACTCCCCGGTATTATTTTCAAGCATGGCAGGAGTGCCCCGACAATTGCAATAATCGCCAGGATCGCTTGTGACCAGCTTCGTGGCTAACGCTTCTCCCTTCCCCAGTACAGAGCTGGGGCACGGCTCACCCGCCGGGGAAGGGGGCAGGGGTGGCTCTTCAGCCGGCCCCGAGGGCTCTGGGCAGCTGACCGCTCCCAGCCCTCTTTTGCTCTCAGCAGCGGTTTTCCCTCGGTCCCCCGGGAGCCGGCTGAGATCTGGGCAGAGCGGCGTTTGCAGCAGCACACGGGCGGGGGAGCGCAGCCCTTGGTCCTGGTCCGCACCGGGCCGCGGCCAGCCCACGCCAGGCACGGCCACGGAGGGCCCGGACATGAACTCGCCCTTTGACTCAGCTCTGAGGGCCTCCCTCCTGAGAGAGCGATTAACATAATTCTCTCCCTCCTTCTAAAAAATGAATAATAATACATATAATGTTCAAAAGGACAAGTCTCACCGGCAGGTGAAATCCCCCCTGCCCCGCTCCCGTGTGCCCTTCGCAAGGCAGCGGGCTGCAGCTCAGCCCAGGCTGCCACGGCACGGAGCTGCCCGGGGCCACGGGGAAAACGAGGCCCCCCATGAAGGTAGATGGGGCCTTTCGGTGCGCAGGGCCCTGCGGACGGCGGTGCCGGGCTCGCCGTCGGGTCCCTGGGGGCGCGGGCCGCCTTGCAGGGCACAAGCCCGGGCACAGCCTCCGCGCCCACCCGCGCCCGCGGAGGAGGGGTCTCTGCCGCAGCTTGGAAGACCTGCCACTGGCCGCGGTGCGGTGCGGGACTGCGGCGCTGCCCTGCCGTGGGACTCAGCGTGGAAATAGTTAATGGCCTCGCTGGTTAGTGATGTTGCTCACCACAGCAGCAAACAATGCGAAAGCGGAACCCACTTTGGGGGGGCTTTCGGGCAGGCAAGGGTTCGCCAGGACTGGCAGCGGTAGCAAGCCCGAGGATGTGGCAGGGGCCGAAGGAGGTGCCCCCAATTGTTTCCATCATCGTGGAAAAACTCAAGTTCCGGGCTGCCTCGTTGGAGCCACCACTGCCATGGCTTAGGGCTCTCCCGGCCTGGGGGTCCCGGCCTTCCCGGCTCTCCCGCCTTCCTGCGGCAGCCCCCACTGAAAGGGGGCAGCTCGCCTTTGCCGCAGTCGGGGCTCCCCCGCCCCGGGCGCGGCCGGCCCGCGGCGACGTGCCTGGGTGCCCGCGCCCCGCAGTCCTCGCTCGGGCACCGCTCCCAGCCCTTCCCGGCCCGCTGTGGGGGGCGCAGCCCCTGCCTTCGGCTCGCGGGCCCTCCAAACGGAGCTGTTTACTCCAAACGGCTTTGGTGCTGGAGGCGGCTGCGCACGGACGGGAAACACCCGGTGACTCCTCACGCCTGTCGGCAGAGGGGCCGGAGGCCCCCTCGAAACCCCGCGTGGGGAGGTCGGGCCGGGCGGGGGGGCCGCGGGGCCTTTCGAGGCCCCCGGGCGGGCAACGCGGGGCCGTCCTCGGGGCGCGTCGCCCCCCTACTGACAGGAGAAGAGGAGCGGAAAAGCGCCGGCCCAAGCCCTTCGCCTGCCGGGGGACAGGCCATCGACCTCCGCGCCACCTTTGCTCCCTGCTCCGCGGAGCCCCTGGGAGGCCGCGCAGGTGCCGCGCCGCCGGGCGGGCGCGGGGCTGGGCGCGGGGGGCGGTGGCCGAGCCGCCTCCGCTCCGCGCAGCGCGCCTTGTGGCCCCAGAGCTCCTCTTTTCCTCTTGGGGAAGCATCGCCGATTCCTACCTGAGAAGTCTCGTGTGTGTGCGTGGTGGTAGTGGAGAAAATCTACGTGGTTTCCTGTTTTATTACCCTGTGAGCGAGCAGGAGGTATCTAAATATAGGCAGGCTGCTGGTTGCAGAGTTAGCCTCTGCGAGTGTTTAATACACAAACACGAGCGCCTATGGAGACATATGCAAAGATATACACAATTTACATTATATTTCAACAATCGAATATTCTCGTAGCTGCGGTAGTTCTCTCTTTCTCTCTCTCTCTCTTTTTTTTTTTTATTATTATTGCTACTGTTTTCTCTTCTTTAAAAATGTAACTTGTCAATGGCCGGATGGAAATTCATTTCCATGGATTCTGTACGTATTCGAGGTTTGGAAAGGAGACCGACGTTGGGACATATCGTTAGGAAGATTATTTTCATTTTGCAGCTGTGGACGTGCTGATGAGCTGAACGTGTGTTCAGAGGGGGTGAGGGGAATGGAGAAAGGATGCTGGAGTCCAAATTTTTCTGTCAACTTAAACGGTGAAAATACAAAATAATTCCTTTGACCTTGATACAATTACACAGGGCTTACTGGGTATTTTGTCGGTTAAGAAAAAAAAAAACCAAAAAATTCAGAGCGTTTGCTTTATATTTCAAAATGTAAACTTAACAATAAAAACAGGAAAATAAATGCCCCCAAATTTTAATGCAAATTTGCATTAAAATTCTCAATTTATTTTTTCCGATGTAAAATAGCGACGTTTCCCAAATATCAGAGTTTGTCAATGTCAAACGAAAACACTCATGATGTTTAAATATTCGATAGTAAAATAGTTCTACCTTCCCAGTAACTTCACTAGGGTCACCTTTTTCAACAATTGCTGTCTTGAGTAAAATACATCTTAGTTTCACAGGATTCAAAGAAAAATAGTTTGACACTTTATCCTGCGTATGTGTTATAAGCCGAAGAATAAAGCCCCGGGGAAGGTCTAATGATGGACGCTTTCTTTTCATATCAGGCCATTTCCTACAGCGCTACATCCATCAGCAAGCACGAACAAAAATAATAAAACGCGGTGACCAACAGGAAAAAGAAGACTTCGAAATAATCCTCTCCCTAGATCACGGAGCCCAACAGTAACAACAGCCAGCTTCGCCGAAAGCAACCCCCTTCATCTGGCCTCCCCATCCCTGCCGGGGCCAAACCCTCCGCTGGTCTAAATCGTCCCAGTTCATCGAAGTCATTGAAGTCAGCGGCTATATGTCCTTCGGGTTGCAAATCTAAACTATTTTGGGATAGACACGGGGTTGCAGGCAGAGAAACAGCGCCGGGAGCAAGAAGAGGAGCAAACAGACCTTTCTGCGGGGCAGCACCTTCACAAGTGCATACGGGGCTTGCTCCTTTGATCTAAAACTTGTATTTTCCCAGGAGGGAAGCGATGGGAAAGGCGGAAGAAAATATCTAGTGAAAAAAAAAAAAGAAAAAAAAAAAGCTTTCAGGATCTGGCCTAAGAAATGTCATTCTTCCCTGCATCCGCCAAGATCTTCGCTAAAAACCACCCTTCCCCCGGCTTCAACCCCACCAAGACCTCTAGATCTTGAGCGCGCTCCTTTCGCGAGTGAGATTGCCAACACGCTCGGAGTGATAAAAACATAAACAAAAACAAAACAAGCCCCGAGGTGCCCCGAAGACTGACGGCTTTGGAAGAAAACAGTTCGCCCCGAGCCCCGCAGTGGGGCCGGGGAGGCCCCCGGGGGAGCCGCCTTCCCCGGCGCGGAGCCCTTGCCTGGAGCAGGGGATGAGACCGCGGGCAGATCCCCCCTGCAGGGCAAACGGCCGCAACCCGAGCACGGCTTTCCCGAGCCTCGGGAGAGCGGCAGGACAACCAAGGAGGGCCGGGGGCGAGGGCGCGGACGAGGAAGCAGCTCGGCGGCCTCCTGCAGAAGGGTACAAGTACCGCGGCGCAAGCCCGAGCCCTGCCCGCGGCCGGCGGTGGATGAGGCTTTAAATACGCCGCTCGCAGCCCCGCATTCCTTTGCTCGGTTTCCTTCGGCGGAAAGTCCGCGCGACCCAGCGGGGAGCGAGAGGAGCAACGCGGGGCAGGGGGCGGCAGAGGAGAACCGGCAGCGCCCGCGCAACGCGGCTGCCTGCAAGCGGGGAGCGCGGAGGGCTTAATCGGCGTGGGGAAACGCGGAGCAGGGCCGTGGCCGGGCGTCGGAGCCTGGCCGCTATAAGCACGGCTGTGCCCGATTCGTCTGAGCTCGATCGCCATCACACTCGCCCCGGCCCCGGCCCCGGCCCCGGCCCCGGCCCCGGCCCCGGCCCCGGCCCCGGCCCCGGCGGTGGAGCTGCCCACCCCGCCGCCCCGGCGGGCTACTGCGCTCGCACACCGGCCTCCCCCGCCTCCCAGCACCGGGCCCCGGCAGGAGCTCCCGGAGGATGGGCAGAAACCAGCGGCGGGGCCGTGCGGCCGCCACCGTGCAGGCGGCCCAGGTTTGCCGCAGAAACGTGAAGGGGTTTCCGTTCAAGGCAGGAGGCTGCCCCAAGCGGCTGTTGCAGCTGTTTGGATGCAAATGGCTTTGGCCGTTTCGCTAAGGACCGGGAAGCCCCAGCGGGTGCGACCCGCAGTCCCGCGGCAGCGCCGGGGCCTCCGCCGCGGGCCCCCGCCGCCCGCGGGCCCCGCGCCCGGGCCCGGTCTCCGCTGTCAAACTCCACCAGAGAGGAAACAAACTGCCGAGCCACGCACATTCCCCGGGAGCTGACAAGGTTTTAAACCGATGCGGTCTGTGAAAGCGAACTTAGACCAGGTGGCAACTGCTGGACCGCCCGTCCCGGCTCGCCTACAGCGAATCCACCCGTGAAGACCCATTTTCTATTCCCCTGCCGCATAGAGGTTCTTGCGACCGCACCACTTCCTCAGCGTAACTGAAGTAGCTGTAAAATAAACCCACGACTCCTTCTCCCCAGCAGAAGGAGGAACCTTCTACATCCTGAATACACATTGTCGAATAATTCCTAACACGACCGGCCTGAACATTCAACCCCAATCTCTTCGCCCCCTCTCTTTCCCACGGAGCCAAACAGCTGGTGCTAGACGGTGTAAATGGCGTGGGTAGCAGAGGGCGAGACCCCCGCCAGGCACAGCGGCCGCCGCCGCCGCCAGAGCAGGGACATTTTCTGAGCTACAGCCTGAATTCAACTGCGGGAAAAGACGCTGGGCAAATCCGTGTCAGCTCTTAGAAACGACACAAGCGACAGAGCTAGGTGTTAAACTAAAGTTTATAAATTAAAAAAAGTACAGCGAGTAGCTTACAAACATTCACAATTCATTTGAAGTAAATAATCTAATTGAGTGCACAGTGCCATTAAAAGAGAAAGGGAGAGAAAAAAAGCGATGAGTTAACTTGAAGAAGAGACTGTAATTACATGGCTGAGCAGATCAGAAATCCCGCCCCGAAGGAGAGGTCTGCAGAAAAACTGTAGAAGGCACTGATGGCATTAAAATTCCCTATTACATCGATTTCTTAAAAAGCCTGACTAGAAATATTCACATTGAATATAAAAATAATAAACAACAACTTTAATACAACTGGAAAGTGCGAAAAATCTGTAACTCCTCCCTCCCCTAACACGGAAAGATCTCAGGAAAGAGAAAAAGAAGTCTTGAGTTTTGATACAAGTCTCACCCTTTTGTGACATATTTATCCTTTGCCAGGGATCATGGAGTACAGGAATAACATGGGCAACAAGAGCAGGAGGGATCTGAAAGAGGCTTCCTTACATTCAGCACCATACAAGGCACACTCAGTTTGCAACGAGTTGGAAGAGCAAGGACTCAGACGTCAAAAATAATCTTCCTTACAATCCACCGAGGGAGTCCTTGATCTCCTCTTTTGAGCTGCTTTTGTTTTTTTGTTTTTTCTCTCCTTTTTTTTCTCTCTCTCTCCCACATAAGATCGAGTCTCTACCAATCCGAAGCGAAACGAAACAGACAAACAAAAAGTCTACACCAAATACACCGACAACATGGATACCATGAACTAGTTGTGCCGAATTGCAAGAGTCCTCGGCTGGCAGGGTGGGGATGGGGTGGGAGCCGCGGGAGGGGCTGGCCAAGAAGTCCTACACTGGAAGAGGAGAGGGTGAAGAATGATCCAAATAATATTAATAATAAAAATAACAATAAAATAATAATAAATACTGTCCAAGGCACCGAGAGCTGCAGCGGGGGCTCCGGATCTGAGGAGCTGGAGGGGGCACAGAGGGGAGATTGGTCTCCTGGCTGCCAGTGTGTGTGGGGGGGGACGTGTGTGTAGGGGGGTGCCCATCACTGGGTGCCAGCGGCTGCGGCACAGGTGGACAGAGCCCACCCGGGCAGGCAGTAGTAGGGGTAGTAGTAGGAGGGCTGGAGGGAGAGCAGCGAGGGCGGCCGCAGCACCTCGCCGGGGTGATACTGTCTCTGGTCGTCGCGCACCAGCACCTTGACGGCCACCTTCTTGGCGGCGGGCGCGGCGGCCAGCAGGTCGGCGGCCATCTGCCGCCGCTTGGTCTTGTAGCGCCGGTTCTGGAACCAGATCTTCACCTGCGTCTCGGTGAGCTTCAGGGAGGCGGCCAGGTCGGCCCGCTCGGGCCCCGACAGGTAGCGCTGGTGGTTGAAGCGCCGCTCCAGCTCGAAAACCTGCGCGTGGGAAAAGGCCGCGCGGGAGCGCTTCTTCCGCGGCTTCGGGGCCGCCGCCTCCTCCTCCCCCGACAGCAGCTTCCCGCACTTGCCCGCTCCGTCCTCCTCCTCCGGCGGGCTGCGATCTGCGGGCAGGGCGAGAGCACGGCGGTCACGGCGGGCAGTCACCGGGACCCCCCCGCCCGCGGCCCCGCGGCCCGCCCGGGCGCCGCTCCGCGGAGGGCCTGTGCCTCTTGCCGCCGAGCCCAGCAGCGCCGGGGCGGGCGCGACCCCGCGGAGCCGCTGCCCAGTTTGCGGCCGGGCCCGCGCGGAGCGGGAGATCCGCGGGCTCCTCGCTGCCCCCTGAACGCGAGGCGCCTCCTGCGCGAAGGGCCAAGCCTGGCGAAGGGCTCTCCCCGCGCTCACCCTCCCCGGAGTGATTTTGTGCGGTTTTTACTCCCTTTAGCAAAGTCCCGGTAGCTGCAAACCGCCTGCAAGAGCCCCGTCCCGCCCGGGCACACGAGGGCTCGGGAGGAGCCGGCAGCGCGGGCAAACGCGGAGGCCGGCGGAGAGCCGCGGCCGCGCGTGGGGTGTTGGTGTCCCCTCGCTCGGCGCGGCGCTCCCCCTTCGCGAGCCCCTCAGACCCTCCTCCCTCCGGCGCGGAGGCTCCGCGGGCGCGTCCGCGTGTGGCGGAGGGGCCGCCGCCGCCGGGACCGCCCCTACCTGAGACGGCGGCCGACATCTCGCTGTCGCTGAGGCCGGCGGCGTCGCGCTCCGCCGGCTCCTTGGGCGGCGGCTGCGGCGGGGCCGGCCGGCCGCCGGCCGGGGCCGGGGCCAGGGCCTCGGCGGGGCGGGCGCTGCCGCCGGCGCCCTCCTCCTCGGAGCGCCGCTCGCCCTCGGGGTCCTCGCTGAGCGCCGAGTCCGAGTCCCAGCCCGCCGGCGGGCGGGCGGCGCGGGGCGGCGCGGGAGCGGGAGCGGGAGCGGGAGCGGGCGAGGGCAGCCGCGGGCCGTCGGCGGCCGCCGCCGCGCCGCAGAGTCGCCAGCCGCTGGCTCCCCCTGGGGGCGGCGGCCGCCCCGCGGAGTGGCGGGCGCGCTCCTCCTTCTTGTTGAGGATGGCCTGGATGGAGAAAGGCGTCAGGGCGTTGCCGCCGCGGACGGCCATGGGCCCGGCGGCGGCGGGCGGCGGGCGGCCCCTCTCCTCCGCACGAGCAGCGAGCGCGCCGCGCCTTCAGCTGGGCGATCGCATCGCCGCCTCCTGCCGCAGCAGCCGCGGCCGTGCCGGTGCGGGGCCCTCCTCTGCCGCCGGGGGGGCGGGCGCCAGCGGGGGCAGCCTCTCTGCGCCGCTGCCGGCCCGCCCGCCCATAGGGCCGGGGGCCGCCGCGCTGCCCGCTCCGCCGGGCGCAGCCGCGGGTCGCTGGCGGCGCCGGGCGCTGCCTCCGCCCCGCTCTGTCCCGCCCCGCCGCCCTCCCTCTCCTTTTGCTGCCGGCCGCGGCGGCGCTCCTCACCTCGGAGCGGCGGCCCCGGCCCCGCGCCTTCCCATTGGGCAGGCCGCGCGCAGGGCGCCCGCTGATTGGCTCCCCGCCGCGGGGCGACGCGGCTCGGCGGGGCGCGCGGCGGGGAGCGGGGGCGCCTTAACCCCTCGCGCCCCGCGCCGCCGCCGCCGCCGCCGCCGCCGCCGCCGCCGCCGCCGCCGCCGCAGCCGCCGCCGCGCTCCGGGCGCGTCCCGCCGCGGGCCGCTCCGAGGCGACCGCCCTTCTGGGGGTGCGGGGGGCCGATCTTTGCCAGAAGCGACGCTTTTCACCTGGAGAATTAGCGATAATAGTTTCAGGGTGTTTCCCCGCTTCCTGCGCCGCGGCCGGGTCGAGGAGCGAGCGCTACAGCCCAGCCTTTAGAAAGGGTCCAGTTAAGCCGGGAAACCTCGCAGGGGAACGTAAACAATGCTCCGAGTTAGCCAGCATTTGATGCGTGCTGCTCGAGGAAGAGCCCCGTGAAATTATTTCTTTCATAGTCTTTCAGGGGCCGTAAAACCGCGCCGGAATTAGGGCTGTGCCTGCTCTTCGGTTTTACGTTGCGGGGAAAAGCTTTCAAACTTTTGGCTGCTCGCTTTATAGGTGTAATTCAAAATATCGTCAACTATTTTCTAAAATGGGTTTTTTACTATTTCATTTGTTTAAAAATTATGGTCTTTTAGTTACGGTCTTCGGCCAGTGGGACTTTTATTAAAGTCCGTTTTATGGTGGCAGCTTCTCCCAGATAAAAGACTGTTGTTTTTTCGAAACGATTCTTTCCCTGAAAGAAAATGGCTCTAAACAACAACCTTTTGGAAACTATTACGTGCACGCGAATTGTATAAATGCAACTTATTGCGAAAACAACATTGTGCCCCAAGCATCGTGCTTTTCTTTATTTCAAACATTTCTGACATTCTGGTGAAATAACAGAAGAATATCAGCGAGGGAGGGTATTAAGCAGGTACATAAAAAATGAAATGCCAGCACTTTACGACCTTGATTTTTTGGTGCTGGGGAGACGAGGCACCGTAACGAGATAGAGCATATCAAAATGCTACCTTCTTCGCCCCCAGGCTCGGTTTTGCTTCGTGACACAAATACACATGGTATTAACCTGCTGCCTTAGAGGCATGGATCCACCTTCAACATTTCCTTACTTGATCGAGCAGAGATCAGCGTCTGTTTGCAGTCGACCACGAAGCCACGGTAATTGATTATCAACGACTCTGGCACGAAAGAAAGGTTTTCAAACATCATTCTTACTAGAAAAATAAATAAATAAAATAAATAAGCCTGCTCTGATACGCAGCATGAAGACGAAGAGCATCTTTGCTTGATTCAACGAGAACAGCACTTATTCTTTTGAGCAAGTTCAGCCCGTTTTAATAACCTTCCTTGGGCTCATTTATTATCCCCTTTTTCCCACCCAGGGGTTTCCCCGGGTAGCCATCGGTTCTGCCACGTGAGACCTCGGTGCAACGATACACTCAGGAAATATCCAAAGGGGATTCTTTTAAAAGATATTGGGGGGGGGGGGAGTAAAAGGCACCTGGGGAACCTGCGCGTGGGACGCGTAGGAAGGGTGCCCTGTGCGGGCATTTTAAGGGGTGCTGAACAACCGCGATCTGAGGTTTGGGGTGTCACTGAAGATGCGTGGATGGAGACGGGGCAGAGAGGAAGGGGTCTGCGCTGCGGCGGCGGGAGGCTGAGCGCCCTGGGGCGGGGGCCAGCGGCGGCGGGGCCGCCGCGCTCCGCGCAGCCCCGGCCCCGGCCGCGGCAGCCACCCGCCGTGCGCGCAGGTTCTCGGGCTCTTCTCAGGTGCAGCCGAAACGCCGAGCTGGAGCCAGACCAGGCGACTCCTTTGGGCTGCGGGGAGAGGCGAGGAGGAGGAAGAGCAGCTCCTTCTGGTGCAGATTCCCTCCAAGCTCAGGCACAGGCAGTTTCCAGCCCACGAAGTCCTTGATTTACAAGGCTTCGCGTCCAAGCTCTTGGAAATACCTGCGGTTAGTTTACAATGGCTCTGATTCTTCTTTGCTAATTTAGCGAGCCTGCCTCGCAGCCACCCCGGTTTGTATTTTCCTTTCTTTTTTGGTGTTAATCTCCTCTCCACACACACGCACTCGCCCCCGTGTCCTGGGGCGATCTCTGCGCCTTCTTCCCGACCAGAAAACAAGCGTTTGGAGGAGGAAACGCGTGGGGAGGAGGCCGGGAGGAGAGCGAGCAGCGGCGGGGTAAGGCGCAGGCAGCGGCGGAGGGAGCCGGGCGGCCAGGGCCGGCGAGCCGGGGCTGCGGCGGCGGCGGCGGCGGCGGCGGCGGCCCGGCTGGGTGGTCCCGGCGCCCGGGAGCCGCCCTCCGGCCCCGCCGCAGCCCGGCGGAGGGGCGGGCCGCGGGGCGGGGGGCGAGCGGCGGCCCCGGCAGTGCCCCGTACGGACCGCCCGGGGCGGAGGGCTCCAGCCGGCGCCAGCTGCCCTCCGCCTGGGAGCTGCGGGGCAAAAGCGGAGGGCCAGGGCTCCTCGTCCCGCCGCCCGCCCTCCCGGCAAAGCCTTCGCGAGAGCCCAGCGCGGCAGCAGCAGCGGCTCTGCCGGCGCGGCCCCGCCGCCCGCAGCGCCTCCCGGTGCGGCCCGGCCCGGCCCGGTGCGGCCCCGCCGTGCGGCTGGGGCGCGGGCCCCGCCGCCCTGCCTGCACCGCCGCCCCCGTGGGCGGGCGGGCGCCGAGCTGCCCTCTGAGTGCGAGAGGAAACTGGACATAAATCCTTGCCGCAGGAGAAGGCTCGAGCGCGGCAGCAGGAGGCAGCGGCTGCCGCGCCGGCCCGGCAGCGTGAGAAACGGGCTCGGCCGCGGGGCGACGGCTTCCCCCTCGCCCCCACTGGTGATGCGGGCTCGCCGCTTCCCTCCCCTCTGCCCCAGCCTCTGCCAACAACAAACATACATGCGGCCGCAGCCGCCGTCTTACAGTTGTGATCGTTAACAAGAGCTATATTACACTGCAATGGGGAAAAAACAAGCCCTGCCGTGCCCCGTAACTGCATCTCCCGTGGGGGCTCCACTGCGGACCCCCCGGAACCCCCCTCCAGCACTTTATACAACACCCTGCCGAGGAGCCCGGCTCGCCTGCCCCCTCACTCCTTGTCTTTTCAGACCGCTCCGAGAAGTGCGGGGAAAAAAAGCGTTTGGTTTCGCAGGGGAATGGGAAGCGCCGGCGAGAAGCCCGGGCCGGCCCTGCTGGCAGACGGGCTGCCCCACCTAGAGGCGTTTCTGCCGCACCGCCCGGCGGCCGGCTGCCGTCGGGCACGGGCGTTTCTGCCGCACTGCCCAGTGACATATGTGAAGAAGAAGAAAGTTGCAGAACTGTTTAAAGGAGACTTTGTAAAGAGCACATGCAATATGATATTGCATAAAGAAAGCTGGATGGTCCCATGTGTGGGAACAGCCCAAACTGGGAAAAGGAAATGTTACAGCCTTTCCTTCAGAGTAGGATTTGCAAATTAATTAGGGATGTGGCCCGCCGTGCCCCAGCTGTTGGGCGCTCCCAGAGCCAGGCCAGCCCAAGGAAGGAGTTCCACTTCTGTCCCAGCTATCTGGCCCCCGCAGCCCTTTTGCAGCTCCGAGGGAGGCCAAACTGTTTCACTGCCAAGGGCTACCCCACACTGAGGCCCTCTGGACAGCAGTTCCCAAGCTGTGCATGGGAGCAGTACCTATGCCATGCCTAATAAAAGGTGAAATTTTCTTTCCTACACAGAAGCTGTCTCCCTAGACTTGTCCCTAGTTTGTCTCCCGATATACATACAGATGCAAATCCCTGCAGAGTCTCATGCAAGGTCCCATAGGGGCTTAGGCAGAAGATGGCAATGGTACAAACAGCGCTTCCTTCTACAAAGATTTTTCATCCTCTGTGACTCTGTCAGTGATGGGGAAGATCTGGTTCATGTTTTTTACCTCAGCTGTGCTCCTCACAGACTGTGCATCAAAGTAATGTAAAAGTGTTTTGGACAACTCACCAGTTTCACAAGAAAATCTCAGGTCATCTTCTTTTCAGCAGGATTTAACAGGATAGCAGGATTTTAGTGCCTCAGAGACTGCTAGCTACAGACATATCGAGAGCCTTGTTTTCCACTATATTCAGGCAAGACCATCATTTGAAATAAATCTTCTCTTTGATTCTTTCCCTACTTATTACTGTGTTTCTTACTATTCAAGTAAATGGCTGTATCTTCCTTACTTTCTGATGTATTTTTCTGTCACATAGAAATGCAACTTTGAGAAGATTAACCTGACATACTAATAAAAAGCAATACAACATATTCAAAGGGTCAGATGCATTTTGTAGTCATCAATTAAAGCTTTTCCATTTTTCTGTGAAATAACTATTGTGATATTTAGCTCCTGTACTTAGCTTTTCATCTGTTTCAAGCCATTTTAAAAGGAAAGGGAGTAGACTATGTATCTGCACTCTCTAATAGAAAAATTGAAGTAGAAACAGATTAAGTGACTCGTGCCAAAGTCATATATGCATGAGAATCACCCATACAGACTGACTCGCGGTATCTGGTCTATCTGCTAGCTCTGAACTCCCTCCTAAAATTAGCTAGAACATTTTAATGAACAGTCACTATGTTATAGTAGATGCATTTGCCGTGTGCAAGCACCTAGGCTCCTGAAAGTGCTCAAAATAGGGATTAATCCTTTGGTGTTTATTGGGTACAGTGTCCATGTTTCCTTTACCATTGCTCCTCAATGTATAATTAAGTAATAACCTTTCCTTTTTTTCTGGAAATAGTTGAGTTCACTTTTCACCTATGACAGGCTAATTGGGTAATTAAATCAATGACTATGTTGGGGCAATTGCTTATATGTTTTTATTGCTTCTGATGTGTAAGTAAACCAAGTAAACCTGCCTTCCTCTCAGGACACTGGAATTGTTTGCTTTTATAAGGTGCTTTCAGATCTTTGCGTGAAAGATGTATCTTTATTGATAGTAAGTCAGTAGTCATTTTATGTGATTTTTTTTCTGTTATTCACATCAGGAATAGACCCCCATCAACGGTAATATGTGAGAGTGTTTGGGGTTTATCCGTTATAAATTCATGTATAAATTTTATCCAAAAACTTCAGAATTTGGTGTCAATGGCTCATTCATATCATATTCTTTTAGCACTGCATAGGAAGTCTAAACTATGGAGAAGGGCAGGAATTAGGGAACAGCATTTTCTGAGCATTTTTTAGGCAGTTTTTTGCGTACAGTGCTGATTTTTGTGGCTCCTGCTCTGAGAAGCAGATCAGGCTCAGGAATCTGGACTCCAGTACTGGAAGCAGGTGCTTTGAATTGAGAAGACAGGCAGGTGGGCTGTGCTGGACCTAGGGTCCCTCTGGAGTCCCAAACTATCACCATGCATCTGCAGCACCCACTCCTAGGAGAAGCACCTACAAGTGAGTGGGTGATTTGTGTTCAGGAAGCTCATCCACCCGTCTGCTCACCACAGACAGGGTAGACTGAGCATTGCACTCTTTGGTGGCTCAGTTCCCAGAAAGGATCCTGGCCTCTCTGAGTGCTTTCTGATGCCACTGGTAGAAAACCAGACACCCAGCTCTGTACATGCTCAGTGTTATGGACAGTGGGGTCAGTGCCAGCTTGCCTTCTCCAGTTGTTACGTGGCCATAGAAGAAGTGACAAGCAGAGGAGGAAGGATACTTCTGCAGGACAGAGAACAAGAGCCGTCGGGCATCACCAGTCTGGGCCATGATAGTGAGGAATAACTGGGGCCATGCTCTCTGCTGTGGCTTTGTCACAGCATTGGCCTTGCCGCAATCCCCAGGCGTACCCCAATAACCTGAGGTGGAGCAATGAAGCCAAGCTGTTTGAGCACGGAGACCTTGGATCTGGTGTTTGGGTTATGAAATTGGGGCAATTAGCAGGTTCGCTGTGTGAGTTGTTTCCACTGGCAATGATTTTGTATGAACAGTGACTGTACATTTTATTCAAACACAGCTTTTACATTAAATCACTAATCTTTTGGCTGGTGCAGTGCAAAGACAAATACTTACATAAACTTTACAAATTAGTGACTCTGCTTTGTCCAGTCCATATGCACAGTTAATTGACTGCTTGAAGATTAACAAACGTGCCATGAATTGTCTGCAGGCAATACAGATATTGTTCATATTTTCTGTGTGTATCCTAAAGAATAAAGAGACACTTAAAACATATCAATTATGGATGACTGCAAATATGCATGCTATCTTATCATTATGACACTAATTCTCTCCTCTCAAAATTCTCTTAATTTATTGCTTTGTGTTGTCATAGCCTAAATTTAAATGTTCTGTGCTATAGGTTGTCTTCTACTGAGCATTTTTATGATGTTGAGAGACCACAGCCTGAGTGGGTTCTCAGGAAAAATGTTGTGGAAATAACTATTTCTATAATTTATTAGCCAGACACATTTTTGGGCTTACCTATCAGAAAAAAAACCCTAGGACATGTGACAAAGAATAAAAAAGTGTAAGACAACAGAAGCAGTTTGCATCCTACGCATTACATGAATGAAAGTAAGTGAGACAGCTGAGAAAGAGTCCTCAATATTAAAAAAGTCCCGTGACTAAGTGGAAAACTCTTGAGATGCAAGAGGACCCAGACATGCAGGTAGACAAAATGTCAGTTGTGAATCCCATGGGAAAACAAGAATGTTCTTCTATTTCTCTGGGAGGTTTTTCACACCAAAAGGCCACAGAAATCTTCCTGAGAGTGAAATGGGGAAGGCAGAGGAGTGCTGGCTAGAAGGACATTTTAGTAATACTTTCAAGATGGAAAGCTGTGATTTCCTTCAGCATGGATTAGGGTATTGTTGGCAGGAGGTAGAACAGAATGAAAGCTTTCTGCTCTTATTGCTTGGGAAAGAGGGTAGCATGTGCTGTGGCATTCTGGTGCTTTATAGTATCGTCTAGTTTTCTTTCTTTTAAAGCTGATTAAAAAACTCCCCACTTTTCTCTATATACGCTCAGTATTCCAGTCTCATACAGCACTATTTTAGATTGCTGCCTGTAGGAAGCATTAAAACTCCGTCTTCTGCCAACAATGCTGCTATCAACTGTCCTTCTGTATCTCTGGAAGATTTCTGATGCGCCTGTATTTCTTTCACATAGTGCATACTTTGTGTAAGACATCTGTGTCAATGGAAATCTTTGGAGAAGGGTTATGCAGTGGAATATGTTCACACAGTCCCTATGCTATTTTGCATTACATGTGCTCCTTTATCAGGAGATACAGCTCTTGACAGAACACAGTGTTATAGCTCCAAAATACGGACTTCAGTGTGGTCTGCAAATATGCAACAAAGTCCTCTGTAGTCTAACCTCCTGGTACTATCACAATGATTGTCTAATTGACTGAACGTCCCAAAGAGGAATGGAGTATATACACATTGATCTGCCCTGCCATGTTGATGGTTGTACCTCTGACTTTTCCCATGGTTATCATGAAGGGAAAAAAAGTCCTTCAAGGGAAAAGGGCCTTCGCATGTAATAATATTTAATTCACAGAGTTAATTCAACTCTTTCAGTGACTCTTCAACAGATAACTGTAATAAGCTTCTCCAGCCATAAAGTATGTTGACTTTGAAGCACTGAAAACTGTTGACAATTCTGGAAGAATGGCAGAGCACCGTCTGTGAATACCAGCGCTGACGGGCCTGGAGAGGAGAGCTGAAGGCAGCACAGACTGTGAGAGGCTGCTGCAGGAGGCCTGGCGTGGAAGCACCTTTCACCTTCCAACTCCAAATGCCTTTTTCCTCTCTCTGCATTTGGCCAGAAGTGCTACTACACCTCATAGAGCTGTTTTCTAATATATGGTGACTACAGAGAAGCAGGTCTGTGGCACTTTGGTGTAAAGTAACAGCTGTTTTTACAGAGAGCATATTAAATGTCAGAATACCTGGATAAGAAGATAATGAGGTAGCAAGAGCCTTTCAGTGAGGAGAAGACAAGACTGCCAGCAGTGGAGCTGAAAAGTAGCTTGTCATCCACGAATCAATGTCACGGCAGGAATCTGTGTATCACTTCATTTCAATAGCAGTAGTCTTTTGGACATGGTTTACAATAGTGATAATTCTCATGAACATCACAATAACATAAGCTTGCCTTTAACAAAGTTCTTTTCAAAAAGTGTTGATTTTGAGCCCAATGACAAGACCATCTTATGAAAATATTGAGTTGTTATTTGCTGTAGCTAGCTTTCCATATGTAGCTAGCTTTGATGTGCATCCCTTGTGCATCCCTTATTATGCTTTCTAGCAGCTAGGCCCTAAGTGACATGTAGAAATCACTTGTGCATTTTCTCCAAGATGCAAGGAGAGTGTCTGATGATTTCCTTCAAGGGCTGGCTGTACTTTTCCCTGTTGGCTTTCCACCTGCTGGCTCAGCTAGCACTGGGCATTGAGTCCATCTCAGTTCCTGCATGCAGCATCCTGGGAGCCTGAAAGGTGGTTCCAGTTGTTCAGAATCAAATGCAAGAACCTGAGGAGTAAGGATGGCTAATGAAAAGTGATTATAATTGCTCTGCTTGATATTTTCACAGCTTTTCTTATCATCTTTGCTCCTAACAAGTAGTAAGAGTAAGCATAAAGGAGGCCTCTTAACCTGTGTCTAACCTTATTGGATGCAAGTAAGTCCATGTACAAGGGATTCAAGGCATGTCAGCTGCTTTGCAAAGTTGGCTGACCTAGTCAGCACTCCCTAAAGCCTCAGTATCTTGCTGAGCCAGATGACCCTGAGTGTCTTCTTGAGGAGAGGAAAAGAAGGGAAAAGAGAGAGCTGAGAGGCTCTGAGAGGAAACCTGCGAGTGAGAGCTAGTGGGGACAGGATGGGAACAAATGAACATTGAGCAGAGAGAGACAGGTCAGATGGGAAGTGAGGACAGAGGGAATCAGATGGGCAAAGTACTAAGAACCAGGAGCTGGAAGATGAGAGAACTGGGAAAGTCTGGACAAGGAAATTGTGACTAGAATGGACAGTTTCTATTAAACTTCCAAATCTAATTTGTTACACTTAAAAAAACATCTTAAATGCATTGGTCTTCAAGAAATTTGTTCTGGCTATAAACATAGACCCATATTATACAGAATCTACTATGCCTATATATGCATCTATAAACATAACACTAGATGGATCTAGGCCTTTGAATAGTACGTTATATTGTATATATATAAAGATGTAAATAGACATTCCTGCTGAAGCTGGTGACATTTTGCCTGTAAGTCATGACCTGTCAGCTGCAGCAGCTCCAGAGCTGGCTGCAGGGCAATGCAGGGAGGCAGTGGTGGCCTTGGCCCCATTGCAGCCCACCTTGCTCCTCAGTGGTGCCCATGTCTCTGGCCCGAACTTGCCACGGGCACTCTCAGGAGTGGGGTGCTTCCACCTGTGTGTGTGTGTGTGTGTGTGTGTGTGCATGTGTGTGTGCGTGCATGTGTGTGTGCGTGCCCACACACTGCGTTACCTGGCAGGCACAAATTGCCATCTAGTGGCTAGTCTAGGACATTTGTGCATGGAAAAACAAAATTTCCAACTAACCTGCAACCCAGCAACTGCTTTTTTATAGACTTTGTCTCAAAAGGGCCATAAACTACTAAGCATCTTGCACAGAAACAAAGGATATAATGCATGTAACAGTGAATATACTTCTCCTTCTGTAGCATATACACGATCTGAATAAAATTTGACCTGTCGATCATAGCCTTGCTGGCTTGCAAGCAGACAAGTCACTTGTCTAGGTTTTAGGCTAGGATTTAGCATTAGGAGAAGGCTGAGTGTGAAACTCCTGAGGGTTATGTGTAGCACAACACCTCTTCTCAGTGTCGAGTTGGCCACAAGAAGCCTCACACGTGTCCTTCTCGAAGTGGCGAACCTCAGGCACAGGGCTGCCGGGAATCCGTGTACAGACTTTATCCTACTGTATTTGCTGCTGCTGCAACACAAGATCCAGCAAGCCTGCCTTAGAAGTAAAAAAATCACAAAACAACCTGAATGGGACCTCACATCTGCTGGCAATATCTGGTTCCATTACTGGCAAAACAGCAACACTTCCAAGCAGTTCAACAGGACCAGGATTTTCACCTCAGGCTCATAATGATTCTGGCCCCTGACAGATTATTGGAATATACTTAATGTTTCTTATTATATTATGGTATATCCACCCTTGCCAGATCCCAGCCAGACCAAGAGACAATATTTCAGTTGTTGGGCAAACATAGAGCAAATCTTGGTCTTAGAGGTATGTTGCACTTTGGCTCCCCACCATCTCTCTCACCTGGTGAACTAAAATTGAGGAGGTGGTTGCTGAAGAACTGTTTTGAGTCTGATTCCCTTGAGGGGAAAGACAAGTAACTGAAATGCCTTCCTTTTTTTAAAAGCTGCCAGTCACTTTTCCATTCTTTCCTTTCTTACAAAGAAAAGAGGTGATAAAAGCTGAGAAAAAAAATTGAGAAAGGTGTGAAAAAAGAGAACAAAGAAGTGAGAGCTGGGAAAAATGCTGTGTTCATTAGCATTATCTTTGAGCGATCCAGTTATCTCAAGAAATCAAACTGGTAAATCCCAAGAGAAAAGTGAACTTAGATGGAAAATCCTGAAATGAAATTAAGAAAACTCAAGCATCATACCATTTTCTTAAACAGAGACTCCTTTGAAGGGACAGAAGAATTTTCCTTCTCTGTCTCATAGGGTGTCTCAGTACTACACATTCAGTAGTGCAGTAGTGTTTGCTTGCTTGCCTTTGTGTTCACTTACAATGAATTATTCCATTTTGGATTATTGCCACTATAATATATAATCATAGTAGCAAATACTATCTAAGTGTACTTTAAGTACTTAGTACTTACTCTCTGATCCTATTGCTGTCGTCAAAAGCAAAACTTCCCTAATTCTGAAAATACAACAATATGAGCAATTTTATTACAAATTTATAACATTAACTGGACAGTGTTTTGTTCATGCAAGAAAAATGGAGCTAGCAATATGTCCATAACAGTAAAGCTTTGTGAATGTGTTACATGGCACAGCTGCCCTTCTCCTTCCTTGGCTATTCTTGAAGAGGCTCTGTGGTCTGTTAGCTCCAGGCTAATGTGAACTAATGTATACCTGCAAAAACTTGACTGCAGGACAAAAATCTCAAGATTTTATATGGAAAAAAGAAATTAAGCAAAAAATTAAAAACATTTTTGGTTTTCAAAGATAGAAAAGCAACAAAACTAGATTAAGCAAAATGAAAGTCTTCAAGAAGGCAGCAGGTTGATGAAAAGATGTGGTCATATAGAAAGTAAAAGGCACAAATTGCAACAGAGGCATTTAAGATTAGAAAAAAAGGTTTAAAATCTAATTGAAGGCAAGAGTTAGTTAGATGGCATGGGAGATCACCACCACTGGAGATCTTTAGGAACTGATTAGACATTGTATTTTGGAATAACCTCACCCTTATTGCCACCCAAGAATCCAGCTACCTTGCAGCTGACTTCCAGAAGTAGCAGGGAATGACTTTGATAAACAAGACACCTCCCTGCAACCAATTGCCCCCCAAGCAGAGATGTGCAGCTTGTGTCTGTCTGTCCAGTGCTCCAATTAAGTCTTACCTTCAGACCCGCTGGAGCAGCGGAGGAGACCTCCCTGCCAAGGAGTTTGGGAGCTGGGCTGCGATGGCGGCTGACTCCAGCTGCCCTCTGCACGTGATCTTACTGCTCATCATGCCAGCCCTCCTATTACAGACCAGACCTTAGACAACCCCATCACTCCTACTGCTGTTCAACTGAGGAGGCCCACAGCTACCTAGGAGAGAACAGGAGGTGGAAGAGTGCAACCTCTGAACGCCTTCCCTGGGCCTGAGCAGCCGGTTACGCCTGCCCTTGGAGGCTTCTTTCTGCTGCTCTCACGCTAAGTCCCCATCCCTGCCATGCAAAGATGCTCCTATTCAGGGGACGAACTGGCTTCTCTCCATGGAGCAGGTCCAGGAGCACGAGGTTCCAGTTTCATTTTGATTCAAGCTTTCCAGAAAGAATATTTTCTATGTACACAAGACTGAAGCTTGAGGGCAGACTAGAGTTCTAAGTTCAAAATTAGTTGAAAGAAGTTTTAGCATTGTTTTAATTTTTTTTTAATGGCCTCATATTGCCTGTTTACTTAGCCTGAAAAATCCTGGCTGAATAGAGTTAAATAAGCAATATTTTACTGAGCAATTCTTAGCTCTTGTTTATATAAAAAGAGCAGAGTGAAACTATCATTGTCTCAAAAGAAAGTCACATTCCAGATCTCTGCTTGCTTTGGGCACTGAAACAGGAATGACTTTAATTTTAACATTTTTTAAGTTTATGTACTGGAATTGATGCTGGAGTATCATGAATTTGATCACTGGCTTATTTGATCTTCTATGTATTCCTTTTTATTCATGCATCTTAATAAATGTTGACACATAAATCATATAGCATGTGTACATCACTATAAAATCTAGAAAAGGAAGGAACATAATTGAAGGGTTAAGTTGTCTAGGTAACAACAAGACTGATGGCTTTGACATTTTTCTGTTATTCTCAATTACATCCTCAGTACGTGACACAAATGAACCATCAGTTCCTGTGCTCACTGGTTATGTGATCAGGCAAAGGAATTGTGTTTAAAAGATGGCTCAGTTTCTGCCCTTTCCTTTCATGTGGTTTTCCAGTGAGGGAGGGCCCAAATTACCCTGAAATACATGTTAGAGCTTTCTATATTACAGCTCTAATTCAATTTGGTCCTATTCCCACTGGCTGATTAAACCAGGTAAGAACTGCAGTGTGTGTGTGCCTTAGCTGGAGCCATATAGAAACATTGTTCTTCCATGATTAAAAGCCCCAAATGGAGCTCAACATTACTGCAGCTAAAGTGTCGTCTCCAAACTGAAGTCGTGCTTGATAAAAAAGCCTACATTTCCCCAGTGGAAATCATACTTATTTTCAATGTATTTTGTTATATTAGAGATCACGGCTCTCAGACAGCTTTTCTATGTTATAGAGTGTCTTAGTTTGCCAATAACAGATGTTGATGGTGAGGACACAGATGCACATTGACAGTGCATATGGGGATTATATTCACCATTAAGTCTCTGGGGAGTCATGTAAGTGCCTGCGAACACTAAATAAATGAAAGAAAAGCTAAGCTAACAGCAACCCTGGGGTGACAAATTATAGCCATCATTCCAAGCAAACTCATTCTAATAATTTTGCTGTATTTGCTTTTCATCTCTACTTTCTAGTCTGTGTCTGATTTACTCATCATATCCCGTATAGCACAAGTTCCTTCATGATGTGCCAATAGAGCTCTAGATCTTAGTGCCAGCAGGGATCAGCAAAATAACCTAGAATGTCTTCCTGCCTAGTCCAGGCCACTGACTACCTCTCTTGTCATTTCTACATCAAGGCCATATCTCGAGGTTGCAGGTTTCACAAGTGGTTTGTGAGATGCTGAAAAATGTAGTGCATCAAAAAGTCAGGAATGTGCTGCTGCTGCTCCTACCATAACTTTCTCTTTCAAATGTCAACATTTCTTGCTGCCAACCCAAAACAAATACCCAAAATAAACAATAAAACCTTACTGTTAGCAATGTTTCCTTTTTTTCTTCACACTTTTATTAATAACTTTCACAAAAGCTGCTTCCAACATGGGAAAATCGAGCTGCCCTGAACTAGACTGCATCTCTAGAAAACAGCAAAGGAAGCATTTCCATAGAGCAGAGACCACAGAGAAACAAGGGGTCTGTGCTTATATGAGGCTATATGTTTATGTGTACTAATATGTTTAATATTGTGACAGCTTCCTCTGAGGTAGATACCCACAAGGATTCACAACCCCTAGGTAGGTATCCTGCACCATGTATGGGGAAGAAGCCAGGAAGAATGGGATTCACACAGGCCAACCAGCTGCCTGGAGAGATGGCTAAGCTGGCCGAATAACCCTTCCAAGCCTGCTTAACATCTAATTCAGGGTTGAAGGAGCTGCCTCACGCTGTCCAAGGTCACAGACATGAAGCCTACCTTGGAGTTAAAAGTCTTTCTGACAAACATTGAGGGAGATGGTGGTGAACACATGCCCATAACAAACATTCACTTAATATCCTAAGGAGTGGAACAGTCCTCTGGAGCACTGACAGTGAGACCTGGTCCCTAGTTCCCGCCTCACAAGTACTAACATGTTGTGGGATGTGAAACATCTTAACAGGACAGGTAATAGTACCCACCTTAGAATACTCTTCAGTCTCACCTTCCTGAGACACGTGGGGTCAAGCCTCCTCACCATGCTCTAACCACAGCATAAAAAAAGAATGGCTTTCCTTTTTTGTTTCTTTGGAATAAATGTTTGGCCTCTTTAAGACCAACAATGGTCTATCTGTGGTGAAGCCTAAGCAGAGGGTAGGTATCATCTTCCAGCACTACATGCTTGTCCTTAAAGAGCTAATCCTAGGCGTTTCCTGCAGGCCAGTGCTACCAGCTTCCAACACAGCCTGCTGAGCTTTGTGGATTGCATCTTAGGCACCTGAGTCTCACAATGCACCATGCAGCAAGCTTAGATGCTACATTTGGACTCCTAACTTCTTTAGGGAGAAAACCAGCTTAAATTCAGATGTTTCAACACTAGATCCAGTTTCTCTTTGAACATGGCCCTGACCTTTACATCAGTTTTACAAATGAGACTTAGGTTCCTAATTAACCCTGAAAAATCTTGTCTCAAATCAGAATTTGAAGCATCACACTAGGGGAAAACCCACTGCATTCCCTGCAAGTCATTCAGCAGCACCCACATTATAGCTAGCCTAAATTTGCCTGGCTTCAGCTTTTAACAACTGTATGATCTCTTCTTGGTACATGGTAAACACAAAGGATCTTTTTTGTTTTGTTTTGAAATTTTGTGCTTCCTGATCCAGCAGCCTTTGTGACTGTACAACTATTAACACTGGCATGGAAGAAAGCGCTGGCCAAGGGGCAGAAGAAGAGGGAAGGTGGAAGTTCCCTTGTAGTGGCAGCCTGAACTACTCTGATCGTGAAACCACACCCTAAGCTAATTGTGCACTCAGTTCCAAAAATCTATTCCCGCCTACTAAGTTATGGCCATTTCAAACCATATTTTTCTTCCCCAGTTGTTTGGCACAAGTGTTATGTTTCTAGCTTTTAAATACAGCTATCTAGGGACTCCCAGAGACATTTATTTTTATTATGTTTTTCTTTTGGACTTTATTCACAAAACCTGTAAGGGCAAGGGCTAGAAAGCTGAGATATGAAAGAGAAAGGGTTTTAAATGAGAAATAGCCTTTAGAGGAATTTTGGTGAAACACCAGAATCTGGAAACAAAGACTAGAATGTAGATAGCTTCCTTGGTGTTTAAACTTTTGCATTTTAGTAGATAAAAACACCCTGCTTGAAACAAACCCAGAATTTTTGAGAAGCTGATGGAGGTAATGGAGTGTGACGTACATAGCTGGGACAAGGAATCTATTGGAAGAAGCAAGCACAGTATCTTTAAGAAGTTGCCAAAACCTGCAGAAGCCTGACATGGGCCGTTTGTTCTGAACTGAAGCCACAAGCAAGTGAAACAGATGGAGGGCTGTTGAAGTCCTGGAGATAAGAGTTTTTGAGCTGGTATTTGAAATGACTGAGTAGGCACTGTTAAGAAACCCCAAGACATCAAGAGCCTGGAAACATCAAGAGGTTTTGGTGTATGAATGTGCAATCACCTCACTTTGTTAAGATGGCCACATTAAATCTTAAAACTGAAAACATTTCACATGGAACCACTTTGTCTGATGGGAAGGGAACTCAAACCAACCAGTTAAATTCACTCTTTACAGTATAAATAGGCACAGCTCCAAGGCAATCAGACATTGCTGTGGAAGGAAAGCTAGAGTTCACTCAGCACAGCGTGGCTTCAGAGCAGTAATGCTCTTAGTATGAAATAAAGTAGAGGTTCCACTACTTCTTCAGAAAGCAGTGACAAAAATCTGGGGTGGCAGATATTCTTTTCCTAGTGCAGAACTAGCTACATCAATCAGAATATGAACACTTTTAACATCGACACCTGAGCCTGCATTGGACTTGCATCATAGTAGGCATCTGTTGATTGCAGGCATCTGATGCAAGCACTCCTGCTCATGATGACCAGGACTGCTTGCAGCTCTTGACTGCAAAGTTTTATGGGACAAGTTTAGACTG